>NW_023276807.1:59283741-59883741 GCF_003668045.3 Cricetulus griseus | reverse complement strand
CATCCACTTAGTTTCATTTTCAGTAGCTTCTTCATAGCTGGAAGGAGGCTGTGATGGGATGAGCCACATTCTCCTTGCCATTCATACTTTACCTACACCTGTATCAGTAAGCTGTTGGGGATAACTTCTGGCTCTGTGTAGATCTGACTCTATTTACTGAGGACTGCCCAACTCATGGAATTATGCCAAGAGGCAAAATGCCTCATGGCTTTAATCTATTGCTCTGCAAATGCTGATGTCACACAGGTTTATGGCTATTATCGGTTTGCTCTCATTCAGATGTGTTTTGAGGTTTATAGGAATTCCTTATTACCTACATTGCTTATGAATGCCATCTGCAAGTTTTTGTTCAAATCCTGTTTGTTGTTGTTTAAGAACTTAGAAACTGAGAAGCTGTCAGCATTGCTAGTAGTATCATCCAGTCTGTTTCTCAAGGTTCATGTCACCTACCACAATGAGGGTGGTGCAGGGTGTAGGTGAGATGATTTCAGTATTCATGAGACTGCGAGGGTCATTGTCTGCTACTGTGTGTTTCCAGGCCAGGAGGATGGAGCTCTTGCACCCAGACAGCATTGTTTGTAATATAAGTCAACAGAGGAATGGTACAGCCTTGTAAAAGCTGCATAGTCCATGAGCCTGGAGGGTGTCTCATGGTGTCCTTAGTTTGACTAAAGGCAGCAAGCCTTTCTCTCTTTGTTACTAAGCTCTTAGTAGTGAACCAAGTCACAGTTGCTGTCCCTCATGGGGTGCTGGAGGATTGCATTAGTAGGCATGATGATGATGGAGGCCTCTAGGGAAACTAACTCTCTAGGCACCAATGATTTGACTATGTTATTTTGACTTTAGTCAGATACAGTTTTCTGAATGAGCTTATAAGTAGTAATGGTAGTGCTGGTTGCCTGAGACCTCTAGAAGACAATCTAGATGAAGGTGTCAATATTCCCATCATAGAGACTCTTGCCCTTCTGAAACTACAGCCATGTGTGGATGAGAGTGAAGAAGCATATACCTGCCCCATCATTGTTGTTGTCACACCAGACACAGAGAACTTCTTGGCCAGGTGTATCTGCTCCATCTGGGTGGTGCCCCTGTTCTGCCTCATTCTAAGACTCTGGTCTCTCTTTGCCTGCATCTGAGGACAATACAGATCCCAGTATTTCTAGGTCACAGCCCCTGATATTCCTAGCAATAGCCAGACTCCAGTTGTATCTTCCTTCATCTTGACTGGACAGGTTGATCACACCCTCATGTTAAAAGCCAGGATTTTAAGTTCAACGATTGCACATCTTTTCCATTAAAGCCCAAACTTGCTCCTCTTTAATGTTAGGTACTTTTTCAATCACATCACACACAAAATGAATAAGACAATATATTTTCTCAAAGAACTGCCATTCACTTTTGCATTATATGCTCTATGCCTAATGGTGTTACTTATCCAAGTGAGGTCTCGGTGATGCTCTGCTCTGAGGGAAAGATGAAATCTCTATGGTGAGGAGTTCCAGAAAGCCTTGGTCAAGGATATATCATATAAACAGACTGATTGAGCCCTCATTGTGATGGGCTATGTGAACCAGGCCATTAGAGGGATGCACTCATAGAGTAATAAAGCAAACTCAAATGTCTGTCCCAATTTTCCTTTGTATACTCAATAGAAGCTGCTGTGTGCCAGGCACAGTGTGGGAGCAGATGGACACATGAAGGAGGGACCTTTGTCTGATGGGACAGGCTTCTGATCTCCACCCTGATGGAAAACTGGGGTTTGAAGGACAGAATTTTCACTGACCTACAGCATCTAGTAAGGTGAGGCAACAGGCAGATGTGAGCAGGGGGGAGTAAAAACTACTTCTAACCCACAGAAACAGCTGGCTTGAACAAGGGGGAGCTCTTGGTCCCCAGACTGATAGCTTGGAAATCAGCATGGGACTGATCTAGACCCCATGAACATTGGTGTCAGTGAGGAGGCCTCGGAAATCTATGGGTCCTCTTATAGTAGATCAGTACTTATCCCTAGCATACGAATTGACTTTGGGAGCCCATTCCACATAGAGGGATACTCCCTGAGCCTAGACACACAGGGGTGGGCCTAGGCCCTATTCCAAAGATATGACAGACTCTTAAGACCCCCTATGGAAGGCCTCACCCTCCTGGAGGAGCAGAAAGGGTATGGGATAGGTAAGGCGCTAGTGGGGGTGGCAGGGGAGGAGGGGAGGGAGAGGGAACTGGGACTGACATGTAAAACAGTCTTGTTTCTAATTTAAATAAAAAATGGAGGACAAAAAGAAACCATAAAACAAAACAAAACAAAACAAAAAACAACCAAAACTACTTCTCGGCAATATCTTAGTGTTCCTAACCTGGAATAATTGGCTTGTTTGCAATTGTCAAGTTTGGAAAGCAATGGTGGGAAAAAAGAACACAAAATATGTTGAGAGTTAACTCTACTCACTTTAAATGTCATGATAATGAATTTATTTTTAGGTGGCACAGAGCCATTGACAGTGCTGTGCCTTACACTGGCCAGACAAGAGCTAAATAGCACTTCCCCTACATTCTAAATTAGGGCACAATAGAGAATTTATGTATAGTCTCTGTGCTTCATTTCTATAACCTGTAAAAAGAGAGCTTTATTCATTTATTTACTCGCTGGCTCTTTTATGCATTCATTTGTTCTTTGTATGTTTGGTTCAGTGAAATGCATGTAAGGCCTTACACATGCTAGTGACAACCTTCCACCACCAAATGACATCCCTACCCATTCATTCATCTTTGAGTTCACTTGATACTTAAGTGATAATTACTCAGTGTTGTCTGTGGTTCCATGTTCAGTGTAATAGCTACCAATCACCTGGATTCAGTGAACAGTAGAAATGCAGGTGCTATAAATTTAAATAGGAAATATACACTTGGTTTGAAGCATTAACATGAGAAAGAACAAATGTAAGTTTTATGTCTACTAATTGCTAAAGGAAGATATACTGGATGCACTGGGTTAAATAAAACGTATTTTAAAATTAACTTCAGACTCTTTTTAAAATGTGGGTAAAAGAAATTTTAAATATGGACTCATTTAAATTCAAAGTAAGGTCTCCATATGGCTTGGATTGTAATATTCTATAGGTCAGCTACTCTAGATACGGTATAGTCAAACTGAATATTTTAGTAATAGAGTGATACTTAAGAAAATTTAAATGTTTTAATCATATAATTTTATTACATATTAATTATTTTTAATCTACTCGTGATTCCACCCTGGGTCTCATACATGGTAGACAATCACTCTACCACTCTGCTATACTCTAAAGACAGATGGAGGTGTGTGTGTGTGTGTGTGTGTACATCTGTCTGTGTCTGTCTCTCTGTGTTGCTTTCCTTCTCACTCCTGTACCTATTATACAATTGCTTCTTGGTTTTCACAATTAATATATTTCGTCATTTGGAAGTGTCAGCTGAATGACATGAATTAATATATGGCCTTTTGTGATTTCTTCTCCCATTTTAACATACTATTCTTAGGGCTCATCCCTTTTGTAGCATGTATCAGAACATCATTCCTTCATTACTGATAGTGGACTTCTTTGTGAGCAAATCACATATTACTCATTCTCCAATGAATGGACATTGGGGTTATTTCCACATTTATGTTCTTATGAATGATGTTGCTATAAAAATTTATACATAAATTTATGTATAAATTTTTATATGTGTAGATGTGCTATTATTAATTTTAATGAAATATACATTTGATTTTCCTTCTCATTAATTATGTTCTGTGATGTCCCCACTAGTGATAGATTAGCTTCTTGGTAAAGTAGAGGACTGGGTTCTTTTGATCCTATTGTCACAGCCTGTTCACATAAAATAACACAACCTTATTTTATGGACATTTCTGTTTTGAAGATTCATTAGTATATATTTCTTATGAATAGATATGCACTGGATGTAGTATTTCTTTATAATAAAATACTGCCCAAAGGGACTTAACACTATTCTTGTCTGGAGTAATATTGCTATACATTTCTTTGGTTTTTAGCCTTACAGTATATTCCCTAAATACTCTTTCATCAGTTGCTAACTTAGGCATTTACAAATTAGGCACTTTCCTGTCTTTCCATTATACACTATGTAAATCATCTTCTAGAATACTTTTACAGTATACCAGTGAGTTACCTGTTTTTGTAGGTATACAGGGTGCTGATCATATAACATTGAACTTATTACCAGCAGCATTGTCATATGCAGCTTAGTGAAGCTTCTCTACCACATTTAATTTTTTCTTCATAAAGAGCACGGAAACTTCTTGCACTTAGAACCACTAGAGAACCCTTCAGCATTACCCTGAGGGCCAAGCAGTGGGATGGATCACCCACTAAAGTATAATAGCAAAACACTGGGGGTCAAAGATGCACAAATTCACAGTACAAGAGCTGAAAGACGGAAGTGGAACAAAGTTTTCTTGGCCCTGACTGGGAATTTGCACATCAGAGGGACTCAAGGATTTAGGTCCTATGCATGTGTCCATATTCATAAACAGATCCAATAATGAGGACTGAATCTAAATCCAAATAGAGTTGTTTGGTCTTAAGGCAACAAGTCTCTCTCTTTTGTGTCTGTTTTGTAGCCAATTGCACTAAATTAGAGCTGTCTGCATGAGTATGAGCAATTTACTCTTGGGTACATGACTGAGGAATATGTCTTCCTCTCCCCCAGCAACTATTAATGGCCCATAGCCTCTTAGGAAGAGGTAGGGCCTGACTGAGACTCTCCTTCATCCATACTGAAATGATGGTGAGACCACTCTTATGCAGTCTGATACACGTAGTTACTGCTGTTGTGAGCTTTTTTTTTGAGAAATCTCCACAAAGATTTGCAGTGTGGTTGCATACTTTTCCCTCCCACCAGTCCATGAAAGGAAGATTGCCTTTCCAATGTCTACATGTGAAGAACCCTTGGATGATTTTGCAAAGTGGCTAAAATGTTTTACATTCTCATCTGTTTCTTTACATCCTTGCCAAGCCTTGTTGTCACCCACCTCTTTGACTTTAGACATTCGAGGAGTTATACTGTAGTATTTGACTGTGGTTTTATTTATAACTTATGTAAAAGTTTATATCAATGATGTATGTATATACAATAAATAATGCATGGGTGTATTTGTTGTAGTTCCTAGGGATACTTTGCAAGGCACCTAGTAGATATCTAAAATCCTGGATCTTAAAACTCTATATTTTGCTCTGGTATTTCTCTATGTGACTATGGTTAAGTTTGATTTATAAAGTAGTCATGATATAGTGAAAATAATAATAAAATAAAACAGTTATAAAATATAATAACAAACATTCTACACGATGGTCTCAAAAGCTCTTGTTGCACTTTGACTCTTCACTTCTAGCAAAACCCATGTTGCTGCCCCTTGCATATTTAAAGCACTGGCATCATTGCTCTTGCAGTTTGCAAGCACTGTGTTGCAAAATAGGGAGCAAGTGCTGTGATACAATGACAGCTGATAACTGAGAAGATGATTCAGTGAGCAATGATCAAATAATTTATAAAGTGACAACATATATGCTTAAGGGAGGGGTGACTCATTGCCAGACATGATGTAGTGGGCCAGTGTGAAAGGTCACACACTATGATGCACTGGGCCAGTGGGAAGTGTCACACGCTACTCAGAATAGCATGTGATTTAAAATTGATGATTTATTTCCTTTTCACTCATGATTTTAAGATTATAGGAATTTGTAGCAATTCAAAATTTGGAAAATTGAGTGCATATAAACAGACCGATTTGGCCACTTTATATCTTCCTTATAAGTCCTTTGCCTACTTTTTGATGTTTTGGATAATTTTCAACAATAGTTGGAGACTTCCATACTATATATACAATGAGGGCCTGAACAACTAGGCAGATTAGCAAGAGAAAAGAAAGAGAAGACAAATTAACCAGACTTAGCAGATGTCTACAGCATTATTTCTCCCCACTCTGTAAGCTATTACATTTTCCTAATTGTTCAGTGCTTAAATTGCAATAAATGTGTCTATGACATGCAACCCTTTTAGTCTTGAATTTTCAGTTTTCTGATATTGTGTGGCCTCCACAGTTTTCTTATGCCATTTGCATGACATCTTCCTGTCATTTTGCTTTTATCTGTTTGCATTTTTATTCTATTATATTTCTTCTCATCTAGTCAAACAAACTTTGTATTTTGATTATTTCAGGTTTTTGTCAACTTGGCACAAACTAGTCATCTGGAATAAGGAAATTTCAATTGAGAAAATGTCTCCAAAAGATTGGCCTGAAGATAATTCTGTGGAGAATGTTCTTGATTAGTGATTGACATAGGAGGGTTCAGCCCACTTGGGTGATCCCACCCTGGGCTGGTGGTCCTGGGTTGTAAAAGAAAGGAGGTTGTGCAAGCCACGGAGATCAAGCCAGTAATCAGCACCCCTCCATGGCCTCTGCTTCAGTTCCTGCCTCCAGGTTTTTATCTTGAACATCTGTTCAACTTCCTTTAGTGATGATGGAGTGTTATCTGAAGTATAAGATGAAACACCCACTTTCCTCCCCACATTCCTTTTGGTCAGTGTCCAATCTCATCAAGATAAAGTACACTGTGGCAATAACAACCACACAGTCACAAACTATGTGGCAGGGTTATGTAGTCTGTTCATATTTACCAATACTACTGCTCCGTCTGGATTTTGTTTTCCCTGTACTGTTTTGTTCTAGTGATGTCCTAGACTATAGTATTTTAATATCTTTGCTGTTGAGTCATTTTTTATTGGTTGCACTACCCAGAGCTGACCATATGCACCTCAATTCATTAGAATCAGGTTTATGCAACTTTGATTTTAGGTAGATGCATACATGTTACCCCATGTGACGCTATTTCTTCTACTTCCCTGACTACTATTGTTAGGCATATCATATCTACTTGTTATAAATTCAAAAATGGAGTTATAATTATTATATAACTTCATATATGTTACTCTAAGAAAAGAAATGGACAGTGATTACATATTTTGGTGTTTGCTTTATTACCCTTCTTTGTCACCCTGTTTCTCTCTCCCCTTTTGTTCTTATCTTATGTATTAGATGTGGTATCATTTTTCTATCCAGTAGACTTTGACCCTTTTTGACTCCTTAAGCTACTATTATACAATAAATTTCTTTATGTTATGGGGGGAATTATTCACATACAATTTATAGGTCTGTATTCTATCTATCTGTCTGTCTATCTGTCATCTGTCATCTATCTATCCTCTGTCTATGTCTATCTTATTTATAATCTGCCTATCTAATCTATCTATCTATCTATCATCTATATTAATTATTTACACACATATATTAGTTAAAAACAGAAAGGAAAGTGCGCATTGAACTGTCTCTTATAATTTCATAATTAACCTTTGCAGTGAACTTACTTACTGTGGGAATTTGGAGTGCTGATATTGGTCCCTGGCCCTCCCCCTGAAGGTCTTCCTTTCATATTCCTTACAAAGTGGTCTTAACAGATGTCCCTTCTCTGAAATTTCAGCATTTTCCCTCTGGCTTCCGAGCTACATTGTTTTCAAGCAACCTGTTGATCTTACTGTGGTTTTCTTGCACACGAAGGGTTGTTCTCTGCATTTTGCCAACACTTCTTTTGGTTTTTGTTTCCAACAGTTCTATGGTGATCTGTTTGGTGTGGGTTTGCTAAGGCTTTTACAGGCTATGGGTCCCCTCCACCGTGTGTCTTCATCTTTGGGACATTCTCAGTGACTGTTCTCTTGCTTTGCTGCCTCTCTCTTCCTTCTGACATTCTGATACCAAATCAAATCTACTTCTGAGCACCTTTGTGAACTTTTAATGTTGATTTTCATACTTTCTGTATTCAGATACCTTTTTTGGTTCTTTACAATTTATACTTGTGAATTAAGATTCAGTTTGACAAGACATTGTCTCACACTTCCCTCATTTAGGTGTAGTCCTTTCCTTCTTTGAGGGACATTGTCAACCTACCTGAACCACACCCTTAAAGAAAACTCTCCTTCAAGTTGATGCTGATGTCATCAACTGTCAATAGCTCTTTTGTTCAGTGTGGAGCCTAGTGATTCCTTTCCTATGTCCACTAGAATGTGGACTGACTTGCTAGAGTTCAGAAAGCCACAGCTGCTGTAAACTCATGAGTACATTAGTCCTACCATGTCCAGAAGACACTGTTTCATACCACTCATGTCCCTACCCCCACCTCTGACTCTTAAAATATTCACACCTGCTTCCATGATGGTCCCTGAGCTTTAGAGAGGTGGTGTGTGTGTGTGTGTGTGTGTGTGTATGAATCTCACATTTGTGACTGAGACACACTCTGCAGACACTCATCTCTGTCCAGATGTGAGAGTCTATGTTAAGTTTTGTCCAGTGTACACAGATGCTTCTGTGACACACTGATCTATGGGTATAAATATGTAAATTTAGAGGGCATTTTGGTACTGTATCTGTTTAGAACAGTGGTTCTCAACCTGTGGATCACAATTCCTTTGGGAGTGGGGTGACCCTTTCATAGGGGCTGCATAGCAGATGTCCTGTATATCAGATATTTACATCATTGATAGGGAATGTACTTCTGTGTATGTTCATCTTATTGATTGTTGAATAAAGTACTGTTTGGCCAATGAGGCAGCAAGTTAGGCAGGACTAGGAGTCAAGGAGGATTCTGGGAAATGTAGTAAAGAAGTGATGATCCAGGCAGGAAATGACATAGCTGGGAGACTTCCCTTGTTTACAAGAGAAGAAGGAAGTGGGCCCCTTCTCTCTTGCTCCAGAGTCACCATGTGATCCCAGGATGAGGACGCCAATGGAAGGTCTCCGATATGATAAGTCTTATAAAATATATAGATTTATGATAATTAAGACTGAGATAACAGATGAGAATCCTAGTCATTGGCCAAGTAGCATTTGTGCCTAATAGAAGTCTCTGTGTATCATTTGGGGCCCTAACTCGGCAGGTAGAACTTAGACGACTGGCAGAAAGCGCTCATGTGGCAGGTGGATTTTGGCGGAAAGATTTATCATAACACATCATAATTTTTTTTTAATTCAAGTTAGGAAACAAGCTTGTTTCACATGTAAGTCCCTTCTCCCTCTCCCTCCCCTCACCCCATCCCTCCTCCCCCACCCTACCCCACCCCATCCACCCACCACTCCCCAGGCAGGGAAGGGCCCTCAACGGGGGCTCTGGAAAGTCCACCAAATGTTCCTGTGCTGGGCCTGGGCCCTTCCCCATGTGTCCAGGGCCAGAGTATATCCCTTCACATGGGATGGGCTCTCAAATCCCTTCTTACACCAGGGAAAAATGCTAATCCACTTCCAGAGGCTCCCTGGAGTGCAGAGGCCTCCTTATTGGCATCCATGTTCAGGGGGCTGGATCAGTCTTATACTGGCCTCCCAGATAGCATCTGGGGTCGATGTGCTCTCCCTTGTTCAGGCCAACTGTTTCTGTGGGTTTCTCTAACCTGGTACAGACCCCTTCACTCTTCATTCCTCCCTCTCTTCAACTAAATTCCAGATTTCAGCTCAGTGTATTTCTGTGGAAACACATCATAATTTATAATAGTAGCAAAATTAGTTAGCAAGTAGCAATGAGAATAACTTCTTGTTTGGGGGTCACCACAACATGAGGAACTGTATAGTAAAGGGTCACAGTGTTAAGATAGTTGAGAACCACTGGTTTAGACACTAATAGTAGTAGGTTTACCCTTGGGGCTATGAGCTCCACAACAATGGGTTCTTGGCCAAAACTGTAGTAGCAGGCATGTGTTTCCTCCATAGAATGGACTTTAAATCCAATCAGAAACTGCCAGTTGTTTCTACAGCATCCATTCCCCTACTGCACCCATGAGCATATCCTGCCTTCGTGTTCATTGATGTAGTTCGCAGGGCTGTTAGCTAGGTAAAATGTTGATGACTTCTTCTCCCAGCAGTCTATGTAGAATCTTTTGTTGTTATGAAAGCTAGTCATCAAGGAAGAAGATTCCTGATCTTTACCAGTTTGAATTCCTGTGACCAATGGGTATGGTGTCTTTGGCAACAGTGTCTTACTGTTAAGTTTTGGTGGGTAACCAAGAGCAATTGCAATGTTTGGGGGTCTTAAGAACACTCTTGACCTACAACTCCAGTGATAAGATACCATATCTATATCTGACATTGGTCTTTTAATTGATAGCATGTGGCTCTGGGAGGAGTATTATCACCTGTGTAGGGTAATGGCCATTAAACTGTGTTATATGAATAAATAAATGAAAAATATCCAGGAATCTTATGTGATGATAAGTTTCCATATGTCTTTTCAAACATCCTTAGAGCTGTTTGCTTTTAAGATAATTTCTAGTAGCTCTAAAGAATTTTTCAAGGACATGTTTTTGTTTTTTTGTTTTTTTTTTTTTTTCTCAGCAGTTAATGATTGTTTTGCTGAGAAACAATTTTATAAAACACCTCATTTTGCCATTTTTGTAGTGACCATCACTCCAGGACTTTTTGTAGTCACCTAAAGCTAAATTGAGAGAAAACAATCATATTAATTGAGTTTTAGAAAAGAACTTTGGAGAAGAGAAAAGACCTTTCAGGATGAGATGCCCGCCAGAGGCATCCTGGGATTTTCTTTCTCTTGACTGAATTCTATTGAAAGCTTCTTAACTTTGCAAAGTGCTCCTGTGTGAGAAGCTTTCATATACTCCACTAACTTATTTGTTCTTTCTCTTAGTAACACAGACATTGCATTTGCATTTTCTCTCGAGAATAAAGTCCTTGCTTTAAAATAATCATAGGTTCTCCCTTCATTTACATGATAGCTTTAGGGCCTTTTTCAATTCTTTAAGCAAGATATTTAAATATATTCATTGAGGTCAGTTCATCAAAATTTATGAAGTTTCACCCTAGGCCACAAGTGAACCTTGCTCTGTGTGTAGTGAGGAACTTTCAGAAAGGTGACATGATCTGTAGCCCCAAGAAACCACTAATTTGGAGTTTAGATAGCTAAGAATCTCCAGTTAAATCTTGGCACTAGATGGGCCCAGATTAAGGCCTGTGTTTCTGGGTAGTGTGTGTCTGCCAGCATCACTGGAATGGATACAATTGAACCATATAAACTATGTGATAGTGTTATATACCCAAAGCACATGCTACTGACCTTAGAGGCTGCTTAACTTCTCAGGATGTCTCATCCTCCTTATAGTGCGATATTGCTACCCTCCTCCCTCTTTTGCATTGATAGCATAATTATGTTGCAGGATATTTTGTTGCATAATGCTTGGCTCTCCACTTTTAATTATCTTTGCTTCTTTTGCATGAGAAGTGACTGACCTTGCCCAGGGAATAGAATTGTAAGATGGTACTTAAAATCATGATCATAAAACTAACACAAATATTGGGAACATCTTCCTGTACTTGAACCCTGAAGTTGCTGTATAAATTATAGATATTTCTGGTCTCTTTCTGTAACCACCTTGTCAATCTGTAAACAGTTTGGCTTGTCCTAAGATTCCTCTGCATATCCTGTCTCCTGTTTTGACTTTTAATGTCATTCAGATTCTTGACCCCATAAATAGTCCTTTCCTATACTCATTCAGAAAATAGTGGAAAGCCCACCACCACCACCACCAGTATTGTGAGCACTGTGCTGGATTCTGGCTCTTTGATGTCAATGAGATAATTTTCTCGCTTTTTGAGGAGTTTTATTGTAAGAGACAAATATGAAAAAGGTAAATGGAAGGATTTAGTATTCTGCTACGAAAGAAGGATGCCCAGGCTACCCAGAGATTCCAGAGGCTCGTCATCCAATTCTGTGGGGTATTAGGTGTCAGGAACTCCATCTCAAGGAGATGAAGTTGAATTGAGCCATGAACACCCACTGTGGTTAGTGTGTATTAGATAAGAAGTGGGGTGAAAGGGCTTCCATGGGGAATTGAGAGATACCCAAATACAGAAGATCTACAGCCAGTTTTTTATTGTAAAAAAATAGAAGCAGAATCAACATTGCAAATTTCTTCCTACAAAGCCAGGACCACTCTAATACACAAACTAGGTGCAGACACAGCAAGAAAAAGAAAAAAATGGGCCAATATCCTTAGTGAACAGAGACTCAAACATGCTCAGTAAAATACTTGCAAACAGAATACAGACATACAAAAAAGAGATTATCCACCATGATCATTTTGACTTTATCCCTGAAACTCAGTAATGGCTCAGAATACACAAGTCAATAACAATAATGAAACACATAAATGGACTTAAATATAAGAATTGCATGTCCATTGCCATAGATTCAGAAAAAGCCTTAAACAAGATCTAACATGACTTTATAATAAAAGTCTTGAAGGAGGTAGAGCCATCGGGAGCATGCCCCAAAATACCTCCATATAAGCTATATATGAGAAAAACACAGTCAACATCATCCTAAATGGAGAAGCTTGAAGAAATTCCATTGAAGACAAGAGCAAGACTGGGAGGTCCACTATCCCCACTCCTTTGTAATATTGTATGTAGATCATTAGCTGGAGAAAAAAAGCAAGATAAGGAAATGAAAGGGACACAAATGGGGGAAAAGAAGTCAAATTATCCCCATTGCCAAAGTATATTGAAGTATACATTAGAAATCACAAAATTCTACCAGAAAGCTTGTAGAAAAATTAGCAATGCGGCAGGATACAGAGTCACTTTTCAGAAACGAACAACGGACACACAGAGAAGGAGATCATGGACACACTTCCATTCACAATGACCTCAAAGAAAATGAAATATCTAGGAATAAACCTAACCAAAGCAGTGAAGGACATCTGCAATGAAAACTTTAAACTTCCAAAGAGATAAAGATAATAGAAAATAGAAAGACAGTCCATGTTTATGTATAGGTAAAATTGATATTGTGTGGAAATGACCATTTTATCAAAAACTACAGATTCAATGCAATCCTAATCAAAATCCCCATCTCATTCTTTAGAGAAATAAGAGCGTACTAGAACTTATATGAAGCTTCAAAAGATCCCAGATAGCACAACAACCCTGAGTTGCTAGAGCAATGCTAGAGGGATTACAATACCAGATCATATGATATATTACAGAGACATATTAATAAAAACAATAATCTCCTGACACAGAAACAGGCATGCAGACCAGCAGAAAAAAATAAAAGACATAGGGTAAATCTAACTTCAGCCACTTAATATTTGACAAAGATGCCAAAAACTCATATTGAATAAAAGGAAGCATCTTCAAAAAATGGGACTGGGGAAACTGATATCTGCAGAAGGATGAAATTAGATCTATACCTATCACCCTGCATGAAAACTAACTTCAAAGACCTAAGCAGGAAACACTGAGACTGCTAAAAGTAAACACAGGCAGTTGCCCTACATGATACATGTGTAGGAAAAGACTTCCTAAATACAACTCCATTTGCTCAAGAATTAAGGTCAACAGCTGACAATGGATTCACATGAATCTAAAAAGCTTCTGCAAAACTAATTAACCAGGTGAAGAGGAATCCCACAGAATGGGAGAAAATCTTTTGCCAGCTATGTATCTGAAAGAGGATTAATATTCAGAATAGATAAAGAACTCAAAAAAGAAAGACTCAAGAAACCATCCAAAAACTGGCCCAGGACCTGAACAGAGAAGAAAAAAATATTGGCTAAGAAATATCATAAAAATGCACATTGTCTTTAGAAAGTAGGGAAATGTAAATCAATGCATACTTGAGTTTTCTTCTTACTTAAGTCAGTATGGCAAGCATCACCAAACAATTTACAGTAAATGCTGGAGTGGGAGTGAGGAAGCTCATTTATGTTCATTGTTGCCATATTCATAATTCCTAGAAAATGGAAACAATCTAAATAACCTTCAAGTGACAAATGGATAATGAAAATGTATAAATATACCATGGAATACTATTCAGCTATAAAGAAAAATGAAGTCATGTAATTTGCCAGTGAATGGATGGAACTGGAAAAGATCACGTTGAGTCAGGTAACCCAGACCCAGAAAGACAAATACCAAATGTGCTATTTTATCTCTGGTTCCTAGCTCTGAGTCTTCAGATGTGGGGACATAGCCTGGAGTAACTGTAGAAGCCGAGAAAGTACAATGAAATCATTGCCAGGATAGTGGGTTGTGGAGCAATAGAGAAGGAAAGAGCAAAGTCCTAGTGGTCTGATCAAATGATGGGGAAACAGGGAGCTCTTTAAGAAGTGAAACAGAGGCAAATAGAGAAGAAGGAGGGAGCAGGGTAAAAGGAACGAGCAGTGAACAAGTGATTTGATTAGGGCAATGAAAAAAGGGAGAGTTCCTTATGGTAGAGTAGGGAGGTAAATAGAGAAGAAAGGAGGAGGGAAAATAACAAGAGTTTCTGGGAATGCCACAAGGAATCATATGATCAACTATTTACTTCAACTATTAAATTTAATAATGTGTATTAATATGCACATATGATTTTAATGAAACTTTTTTTTCTCCAATAACATTGCTCTCTCTAAGAACCAAAGACCACCCAACAAAAATCTCTGTATCAGGCATGAGAACCCTTCTTTTTTGATTGTTGACCAGAACATACAGCCCAATGCTATTGTCATTGGTTATCTCCTATAGGTGAAAGGTAAATCCCTATTGCTGAAAATACCATTCACTTCAGAAACAATGCCCAGAGACCCCTGAACTAAAACTGACTTGATTGTCTCTTCCCTGAGGACTAACTTTCATGCCATTCAAGCCTTCCAAAAGAAGGATACAGCAAACAATCCTAGCCAGCTATGATGCCTATAAACCACACCAATGACCAGCATGGCATGATGACTCTAAGGATGCAGTAGTGGCACATATTCCTTGGCAGTAGCCAACAGCTTTCTAATTGGATTTAAAGTCTGTTTAACAGAAGGAAATTCATGCCTGACACTAGAAACCTACCCAACTATCAGTGCTAGTGAAATCATAGATATTGAAGGAGAACCTACAAGCACTACTTTACTAAACCAGCATAATGTCTAACAACAATGTAAACATTTGCCCTAATATACACAGATAAGTGTAGTCTTTGCTTCTCATCAAGGAAACTTCCCTTTGAAATATCAGGGGGGAGACCCTTACAGGAAGCTATAACCAAACAAAATATAGTCGTGGAGCCCAACCCTAATGGATATATCTATAGAACACTCCTGCACCGAGTGCTCAGGGAGCATTGAGGAAATAGAAAAGGGCGTAAGAGCCAAAGGATCAGGGAGTTTGCTGTAAGACTGCGTTTCCTAGTGATGTCAGAAGCAACACCAGTAAAGTCTTCCTAAATCATGGCTTTTGTAAACACACTCTGAGCAAGGAAATAAAAAATTGACATGCCAAAGTAGACTTTGGAAATACCACCCAGGCCTCAATCCCAGACAAAGAACTAAAGACAACTAAATAATGCTGAGAGTGGAAGAAATAGTCTTACCCAAGGAAGTACTCATCAATTTGTTAATCCCCATTAGTCATCCCTAAAAATACACAAGTAACATACAAACCAAGCAGTGTGTGTGTGTGTGTGTGTGTGTGTGTGTGTGTGTGTGTGTGTGTGTTTACATGTACATATATGCATGTAATCACAATGATAAAAAGATGCTCTGCATTTGAAAGAGAGAAAGAAGGGGTGGATAGGAGGTTCTGGAGTTACAGAAGGGTAGACAGAAATGTAGTTATAATCTCAAAGCTTTTAAGTAATTAAAGGTGTAGGACTAATATGCCTAGCATACAGCGGGAAGGTTGCTATTTTGTTTTCTATGCCCCAAAGCCCCCCAGCCCCTCACTCTTCAGCAAATGCATTGTGCTTCTTCATTTGCTCTGAGATTTGGCTTTTCTTGGTACTTTGGGACTTGTTCCTCTCCAAGAGACACTGTACCCTCATTAGGATTGGTTGGAGAGATGAGTGAGAGCCAATGTTCCTGCTCTACTGCCTGGTTCTTTTTATATCATAGTAAACCTCGTGGTGGATTGTAAAAGTCCCTGTGCCTTTATTTTCACCTGAAAGCAAAACTCAAAGTACCATAGCTTACCTTCAGCAAGGGCAGAATGCTCCCTGGAAGAGTCTTGTAGAATTGTGTCCCTTTCTTGATGTGTCCAACTTCCTGACACTACTGTCCCCTACTCCCAGAATTTCAGTATTTCAGTTTGTTGTTCCTACCTTTTCAGCATATGCCAGCCTCATCACACACACACACACACACACACACACACACACACACACACACACACACACACACACACACACACGAGCTGTCTTCCTGAGTACCAAAAACTAATTATCAGGGATCTCATATAGTGATGCTTTACAGAAGGAGTTACTTGAGTTACTTTTCTATCTACCACATAATGTGTGTAAGGCTACACTCTCTCTAGCAGTATGAGCATTTTGTTATTATGTGAAAGTTATATAATTCTCTGCTCCCCTCCATCCTGTCCCCATCCTCCTCCTTGTCCCATCCAATTTTAAATTTCATTTCTGGGTTTTCTGGGTCTCCAAGAAGGGACTATTGTGGGGCTAGAGAGTTCTCTGAGGCCATTCTTTAACAATGAGTTGCCTTGCTAATGCAGTTCCACTAAAGAACAGATTTGAGTCCTTATCTTAGAGCCCGCTGTACCCTCAATTTCCAACGAGGCAGGAGAGGAGGCAGAGGATTAATCTTCTGGGAGAGTAGAGGTAATTGATGACCTGCACACATAATGGCCATGTCACATGCTCTGACAAAGAAGTTGCTTTTTTTCTGAATCACGATTCAATTTCATTAAATCTTACAAAAGCATAAAAATTAAGCTGGACTAAGCAGTGCAGCATTTAGCCAATCACCTTTTCTGAAGAAAAGGGAAAAATATTACACAAATTCCTGCCAGAAAATTCAGGCAGTGTGGTCATCATAGTTCTGGGATAGATATGCAAATTAAGTATGAAAAAATAGTCAAGTCCTCAGAGAAACTTATATATATATATATATATATATATATATATATATATATATATATATATAAACAGCTTGAACATTGGAGCCATGTATCCTGGTGAGGTTAAAATTGGCAAAGGCAGAGCTGAATGCCAAATGATAATTTCTGCTAAATAATTCAGGCCATGTGAACTCTGATATTTTCCTTACTTTAATGAGTATAATGTGTGCAATTACCAACTGCTTTCCTCATGGAGCCAGACAATGTGTTTTTTCCTAATTGTGGGCTCCATTTTTCTTTAGGTAACTCATATCTGCAAGGTTTCCTATAGCCCAGTGTCTTGCACATGTAGCCACTAAAGAAATGTTCATTACTGAGTTGATGATAATTATAACAAAGAAGAAAAGGACTGCAGAACAAAAGCTAAGTGTGTCTATAAGGTGGTCAGCAATAGACAGATATCATGTAAATGATAAGTCTCATGACATGGGACCTGAGCTCCTCTGTGACACTGTCTGTCTTCTTTTTCCCTATGCAGGGAAGTGACGCTGACACGGTGGATAAGAATAAGTGCTGTACACTCTGTAACATGTCCTTTACCTCAGCTGTGGTGGCCGACTCCCACTACCAAGGCAAAATTCACGCCAAAAGGTTAAAACTGTTGCTAGGAGAGAAACCTCCATTGAAAACCACAGGTATGTGTGGGAACAAATGTTTCAGGCTGGCACTGAGAGCCATACACTGCATCTGTCACATGAATCACCCTCTCTTCAGAAGCTGCAAGCTTTGTGGCTCTAATGGCAGGTGCCTTTCAAAACCCACAAGGATGGATTGGAAGCCTGGGCACAGCAGACCACTGAGTGTGATTTCAGCAACTATTGTTTACACCCTCTAGGATGTTTGTCACACCTATTACATACCATTCAAGACACATGTCTGTGGTGCTGTCTCAGGTTCAGCCTGTACTCCACAGGGGTACAGATGTGCACACAGCATAGGAAGTAGGTTCTGTCAATGTCTATCTAAAGCCAATACCATTCTTTACATTTGTGCTTTACACACAGCAGGGTGTTATTCTATGCTCTTAGTTTAGTGTAGGGGAGGCAGTGATGGAAACTGTAGTCTTTACAGCTACTTTAGTTTGGAGACAAGTATGTATTTATGATATTCCTGCTATCATTACTGGGGAAGCTGTGATTCAAATCTATTAACTTTCATCAGTAGCAAATATTGATAGCAGACTACTTGACCTTCTAAATGCTTAACCAAAGAATGTCTTCAGAGGTTTATCAAATCGAGAGGCTAATTTTTTAATATAATTTAGTAACTCTAAAACTATTTGGAAAGATTTATATCATGATGAAGATGTTACTGCACTGGGTTATAATCCCAAGAAGTTAGGGGATATTTTTCATTATGTCTACTTTTGCAGTGCAATTAAAATTTAGTAGTGCATCTTATCTGGCTGTCTAATGAATCGTGCATAAATCGTGGGTGTAATTATTTTTAAATGGTATTTTGAAAACCAGAGAGTGTCTGAAACAATGCTTGGCTTTTACATCCCTGGAGTTTTTCTTAAGCAGCAGTCTTCTTTTGCTTAGCAAATAGCAAGAAATCTTTTCTTTCCCAGCTTAGTTTGAGTAAAGCATACTATTTTCTTGGAGGTGGATGTGACATTCATGTGTAGAATGGTTTTGTCTGGGAACAAGTGCAGCTTATTTTGGAGGCTCTACGTGATGTGGCATTGATCAAGCGATGCTCTATTGAGACGCTTGTTCTCTGAAAGGCTGGGGCACTAACCTTGTGACCTACACATCGTCAAACCTCTTAAAATAGACATCACAAAGAAACAGTCACTGGAAAATTTTTATCTACTCTGTCCATGAATGAGTAACTAGCTGGTGTGTTCTCTTTGCCTAAGCAGAATAGTGATGTTAAATTTCCTTTTGGAAGTAGTAATGGGAGGAGAGTGGCTGTATCTTTATTTATTGCCCTGATTAGTAAATGGGAAAATGATTATTTCTGTATCAAAACTATCACATGCCAAAAATAATTCCTTGTGACTTTTGTATCCATCTTCAAGAAAACCAAGGACCAGATCATTTTTTTCCCAGAACTAGGCCACAGAACTCAGGGCTGACTTATTAACTCTCAATATATTCCAAAGACAGGGACTAGTATGACAGCTTAGAGGGTAAACTCACTACTAAGCCTGCAAAACCTGAACTTGGTTCCTGGACCTCTGTGATGGAAGGACAGAACTTAAACTTTGACTTCTACACATACATTATGGCAAGCTTGCCTCCACATAAACAAATATATGAGAGGCAGAGGGAGAGGGAGAGAAGAGAGGGGGTATTCCAAAGACATTCAAGGTGTCCCATTATTCAGTGAGTTGGCTCTTGCTATTCATTGTTCTAACTTAGCCATGAGGTTGCAGAAATCCAGGAACCTGTTGGGCCAGGACTTAATGGGAATGGGAAAGGATAATTGCACTATCAGCTGGAAGCTTCCATTGGGAATCAGGGTATCTAGTTGTCATCATAGACTCTTTCTCATCCAGTTCATACTTTTCTTCTCCAGCATCTCATCCATCTGCTTTGAGTAGAAAGCATCTTGAAAGGTAGCAACCACAGACAAAATTGGAGTCCTCAGAAGCTAAACCAATTCTCACGACTGGAATTGTGCCAGCCATTAGACACAAAGAACATACAGAAATAGGCACTGGGAGGTGTGGCCCAGGCTAAAGGTTAGAACATGGATGGGACAAAGGGTAGCATGCTAGTGTGGCTGTAGAAAACTTGAGTGATGAAGCAGAACACCTGTAGTTATTGACAGCAGGATTTTGCTTACGGTTCTGGGGTTTAGGGAAAATAAGAAGGGGTACCCATTGTGTTAGGTAGGGTTTCTATTGCGACAAAACACCATGACAAAAGAGCAAATTGTGGTGGAAAGGGTTTATTTGGCTTACATTTCAGCATCACTGTTCATCACTGAAGGAAGTCAGGACAGGAACTCAAGCAGGACAGAAACCTGGAGGCAGGAGCTGATACAAAGGCCATGATGGGGAGCTGCTCACTGGCTTGCTTCCCACGGCTTGCTCAACCTGCTTTCTTATAGAACCCAGGACCACCAACCCAGGGATGACATCACCCACCATTGGCTGGACCCTCCCGTATTGATCACTAAATGAGAAAATGCCTTATAAATGGACTCAGGGAGGCATTTCCTCAGCTGAGGCTCCTTCCTCTGATGACTCTAGCTTGTGTCAAGTGGACAGACAAAACCACCCAGTATACCCATTGTGATATGTACTCACTTGTAAGTGGATAGTAGCTGTAAAATAAAAGACAATCATGCTTCAGGCCACAGACCCAGAGAGGCTAAGTAACACAGAGGGCTTAGAGTGAGTTACAAGTATCTCCCTGGTAAGGGGAAATAGAATAGATTTTGTAGATGGACTGGGGGTGGGCAGGAACAAGAGGGATTAGCTAAATAGGGGAGGGAAAATACTGGGAGGAAGGACTGGATTTCAGCATTTTAAGGTGAGTTGGAAACCTAGTGCAATGGAAGTTCCATGGAATCTATGAAAGAGACCCTAGGAAAGAGTCCTAGTAATAGGGGACAAAGAGGCTGAACCGGCCATCTTCTGTAACCAGGCAAGGCCTCATGTGGAGGTACTGGGACACTGCTCCAGACACAAAACCTATGCCTTACAGTTTGCCTGCCTGCAGAGTGTTCTGGGACCATAGCCTAGCAGAATCTTTTTCAAAGAGATTGGAGAGACTTCATCCAGCAAGCATGGCAGCAGATGCAGAATCCCACAGTTACTAGGCAGAGCTGGAGGAGCCCTGCAGAGGAGGGGGAAGAAGGACTGGAGGAACCAGCAGGGACAGGGATGCCAGGAGAACAAGGCCCACAGAATCAACTGACCAGGGACTCATGGCGGCTCGAAGAGATCGGGGAGCCTGTAGGGGTCTGAACTAGTTCACCTGAATATATTTTATTGCGGAGTAGCTTGGTGTTCTTGGGGGATTTCTAACAGTGGGAGAGGGGTCAGTTGCTGACTCTTTCGCCTCCTGATGTGACCCTTTCCCTCCTACTTGGTTACCTCATTCAGCCCTGATTTGATAGTATGTGCCTGGTCTTACTGTAGTGTATTATACTGTGTTTGGTTGATGTCTCTGCTGTTCTCTGAGGGGTGATGAGGGGAGAGACTGGGAGGTTGGGGAGAGAGGGGAAATTATAGTTATTGTGTAATATATGAGAGAAGTGTAAGAAAAAGAAAGAGGGCCACAGTGACCACAACAAGTTAATGAGTAGTTGTCAAGATGGAGAAGGATGTCACTGAGGTGTAGCCAAAAACACAAATCCAGTTATTGTGAGGGCAAGAACCTAGAAGCTGGAGAAGACCCATGCCAGAACATCCTGAGTTGCTGTGCCAGTTCTTTGCCTGGCATAACATAGCCATTCCTTGCAGACCACAGCCTTTCCTAGCAGCAGTTTAGAGAGGGTTCAGTTCTGAGGTTTCCCTGTGCATACATGGGCTAGTACTGCTTAATTAGCTTGGCTGGGTTGAAATTATATCTGTAATGAAAACAAAAGGGAAACACTGACATGTATGACCCAGTACCTGAATCAGGGTGCCAGAGAGAAGCAATTCCCTGCTCAGGTATGGCTCTTATGCTGCCATGTCATGAATAATAGCTTCTCATACCCCAGTGATTTCTGGGTAGGCATAATTGGAGTCGAGCTTGTTCCTTCGCTATGCTGCTTCATCTGATGGAGATGAACAGTCAGGACTGGCAAATCACTTTCTTCCACCTCCATCTATCCTTGAATAACACATCAGCTGAGCACTCTGTAGGTCCCACTGCCCTCTGAGGTGCCTTCTTCAGATGAGAACATCTTTAATAGGGCTTCAGAAATGTCTGGCCAGCCCACTGGAATGCTGGAACACAAACCAGTTCTATATCTTGGCTGGTGTCTCTGAATCTCTGGTCCAGACACAGCTGTGAAGATAAAAGCACAAGGAGAGTTGCTGGACTGCCACATGTTCACAGGGCCAAAGAACTTGGGGTGTGGATTGTACCCAGATGGGAAGAGAGATGGATGTTGCCCATATCTTATCATTTGCAGCAAGACCAGAGAAACTGGGCTATGTAAAAAGAGGCAAGAATACAGAAGGCTATGTCACTTAGCTATCTCTATAGCAACAGGACAATGATATTCTAATTTGCAATTGGGAGAAAAAGGCATACAGACCAATTTTAAGTAAAAACAATGATGGTGATTTAAAAAGTTAAAAAAGTGATGTTTAATCCTTTCCCTTATTCTTCTTCATCCCCTATAGAATAGAGAATCTTAGGGGGAAAATGGAAGATTTGAATGAACAGGTAATTCGCACATCACAATTTACCTTTTGGGCTTCCTTTTCTCCAGCTGGATTCTTGCTGAGTGCTGCTAGGTGCTGTAGAGTCAATGCAGGGCAAGATTGAGAGGTTCACTGATTTGATTGATGGCTTGTGGCAGAGCCCTGGGCAGCTGGGGCAGGGAAGGAGATAAAGTATGTTCACAGAGTAACCAGCATCCTGAGATTTGTCTTAGCACGGAGTCCCAAAGGACTAGAACAGTTGTGAGTGGGTATTACTGAATTCTAAAGCCAGGGTGAATTGCAGCTCTAACAGCAGTGTCTGTGAGTCTGACTTGCACAATGTAGGCAGGGGAGGGGAGTGGTCTCCCAGTGTTTGGGCCCCCAGATTTAGGGTTTCAGTCCATGATTTGAAATTCACATTGGTTTTAGGCTTCTACTAGGGAGGTAAGAAATCGCTGTGGAAGTGTATGGTGGAAGAAAAGTGCCCTTCTCTTGGCATGGGAGAGAAAGGAGTCCACATCCCACTGTGTCATTCAAAGGTACATACCTGATAACCTGAAGATTTCTCACTAGCTTCTACTACTTCTCGCAAGTGCTGGAACAGAGACCTTTGGAGGAATTAGGATCCAAACTATAATGCAATGGAAATTCTCTTTTTGGAGGATGAATCAAGGAATTGGGACTGTTAGGAATGTAAAACACATCACTTTGGGGCAAGTCTTCTAAAAAGCTTTCAGAGGAAAGAGCTATAATTGTGGAGCATGTGTTTTATGTGCATATGTGTGTTTGTGCATGTGCCTGAAAGCAACAGATATAACCAGTGAGTGGGCAGAAAACCAGAGAGTTAGGTGAGAGCTAAAGACAAGGAGGAGTCTGTTGATAGCCAGAGATGCTCCCAGGCAGAGTGCGAACGTGGGAGCTCTTGATGCAGAATCTGCGGGCTGCTTCTGGCGGCCTTTCCAGCTGGAGTTCCAGCCACACTAAGTATTTAGCTCAGAATACTTTCAAGGTTCTCTCAACCTGAGATTTTCTGCTTACTGCCACCTGCAAGTAGCCCCCCTCCCCAACAAACTGGCTGAACACTGATTTGGGGGCTGAGGGACCGGAGCTTAGGCTCAGTGCTCCCAGATCAGTTTTATATATTCTGGTCAGCACATTCTCCTCCCTCCCCAGCTTCAGTCTTCTCATCTGTTGTTTTGTTCTACTGCTGTGCATATATTTGCATGTATCTCACTGTTCTTGCAGAGTTCTTGGCGAGGGAAGAGCTTGGTTCCCTTCCACGTCCAGAGCCTCTGATTTGTTTATCTGCTGCCTTGTCAAGAACACAAAAAGCCATTGCATTACATCTTCTAGGACATGACTCTCTCAGCTGTGTCTTGTGGGCTGAGGCCTGTTCTGGCACTTGGAGCTACTGGGAGGGGGGAGGTATTCTAGTGGGCCTGAAAGGGGGATCGGTGGACTTGAGGATGGGGAGGATCATGGAACCATAAGGTCAATGGAGGTCCGGGAAGTAAGCCTTCCAGAAGGAAGGATCCAGGTACCAAACAAGAGCTAAAACCCTAGACTAGAAAGCGGAAGCCATAGAGTGTAGTCTTCAAGATAGAAACTCAAGATACAATAAGGAGTCAGATACCAGTATTACGGCTCCAAAGAGGGCCTATGTCTCAGGAACATAGTATGATCTCTGTTATCACAGTAAAAACAGTGATTAAAAAGCTGGAAGCTTGATACCAAAGCCCAGGGTATACATAGGAGTCACTCTTCCCATGCCTGTGCTGTAGCTTAAGTACCAAACTGGCCAGAGACATTCCCTAGGCTGTGAGTTATGTATGGCTTCCTCCTGGACTCCTGTATGTATAGACAGTTTTCCCAGCTACACTGAGCCCATAGCTGTACAACTTCATTCCCAAGTGGTAAGTTAGATGGCAGTAGGTCTGACATGGGTGGAGCCCCAAGAACATGATTGAAGCCTGCTGAGGGTGAAATAATGTTCTCCAAAGATGTTCCCCAAGACCTGCACAGACAGGTTATGTGACAGGGAATCCAGGTTTCAGGTGGAATTAGAATGGCTAGTTCATCAACTTTGAAACTAGGAGATTCTTCTACAGTGTCCTAGTGGACCAATATAATCACCAGTGTTTTCCAAAGTGAAAAAGGGAGGCAAGGGTCACTCAGAGCGATGTGGTGGGAGGGCTCTACTATTCTTCAGTTGCTAGCAGAGCTGGACAAGGCAAGGGTTCTCTTTACAGTTTTCTGAAGTATGCCGTTCTGACAGCATAGATTTTAGCCAGTGAGGTCCATTTCACAGTCCTGACATGTAGAATGGTAAAATTACAAATCTGTGTTATGAAGCCACTGCATGTGTGATAATTTGTCACAGGCAGGGTGGAGACTGATAATTGGACCCACAGGTAGCTGACTTGTTGATCTTATGTACAAGTCACACTGTTGTCTTAGAACCCATGACTATAGACCGGGAATGCTGGAGAAGCTGGAGTTGTACCTTCATTTGGGTCTTATTCCTTGGGTTCAGTTACTCCCCCCATGCCTATGTATTGCCATTGGTGACTATTTTTCTGGTAGTATATGTGCTGGTCTCCATAATACTGAGAGCTTGCCACTAAGTCCTCCACATCTACTACCTTTTTTTCTTTCTTTGTTAATGTGCCTTCTCATGTGATATGGACAGATTCTGAATCCCACTCCTGAATGTGTGCCTTCCCTGTAGTGATTCCACATCTGAGATGTTTTTCACACTTCCTGCTGTGTATCTAACTACCCCCTAAATCCTGTAGAGGACTCCACTAGTCTTTGGAGTTCCTTCTGGCTTCTAGAAATCTCAAAGAGTACATTGTGGTCATCGCATAAGCCATAGCTATGTCTTGTCTCAGTATTTAGTGGAGGACTTACTTTCTTGCACTTTCTTTTCCTTGCCATGATGATTATATGAGCTGATTGTCATCATCAGAGAACACATCTGTCACATTATTAGAGCACCATAAATGGCTCTGTCCATTTCAGAAGTGTAGCAATTTTTATTTACTCTGTTCTGAACTTTTCTCTGGGACATAGAATTTTGCACATGAGCTGTTCTATTGTTTGTTGTCCAAGGCAAAGCCACTGGGTTAATTTACTTTGCCAGTTGGTCTATAAACTCACATCATAAAGGAGCCATATCTCCATGGTTATTCTGTATTCTGGCACATTCCAAGACACCAGCTTGACTGTCACGATTTTCATGATAGAGAATGATAGAAAAATAGAACTTGGTGTTTAGTTCCTACATGATGACAAGTCTAAGTGTAAAGGTTGGTATGCAGAGTCACAAAAACCTGGCAGAGAAGGTGAATCAAAATAGCCAAGCATGGTATGAAGATGTAGCTCAGTGACAGTGTATATGTATATACATATATTTACATGTATGATATATATATATATATATATATGAATATGTACACACATATATCTATATCAACAATTGAAAAAAATCCATGAATTTTAGAGAGAGCAACAGGGGATACTTGGAAAGATTTGGAGACAGGAAAGGGATATGGTGGATGGTGTAATTATATTACAAATTCAAGAAATAAAAATATTAATCATTAAAATTCTTTTGGAAAGCCAGGCGGTGGTAGCATACACCTTTAATCCCAGTACTTGGGAGGCAGAGGTAGGTGGATCTCTGACTTTGACGTCAACCTGGTCTACAGAGTGCATTCCAGCGCAGGCAGGACTACACAGAGAATCCCTGGTTTGGGGAAAAGAAAACTAAAAAGATAAAAAAAAAAAAAACCCAAACAACAACAAAATAACCAAAAACCTTTCATGAGAAATAAAAATGAGAAACCCAGGAGCAGCACTAGAGCTCAGAAGCAGTGCCAGAGGGAGGCCAGAGCTTCAGGCCCTGAACAGGATTTCAGAACCCGGAGCAGAGTCAGAGGGAGGCCCCAGCCTCAGGCCCAGGAGTGTAGCTTCCAGAAACTATTGCAAATAGTTCCTCTGGGAAAGAGTTCCTGTGTCCCAGCCAGCATCCAATACCATTTCTCCTTGGAAGATACCCTGCTACTACATTGACCACTGGACCCTCAGCCCTATCTACACCTCCAATGGTAGGAGTATCTACTGGAGCTGTAGTCCCATCTGCACCTCAAGGAGTGACCACCTGAGCATTGGGCTCACTTCCACCAGCAGGATCGTTCACTGGAAGCTCTGCTCTACTTGTACCTGAAGGAATAGTCAACAGAGCCACAGCCCCCAACTATACCAATTGGAGAAAGAGAGAACCCAGGAAGCACAAGCTCCACCTATACCAATTAGAGAAGAGATACATAGACAACAAGGTAAGAACATACCCAACAACAGTAGCACCACTAAAAACTAGTGGTGCTAAAACAGCAAGACCTGAATATCCCAACACAGATGAAGTAGAAGAAAACAACCTAAAAAATAACTTCATGAGGATGATTGAGGCCTTTAAAGAGGAAATGAAAAATTCTCTTAAAGAAATGGAGGAAAAGGCAAACAAAAAATTGGAAGATATCAACAAATCCCTTAAAGAAAACCAAGAAAAAGCAATCAAACAAGTGAAGGAAATGATTCAAGTCCTGAAATCTGAAATACAGGCAATAAAGAAAATACAAACCAAAGGAATTCTGGAAATGGAAAATCTGGGTAAACAATCATGAACCACAAATGTAAGCATAACAACAGAATACAACAGAATACAAGGGCTGGAAGAGAAAATTTCAGGCATTGAAGATAATTAGGAAGAAATAGATTCATCAAAGAAAATTTTCTTTGTATTTATTTATTTGGTCCTTTTGGGACAGGGTTTCTCTGTGGCTTTGGAGGCTGTCCTGGAACTGCTCTTGTAGACCAGGCTAATCTTGAACTCACAGAGATCTGCCTGTCTCTGCCTCCCAAGTGCTGTGATTAAAGGCATGGGCCACCACCACCTGGCTCAAAGAAAAATTTAAATCAAACAAATCCTTAACACAAAACATGCAGAAAATCTGGGACACCATGAAAAGACTGAACCTAAGAATAATAGGGACAGAAAGAGAAGTCCAACTCAAAGGCACAGAAAATAATTCAACAAAATCAGAAAAAAACTTCCCCAACCTAAAGAAGGACATGCCTATGAAAATACAACACCAAATAGACTGGACCAAAAAAAAATTTCCCTTGCCATATAATAATCAAATATTATTATAATTTTTTATGTATAAAAAGATATTAAGAGCTACAAAAGAGAAAGGCCAGGTAACATATAAAGGAAGACCTATCAGAATTATAACTGACTTCTCAATGGAAAAAATGAAAGCCAGAAGGTCTTGGTCAGATGTTATGCAGACACTAATGGACCACAGATGCCAGCCCAGACTTTACCCAGCAAAGCTTTCAATAACAATAGATGGAGAAAACAAGATATTCCATAATAAAACCAAATTTACACAATACGTATCCACAAACTTAGCTCTACAGAAAGTACTAGAGGAAAATGCCAACCTAAGGAAATCACCTATGTCTGCAAGAACATAGGAAATAGATGAGCTTACAGCAGCAAATCCCAAAGAAGGGAACTGAACAAACAGTGCCATTACCAACAAAACCAAAAATAACAAGAACTAGCAATCACTGATCATTAATATCCATTTATATAAATGGTCAAAATTCACCTATAAAAAGACACAGGCAGCTGGGCAGTAGTGGCACCTGCCTTTAATCTCAGCATTCAGGGGTCGGGGTGGGGCAGAGGCAGGCAGATTTCTGTGAGTTCGAGACCAACCTGGTCTACAAGAGCTAGTTCCAGGACAGCCTCCAAAGCCACAGAGAAACCCCGTCTCAAAAAAACAAACAAAAAAAAAGGAGAGAAAAAGAAACAATTATTGTCTCTCAACCAAAAAAAAAAAAAAAAAAAAAAAAGCCCAGGCTCAGATAGATTCAGTAAAGAATTCTACCAGATATCCAAAGAATTTCTAATACTAATACTCCTTAAATTATTCCACACAATTGAAACTGAAGGAACATTGCCAAACTCTTTTTATGAGGCTAAAGTTACCCTGATACTCAAACCACACAAAGACACAACTAAGAAAGAGAATTACGGACAAATTTCCCTCATGAACATAGATATAAAAATACTCAATAAAATATTGGCCAACAAAATTCAAGAATACATCATGAAAAATCAACTACCATGACCAAGTAGGATTCATCCCAGAGATGCAGGGATGGCTCAACATATGAAAATCTGTCAATGTAATCCATCATATAAGCAAACTGAAAGAAAGAAAAAACATGATCATTTCACTAGGTGCTGAAAAAGCCTTTGACAAAATTCAACACCCCTTTATTATAAAGGTCTTGGTGAGATCAGGGTTACAAAGAACATACCTAAACATAATAAAAGCAATATACAGTAACAAAATGGCCAACATCAAACTAAATGGAAAGAAACTCAACGCAATCCCACTGAAATCAGGAAGAAGACAAGGTTGTCCACTCTCTCCATATCTATTCAACACAGTACTCAAAGTTCTAGCTATAGTAGTAAGACAACAAAAGGAAATCAAAGGGATACAAATTGGAAAAGAAGTCAAGCTGTCACTATTTGCTGATGATATGATATACATGAGTGACCCCCAAAATTCTACCAGAGAACTCCTACAACTGATAAATACCTTTAGCAATGTAGCAGGATACAAGATTAACTCAAAAACTCAGTAGCCCTCCTATATACAGATGACAAATGGGCTGAGAAGGAAATCAGAGACACATAACCCTTTATAATAGCCACAAATAACATAAAATATCTTGAGGTCACTCTAACAAAACAAATAAAAGACCTGTATGACAAAGACTTCAAGTCTTTAAAGAAAGAAAGTGAAGAAGATATCAGAAAATGGAAAGATCTCCCATGCTCTTGGATAGGCCGGATCAACATAGTAAAAATGGCAATCCTACCAAAAGTAATCTACAGATTCATTGCAATCCCAGTCCAAATCCGAGCACAATTCTTCACAGACCTTGAAAGAACAATACTCAACTTCATATAGGAAAACAAAAAACTCAGGATAACTAAAACAATCCTGTACAATAAAGGATCATCTGGGGGCATCAACATCCATCCCTGACTTTGAGCTCTACTATAGAGCTATAGTAATGAAAACAGCTTAGTATTGGCATAAAAACAGACAGGTAGACCAATGGAACCAAATTGAAGACCCCAATATCAACGCATACACCTATGAGCACTCAATTTTTTGACAAAGAAGCTAAAAATACAAAATGGAAAAAAAGAAAATATATTCAACCATTAGTGCTGGTATAACTGGCTTTCAACATGTAGAAGAATGCAAATAGATCCATATCTATCACCATGCACAAAACTCATGTCCAAATGGATCAAAGAACTCAATATAAATCCATCCACACTGAACTTCACAGAGGAGAAATTGAGAAATACCTTTGAATGCATTGGCACAGGAGACCACTTCCTAAACAGACACCAGTAGCACCGACTTTGAGAGCAACAATTAATAAATGGGACCTCCTGAAACTGAGAAGCTTCTGTAAAGCAAAGAACACGGTCAACAAGACAAAATGGCTCCCTACAGAATGGGTAAAGTTCTTCACCAACCCCACATGTGACAGAAAGCTGATCTCCAAAATACACAAAGAACTCAAGAAACTAGAAAACAAACTACCAATTAAAAATGGGGTACAGATCTAAACAGAGAATTCTCAACAGAACAATCTCAAATGCTGGAAAGACACTTAAGGAAATGCTCAACATCCTTAGTTATCAGGGAAATGAAAATCAAAACCACTCTGAGATTCCATTTTACCCCTATCAGAATGACTAAGATCAAAAACATCAATGACAGCTTATGCTGGAGAGGATGTGGAGAAAAGGGAACACTCCTCCATTGCTAGTGAGAGTGCAAACTTGTATAGCTGCTGTGGAAATCAGTATGGCAATTTCTCAGAAAATTAGGGATCAACCTACCTCAAGACCCTGTAATACCACTATTGGGCATATGCCCAAAGGAGGCACATTCACACCACAAGGGCATTTGCTCAACTATGTTCATAGCAACATTATTTGTAATAACCAGATCTTGGAAACAACCTAGATGCCCCTCAACTGAAGAATGGATAAAGAAAATGCAGTATATTTACACAATGGAGTACTACTCAATGGTAAGAAACAATGACATCCTAAAATCTGCAGGCAAATGGACAGAACTAGAAAAAAACCATCCTGAATGAGGTAAACCAAAACCAGAAAGACAAATATAGTATGTACTCACTCACAAGTGGATACCAGATATAAAATCTACAATCCACAATCCCAGAGAAGCTAGAATCCTCTTCTAGAAACAGATGGAAGCAGATGCTGAAATCTACAACTAACCAATGGGCCAAGCTCCTGGAGTACAATCAAAGTGAGGGAGGGGTGATAATATGAACAAAGGAGGCAAGACCATAATGGGGAAACCCACAGAATCAGCTGACCTGAGTTAGTGAGAGATTACTGACTCAGATCTGATAAATGGGGAACCTGCATAAGACTGAACTAGACTTCCTTAATATCGGTGACAATGATGTGATTGTAACAATATATGAGGCCACTGGCAGTGTGTCCAAGATCTAACTCTAATACACAAACTGACTTAGTGGATCCCATTCTATATGGAGGGATACCTTACTCAGCCTATACACAGGGATGTGGGAGGTGGAAAGGTGTCTTGTTCCTGCCTCAACTAGATGATGGGACAGACTTAGTAGACTTCCTAGGGGAGGACTTACCCTCTCCATGGAGCAGATGGGAGGAAGGGAGAATTAAGGGAGCTGAAGGAGAGGAGGGAGGGGGAACTGGATTGAAATGTAAAAAATAAATTAATAAAAAAGAAATGAAAATGAAAAAGGAAATCTGAAACCTAGAAAGGCATCTTTATCAGTATCTTCCATGTTCTGCCATAAATTGAAGTATAAAGTTTAGACTGTGGATACATAATCTGAATGGTTAGGTGGAGATATGTCTTGTATTAGAGGGTTCATTAGTGCACATTACTTATGTGACACCTACTCACCTCCTACCCTAGACATTAAGTTGATTGTGAATAGGTATAACATAGGTATCATTTTAAGGCCAGGCTACAGAAGGAAGAGGACATGCAACTTTGCAAGAACAAGAAGCAAGCCTTTAGTGTGTTATTTTGGAGTTGAGCATTGCTATTACCAGAGAGCTTAATCTATCCTGCTGATGCATTGTCCCTTCAGGGTCCTGTTTCACCTGGAAGCTTTTATGAATGCATCTATCACAGAAAAAGTAGATCTTGAGCCCAGTGTTTTCTATAATTCCCAAACATCATTAGCCTGACAGTAATGACACTAAAGCTTGCAATAACCTTTCTTTCATTTTTGAAGTTGCTGTAGTGCCTGTTTTAACATACTGGAAAAACACCGGCAGCGTACTCCTGAGACATGCTTAGCAGGGAGCATGGTATCATTTCCCTAGTCTTGCTGCTGTGCTTAGCACAGTCGTTGGTGCATTGAGGGAATATCTGTTGGATTTGTAAAATTGGGAGCAAACATTAGAATAATGATAGGTGATTAAATATTGATGCCTTCATTTTCGGTTGTATAGCCTTGGTTAAAGTTTGAAGACAGCGATGGGCCAACTTGCTCACTTTCTTGAGTTTACGAATGGCCTTTCCTTTCAAATGCATGCTATAGATTGCAGTCCAAGACACAAACACAGCCTCTGAAGGCAGACCCAGTTTTAATTTCTGGGTTACCTATGCAAACTTTCATCAGTTCTGTTGGCACGCCAGCCCCTAAATGAATTGGAGAAGGATTACAATAAAGTAGAAGATACATTCATAAAAGCCTGGTGTAGTGTCCATCTCATGCTAAGTACAGAGTGACTATACTGTCCTGCATAAATACACTAAGTGTGTACCAACAGCACATGAGTCCACTCATCATTGGTAAAGAAGGATTCACTGAATGCATCAGCTGCCAGAGCCCCTTGTAGTTATTCCCACACATGTGCCAAAGTGTAAGAAATCTGAGTTACCCCCAGGAAAAAGATCCACACTGAAGCTGAATGAGGCAGCCCTCTCCCCTTCTAGTGTCAGCTCCCACACTGTGAACAGTGTCCTAGTTTTGCTTTCTATTGAGGATAAAGTCTTTGACTATAATTTTTCACAGTGATACTACCATTTATAATTGCCCCAAGGGTTGTACTGAGGTACAGTTTAGTGTTCCTAAGGCAATCAGATGGAGATGACCTTGTAGAGAAAATACAAGCAATATTTCAGGTACTTTCAAGCTTTAGTTAGAGCACAGCTGACCATGGACTCATTGTATGCATCAAACAATGTATCGTTAACAAATGCACAACAGAATTGTGTGTTGATCCATTGATCAAAATGTGACCACAAGCTCATATGAGCCTAGCTAGTCATGAGCTGCCTGTAATAGCAGTGGCTCATCACTCACTGTTCAATGTTTCTAGCCACAATTGAAAATCTACCATGAATAATGAGAAATGACTATATATATACCCAACAAAAATTACCCGGTATTCATTTCCAAACATTAAGCTTCAGAAAGTCTTCTCATTACTCTGCAATGATACAAAAACTAACATTTGAAAAAAATCCTAAATACGGTTAAACTATTTGAAGCTGAGTAGACGGACTCTAGTTTAATAATAATAAAACCAGTAACCAAAGCTGGTAATTGTAAAATGATTATATCAGAAGCATCACACTCACTGTTCATTTAGTCTTTTGTGTTTTGTCAAGCATAAAGCACAGTAATGTATTATTATTAGGACCATTTAACTGAAGAAGCAGCAGAGACCTGCAAGTGAGACACTTGCATTGTGCACAGTCAGAATTGAGAAGCAAAAGCTAGGAGGATTGCAGGTTCTAGGACTTGGCTCTATTCTCTGGTGGTAAGTAGGACTTCATGAAACTACTTGCTGATTTTGGCTTACTTCATCACAGCAGTTTAAACTCTAGGGCTCTCACTAGGTGATCAGCAGCAACATAGCCAAGGACAGATATTTATAGTCTTGAAATGGATCATTTTTCATTTGTAGGGACAATGAGCAGTATGGGAATGGAGACAAATCAGCTATGGCCTCTGCCACTCAGCGTCTGTGTGTATGTTGACTGTACATTCTGTCTTCCTTTTTATTCCCTGGGGAAAAGACAACAAAGCTTCAGAAATCATCCATGAATTTCCATGCGAGACACAGACTTGCTTATTTGAGTTCTCTGTGGAATGAATAAAGATCAGGGTATTCTAGGTCTGTCTGAAAGTTACATAAATTCAAATGTTGAATAATGTATGCATCCCAGGTTCCATCCACACCTCCTATTTGCATATAAGATTTTATATACTATTGGCATTCTATCCTCTGATTCAGGTTACTTAGATGGCTTGGCATAGTCTGTCTCAATACTTGTTTTCATAGCTGTGCACAAATATAAGAAATAGCTTTGGAGAATTGCAAATCATCTCATTTTCCTTTTCTGGGACCTGAAGCTTAGAGGGGTGGAATTGTGTCTGTCCAGGAGGTGCAGGTGGCTGGCAGCAGAAACTCTCTTTTCTTGTAATTATCCCTTCAGGATATCTTTTAGAGAGGCAAAATCACACCACTCACTTCCTGGACCACTCTCTGGTCACTGGGGCTTAATTGCATCAGCCCAGTGAACGAGATGAGTTGAGGACTTTTGGCCATGACTTTTATTCTCTGAACCACAGTAGGTTTGGAGCAATGATTAGATCAAGTTTGCCAGATTTTTGCATTTTGACTAAAGATACAAGATCAATGATTGGGCAGAATTGAGGGGTTTAACACTACAACTACTGTCCCCCAACCCAAGGCCAAACTTGGGAATTTAATCATCTTCTATACTTATATTTCCTTTTCTTGAAAATTATTTCGCTACTGGTTCAGAGTGGAAATGAGACATCAGGAGGCAAACACAGTTTGTGAGTTAGAATGAGAGGAAAGGCAGTCCATTTCAGCATTGACATTGACAATTAATCACTCCAGTGATGTCAGCAAAAAGTGATGCCAGGAGCTTGTGAACTCTAAGCCCATTGTCATGTAAGGCAAGTGTTGGGACTTCCGGTCCTGATGTTGTTACTGTAAAAGATATTTATGAACAGAGGGGAGATTGAAGCTTTGCCTACCTTCAGATTTCCTGAAGGCTAATGAGTTTAACTGCCTGTCATGTAAGACTCAATAGTGAGGATCTTGTTGCAAATGAGAGTTAACATATGAATGTTGACTACCATACAACTACTATCTTAAGTGATAACTTCCAAATCCCTTTAACTGTCATGAACTCAACATTTCCCTTTAGGATGACTGAGAAAGTGTCAAGACAATAGAGGACTTAAGCATAAGCAGCCTTTTGGATGTGGCTGGGCCTCTATTGCAGCGTTTCTTTTTCTTTTCTTTTTTTTTTTTTTTAGCATTACAAGGTAAAGCATATATTTTTTTTCTTTTTTAAATTTAAATTAGATAAAGCTTGTTTTACATGTCAATCCCAGTTCCCTCCCCTCCTCCCCTTCCCCCACAGACCCTCTATCCCATCCCCTTTCTGCTCTACAGGGAGGGTGAGGCTTTTCATGGGGAATCTCCAAAGTCTGTCATATCATTTGGAGCAGGGCCTAGACCCTTCCCCCATGTGTCTAGACTGAAAGAGTATCCCTCTATGTTGAATGGGCTCCTAAAGTCCATTCATGTACTAGGGATAAATACTGGTCCACTACCAAAAGCCCCATATATTGCCCAAACCTCCAAACTGACATCCACGTTCAGGGGGTCTGGAACAGTCCTATGCTGGTTTCCCAGCTATCAGTCTGGGGTCCATGAACTCCCCCTTGTTCAGGTCAGATATTTCTGTGGGTCTCTCCAGGCTGGTTTTGACCCCTTTGCTCATCACTCCTCCCTCTCTACAACTGGATTCCAGGAGTTCAGCTCAGTGTTTGGATGTGGGCGTCTGCTTCTGCTTCCATCAGCTACTCGATGAAGGCACTAGGATGACATATAAGGTAGTCATCAATCTCATTATCAGAGAAGGGCATTTAAGGTAGCCTCTCCACTATTGCTTAGATTGTTAGTTGGGGTCATCCTTGTAGATTTCTTGACCATATCTACAGTGATGTATAGCAAAACAGTAAGATGATCAACTCATTGTGCTTACACTTAAATTGCCAGCAGGAAACGTGGTTAGTCTCAGGATGCTCACACAGAATGAGTTTTTTGGTTTTTGTTTTGTTTTTCAAGAAAGGGTTTCTCTGTAGCTTTGGAGGCTGTCCTGGAACTAGCTCTTATAGACCAGGCTGGTCTTGAACTCGCAGAGATTCACCTGCCTCTGCCTCCCGAGTGCTGGGATTAAAGGCGTGCACCACCACCTCCCAGCATGCTCACACAGAATGAGTACATTGCTATTCAGAGTAAACTGTCAGCAACTGAGATTTTCCCAGCAATGGTAGGAGCCCAGGCTATGCCTAGTCTGTGAAACTGGGAAGGCTCTCATAAAGAAGGCATTATACCTGAAATAATGAGTAGTGAACATCCTGGACATCCTTAATCCTTGAAGTCTTCATAGATCTTGACCATCAGCCTTAAAACAGTGTTTTCTCTTGGTTTTACAAGCATTAACAGGGGCTGTGGTCAAATGAAGTAAGCATCGTAGTGTTTTATATTAAGAAAATAGATTTAAATTTTCTCTGACCATGAAGATTGGTGAAAAGGCCATCTCCCACCAGTGCCTGAGGGTTCTCCTCTCTCTTGAGGGCCACAGAAGCAGCCTGCGAGTATCCTCAGTTATATCTCTGGCTCTAAGCTTGGGCTACTTCGTGATTTTATCACTAATTATCAGGATACTGTTGGGTACTTCATCTCAACAGATTGCCCACAAGGCCCCAGGACTTTCTTAAAGTGGGTCTCTCTCACCTACCTTCCTCAGCAGACTGAGAGAAGTTAACACTGAGGGTGTTAACTCAGTGTTAACTTCCGCATTCCAAGTTCTGGAAGACAAGAACACCTTGTCTTCCCCATAGGTGTTTCTGAAGAGACCCCCCAGAAACCCCCCTCACTGCATGCCTGCTCTGAACTGTTCTCAGGCTAAGAATGAAAAGTTTCTGCACCCCTATAAGCCTCTCTACTGACACAGCAAACCAAATTAGACCAAATCAAATCAAATTAGAAAAGGCCACACTCAATGGATAAAATGCTTCTTGATGATTTTCTACCCGGACCCAACCCCAGAGGAGCCAGAAAAGAGAGACTGGAGGGGGGTGGTCTTGAGCATTTCTAAGGGGGAGGGGTCATCATTTGGAGGGCTTTCTGAGATGCAGCAGGGTTTGGAGAGAGATGGGGGAGGTGGCTCAGGTGGAGCTTCCACCAGAACATTCCAGACTCTGGGTATATGGATGCCAGGGGCTGGGATGAAGCTTCCACCAGAACCCAGAAGTGTATTGATACTTAGGACCCTGCCTTTCCTGTCTGGTCCCCCACAACGCCCATTTGTTTCCTGACAGAGAGCACACCCCTCTTTGACATTCAGATCCCTTCGCCTCCCATCCTACTCATCATAAATGCAGTGGTTTACTGTGTCCTGGGGTAGGAAAGCCAGTCCTCTGGTTTTAACTTTGTGTTTAGAATACAGTAGAAAACATGCTCGTTTTTATCAAGTGTGCCAACAGCAAGCTGGCTCAGGCACACTGAAGCATACAATTTCTTTCTTTTCCCTTTTTAACTTGATAGCCTTCAGAGAAACTGCTTCTCTGGTGGATTTCCTGCTAAGTGATTTCCTTGAGTGCCTGGGAGTCCAGGGCTTTAAATTTACCTAAGATTTTCAAGAGCATTTTGTTGTATTATGAGTCACAAAGGGGAGATTAAGGGTACCTTAGCAGGTCTTTCAATCCCCTCTGCAGGCCAGGTTTCTCTTAGCTAGGGGTAGCTATAGGCAGGATCCAGGAAGTTTGAGCAAAGGCCTCAGTATGGGGAAGTTAGGGAGGACATTGGAGCCTGCAGTCCCAGCAAATTGTCACCAGTTTGCTACCTGAAGAGATCACTTGCCTGAGAAGTGGGCACAGGCTGAAGCCCACTCATCAGTTCTTCCCATGATTGTACCTTGATTAATACAAATTGCTAATCATTAGCCTCTTCATTTTGCTTTCAGCCAGAATGGTAGCTGAGATATCAATGCCTGGATTTCCCACTTTCAGTTAGTAAATCTAATACATATAGAATATTGGAGTGGAGGATGGAGGATGGAGTGGGGAGCCAGCTCTAGGTGAAAAAGACATATTACTACATACATTTTTTTAAGGGAGAAGTTAATTCACACATTTCACAAATCCTATTGTTCAGCATTTAAGAATCTTGCTTTTCCAAGTGTGCTTATACCATGTCTTGGGATGGAACAAGTTCACAAAATCCCATCTTATCCACTTGTTTCCAGAGAGTTTCCATTTCCAACAAGTCCCACAGCCTGTTTGATTTGGCGGCCTTCCCCTGTTCTACTGGAAATAATGGAGCTGAAGTCTCACCGCACCCTTCAGTCATCGACTACAGTCAACATGTCTTAGCATCAGCGGTCAATAAGTACCTCTCTTTAAAGGGCCTGCTGTTCCTGGCCCACTCTGCTTCCTTTTTTCTAGCCACTTTGGAAAATAGATGGCCAACAGGTCACATTCCCTCCTCTATGGTGTGTCTCAAGTATTATTAAGTCATATTTCAGCCTCTCTTCTTCCATTTTAAGTAGCTTTGACTCTTCAGCTGGTGAGGCTTTCCTTCCTAACTCATCTTTCTCGCTCTCACACACCCTCCCTATTATTCTATGAGGCATCTTGTTTGGCTTTGGAGGAGTCTTGGATCTCTCTAGATCGACAACAAAACTGTGTCCATCTACATGGACACTCACCATCACACAGTCCTGACCTTTGCTGGCTCAACCTCTTTCAGTATAGAGAGAAATGCAAAACTAAGGGGTGGATGTGAGCAGTGAGGTGGTTTGGGTTCCAGCATGGCTAAAAACATATCTTCAAACAGATGCAGCAGCCACACAAGCAGTGTCCAAATTAAACACAAAGCCATATAAAATCATCTTAGCTAGAGTTATGAATTTGAATTTAATGTGGTTTAAGTTTCAAAAATCACAGTTGTTTTTATTTGTTGAGTTCATGATTTTCTTCTTAGAAAACATATAGACATTTAGTAAAAGTAGTTCTGTGAACATATAGACACTTAATAAAAATTTTTGGAAATTGGGTCAAAACATGTCAACTGAAGTCCATGAGGTGTGCTATCTGCCTGGTACAGAACACAGTGCCAGCTGTGATGCAGATGAGCTAATGGGACTTTCTTGGAAAGGTTGCTGTGAAAGTGAGCCCATGCTATAGATTGTCACCCCACTGTGACTGTCGCCACCTGAGAGGTATAAAGTGCTTAAAGTGCTGCTATTGTCCCCACCTAAGGGGGTTCTGAGCCAGTCAGTCTAGTGAGGACAGAGAACAGTGATAGGTGAACCTCCCTCAGCTGATTCTAACACCCAGTCAAGACAGAGAACCACGGAGTCCTTAATCGTAACTCCTCAAATTTAATTTGTGTATGAGACTTCTACAGAATACAGATTTCCATCTGTTGGTTGGGGAGCAACCTGAGATTAACATACTGACAGAAGATGTGTATTATTGGTGGGGGCATACCCTGGGGAGCAGATTTGAACTAGCTGTTCTCTGGCTGGCTGTCCTTGGCACACACATAGTCTCATCAAAAGAGATTATTTTCATTCTCATGTCCTCAGCCTCTGTTATTACTATGATGTAGCAGTAATGATGTGTGTTGATGAAGCTGTTGTGAAATTAATGACAGTGGGTCATGCACTTGATAGTGTATGCTTTGTGAAGGTCCTCTAGGGAATGTACTAACTTAATGATTTTTCCAACATTCATCAGAAGAGACTTGCCCAGCCTAAATACTCCTTCCTTATTGACACTCGTCCCCTGTTCACCAACCTTACTGCTCAATTTGAAGAGCAGTGACAGGAACATGGGACTTCACATTCTTAGAGACCATGGTATGTCAGGATCTAACACTCTGGATGCTCTTGGTGTAAATGTTGGGAGAGACCCTCCATGTCTTGGAGCACAGCAGCTCATCTGTGCCCAGAATGTGATCTCATGAGGGTCTAGAGTTGCTTTGAAGTTTTATAGAGCTAAATCAGAATAGTGGCAACTCTCAAGTTTGTGTCTATCCAAATAGCAGTCAAGGAGTACTTCACCTTCAAATTATCTGTGAATAAATATGAGCACCCTGTACACATGGTTAACATTGTGCTTTTAATGCAAGCAGAGTCACTGTCCATAACCTGGAAACCATAGACTATTGAGGTCAATGCTAACCTCAGAGTATGTGCATAAAGAATCTCAATACTGTAGTTAAACAGAAAAACCAGGAACCCCCTTCTGTGGAGGGGAGGTGGTGTGGGTGGAGAAAAGCAGGGTGTGGATGTAGGAGTTCTGCACAGAGAACAAGGCCAGGCTCCCTTCCTATCAGGACTTCCAAATGTTCTGTTTTTCCTGCCCCCAGGCTGCAAGGCTGCTTTTTCTCTTTCTCCAGATTTAGTAGTGGCAGTTCATCTCAGCCATGCTTCTAGCCCTGATCACTATTCTCATCTCTGATTCCTCTATAAATATTCATAGCTATAAGAAATGATCCAGGAAGCTGGTTCTCCAGTTGAATAGCTGATGCTGTAGGATAAGTAAATTATTCCCTACTCTGGAGTGGGGCATGGTTTGGGTGGAGTGGGAGTGCCAACAGAAGCAAAGGAACCCAGCTGGTGCCAGTGACAGGTGGCAGCTGCACAATCCTCCTGCTGCTCGGACCTTGGTTTCTGTGATGTAGGTAATGCTTCTGGCTTGGGACACTTTCTGGGAGCAGATGTTGGGAGGTGGGGAAGCAACCAGTTCCTGGCAGCATGACCATTGCCCTTATCTTGAATGTTGCCTCTTACCTGTTCTAAGTAAGAAGAGATCTAAAGACATGCCATCATGTCAACAGGTATTTGGTAAACAGGTGGTTAGTTAATTCCTGCCCAAGCAATAAGCAATAGTTGAACCTTATGTATGATTTCACTTTTTTAGGGATCCAGAAATATTCAAGAAAAATTCCAGACTTACACAACTCATGGATTTTAAAGTATGTACCATTCTCAATAGAGTGGTGAAATCTCTTGTCCCACTTCTCCTTCTCAGGTTGTCAGTCACCATTTAGTGCAGGGTATCAAAGCTGCATAGGCTACCTCACTGTCTGCTACTTAGTTGGGACCATGGACATCAGATAGACTACCATGGCACCACATGCTTAGTTCAAATGACCCTAAGTTTAGTCACTAAAGGGCCCAAAGTGCAAGAGTATTGGTGCTGGCCATTCAGGCCATTCAGACGTGTCAAATAACATCATGAAGAACATCCATTAAGATGGTAAATGATCTCAATTTAATTTTAAAAAGAAAAATATAAATATCCTAAATGTGCTGAGATCTATGATAGCAATGAGACATTGAACACTTGAACGTTAAGAGACCTGGGGTCTCAGAAGTACATCCCATACTGCCATAGAGGCGCAATGTTATAATTTTTATTGTATCTGAACTTGTGCTGCAGTGGGTACCTTCAGAATTAATCTATGATGCCCTTGGGTCAAAAGAAGTACCTCTCAGATAGTTAGATCTAAACAATTTCATAAGTTTGTTTTAATATCTTGGCCATTTGAAAACACAATACAAATCAAACTAGAGAAGTTCTTCTCATTTTATTTTTAATAAAATAACCTCTCTACCAATGAAGATCCTTGTTTGATGGACACTGTATATAGCATCACAAACCTAGGCAACATACATGAATACTCCTATTGGTCAGTTAGATTAGTTCTGGATAACATCCAAAAGTCCAGCTTTCAAGAAATAGGGAATGACTGAAAGGGATATGGTATCAAGTGGTGAAAATGTGGGTCACCTTGAGCAAGTGGCTCCTGTGGGATCCACAAGACTTCAATGTCTTCAGATTTTAAATCCCTCTAAGGATTTTGTACGAGTTCCATGAATTATCTCAGGTCAGCTCCACCAAGGGATTAGGACTCATAAACACAACCAGAGATTCTGCTGCTCTGTGCAGAATCTGAGGACCCAGTGCCATGATGTCTTCTCTGAGAGAAACACATTTTCCTGAGCAGGCTGCAGAGAGCTGTGATCAGTGACTCAGTGGCAGTCATGATACCCAGTCAGGGGAAACCCTAAGCAAGTCATCATTCTTTCTCAGATGCAAACTGAGTTATAGAGACTGAATTGCTTTCCTCCTTTAGCAAGAGCATGCTATGTGCAGGTCCAGTTCCTGGCACCTGAGATGGATCAGTGAGCAAACAGATAATAACGCTTGTCCAGTGGAACTTAGATTCTAAACTCTTGTTGGCATGAGAAATAAAAGGCTTTCCATCCCCTCTAAAGTTCTATGTAATAGCCTATTTTTTAGATACAAAGATCCTGCAGAAAAAAAAAGATGCACTTAAGATATTTAGAGCCCAATCAGTGACTGAAACTGGAGGGAATTACTCTGAATTAATGAAAACCAGTGATCTATGACTATTGTCTTAATGAGGACTGATAACATATTCATGCATGAGGATGGGTGGGGAAGCAAGCCATGTTAGCAGACTAATCATATGCTAAGAATGTTGACACAATTGAATTAGAAGGACAGTTCGGGAAACCATGTTTCTCTTAGTTTATTCTTAGGAAATACACAGTGGTGTATAACTTGAAACTTCACATACCATAGTGTTTAATTTATAGCGGGGCATGTGATTTTTTTCTCTTCATGACACAAGGAACAGAGTTCACTTCAGGGTCTTTCCCATGAGAAAAGAATACATATCTTTATCTGAATAATTAGAACCACTTTTGTCTTTGAAAATACTGTGAAAATTGCTTTTCTCTTCTGGGTTTCTGTGAAGGCAGAAGACAGAGGTACACTTACATTATATTCTGACCACGCTACCTTTCTTTCATTTTATTTCCAGGAAAATCAACAACAAATTAATAAATAAGTCATTGCAAATGAAATCTTCAGAGATTTAAGACCTGGTTATGGTGCTGCAAGTCTCTAGAGTCGCGTTTTCCAGGCTGTACCAAAGCATGGTAGCATGAAATGTAGCCTACATATAATTTATAAAATAAAAATGCTTGCCTCTGCACTGATGAGTACATATACATGGATATTTAAAAATTCATAATCCACAGTAGAAACAAGCATCACTAAGATTTTAATTTGTACTTTTACAATACTTGTACATAGTTTTATGTTGTTTGTGTATGTGGATGCATCATTTCATGAGTGATTTGGTTTTATACCCTAGGCATAATATAAACCATATCCTTTAGTTTATGTTCTATCATGAGGATTTCTCTAGGTATCATAATACTTTTCTTAAAATATGGCCATATTGTTTTTTCCTATTGCAATATGATATTTTATCAAATTGTGAATGCACATATTACCTGTGATGTATATACCTTCTTTGTTAGCTCTGGGAGATTGTTTGGTTGAAATTCTCAAAGCTTTCAAATTTAGTTTTCAGAAATTATTTATTTAAATGTAAAATATACCCCCCAAGTAAATGTGAGCAAAAAGTCCATGGTGCCCTCCTTCCCTTCTTCCTTTCTTTCTACTCCATTCTTTCTTCCCTCCTCCCTCTTTCCCTCCCTCCCTCCCTCCCTCCCTCTCTCCTCCTCCTTCCCTCCTTCCTTCATTTCTTCCTTCATCATATGTGCATCAAACACACCCCAGGAAGTATGCAAGGAATCTGAGTCTGAATGGATCCTCTCATAAGGCCATGGCCTTGAGTCAGGTACTTGCAGAAGGATCAGGATAGTTTGGTAATGAAGCTGCAGATTTACAGTGGCAGATGTGCCTTCAGTCAGTACTTAATAATCTGGTCAGATGTACTACTATCTACAGTATTTGGAGGGTAGGTGACAATTGCTAGAGAGTTACTACTGTCATTAATTTGGGTTAAGATAAGAAAGAAGAAAGATGGTCCATCATAAACATTGGAAATCAATTTCTTTTAAGGAAAAAATGTACAATCTCAAATAATGCTCACCAAGAACAGATGCTGACACATGGGAAGTGCCTTTGTCTTGATGTGTTGGATCATTTGAACTCTTGATTCCCAGGCACCACTGGAAACTAGATCTCACAGTTGTGGTGCTGGTCACAGAGCAGATCTGGTCTTTGCTGGTTCCTATGCTGCTACTTACTAGAGTGCCCTGTGCTAAATGATTCAGCTCCTGAACTCCAAATTGCACCAATGGCCAATCAAGAATTTTGGGCAATTAAACCAAGAAAGTAGAAAACTGTGGCAACACACAAGTGGGAAGGATTAGCATCATGGAGGAGTTTGCCATGGTGAGAACACCACATACTTTAAGTGGAGTGGGTCCCTGGCTCTGTCTCCATGGGATGAGATCCTTGTCACAGTAGTCTGTGCTTGGGCACCTCAACCTTTAAAAAGCATTGAGAAGGGGTGAGACTGAGAAGAGAGTGGGGATAGTGTAAATGATTGGGATTCAGAGAGTGAGAGTGACAGAGAAATTGAGAGAGGACATGGGAGATGAAAAGAAGGGTAATGAAGACAGAGAGAGGAAGACTGAGAGAGCAAAGAAGATTGGCAGAGAGAAAATTAAGACAAGTGAGAGAGGACTTGGCAGATGGGAGGAGGACCTTTGCTGGGAGAGAACAGGAGAAGAGATGTAGTCTTCAGAATGGTTGATGTTGAAACCCCCCTCCTGCTCGGGAACCATCTTTTGATGCCCTCTTGGTGGTCTGGTGGTAGATTCTGCTTGCTTCATTGAAATAACCATCCCAAACTTCTCACAGATTTTTCTTTTCCTAGTATGACATTAAGCCAGCTTTGTTCTCAGAAGCAGGGGTGTGCCCAGCAGGTTTTCCTGTTTCAGCCCTGAAAGTTCTGTATCTGGGAAACCTCCAAATATCAGCCATTTTATGACAACTGGTACCTGCTGAGTTACTATTTGACTAAAATGCCTGACTGAAGAAGAGGAATTATTTAATTCATGGTTTCAGAGGGTCTGGTCCATTGTTGCTTGTACCCCCACGCTCTTGGAAAGAGCATCATGGTAAATGGGGGATGGGTGTGCTTAAGACTGCTCTTCCTGGCAGACAAGAGGAGAGGAAATACAAGGGACCTTGCTGACATGTAGTACCCCAAAGACCAACTTCCTCCCAGTAGACCCACCTTCTCCTTTTCTCAACCTCCTGAAAATGCTGCCAGATAAACCTATCAAGAAATGAATCCATTCACTACTCCAAAGCCTCTGGAGATGCCGTGGCAGACACACTTGAGTGTGTAACCAAATGTCTGAGTCATTCCTTAGTCCAACCATGTGCATCATCAGAAGTGAGGATGACAGAACCATAACAGAAACCAGAGAGAAAGAGTTAGGACTCCAAGATAGGCACAACTTCCTGCTTGAAAGCAAAGTTTCTAGAATGGTGCACACAATTTATAGTCTCCAAAAAATAAATAGGCCATCCCACAAGATGGATGTAAATTAGAGAATAGTGACTTTTAATTTGCCTAATTTAGTTTGAAAGAAAAAGAAAGCCTGGGGAATGTGTCCATACTTTGGCAAACTGTTTACTCATCAAGCCCTCCCCTCCAACAGCTCATCACACCGTAGCTTATATTTACATTGGCTATCATAACACCGAGCTTCTCAAGCCTTTCACATGACACAATTTAGAAGCAGAAGGAAAAAATTTGCTTCTGTCTAAGTTCACTTGCTTATAATGGTGATCATTTATTTATTCATCGATTAGTTGTTTCAGTCATCAATGAAAGCCACAGATTGCACTCCACTAGCTGCTTACCTCTCGTGGAGAGTTGGGTTGCAAGCAATGCCTTGCTGCACAGTAAGGCAGTATTTTGACAGCAGTGCAGACACTGAAAACATTTTTTTTGTCCTCAAATCAGCTGGTGGTTTTGTCAGAAAAATACAAACAGGGGTCAAAAGTGCACATTATTCCAGCTTATTATTCCAGACAGCTCATCTGATAACTTTCTGTTGTGATGTTGTTTCCTGACAAACTTTATTTAAGGAATGCAGAAGGATATGAAATGCGCGTAGGGCCGTGACTCTTCTGAGTCAAGTTTTGAGGGAAACTGTGTTCCAGCTGTCTTAATTCTTAGAGAAATGGGGTCTGTTTGGGCTACTTTTCACTGGCTACAAATCCATGACCTTCTGGTCAAAACATTTAGGTTAAAAGTGTTTTGAAACTGAAAATATTCAGGATCTTGAAAATGTACTGTCCCAGTTTACTTTCTATTGTGACGATAAACACTATGAACAAAAGCTACCTGGGGAAGAAAGGGTTCATTTCAGCTTATAGTTCACCATTCTTCATTGAGGAAATCCAAGGCAGGAGCTTGAAATGGAAACCAAGGAGAAATACTGCTTACTGGCTTCCTCTCCTTAACTTGCTCAGCTGGATTTTTTACACAATCCTGGTCCACCTGCCTAGGGGTGGCCCTGCCCTCAGTAGACTGGGCCCTCTAGTGTCATTAACAATTAAGAAAATCTCCCACAGACATGCCTACGGGCCAAACTAATGGAGGCAATTCCTCAACTGAGGTTCCCTCTCTAAGTGATTCTAGTTTGTAACAAGTTGGCAATAAAAACTAACCAATACTTATACTGATACACACACCATATGATATGCATATATGAACCTGGGGAAACAACTGATTAATAAATTCCATCCAGTATGCTTCCCTCTACATGGTTTATAGCCTATAAATACCATTGCATGACTCCAGACCAAGTTCTTGTAATAAATGAGTCACAGAGAAACTTGGGTTTTCCTTGTTTTTTTGTTTTGTTTTTTTTTTTTTTTTTTTTTTTAAATACTTTTGATCTTGAAAAGTTAGGTGAAGTCAGTATTGGGTATTTTCTTACAGTTAGAAAGAATACAAAAGTATAAAATTAAAATAAAATTACATATTAACTAAAGAACTTTTTCAATCAAAGATCATCAATATTCTTCTTTGGTATTCATTTGGTTAGGACAGTACACTTTGGCCAAGCCATGTGTTTTGATCCATGCACACACAGGTTTAAAACTGAGAGGGTACTCCTCCTATATAATTTCTATATTTGGTATTGAGTCAAATCTGTTAATAAAAAAAAAGAAAGAAAGAAAGGAAGGAAGAAAGAAAGAAAGAAAGAAAGAAAGAAAGAAAGAAAGAATTTCCACAGCCTGTTCCATTGCAACCCGGTGAGCCTGTAATCACAAACGTGCTAGCTTAAGAAGAGATGGTGACCCTGGAGTGTTGCTTTGTGGAAACTAAAGACATCATGAATCTGGAGTCACCCAGCCCAGTGGTGCTGAAGCCCTGACCGACCAGGTTATGGCTTTGATTCAAGGCTATTTCCATGCTGCCGCCTTTGTTTGTCTTCACAGGCTTCACAGGAATAGAAACTGGTTGGAGATGTGGAGATGTCTGGAAAATGAGACGAAAGAGAAAGTTAAAACTTTCAGGTTTATACTCTAAAACTGTGCAGTTAGGAGGAGTAAAAGCTCCAACACAAACAGAAGAGCAAATGGATTTCCTGTGTGCTAGAGGGGGCTATCCATTTGACAGGTTCTTTCTTGTATGCCATTCCTGCCCAGATGTGGAATATCAGATATCAAGTAACAAAAATGACCATGAAATCCCTTCTAGAACTCAGTTTAAAGAAAAACAATCATGCTTCAGGAGCCATCATTCAATCTGACTACAGTTTTTTGATGTGTTTCCCATTGCTGTGTAGCTGTGCATCTTCAGAAACTGATAAGGATGCAGGAAGCTTTGGAAGCAAGGTGCGATTTCCTGGAGATAGGAAATGGATATCTTTTCATAGACAGATCGACTGCATATTCAGAGCTTTCATTAGTGTTGCTAAGTCATGATGGAATGATAGCAGATGGCAGATGAAACATATGGCCCACATTTGAGCTTCATTTCTGTATGGTTCCAGCTGACCAAATTCAGCAGGGAGGCTTTTAAAACACATTAAATGTATCAGAGTTCCTCCACAAAGCGGCCCATTTAGTTTAATCTTAGCTACAACCATGATGAGCATTCAGAATAAAAGTAAGTCTGCCTGAGATACTGTCACGATAGTGCACTGCTTGGATGAAAGTGTCATACACCAAGTATGTATTTGCACACCAGTCATTTAACTCAAACATTAAAGGTCCCCCACAAAAATTTGGAAGCTTGAGAAGTTGATTAATTGGTTCTTTATCTTGTCTTTGATTTTCCAAGCTGTTGCTTTTCCTTGGAAGAATACTCTAATTGTCATGATTTTGTCAACTACAAATCCTTGTCATGGAGATTAGGGACACATGGAAGATACTATTAAATTGCTTATGACTAACAAGCCACGAGACAGAATACCAGTTTCTTCCTCCGAAATATTTGGATTGAAATGTTGTTTTTTCTATGATACAGTGTAATCCTTTATAAAAACAAAGAGGTGGCTTCTTGGTTTACTAAGCATGAAAGTTCTTGGGGGTCTGAGAAGATGCTCTGACCTTGGAGCTGAAGTATTTGGCTCTGTGCCATGCATTATAACTACATCCCTTACCTTTATAGCATTCCCCTTGCTGCTTTTGAAGTCAATCATCTGAGAAGTAGGACAGTAACTCCAGGCACACTCATTGTAAGAAAAGAAGCAATTTGTATGTTGAAAGCATACAGAAGTTATTTTTACTTTCCATTAGTAAACTCCTTCAAGTTCAATTCTATTCTTTCCCTGGGCCAGAAATAACTAAATTCACAATGGGATGTGTTAAATTAATCGCTGGGAGTACAATCTCAAAATAGTGATATATGCCCTCCCAGCTTAGATAAGCAACTTTCTGCTCAGGAGTGTGTCTCATCGGGTATTCTGGAAGAGAAATGGTCCTTTCAACATCAGTGTTAGCATATATGGCCTGAAATAGCCTATCCCGATAAAAACCTGACATATGTAGCATGTTTTCCTCAGTTGGTACTATGAAAGTCAGCTAGCCTCTGTTTATTGGCTGTTTATTCCACTATAGCACCAGTTGACTCATCCCAAGCCTTTAAGTCTTGATTATACTTCAAGTTGACTTCAAGAACAGTCCTTCAAGACTTTAAAACTTGTTTTTCCACAAAAGACCATCTTCTTAGCTTTTTAAAAATGAAAGTATCCAAACTTTGATCTCAGTGGTTAGGAGACTCTTGTTTGTACCCTACTCAAAATGATGGTTGGTAATGGTGATTTCCAAGTCTTGACAAAGCCTCTGCCATCATGAGCATGGGATGCTCATTACTAATACTTATGGGAAGTGTGCCCAGACATGCGCTGACATACTGTTGCTTTCTCCTGCAGCAACACCCCTGAGTTCACTTAAGGCCCCTCGAGTGGACACGGCTCCTGTGGTCACACCTCCCTATCAAAGGAGAGACTCTGACAGATACTGTGGCCTCTGTGCAGCCTGGTTTAATAATCCTCTGATGGCCCAGCAGCATTATGATGGCAAGAAACACAAAAAGAATGCAGCACGGGTTGCCTTGCTAGAGCAGCTGGGAACATCGCTGGATCTGGGGGAACTGAGAGGTAAGAGCAATCCTTTCATTGTTTGCTCCCCAACAAGGCTCTCTGCAAACCTTGTGGTTTCTGAAAACAGAATGGTGGCTCATAATATGGTGCCTTAATGCTAAAGGGAAGCATGGGAATCTCTAAAATAATGGCTGAGAAAATGATCAGTGGCTAGCTTTAGCATGACTTTTAAGAGCATCTTGGTTTCAAAGTACTTATTTCCACATTTTTATTGACTGCTTTTCAGATCAAAGAGGCAGATCTAGGAACCATTTTCTTTTCTTTCTGTCTATTATTAAGCCCCTTCTCTAGTGAATGCTTTTGCAGATGAGTAGTATAAGAGAAACTGAAGGTGTGTAATGCTATCTTATGTAAGCTTGTGTGCTATGCATTCAGCCAAATGAAGCAATGCTGTGCCCTGTGGCTCACTGCAGCCACCTCCTGCCCCCTAGACATCCCTAGGCTGCTGGAAAACATCTGAAGTTCATATGGGTTTTCACTGGGACTACAGCAGAGGCTTGGAGAGTGTGGAGTAGTGGTGAGTGCTGCAGTGGGTAACATAGGGGCCATGACCAATTTATGGGACTCAGTGATATATCCTGTCCTCAATAATCATTTAAGCATTTTTGATCACATGAATATTTTGTTATCAACTTGATACTGGCAGTGTAGAAACAGATCAAAATTTCATACTACATATTTCATTGTTATTTCCTCTGAAAATGATGCCATGAAAGGTCCTGTTGATCGTATGTTCTTAGCCTGGTACATCATATTTTAGATGTGGTTTTATGAACTGACCAGGAGACCATTGATAATAAGACTTGTAATTTATACAATACAAAAATTTACAAACAAGTTTTGAGAAGGCCACCTGGTTTCAACTGGGTTCTGCAAGAAGAACCTGTGATTTGAATCCCTCAATGTGGTGTTGGACCCAGAAGAGGGAGGGATGCTTCTGACAGTAAGTGATTTTAGTGACTATTAATTATAAACGTGTGGTCAAAGGCCATGCTGTGAAGTTTATTGAGAAAGACTTGCTAAGAAATAGGACTTGAGTTGGAGCCAGATGTGCTAGCAGGAAATAAGGATAAGCCAGCAAAATCATGGGTGTACCAAGAGACACAGGATACATTAGCAGGGAACAGTTGTCTAATGCATGGTTCTGGAAGATCCTTAGACTGCTGCATGGATCTGAGTTTCAGGGCCCAGGATGCACCTGCAAAGCTGAAGTTGATGCTGATTCTTCCATAACATTTGAACAGTGCCTAAGATCGAACTTGCAAGAGCTTCGCTTCACTTTTTGTGTGGTTTCGAGTTACAGAAAAACCACACAGTCTTTTCTACTTCAGTATGTTAGCTGACTTTGCATTGTAGAAGGTGTTGAATCAGTGACATGGCTGCTCTTTGTTGGGGGGATTTCTGGTGGTAAAAGTCTTTGTCTTACATACAGAAGTCAAGTCTCTCCATAGCTAAGGACCACCCCCACAAAGTTGCTATTAATGGCAGATAACACGTAAGCTCTGTGGCTCCTTCATGGCAGGGCACTGGAAGAGAAAAATGAGGATTTATTTATTGTCTGTGCCAGATACTATGACATGAAGAAGAATTATTGCTACAGCACATTTTTCTTGTCTAGTTTGAATTATCTGCACTGCATCTTTTATGTGCAACCACATCTTAATGACTTGGGCGTCAGATTCTCTTGCACTAGAGTGGCTTGTCTTTGATATGAAGACAAAAGGATGCTCTTTGTCTTGGTACCTCTACTGGGCTGTGACTCAATAGCATACGGAATGCTGTCCTTGGATCCACCTTTTCTCTCACACCAGTTGATGCTTTTTATATATTTATGCAAGTGTTCAATACTACAGACTGTTGAGGAATAAAGCAACATTGGAAAATTGGCATGTTTTCAGAGATGCACTTGTACATGCTATTTCTGACATAACCCTAAAGCATGATCAATTAATAAGGCAAATATATCATAAGTATAGGCATATCATAACTTTAAAAAATTGGCATCAGGAAGATGGAGGATGATGACGGTGTTGCTATGGGCTAGCTTTTTCATCTCTAAAATCATGTTCATGGTTTTAAATACTACATTAGTTATTGCTTATCATGATATTCCTTTTTCTTTTAAATATTTCTTCCTATTCTCCATATAGATTGTTAGCAACTTGAAAGCCGACTCTTTTGTTAGTTTTTCTAGTTGATAGGAAGTTTCAAAGCATCTAGAATAGTGGAAGACATGTAACAGTTACTCAAAAATTGCTGAATGAATATCAGAGAAGGCCAAACAAAAACAAACCAAAAAAGCCTGGCCCACAATTCTGTATGCCTCATTTCTAAAAGGTCCCCAATTGAATAATTTTCATAAGATATTATTCACGATCCTTCCAATTTTAAAAATGTATATTTTTTGTACACTTGAATGTATACTGTTATACTTTTATGAGTTTTGACACTGCAAGTGCTGGCATAATTCACACTCCTATGTTCATATGTGACTTTTTTATATCATGAGAAATGTCTGTAGATGTTCCTGGTTAGTCCCAGCCCTCTGAACCCCACATGTACCCCACATGTGAACATGAACACACTCATCCATTATCATTGTTTATACCTGTGACCAAAGATGCTCTTGGATTTTCTTCTACAAGCTTCATAGTTTTAGCTATTATGTTTCATATTATGATATATCTCAAATATACTTTTTGTTTAGTTTGAGGTACAGGGTTGAAATTAATTTTGTTTATACTCATTTGCACAGTGATTCTGAAAATTTTGCTAAATATTTAATATCCATTCCTGAGTTGCCTTGAATTATTTTATTGAAAATCTGTTGTTTATGGGGTTGGAGAGATGACTCAGAAGTTAGGAGCCTTAACTGATACTGCAGGAGACCTGGGTTTGGTTCTAGCATCTACATGGTAGCTTATCACCTCTGTAACTCCAGTTCCAAGTGTTTCAATGCCCTTTTCTGGCCTCTAAAAGTAGTGTGCACACATGCTCCTGGCAAAACACTTAGACATATAAATAAAAATAAATGCAATCTTTTTTTAAAGAGGAAAATCTGTTGTTTCTATGTGTATTTATTTCCTGACAACTGTTTTCTCCAGGTAACCTCAGGGTCTGGCATACTGGACTGATTGTTTAGCATTGGAGGAATCCTGAAATTAGGCACTATCTGGTCTCCAGCTTGAAGATGGCATGGCTATTCTAACTCCTTTGCACTCTGTATGGATTTCAGGATCAGCTTTTCAGTCTGTAGGTAGAAAGCTATCTGGACTGTTGAGTAAGAATCAATTATCTGCAGATCAGTGTGGGGGAATTAAATTATTCAAAGCATAGTCACATGATCTGGGATGACTTTAAGGCTTTGGAGCCAGGGCAAATGTTTTGTTTTGTGCATCATTTTTTGAATTCATGTTGAATATTTGATGTTGTTTAACCTATTACAAAGTATAAATATGTAATTTAATGTGTTGGCTGATAATATTTAGACACTTTTATACATTGACTTCAATCTCTGTGGCTTACACATAATTTTCTACCTGTTATTTTCATGTAATTTCATAATACAAACAATGTGCACTTTCTGCTATGTTTGGTGTTCATTGTGTGTTGTCACTGGAAACATTGTTCTGCCTGTTACCCTTAAGTAACAGGTAAAAAATTAAAAAGTCAATTTTCTATGAACTAACAAAGCATTAGAAGTAGGATTGGCCTAAATATTAATTAGCATGTACAGTCAAGCACTGACTCTGTTTTTTTCTAAGAAAATAAATGGTTGCATCTCTACATCTGAATTATAATTTAACAAGGAAAGCCTGTCTCTCTTCCTGAATATAAAGTCTACTATAAAAACAGCTATCAGAGTATAGAATTATGAAATTTAATGATTGGAAAGTACCCTAGAGTTTTTCTTTATGGTTTAGTTTTTTGTGTTAGCATAAAACATCTATAGAAGGTACTTTCTTATTTACAAATTGTGGCAGTGTAAATTCTGAAACTTTGACTACTTGCATATAGAATATTCATTTGATACGTTTTAATAATTCCTTTAAAAGCTTCAGAATGAGACTAAATCCAGGTTTATTTGTTGTTTAGAGGACTCTAGATTCTTCTGCTGTAATTCTGTCTGAAGACACAGCTTTCAAGCACATTTAAAAAATTAATAATGCTTCTAAGAATCAAAAGAGTAATAGCCCTGTAAGACACATTAAAAATCATTGAATTATACATGTTCTTTCTTTTTACAGCTCTAAAGTCTAGAGCTGCCAATAGGCTTTTCTCTTCTAAGTTGCTACTAGAGCCATAGGTCTAAGCCCTCAATAACAGGTGCACCCATCTCTATGACTCAGCACCTCTGCTTGCAGGTATACCATCTCCATGACTCAGCACCTCTGTTTGCAGGTGTACTATCTCCATGACTCAGCACCTCTGTTTGCAGGTGTACCTATCTCCATGACTCAATACCTTCTGCTTGCAGGTGTACCCATCTCCATGACTCAGCACCTGTGCTTGCAGGTGTACTCATCTCCATGACTCAGCACCTGTGCTTGCAGGTGTACTCATCTCCATGATGTAACACCTCTTGCTACAGAACACCATCTTCATGACTCAACACCTCCGCTTGCAGGTACACCCATCTCCATGACTCAGCACTGCAATATTAGAACCATGAGCAATCCACTCTTCCATTTAGAAGGTTGAGGTTGAGCAACTAAGATATGCTGAAATACATTTTCAAGCCTTGCTTAGACCTCAATTATATAAAATAAGCACAATTAACTCAGTTTTCCGGAAATAGATTCTTGACAGAATTATGGTATTCTTTTAATAAGTAAATTTTCATATGGAGTTTATGAGTCTATGTGAACTGGAATAAATTATGAAAACCCAAAGAAATCACATTCACTCTTCCTGAAAGTGAGGGCTTGAGAGGTACAGTTCTCTGAGGGGCTCTTACATTCTAACTCTCACTATAATTGCAGCTACTCTGTGGATTGGCTGTAATGGGGAATGATTTCAAGGGGAGGAAGCAACTCAAGTAGGACTTCACATTACAAAAGTGGGATGTGAGTCAAAAGGAGCAGATTTACCTCAAAATAAGTAGAGCATGGGAATGGGAGATTTTCACTTTTTGAATTATTTCTGCTGTGAGATGTATATGACTTGGCTCCACTTACTTTGGTTCTGCTTAATCTTGGCTTAGCCTTTGCTAGATTCCCAGGAGGTGGGTGGCTTAGCATATTTAGACTTTGCAACTTCTCTGCCTTTTGTTACCTTTAGTAGCTATGCTCAGGCATCTGGACAATAGATCTTCAAGACTTAAGGAAAGAAAGGATGCTCTGGGGGAATAAATCACATAATGTTCAGAACAAGGTAAGGTAAACATTATCTAGAAGCTCAGTGCTTTAAAACTAAACTCAAGAAATGTTTACCATCTTCCACATTTACCATGTGTCTTAGTTAGGGTTTTTATTGCTGTGAACAGACGCCATCACCATGGCAACTCTTATAAAGAAAAACATTTAACTGGGGCTGGCTTACAGTTTAGAGGTTCAGTCTATTATCATCATGGTAGGACATGGCAGTGTTCAGGCAGACATGGTGCTGGAGAGGAATTTGAGAGTTATACATCTTATGCAGGTAATAGGAAGTGGTCTGCCTCACTGGCTGTAACTTGAGCATAGGATACCTCTAAGTCCCCCCTTATAGTGACACACTTCCACCAGCAAGACCATACCTACTCCAACAGGGCCACACCTCCCATTGGTGGCATACGCGTTGGGGGCCGTTTTCTTTCAAACCACTATACCATGGATGAATTTGGGAGTGTCTTTGTCCTGTGCTCCTGAATTGTGGTTTCTCTTGATTCTATAGCAGAATTAGGGTCCAAGTTGCTGCCAACTGCAGCTAGGATGTCCTGGAGAGTGGAAATAGTTCATTTTACCCTGTGAAACAGATTAGAAGTGGAGAGACAAAGTCATTTGGGTTAGGAAGCCAGGGATAACTACAGTACAGCAGCAAGAGGGGTAATACAAATTGGTCTGAGATCATGGTGTTCAAATGGAGGTCATTGTTAAATTATATGTGACTATATACTAAGTATAGAGTAGCATTTAAATGTGTAAAACTGAGTAAATGAAGAAAAGGTGGTCTCTCATGGCTAACAGTGCAGGTCTTTACTTTTTCCTTGAATCTCATCCAGAGGTTTGAAGAGAATCTCACTGTGTGACTAAGTCTAGTTATATCCAAGTGATGTGGGGGACCAGAATTCACCTTTCTAAGACCAGCAGAAAGCATCAGCGTACTTTATACCTATCACAATGAGTCAGAGAAGGTGGACAGTTGACTTCTACAAGAATTCCAGTACTTTGGAGTTCACATAGCCTGGTCATGGGCCACCTGTCTCTCATGATTCCATTGGAATGGAAGATCTGACTAGGTGGCTAGGGATAATATTTCATAAGCAGGGTCATGATGTATGTTACTTCTGTGTTTCACTTGTGATGCACTGATTTACTCATCCATTCATTCCCCCATTCATCCCACTGGCATTTCCCAAGCTTCTACCACAAACCATGCATATGAGGCAGAGAAGACTCCCAGTTTATCAGATGACAGAAGACAAACATGTTTAGCCTGTGATAAGTGCTAAAGGTACAGTAAGAATGGCAAGAGAATAATGAGATGGGGGAGAGTGGGTTTCCTGAAACAGGTTAATGACAGCTTTGCAGAACTGCTGACATTCTTGAACTCCAACCTAAAGACCAGTGAAACAGTTGGATGTGAGGCAATGGCTTGTCTCAAACAGAGAGCCCCAGCTAGATCACAGGATCATTAGAGCAGGAAGAATAAGACATGTTCAAGGAGCACAGAAAGCATCAGTAAGCCAAAGGCTGATGATGGGTGGAAAGTGAGCTTTCTGGTAAGTGTAGCCACATTCAGTATGTTTTCATAGGTCACAATAAAGGGTCCCTACTTTCTCCAAGAGCATTGTAAGTGTTTGTGTGGTACTGCATGTGAATCCAAGCACTGCACCTCTCCTCTTCTTCAAGGGTTGGCTCCTCTCTGTCCTGGGCTGCTTATACATTCTGTCCAACAGTGGCTTTGCTTTATCACCTCCATCAATACAACCCTCATGCTTCCTTTGTTCAAAGCTACATTGCCACGTAGCAGGTTTTTAGGAGAGCCAACATTTCTATTAGAGATCCAGCACTGGTCTGTGATTAACAGGACTAAAGCAAAGACCCTGGAGTTCATTTAGTCCTGAAAGGTAACACCAACTGGCTGGGATTTCTTTACCAGTGCTGACCATTGCTAGTGGGCCTGAGATCAGAATTCCCTAAAAGCTGAGCTCAGGAACATCATGGTGGAGCAGCAACAGTGTTAAGCAGGCATGCACTGTTGCTTTTGGGCACAGTTTATTCACTGGAAATTGGACCTGATAGTCATCTCAGAACAGGGGACTTGGGTGACTGACCCAAATGTCTCATCTGGCTGAGTTAATAAAAGAGCCAAATTGCTGAAGAAGTGAGATGAGAGTGCCACTGGAGATAGAGTTGTGAAAGTTCAAGGCTTTGAGATAGAGTGGCATTAAGCAAGCTTGGGAGGATGACTGAGAGGCTCTCATGTTAGGTAATTGCATATAGGGATGGGGCCATAGCTGAGGATGACACTGTAGAAGTACCATGTGGGCCTTGTAGAATGATGGAGGTTATAAGTATGTTTGGCAGTGTTAGGAGCAGAGAGAAGAGCAGAAATCCTCAGATAATAGTGACAGGTGAATGTCCCTATTTCTGTCTGCAGATAATGAAGCCCCAGTTCATGATTCTCAATAGGAAAGCACATGTTGATATCTGTGTCTTTGTAATGTCAGCCTAAGGCTATTTTGGTGGTGGGGGGGAGAAATTACAGGCAGGAATATATTCTGGAAGGTTTTTAGCCTAATTATTATTTCTAGTGAGAAATTACACCAACCTGAGCTACTTGAAGAAAGTTTTGGGGTGCTAAGGTTTAACAGTAAAGAAAACAGAAAAACTTTGAATGCCTTTGTGTCCAAAATTTCCCCCAAAGGCCAATGTATTGGAGACTGTTCCCAACATGACACTATTGGGAAGGGGGCACAATTCTTCAAGTGGTGTAGCCTAGCAGGTGGTCTCAGGATCATGGAAATATCTTCAGTGGATTCTCATTCTCCCCCTCCTCTTTCTTTTGCTTCCTATTCATGACACAGTTTTACTCAGTCACTATATGCTACTACCCAGTTCCCTAGTAATGGTCCATTGGGTCACTAACTAATAATCCAAAAGCTTTTTATTCTGTAAGTGAATTAACTTGGGTATTTGTTACAGTGATGACAAGCTGACTAACACACACATGGAAATATAACAGGATTTGTTAGGTGAGTCCTGATTGACTTTGATATTTTTCCATGACTGAGGAGAGAACCCCGGGTCTTGCTCATGGTAGGCAAGTCATAGGCAAGCAGTCAGCCACTGAACTATACAGCCATATCCCTAGACCAGTGCTTCTCAACCTTCCCAATGCTGCAACCCTTTAGTACAGTTCCTCATGTTGTGGTGACCCCCCAACCATAAATTTATTTTCATTGCTGCTTTGTAACTGTAATTTTGCTAATGTTATGAATCATATTGTCAACATCTGATATGCAGGATGGTCTTAAGTGACCCCTGTGAAAGGGTAATTTGACCCTAAATGGGGTCATGACCCACTGAATGAGAAACACTGTCCTAGGGCCTTAAACTACCCTGCTTGCCACATTGCTGCTTTCATAGTCTTCTGAAGTGTGAGTATCCTATACTGGGCCTCAAAGACTAGCAGTCTGCTTCAATTTAACCCAACCTTGGAGTTATGACAATAAAGGTCATATTGTCCCCTTTGGATTATCCAGTGTCTAGATCCATATATTGTTGATAGAAGTCCTACATGATTGGTCTCTGCCATGCTCTCCAACAGGAAAACCACATTCTACATCCTCCATTCTTTCAGGCAGTCAAAACCATGGCTCTCAAGGGGACAATTTAAAGGTTTATGGCACCACATACTTAACAAAAATTACTATGTCAATAAAGGTACATTTTATTAGGTTTAATCAATTAAAACAAATACAATGGTTTCTCCTTTATATAGTATTTTCAATCTGTAAAGTAGTTTAACTAGTTAAACATCAGCAGAAAATAGGACCTCTAAGCAGATATGATAATTATAGAACACAATTCTAAACTGAATGGTAGAAGTGCTGAAGAAAATACTTAGCTTAGATTACACCTGGTTATTTTTGCATTATTATTTTTAATGTGTTTTGACACCTAAACTGCTGCATGTAGGCTTACTCTGATCTTCAGAGCCCACATTCTGGGTTAGACAATTTAGCTGTTTAAATGTCTCATATCCTGTCATAATTGTTAGTGGGAATGAGGTTGGGAAATATTATGATGTACGAGAGATTATCTTCAATTCATTCGTTCAGTCAGTCGGTCACTCATTCACTTGCTTGCTTGTTTGTTCAAGCTTATTAAGTTCATATTATGAGAAAAAAATTTGTCCCTGAACTTTGAAGAGAATACTAAATTGTTTATGACTCATTATTTAATCTGAAAGAATTTAAAGGGTAGAACAAAGGAGAAGAAAAAAATGACACCTTTATTGAAATGTAACACAACATAAAGGAAAGAGTTTAAAAGCCCTTTAATTGTAATGATTTTAGGGTTTTAAAAGGAGAAAGTAATTCCCTCCAACTTGAGATGAGCACCAGGAAACATGGACGCTGGTGACAAGGGTATTTAGATGAGCATGAGTGAAGGGGTGGAAGATGGGGAGTAGAGCATCCCAAGGGATTAAGACACATTGACTGTCTGGATGAAATTAAGCTGGAAAGATAGCTTAGAGCCATGACAAGCTGTTTTGTATATCAGGGAAAGCTGGACCCTTTCTCCCACTGCTGACATGCTCCGAGTCAAGTGATGACTGGAATCATTTTTACATTACACTACCTGGGAACAGAGAGTTTGCTGGATCCTTTTTCCTACTGCTGACATGCTCTATGTCATGACTGTAATCATTTATACATTAGCACTGCCTGGGAGCAGAGGATTTGCTGGATTGGGATAAGTAGACCCCAAAGGCCAGGAAGCTGAGACCAAATGGCTCTGTAACTCTGGTCAGGGCCTGAAGGGTGCTGAGGAGGAGCAGCAGGAGGGAAGAGATGTGTTGTTCTGTGCACAATCTCTGTGCCCCACTCCAGCCACATGAAAATGAGCCAGAGATTTGGATTCTCTATGATCTGGTCAAGGAAACTCTAGGCCTTGGGAACTCTTAGCAGGAAAAAAACAGATATAATGAAGAGTATGAGTAATAACTTAGATTTCTGTTCAAATTCATATCCAAAAAGAAATCTACTTGATGAACATTTACAGTGGCCTATTTACACCCTGTGGGCCAGTGCCTTTCTCATCTGGGGCAGGTTTTGTCCATTACTTTTCCTAATGATGCTAAAAAATGCATCGCTGTCTGAAAAAGCTTGGTTAGATCTTTATCTTCATTGACTAGATCCCAGGAAAAGATGAGCATGAATTTTAAAATGGAATCCATTTTGCACATCTGCCACCATGTAAGTGCTGTATACAAACTAATTAAACTGGGACTGGAAAATACTAGATTCCTAATTTCAGACATGGCTGCTGCATTTTAAACAACTATGAACTTATCTGGAAACCAGTATCTTTACTCCAAAATGTTAACTAAAAAAATGCAAAAATAACCCCACATGTGCCCTGCTCAAGGGACTTCTGTTAGCAGTCACCTGGGGCTGCATGGAGGAAGCTGAAAATGTGATGTGCAGCTGCTAGACAGTTGTTTTTTTACTCAGAGCTCCAAGACCTTTACTGGTGCTGCCTGGAGGTCCCCATTGTTTGTTTTAAGGTTAAGAGCTAGGATGGCATTTTGAAGAAGCTCAGTACAGTATTTTCCTAAGGTTATGGTAGGATATATCTGTCATGTTGGCTCTGAAGTTGTTATGGCTGGTAGTGGCACAATTTTGTTGACAAAATAAGACACAGCAATATTAAAACCAAGATAAACCTGTCCTTTAATAAATGGGAGACTATTTTGTTTATAAAATTAAAATTTTATGTTAATTGCAGAAAAGGTAATCTTAAGTATCCTTTATGTTAAATTCTTTTGCAGATGTATCACGTAGATGAGATTCAATAATTGTGGTATAAGAAATAAGCACTAAAAAGAAGGTATATTCTTTTGTGTTTGGATGGAATGTTCCATAGATGTCTGTTAAACCCAACTGGGTCATAACTTCTATTATTTCTTTGGTTCTTTGTTAAGTTTCTGTCTGGTGGTCCTGTCTAGTGGTGAGAGCAGGGTGTTGAAGTCTCCCACTATAAGTGTTTGAGGTTTTCTGTGTGGTTTGAGTTTTAGTAATGTTTCTTTTATGAATATGGGGATGATAGAAGCAGAAGCAGACACCCATACCTAAACACTGAGCTGAACTCTGGAACCCAGTTGCAGAGAGGGAAGAGTGATGAGCAAAGGGGTCAAGACCAGGTTGGAGAAATCCACAGAAACAGCTGACCTGAACAAGGGAGAACTCGTGGAACACAGTCTGATAGCTGGGAAACCAGCATAGGACTGTTCCAGACCACCTGAACAAGGATGTCAGTTTGGAGGTCTGGTTAATCTATGGGACCTATCCCTAGCACACGAATGGACTTTAGGAGCCTACTCCACATAGAGGGATGCTCTCTCAGCCTAGACACTCTGGGGGAGGGGGTGTCTAGGCCCTGCTCCAAATGATATGACAGACTTTGAAGATCCCCATGGAAGGCCTCACCCTCCCTGGGGAGCAGAAAGGGGTTGGGGTGGGGGTTAGTGGGAAGCAGGGGAGGAGGGGAGGAGGGGAGGAGGGGAACTGGGATTGACATGTAAAGCAAGCTTGTTTCTGATTTAAATTTAAAAAGGAAAAAATAAACAATCTGAAAAAGATAAAAAAGAAAGCATAAGTTTTGCTCAAAGTACTACATACCCATTGAGATGCTTGTTGACTGTTATTTTTGCTAATATTTAATGAGCACTTACCATGTGACAGACACCAAAAATCCTAGAACATAATGTAGACATCGTCCTGGATTTTAAAGAAGACATTCTTCCTCTCTTAATAAATCCACAATATTGTGGCTTCTGTGACAGGTGAAATTGTGTGACAAGTGCTCTTAAGACTCACATCCCTAAAGATAGTACCCAAAGACTTTGTTTACAACAAGGAACAGAGAAAGAAAGGAGGGAGGGAAAGGGGGTAGGAAAGAGGGAAGAAAAGAAGGAAGGAAGAAAAGGAAAGAGAGAATAAAATGTAGATCGTGAAATGATCAATTGAGAACACATCTATTTTGTCAGATATGTTCTGCTACTGGCAATTATCATTCCCTGAAGTTTCCCCCTCAAAGCAGTGACTTTGTAGCTGAGAGAGAAGTATAGTGATGGATTGTGTTCAGAACTTTTGTGTGGCTCTATGCCCAGGACTAAAAGTGCTGCCCAAGATACAGCACCATATTTTCATTGTTCCGAGTCACCTGAACGAATGCTGTTCATTACTCATTCATCACTTACTTTTGAAGTGGCTTTTGTGCTGTTGGCCCTGCCCAACACCTAAAATGTAGTCGTGTTGTAGGCATGGTCCTTGAGCTCAGCCAGCTTCTAAGCAGCTGAAGTACACATGTTAATATGATTTAAATAATGTGTCAGAACCCCTATGACTTGCATGTGTAAGAAATGGAAAAACTTCTCTGGGGAGCCTAGAAAATTCACTTTAACTTAAAAATTTACAGCAGTACAAGTAGATATTTCTCTAGAAATCTGAAAACTTGTGGGGTCCTGACAATAGAAATAATGTTTGCCACAATGGATCTTTGTTTGGAAGGTGACTGCCATATCTGCATTATCTAAGTGAATCTGTAGACCTAAATGATGAACAGAAATATTTAGTAACTCAGATTTAGAGTCTACTTTTATAAATTATGACAAATAATGCAATTTACTGAAATAGCTAATGGACCAGTGAGGTGGTAGTGCAGCTTTTTATGGACACTAGCTGGCAAGCTGCTAAATGAGTTGGAAGGAGTTGGTGAGCACTGACGCTTTGTAAATAAGAGTCTTGATGTTGTGTGTGGTTCTACATGGAAGAATTGCATCTCTCTTCTTGAAGGCTTTGATTTTACAAGTAATGGTTTCTAAATGAAGTTCAAGGGAGTGGACTCAGAGGCCTGGTCCAGGTTTCAGTCCTGTCTCTGTGACCAAGCATTAGTGGAAGTCAGAGGAGACAGTTTACCTCTCTGGGCCTTGGTTTCTTGTCTATAATGTAAGTGTAGGAGGACTTGATCAGACAGAGTCACCATCTAGTATTTTCCCCATTTAGGTTTGTCTAGATAATTTATTCTGAGTTCATGTGCTTGGTAATTGCTCTTCCAAAATAGGATTTTGACTCTCCAGGTTTCATTTTAATAAATTGACCTTACCTCAGGTCCACAAAAGAATTTTTATTTGTCTTCTCCCTATGGGGTTTTCACCAGTCTAGGAGCAATGTAAGCATGTGAACATGGTAAATAACCTCATGCTACTATTTGTCTTGAATCTGTGCAAACTGTATCTCAACATGTAGCCCCATACAAGCCAGCATGTAAGCAATGATTTACTATATTGCCATCATCCCCTAGGTCTTCCTTCAATCCTCACAAGTCAACACACACAGATTCTCTCACTCTTGCCCTGTCCTCTTCCTGCTCTGTCCCTCAATGTTAGGCACACATTCTGTCACTTACCTGTCTATAGGCCCCAGGTATAAACATTCTTCAGTAGGGCAGGTAGTCAATGGCCTTTGTAGCCCACTGACCATACATGTGTACCCACATACAAATATCGTCCCATAGTATTCCTGTCTCTCATTTTCTCTGAGTGTGGCCATCATGTGAGTGGAGTTCACTGTTGCTGTTGCTCAACCACAAGGATCACGCATCTACTAATAGTGGAAGAACTTCCACCAAATGTGCCCTCCTGCTCAAAGTATCTACAGACTCTGGACAAAGTAAAAGATCATCTACTTGATGACAATGAAGAGTAATCCCAAAGCAGGCAGAACTAGAGGGAAATGAACAATTGGGAAGCAGAATTGAGTATCTCATAATTTGTCTACTTTTTCCCCCTCTCAGAATTAATTCATTAATACCAAGCAGACAGCCTTAAACTCTGATAAGAACCATGACAGGCTAACTGCATCAGGCAGTGCATTCATTAAGATAAAAGCTGAATTGCTATTTAAAAACTGAAAAGAAAAATAAGAAAGAAAGAAATCCCAAGAGGAATAATTGGTATTAAGAGATCTGAATGACCCACAGCATTGAAAAGTGAAAGGAAAATTCATGACAGGAAAAACTCAAGATTCGTAGGGGACATCCCAAATTTATTATATGTCCTCTGCCTGTACTTGATCCTGACATTGAATGACACATCCAAAATGCCATCATCAAGCAGCCCAGCAAAGCCTCACTGTACTGAGCAGAAATTTCAGCTACTGTCTCTTCCACATCTCCTCAACCCTCATCACAGGAGAGAGAGATTAGGTTTGGGTTCATCTAAGTTCACTGCCTGCTGTAAAGGAAACACTCTAGAGGAATATATAGAGCACAGAGTTTACACATTGTTTTTATTCATTATACCTAGATATAATTCTAAATTAATAAAAATGACCATGAGGAAATTGAGAATGTGATTAGTACTCAAGAGAGGGGAGACAAATATTGAAATGGTCCAAAAAGGAGCTAATTTGTTTATTTATACTCAAGGGTATAAAATAAAATGCACTTATGGATTAAAAAACAGAATATTAATCAGGAAAGCTGGGTGTGTTGTTCAGTGGTAGAGTGCTTACTAACTTAAACCCAGAGTTCATTTCTCAGCAACACAGACAGACAGACATACGCAGAGAGAGAGAGAAAGAGAGAGCAGATGAAATCATGAGTGAGTGTGTATTGCTGGCATGAACACAGCCATGCCAATGACCCCAGTGCCTCAGACAGGGAGGAATGGCAAGATCTCTCCCTGCTGAGTACTGATGCTAACAATGTCTGTGGAAACTGTCCACCACATCTTCCTTCTCCTGGATAGTTGGAGCTGCTCCTCTACAGAAACCTCTCTACTGAGTTTAACTGGCATGCCTTCTTGTGTGTAAGAAATGTGTGGAGTGCCTACCTAATCTCAGCTATTCTTTATGTAGGTCTTTTTTCTTTGTTTCAAGTCACCCTATTCTGGCTGCAGCATACACGCACTCATGAATGCAGTGTGTGTGTGTGTGTGTGTGTGTGCGCACACACACACACACACACACACACACACACACACACGCACGCACTCACGCACACACACACAGCCACATGGAAATTTTGGATGTGAAAAATAAGTTAAAAACCATAAGAAAATTTATAACATGGACTGGGTTGGGAAGAAAAAAAGTCACTGAACTTAGAGATTAGTTTTTTTTTTTTTTAAATACCCATTATGGGGTCATACTATCAAAAGATTTCCATAAGTGAAAGAAACAGACACATGTTTGAGAAACTCATGAGAACTGAGAAAAGTTAAAGTGTGCACACACACATACATGTACACATGCATGAGCACATATATACATATGCAAGTACACACATGTATGCACACAGGCACATATGCATGCACGCACAGACACACGCAATGCATGTACACACATGTATGCACACAGACACATATGCATGCATGCACAGACACACACAGTGCATGTGCACACTTGTTCATGTAGCCAATGCACAAGTGCACATGTGTGTGCATGCACACACACACACACACACACACACACACACACACACACACTTGTACACACACACTTGGCTTAACTTCTGAAGGGCAGAGAGGGTGTCTTGAAAGCAGCCATAGAGAAAGGACGATTGAACATTTTCAGAGGGCACAATGTAAATGGAAGCCAATATGCTTTATTGTCTTAAAAGTTACAGTAGCAAGTAAGTATGTTTAAAATATTAAAAGGGAAATAAATAAATGAATGAATAAATAAATAAATAAATAAATAAATAAATAAATAAAGCAGTCAAGTCATGAAAATAGTGTTCTGGAAGAAAGGTGTAATAAAGATATTTTCACTCAATGAATGTTAGTTTTACAGGCTAGGATCTGCATACAAGAGAGAACATGTGACGTTTGTCTTTGAATATGAAACACTTTTTATAAAATAATGCTTTTCAGTTTCACCCATTTCCTGTAGATTTCGTACTTCTTTACAGCTGAATAAAATGCCATCATGCACATGTAGCACATTTTTATTATCCACTCGTCCATGGATGGACATCTAGGCCCGGTCTGTTTCCTGGCTGTTGTGATTACTGCTGCAGCAGACAGACAGGTTTCTCACTTGGCCTTGAACTCAGTCCACACTTCCTTCTAGGATCATGGTCTCCTGCCAGTTAGCTGCTTTGCCACCATCCTTCTGCTCTGTGGACTGTTTTCACTGTCTTAATACTGTCTGTCCTGCAAAGCAGGAAGTTTTAGTATTTTTTGGGTTTTTTGAGACAGGGTTTGTCTGTGTAGCTTTGGAGCCTGTCCTGGCACTCACTCTGTAGACCAGGCTGGCCTCAAACTCACAGAGATCCGCCTGCCTCTGCCTCCCGAGTGCTGGGATTAAAGGCGTGCACCACCAGTGCCCGGCAAAATATAACCACAGTTCACCTTTTTTTTTCTCCAGACAGGGTTTCTCCTGGGACTAGCTCTTGTAGACCAGGCTGGTCTCGAACTCACAGAGATCCACCTGCCTCTGCCTCTGCCTCCCAAGTGCTGGGATTAAAGGCGTGCACCACCAACACCTGGCCAAGTTATATTTTATATGTTTGGGTTTTTTATGTTTTTTGTTTCATATCTACAGAAGCATTGCCTAATTTTATTGTCACAACCACATTTATTTTCTAGTTGCTTTATAATTTTAGCTCTTGCATTGAGATATTTGATCCACTATGAAATACTTTCATGATGTGAGGAAAGGGAGTAATTTCATTCTTGTAACTAAATAGTTGTACCACTACCATGTGTTGAACAGACCATTTCCATGTAGAACATTGTTGGCCATCCTTGTTGGAAATAGATTCTCCACAAACCTATGGCATTAATTCTGAACCACCAACTCATTCCATTGATCTACTTGTGTGCTTTTATACTAGTGTCACAAAACTGTAGCAATTCAGTACAACTGTGGAAACAGAAAATGCCAGTCTTCCAACTTTGTTCTATCTTTCCAGTATGGCTTTGACTGTTCAGAATTCCTTCTAGCTAGAGGTGTATGTTTTAACAGCATCTTGTCGATTTATGTAAAGCATAAATTATGACTAAGATGCCGTAAGTTTTATATTAAAGATGTGCATCAGTCTAGCAAGGTGATGGTGGCATGTAACTTTAATCCCAGCACTGGGGAGGCAGAGGCAGGTGGCTGTCTGCGAGTTTGAGACCAACCTGTTCTACAAAGCAAGTGAGCAATTACACAGAGAAACCCTTCTTGAAAAAACTAAACCCCAAAACAAAACAAAACAAAAAAAGAAATATGCATCAATCTTACAGAGAGTATTTGATAGATAAATACTAATAGTATTTCATTCACTTAGATATTCTTTCAATGAAAATTTTTAATTGCACTTAGTGTGTGTGTGTGTGTGTGTGTGTGTGTGTGTGTGTGTGTGTGTACATGACACAGGGTATATATATAACCATGGAATAAGTGTGGAGGCCAGAGAACAACTAACTCCTGGAGTTAATTCTGTCTTTCCATGTCTATGTGCTTCCAGAGATCAAACTTGGGTCACCAGGCATATGTAGCAAGTACCTTTAGCCATGGGGTCATCCTGTTGGCCTATCTTTCATTTATGCTTCATGGTAATTAATGTTCAACTCTTTCACTTGTTCGGGTAAATTTATCCCTAATATGATGTGTTTTGATAAAATTAAAATGATTTTTTCTCAGTTTTAATTTGAAGTTTTCATTATAAAGGAATTGAAACATAATTAAGTTTTATAGAAAGATATCTTGAAACATTGTAGAATCCATTCATTTGCAGAGAGATGGGCTAGTGAGGGAGAGGGGAATGGATTTTTATATGTAGCAAAATAGCATAATATGCTATGTGCAGAAAGAGAATTTTACCAATATAAGACTTCTTAATTTTCTTTGTAATGACCTTGATTGGAACCTTCAGTACTATGTTAAAGAGAACTGGCAAGAATAGATATATTTTCTTTCTGGACCTTAAGGGGGAAATCCCTGGTGTAGCTCTTAATATTAACTGTACTGCTTTTATCTCTTTGTAGTTTGTTGAGTGTTAGAGCATGAAAGATTTTGGCGGCTTTTCATATTCCCTTTCCTTTTCTCACTTTCATTAATCATGTGATTTTTCTTGTTTATTTGTTACAGCAATTATGTTAATTAATTACATATAAAATCAAATGTGAGTTCTTAAAATTATGTCTAGTTAGTAATATTGTATATTCTTCATGAATCTACTTCATTAACATTTTTTGTTTCTACATTTATAAGAAATATTCTTTTCACGTCCTTGTCAGTTCTTTGCTGTGATTCAGTATTGAGCGAATATGGATGTCTGGTGAGTTTTAGCAATGCCAAGACCTGCGAGGCATAAAGACAAAACATGATTGTGTTCACACTTGGAAGACTTCCTAAGAGGATGCTTTCATAATACTGTATGCAAGGGAAGTCCTTCCCAGTGTGAGACCCTCCAGCTCCTACACTGTAATACTGTATGCAAGGGAAATCCTTCCCAGTGTGAGACCCTCCAGCACCCACAATGTAATACTGTATGCAAGGGAAGATCTTCACAGTGTGAGACTCTCCAGCACCTACACTGTAACACTGTATGCAAGGGAAGTCCTTCACAGTGTGAGACCCTCCAGCACCCACACTATAACAATGTATGCAAGGCAAGTCCTTGCATACAGTATTACAGTGACATGGCTTGAAGATAATACATTACACAGTTAGAAGCCAGTTTCTACAGCAGAGGGTTCTGAGGGCATTGGTGACTTTGTGTTTTTATAGCCATTTGCCCACAGCCATGGATATTGGGTGCAGTTCTACACAATATTTAAAGCACTCAGAAATATTTATTCTTATTTAAATAAATCATGTAGGTAAAAATAGTCAGAATAATAATTGTGTTTGTTTCTGATAGACTGAAATAACAGATCTCAGCTTACAGTAGAATCATCTTTGTCTCATACAACTCAACCTTGGGTGAACTGGGCAGTGTCCCTTACTTAAGTATTTGTGTTTTCAGCTACATTTTTTTCTTTCAGCACTGCCATGCTGTTCCTTGTGTATTTTGATATCTTGTGTTTTCATTTTTATTTACATAACTATGTTTTGTTATCCTTCAAAAATTCCTATTTGATTTGTTGAGACTATATAAGTGTGTGTGAATTGATTTCCATATATTTGTGAGTTTCTCTGATTTCTTTTGATTACTGATTTCTAATTTTCATCCATTATAGAGAACATACTTACATAGCTTTCTGTATTCATTCTAAAGTTATTATGCCATGGTCTATGGTTAAATATATGTTCTGTTCCCAGAACCAGATCACATGCACTTAAGAATGTGTTCCACTGCCATTGAGTTAGGGCTTCTGCACCTGTCTTTTGGTTGTCCTTGGCTTCAGTATCATTTGAGACTTTGATTTTCTTGTTGATCCTCTGTTTATCAATTGATATCATAGATATCAATTGCATTAGCAACTGCATGTGAAATTAAATGAAATCTATTTCGTTATGAAGTATGAGAATAAAAGGTCCTTACATTTAATGCAAAGTGATGCAATATTAATTATAAAGTGAATAAGAAGTTAAAATATGTGTACAATAATCCTTAGAGAAATTACTCAAAGCATAGAGCAAGCGTTTAAAAGAGAATGCATAAATATAAACATTCAGAGAAGTTTGGTTAAATAAAAATATCAGGGAAGTCGTAGAAAATGAAAAATACATGTGTAACATGGAAGCCCCACCTGTGATTATCTTAGTTACATTAATGAAAAATGGTTAAACATTCCATTTAAAAGGCAGGACTTTTTCAGAATGAGACAAAACATATAATCCAGCCAGGACCTTAAACCCTGGCTTTCAGTGTAGACCACTCTGTATGAGAGCTTGTTATAGAGAGGAGGCTCATGTGTATTCAGTGTCACTAAGTCACTATAAGACTATGACTCAAATGTCCAATAAAGACCATTATATCTCGGCATTTGTGTGTGTGTGTGTGTGTGTGTGTGTGTGTGTGTGTGTGTGTTACTAATTATAGAATGCTTGATGGAAGATGTATATTTTTCACAAAAATGCCACAGTCAGTTCAATTCATTCAAATATACTTAACTTCCCTCCAATTTATGGAATCTCTACCCAGTGTGGGCAATCTTATGTTCAAAGTTGACATATTCCAGGTGTGTATGAGTCAGGTATTAGTTCAGAAATTATTTGTTTCTTTATCCTAAGGTGGTCCATGCTCCACTCATAGATCAGAAGAGAATTATCTTTCCTAAGAAGTGATCTAATTAGACACAACACTTCTTCCCTAATGTGAAACCTTTTCTGTTTATACAGAGATTTATCTAAATATAAACCCTTACTAAGTGGACACAAATCTCCTGGGTTGTTTCACTTCTGAACCTTCCCTCCAATCCATCTTGCTCAGTGAACTACAGCTCATCCCTTGAGGACTCATGGTTTTCATCCTAGCTCACATTCTTATTTTTCAACACTTGTCTTTCTTCTAGATTAATTATAGATTATATAAACTAGTGATGGTAACCCATCTCCCACCAGTCACAGCTAATGGAACAATGTTGGTATGGTATTATTAGATGAACTCTGGTTTTGCTCAGACTTCCTTAGTTTTTATCAAATGCTTTTTTGTGCCCCAGAATCCAATCCAGAATATTGGATGGCATTTATTCACTTGTTACATCAAATATTCTTGGCTGTGACTTTTCTTTTCTTAGACTGCCTTAGTAGGTCTGTTTGCTTTAGTATTTCTTTTGTCTATGTTTATAATTTTAACAGTTTTCATGATGCTTTTCAGATATTTTGGAGAGTTATCCTCAGTTATAGTTGATGTTTTCCTAATGATTAGGCTGGACCAAAGCCCACAATGCTGTTCTGGTCACATAAGTGTATGGCCTATCATTATGACTGCTACTGGTAGGTTAACCATGCTTGCTTGTCTCCTGTCATTTTGTCAGTCTTGGTCATTTTGTACTCTTGGGAATAAGTTATAGCATAACATACACGAAAGGAGTGGAGACTTGTCTGATATCCCTTTGAGGGCAAAGCCTCTGAAAAATCATTTGAAATTTTTATAGAGGAGATTGTTCATAATCACTTATTTACAACACTGTGGAGCCATATGTCTGTCTGCATATTTCATATTTAGGGTTATAATCCAATTCTATTCCTTTCACAGTAGGTCACATTTTGCTAGGCTTTGCTACCAGAAGCTCTTCCTTTTATGCCTTGTGACAGTCCTCTGTTGTTGTCTGAGGGGTTGAGGGCATGTTGTTTGTATTTGTACCTTCCTTATGATATAGCAGGGTGGTTTAAGCTCTGTCTGTGAATTTCTTGGCTCATTCCATAAAATCTGATATTTCTTGGAGGAGTCCCTCCATCCCCCAGTGATCCTAGCAATGAAGATTTGGTCAGTAGGTACTTGCTTACTTGGAGTGATTTTCTCCCTTTTTATTCTATCCAATAAGTGTTTATTACTTCAAGGTTTTTTTTTTCCTTTCAAACCCAATCTATTCTTTTAGGCTCATCGTTCCTCTACATCAGATTCTCCCAAATGTTCCCCCTTTTTAATCTGATTTCTACTTGGCAACTGGAGAGAATCATAAAATATAAACCTTGTTATGTTGTTACTGTGGTTTTAAAATCCTTCATAAGAGCAGGGCTGCTCTAGGGACATGCTTTAAATGTAATGTTGGAAGCTTTTTCCTGACTGGGTTCCTATTTTCCTTTCCACCTTCCCATCTAGAAGTGCTCAGCTGAGTTTTATACCATCCTTACTGAAACACTGGAGTTGCCAGGAGCCTGTGAATAGTATTATGACTAGAACTGTGGCTCATTCACCCTTTGACAGAATTCTCCTTTGCTTTTAGTCCATTGGATGTCTTTAGATGAGCCGATCATCTTCAAGGAACTTTCAGCTTGCCATTGTTCACATCTCTCCACAGGTGTGTGTGTGTGTGTGTGTGTGTGTGTGTGTGTGTGTGTGTGTGTGTGTGTGTGTGTGTGTGTATCCTGCTGTGGTGGTGTGTGTGTGTGTATCCTGCTGTGGTGGCATTCGCTATGGAAAGCTCACCTTTGATTCCCATGGCCTGAATTATGAACTTGCTTCCTGTCTACACTCTTCCACATTTAACAACATGTGGCACTTGCTATGTACTGAAGAAGTGTCTCATAGTGGTCTGCTAGAGACCCCTGTGCAGTCCCCTCCATGCCAGCCCAGGACACAGTTCTCACCAACTGTTTACAAAGGGTCGTGGTTTTTCAAAGGTTGCCTTTATTAATTTGCGTGTGTAGAATGTTAGGCAGGGACAGATGGAGGTGAACTGGCAATAAAGGGAAGGTGGCAGGCATCTCCAGAAGCAGAACTGCCCCTAAACAGAACAGTGGAAAGCTTTAGTCTCTCTGTAGAAGTGAGATTGTGGACATGGTGTAGGACTCTCGGGCTTTTACAGGGTTGTAGAGGAGGAACTTTGGGGATGGAAGAGTCCATCAGCAGGCCAGTCCCCCTGCAGTATGGAACTATGTAGATACTAACAGGGTTGGTGTGTGGGTCTGTTTAGCATAAGCTTCCACAGATGTCACTAGTCAGCTTTCCTCTCCAGAGTGTCTCAGTCACCCAAAGCTTTTAGATCATTAACCTGTCATTCCAGGCCCTGACATCAGGTAAGAAGAAGGGGCAACATATTCTTTCATCTTGCAGAAGGGAGATGATGGAGGAGGGCTGGGCTCTGTCCTCAGGGTCTAGGTCAGCTTACTTTTATGTAGCAGCAGAAAAGCTTGGATTTGATGAGCTATGATGGATCATTCGATTGTCATCATGCACTCCTGGAGAAACTTTTGAAGAATAATTGCTTGAGTGCTGCAAACATGATTTGATTACATAGTGAGACTGAATGATTGCCCAGGTGGGGGGGCATTAGAAGAGAGAGACAGTGTAGAACAACTGAGAGGAGGTTGGGTGTCCATAGATAGGGGCCCACATACACAATTTACATTGGGGGAAGGATTTTTATTGTCTCAGTGGGCTCTGGGTATATGCAGGGCTGAACTGGGTGATAATGGGGAGGACTGCTGGTAGAGGGGAAAATTTTCCTGTGATTTTATGTTATTCTTGACCAAATCAGCTTTACTTTTGGGCAAAGATGTTAAAGATAAGAAAATAATTTTGTTAATCTCTTAAGCTGTAATTTTTTTCTGCTTTAAAACTATGGTCAACTTATGTTGATCAAACTAATTATGATTGATTTGTTGGGTAGGATTGAGACTAAGGAAATGATTGAGACATGTGTCCTGATTTCCCAAAGAATGTCTCCTCTTAGAACACACAAGTACTGCTATATCACCCAGGACTACCAGCCCAGGAGTGGTACTCCCCACAATGGGCTTGGATCTCCCACATTAATCTTTGACAAAAAAAAAATTGCCCCACAGGCTTTCCCACAACTCAGTTTGGTAGGACATTTTCTCAACTGAGATTACCTCTCCCAAAATGAGTCTATCTTGTGTCAAGTTGACATAAAACTTGCCAGCACAATGTGAGAGAAAATCAAAGGCACACAAAAAGCCTTTTTAAAGTTCCACGTGACAAATCTGAAAGAGAAGCAGGACAGTCTTTGTTAACTATCCCTGGTTCTGCTGCACACTTGCTGGGATCCTATTTAGCCCATGCAGGCTGTGGCTATCTGGGTTTGCCTCTTCTAGCAATCATCTGAGCCCTTGGCTTTAGCCTCATGTATCAGGCTTCTGCTTGTCTGCAGAGCTGACTCTGCTGTGTCCTTCCTTATCCAGTTTCTGCTTGCATTTCTGCAGTGCACTAGTTCTCTCGAGGGGTCTTCTGGCCTGCCATCACAGCAACACCCATTCTGGGATATGCAGATCATTGTGCATTGTGATCTTAATTTCCTTTATCCTAAGGATAAGAGAATTTATCAAGTATAATTATTGTCCATTTGCATATCTTTTCTGGAGAAAAGTCTATTTAGGTCCTTTGCTCAGCTCATTTTTTAATTAAATTTTTTATTGCTTTCTTGCTATTAAGTTATTTGTGTTCTTTATATTATAGATAATCCTTTATAGATGTGTAGCTTATAAACATTTTCTCATAATACATAGGTTGTTTTCTTCACCCTAGTTTTAGTTATCAATAAGTCTGAAATATTTTTGGAATACTTTGATTAAAATGATTTGTTATTTTTTATCCAAATCCAATCTAATAGTTCCTTGTAATTCTTTGGCTACAATTGGGAACTTTAATGTCCTACTCACTTTTCAGGTTCATATTATCTTCAATAGTTTAAATTTCAATCAGAATGCAGGTTAGAAGGCCATCTCAAAGAGGATAAAGTAAGTTCCCATTCATTCTATAGTATTGGCTGTCCTCCAGACAAACCATGCAGCACAGTGCCTGCAGTGAAAGACTATATTGTTTTCAAATGCTGGCTTAGAACACAGGCAATCAAAGTAATACCAATAGCTAGGCTAGTAAGATGGCTCAGCAGTAAAGGTACTTGCTGCCAAGCTCTATTCTCATGACCTACCTGGTGGAAGGAGGGAAGTGACTCCTCTGTCTGTCTGTCTGTCTGTCTGTCTGTCTGTCTGTCTGTCTGTCCATCTGTCTTTCTCTCTCCCCTATCTCTCTCTCCAATACAGAAAGAAGACAAGGTAAACTTAGAAAGATACTGGTGATGGTTTCAAGGTGTGTGCATTTCTCCAAAATAGTATGCATATATAGTCATAGGTTTTGTATGCCAATCAATTTCATATAAAGTAACTTATATTTTAAATTATTATCAAAACATTGTCTTTAATTCATTTTGCCATGATTATTAAGATATTATATATGCAAAATGTGGGCTTTTATCCCATTTATGTTTCTGCAGTAAGATTTGAAATGTCACCTGGCAAAAATATATGTAAACAGATGTTTTCCTCCCTAAAATAAGACTACTTTTCACATAAGGACTTTTACCATGTTTGTTGGGTCTTTACTTGTATAACAAAATACTTAAGAGATATTAACTTTCAGGGCTAAATATTCATTTTGGCTGTTGGTTTCAGAGCTTCCAGCCCATGGTTGCCTGGCTACTTTAGACCTATATCAAGGAAGACATATTGGTGGAAAAACAAAACAATGCAAAGCTGTATTCATAAAAGCCAAAAGTGGAAAAGAAAGGGCTAGGTCAAGACACACACTGATGAAACATAGCTTCAGTGAGCTACTTCCTCTAACTAGGCCAAGGAAGGGCTAGGTCAAAATATACACTGATGGTACATACCTTTAGTGAACCACTTCCTCTAACTAGACCCCAACCCCCAGTGATAACCAATTCAGCTATGAACTCATAAATGGGCAAACCCACTTATGCAGATTCTTCATAACCCAGTGATCTCTCAAGGCTCTAACTCTGGATACTGCTGCTATCGGACTGATTCTCAATACAGAAGTCTTTAGGGCCTATGTCATACCCAAATCATGCCAAGTACTTGCCTGTCTGAATTGTCTCAGTTACTATCTCTAATTCTCCACCTTCTAATGTAGCAAATGACCTACTACTACTAATGACTTATGTTTAGCACATTTTAAAAACTTTTGTAATTGAGTATAGTCTTACCAGATACATTAGAACAGATAATCGCATATATCAATAGAGTACCCTGTTATATTTCTATACTTGGATACATTGCGCAATGTTCAAATTAAGTTAAATATACCTGTTTCCCCAGAGAATAGTCATTTCTTCCTTATGAGAGTGACAAACATGCTATCTTTCAGTTTTGGGGGGATGTATACTATATGCAACCCAAACTCTTACACTTGCTCTGCTATAGCTTGCTCTCACTTGTGAGAATGATGGACCTGTAGGCACACTAGGTTACTCTAAGATGACAGTGGAAGGATTCCTTTTCTGAAACTGAGTCAGATTATATCATGTTGACCTCACTGATAAGGCAATGAAAGGAGAGTGCAGAAGCTTAAAGAATGGTCTGTTGACTCTCGCTCTCAGTAGCTTCTGTAGGCTGAGACTAGCCTGTCGAAATTGCCCACTTGCTCATCAGTTCTGGTTTGATGCTGAGCAGTTTGCATGATAGCTGTCCACTTGAGTTGTCTCTAAAGTTGGTTTCGTTCTGAGACTGTCTCAAGACAAAGTCTGCTGTTTTATTTTGGCCATGTTCTTGCAGCATTCTCTCTGACCCCTTTGCCAATACTTGACATTTGCTGTGAATTGGTATTTCAAGATAGAAAAGACCTCTGAGGAGTCCTGTACTCTTTCATGGGACTTGCAGGTTTTTACAGTTTTTAATATTTTTAAATTTAAGATTCAGTCACCTCCTTTTTTGGGGGGACCTGAAGTTTGCTTTTCCCAAGAATCCTACATGTACATATTAACTGGAGAAGTCATTCTCTCTTTTTTCTTTTCTTTTTGAAATTATAATGTAATTACACAATTTCCCCCTTCATTTTCCTTCCTCTAACCCTCCTATATACCCCTTTTTGCTCTCTTTAACCTTCATAGTCTCTTTTTCTTTAATGGTAATTAGATGAATAAATATATGTATGCACCTATATATTCCTAAATATAAGCTTCTGGGCCTATATAATATTACTTGTATGTACATTTCTAGGGAAGACATTTCTTTTTAAGGTCACTCAGATGTGCACTTGTCAGCTCTTGGGTCAGATAAAGATTCTGTGGTTCTCTCGAAGGGATGGTTCCTTAAAAAGATGAAAAGCTGTCCTTTAAAATCTTGGTGATTGGTCTTACGGATTTGGTGAGATTAAAATTGATCCTAAGACCCTAATTCCTCATAAATAGATCCCTTAGTGTCCAGATATCCCCATTAGACTGTCACTTGACTATCTCAGACACAAACTTGCCTGATCCAGTCAATGTCTGCATGAGCTGCTTGAAGCTTGTCTGTTTAATTAGAGCCCCTCTGGGCTATGTCGCTTGAGACCACTCCCTTGTTTTTCCTGTCATCTAGCCCCTGAACTTCAGCAGGCACAGCAAATTAGCCTCATTTTCTAAGTTGTCATTCATTTTCTTCAAAGAGTAATAGGAGGTAGCCAGAATGCCATGAAGGTATTTGAAGCTGGCTTCTGAGCACCCCAATCTTGATTTTGATTGTGTTGGTCAAAATAAATTGAGCACAGGCTTGGTGTATGATTAATGGATGCAGGGCTCGAGTTAACTGTTTTGCTTTATGTTAGAGATGCTGGTTTTCCCAAATTAAAGATGTTCATGAACAATACTCCAAGCCCTGCCTTTCAGGGCAGTGAGGTTTCCAACCACAATCCGTGTGGGCATGCAAGCCTATTCTCAAGGAGAAAGTCCATGCAAGATATGCATACTTGCACACACGTGTCTGCATGCTTTCCATTTTTTACTAAGAATTTTAGTTAGGTCCCCTAATTCCAAAGCAATTCAGTATTAAAAGTATTAAGTATTATACAGTACTAAATTTTAATACAGTATTAAAAATCATTAAGATGAATGCAGAGCTTTTGGGAAAGTTCCTTTGTTGTGTGACTTGACTAGGTCACCACTCTACACAGCACATCTTAGAGCTGCTGGCACCCAGCTTCCCCAGATGCCGGTGACATTTAGAGATGCACCAGACCCTCCCATACCTTTTCTGCTTCATGGTCCTGGAAGCTCTCAGAATGTTCCAGGGCCCAAATTTATTTCCTCTTCTTCAACTTCGACTGGTTTCTATTAATTAGTTTCTCTCATTAGGTCCCCACTAAAATATTGCCTCTCAGATTTCAACCCATGAGGGCCATGTCTGCTTGTCATTTATCCCACAATGATGAAATTTGAGAGCCTTTCCAAAGCCATGTCACTGAAGGTAAAGATACAGAGTGTGACACTTCCTTCCTTCTTTTTCTTTTTCTTTCTTTTTTCCTCTGAGGTCACAGAAGTAGTAAATGATGAAGCAAGAATGCAAGCTTAGGACTTCCCAGTCTCAGTCACATGCTTTGTCACAGCCTGTCCTACTTCAGAGACCATTTAAAATAAAACATTAGTGCACCTTAAGAGTAGTGACTGGGAGCTTTTTTGATTGCTTGGGTCAAAAAATGGAATATCTTAGAGTGTGAGTGTTTGGGAGTGCTAGACTGAAGTGGGTGTGCTCCTGTGGGTGCTGACTGAAGCTCAAACGCTCTTGTGGGTGCTGGGATAAAGCATGTGTGCTCCAGTGGGTGCTGGGCTGAAGAGTAGGGGCTCCCATGGGTACACTGACTTTGAATATTCTCTAAAGAAAAAGCAATAGCAGAAAAACGGGTCCCCATAAAAAGTAGCAGAAGTTGTTGGGGAAAAGGAAGACAGCAGAGAACTATCAAGAAAGAAACAATGAACATTGTTCTCACTGCTTGTATTAGAGCCCTTGTGGAAACAAGATTTATTGAACAATGCTCCCCACACCAACTTTTATTTGTTGGTTCTTAATTCAGTGGGCCTTTTAGAAATCTCCCAAATGTGTACAGATTTGGGGGAGGAAACCTAAGAATACCACCTGTTCATCGGTGTTTGTAGCTGAACAGTTTACCCATGAGCCTCAGGGAGACTGCTGTCTTGCTGTTGACAGGATCCCCACCATTCAATTGGGAGATAGAACAGGCAAGTAAGACTGATCCCTGGGAATATCGCCATGAACTCCTTGTAAATACATAGGAATTAATGTCTTGCAAATGAGGTACAAGGTGTTGGAGGGCTGTGGATAATAGATTCATGAGTGTGCAGGAGGCTGCACTGTAGAATAAATCACTCTTCAGTAACTGCTGTAATTACATGGAAGGCTCAGTTCCCTTCAAGCTTTCACACACACACACACACACACACACACACACACACACACACACACACACACACAGTGTGAGATGATTGATGTCTATCTGCATTATTTTTAGGTGTGGTTCAAAGAAGGCAATTGGACATTGGACTTAAGATTGCTATGCTAAAAGAATAAAGCAGGTTTCCATGCCCACCTCATGCATACAGTTAGTAGTAACAGGGAAATCGAGGTCTCCTCTTGGGCTTCTTAATTGCATCAATAAAAGAATTTAAGAACCAACTCAAATGGAAGCTCAAGGACAATTTCATTAGCATTTAAGAGAAAAACCTCCAGAGTGGTGCAAGCAAGCTGTAAACTTCAGCAGCTGCCTGGAAGAGAATAGAGGAGAGAGGAAAAAGGCCATGCTATTTAAATTAAGTAGGCATGCAGGTTAAACACATGGCATCAGGTGGCCACACAGCAGGAGAAGTCTTAGGGAAAGTTATGATTTCTCCAGTAAGTGAAGAAACTAGGCAGACTTAGAAGCAGCATGGATGGGCTCTCTAGTGACCCCTCTAGGGGAGGGAGTATGGGATGGAACAGGACAGTGTCTCATTAAAGGGATGGGATTCTTTCTCCTTAGCATGGTGTAAGGTGAGACTGCCTTCCTAGGGGCAATGCCTCTTCCCTGAGGAGTAGCCCTTGACTAGTTGATTGGCCCAACCTTCTGGAATGTTAGATTTCCACCCCACACAAGAGTCTATTCTTTTAACCAGAATGACTTGTCCCTTACTGGTCCCTTATTGCTACTTCAACAGCAGGTCCCTTGGAAGTCCTCTTAAGTCTCAACCTTCCAAATGCAGTTCCTTGCACTTCCTCATGTGGTGACCTCCAACCAAAAATCTCATCTCATTGCTACTTTATAACTGTAATTTTGCTACTGTTAGGAATTTTAATGTAAGTATCTGATATGCAGAATATCCAATATGTGAACCAATGAGGGTGGAGCCCCATAGGTTGAGAACCACTGTCGTAAGAGATGATTTGGACTCTATGACATTCTAGTTTTGGCCACTCATTTATCCCTGCAGGGGTGAGCTGTCCAGTGGCTCCATCTATAAAATCATACTGCCTCTCTAGGTACCAGCTGAAAGGCTCCCAACCTATTTCTGGGCTCTCTGTATCCTCCAGATGGGAAGGCACACCTTGGGGTCCTCTTACCAGGTTGCTCAAGGGGTGCTTCAAATGACTTCAACCTTGTTATACTCAGGTTTGATAAGGAGTGGCTCATGAAATGATAGTGGAGATAGGAAAGATGAATTTCACGTTTATGACACTCTGTACAATGATCTCTGCATTCTCTGCTACCAATTCCTCCCTCTGCCTGCTCCCATACCCCAGTGTGTCAGAGTATTTACCTTCCCTGCATCATCTCCTCTCTGTGTCCACATAGCATGCTTCACAGGAGCTTTGGTTGCCTGAAGAGAGTTGAGTTGAATTGTCCAGGCTTGGCTTTTAGGAATGTGCAGAAGTAGAGTTGGGGAGGGAGTGCCCTTTGGCATAATGAAATATGACAAAAATAAAGGAATTCTGAAAAATTCTCATTCTAGACAGTTGTTCCCATGGCCATGTCATCTTTGGGCAGCCATATCATTAATAAAAAAAAGAACAATGATAATTTCCTTTCCTCATTTCCTTGGCAATGAAATATAATCTCCCCACTCCAACTCCATTCTCTCAGTCTTGGTATATATTTGGAGCAAAGAAGAAGGGGAAGGCAACATATACAAAAAGTGAAAGAAAAAAAAAGACTTCATGACAAGTCCCTGCTGTGTCTGGTACATTGGGCAAGCTCAAGAAGTTAGTCTCCTACCCCTTTAAGTGAAATTCAAACAGAACTCTCACCACAACCCTGCACATCAAATATGGGTGCATATGAGGATTTCACACAGTGGCCTGAGTTACGGAGGTAAATTTGTTCTCCAAACAAACCACTATAAATTTAGTAGCTAAGAGAAACAGACCTGTGTTTGTTACTATGAAGGGGTCCAGATGTTGGCAACTAGGGCTTGGAAAGCTATGTTCCCTCTGTGAACTCTGAGGTAAACTGGTTTTGCCCCTTTCAACTTTCAGTGGTTCCTTTCCTTCACATGTTCCTTTGCCTCCATTTTGCCTATTTGTGCCTCTCTCAAGGACGCTTGTCACTGGATGGGACCCATCCTACTCCAGGATGACTCCATATGCCTGAGTCACAGTTCCAAAAACCCTGTATACTTCTCAAGTCACATTTTGGAGTTTTGACTCACTGAATTTGACATAGTAAATTTTCATTACTTTCTTATGCTTTTGATAGTCTTGTTCATATATTATTAATTGGTAATTAATAGGCAATAAAATAGCATCATTTCCAAGAGTCTATACAACTGTTTTGTTATGTGTTTTTTTTTTCTTCTATAAATGTTTCCAATCCCTTTCCTTCTCAACAATTTATATGTGCTTGATGTGGGTTTCTGGGGAAACTCTTGCATCCCACCCAAGGTTAGTAATGCTGACCACAGACATTAGCAGCCAAATATTCAACCCCAGGAATGTTCCTCTTTTGGTTAAACTACTAGATTGCCCTGCAGAGAGCTGCATAGGCACCTTGGTTCTACTTAGAAATTGTTCTGCATAGGGACAGAGCTGGATGTGGGTAGAAATCGAGGTCTAGAACTTGCCACAGAAAAAAATGCAGGAAAATGCCTATATTTAATTATAATTTGATTATTTGATGTTGGGGGATGCATCTTATACTGAGAAGTTGATTGTCATGCTGTTGCTACACTCCTTCCTCCCCCTTCTTTCTCCTTCTCCCTTTCCTTTTTTTCTTCTCCATCTCTCTTTCCTTTCATCCCTCCTCTTTCCTCCTCCTCTTCTCTCTCTCCCCATATCCTCCACTCCCCCACCCTGTGTGTGTGTGTGTCTCCCATGCCAGCTGATTTTGTCTTCAGTTAAGGAACTGTATAAGCGACAGCTTTCTATTCAAGTCCCATTTCTACCCCAGGAAACCTTTTCTAAATGCCTAACCCCAGTTCTCAGCTACCTCATCTGTGAGTGAGGCTTGGAATGCTCAGTCCCACAAGCTCCTTCTGTGTAAGGAAATGTAAGGCTGTGCTGACCTCTACCACATCTTATCCCCATGCTCATACTCCACCCAATCACGGAACAGTACAGGAAGAGGCAGAAAGAGCTAGAAAAGTCTTGAGTGAAAACTGAGTGGAATGACATCACACACTTAATCGGTCTGTGCATTCACATCTAACTCCATAAACTAATGGCATCAGTCTGTAAGCCCTTTCCATTCAAGCATCTGTCATCCAAACTGTTTAGCATGGTAGTCACCAGCTATAGATAGTACTAAGTTCCTAAGATGCAGGAAATGTGTATGTAAAATGTTCTCCTGATTTTCTATTAGCATGAGAAAGTAATGTGCATCATTGTTAGCATTTTGCATTGTTTGCATGTAGACATTATCATACTTTGGATAAATTAGGTGAAATACAACGTTAACTGACACTAATTTCAATGACTTTGTCCTGATTTTTTTTATTGTGGCATCCAGGAAACTTGAAGTGTCATATGTGGCTCACATTATATTTCTATGGACTGGTAAGATTCTTGGTATTTATAAAACATACTGTTGAGATGAAAGAACAAATTCCCAGGGTTAAGTACAGTGGACATGTACCACGTGTACTTTTAGTCTATGTGTACACACATATAAAGATTTGTATGCATACCTATGCATACGATATCTTTTAAAAAGAAAGATTACTAGAGAGTCATGTTTATCTGTCTCTGCTATCCAGTCATCAGTGCCATCTTCCTTACAATTTTTGACCTACATAATTAAAGATTTTGACTAGCACAAATTATGAATCAATGTAGATTACCCCTTTCAGCATTACATCTGGTTGGAAATGTGGAACATATTATTTGTACATTACATATTGGTAAATTTATAAGGAAATACTATGAAAAAATAAAAAATATTCAGGTTAAGAAATGAGTTTATGAACATATGTACAAACATACCCACACAAGGTACACACAGTAAGTGTGCCTCGGCTAAGGGATGCTGCCTTGGTCCTGTTGACTCAAGTGTCTTTAGTGTACTGTGATATATGTGACACATCATGTAATCTTCCCATGTTCCTTTGACTGAGTTCCAGTTGGTCTTTTTTTTTTAATTCACCCTCTCCTACAGGTATTTGTTTGATCACAGAGTTTTTCTTTGTTGAATATGATAATCCATAAAACATTAGCATGAGCATACACTGAAAAATAAATAAATTGGACACAGATCTTAGACCATTCTGACTCTTACTAATGCCCACTAGTGATACCAAGTGTGCTCTATACACACACTCTAGTGGTTGAGTGAGAAATTAATAGCAAGCAAAATGCTGCTTGTGCTTGAACCCTGAGTTTCCTATTATTTGGTTGTGAGGTTAGTTAAGTGAATTAACCTCTCTGAACCTGCCTCCTCGTCTCTGAGGTGGGACTGACGGTAGTTTTATCTTCCCCACAGGATATATATGGGCTTATTGAGGCTAATTCACTTAATGGCATTAATTCTTAGTCTGGCAAGGAGAATGTTCCCCAATAATGTGAGCTCTTGTTTTCTAATTATGGATGTTCGTAGGAAAGGAAGAATAGGCCTTTTAAGTGCAAATCAAGCCCCACGGACTCTCTGTAACAGGTAGCATATGCCTCTAGATTCAAAGACAGAAGGAAAGCTTCAGTGGAGAGAGAAATTTGGCCCAAATACAAGAGAATTTGATAAATACAAGTGAAGATTGGACAGGTATGGACATCAAGCTTTCTCAGAGAAGGAGAGAACCAAGGCTGAGATAGAAGACACAATGAGAGTCCCTCAAGTGAACATCACAATGTGTCTGCACATGCCCCTGTCTAGACACAATCTTTATTTCATTGTGTGTTGTATGTCTGTACACTTAGTATGTAGGTGGGAGTCATTGTGTGGAGTGTTGAGTTATGATGGCATTTTCAAGTGGTTCTTCTTATTTTGAGTCACAGTCACCTTTGAAGTATCAAAGTAGGGTTGGCGTCCTTTTCTTTTATGACAACCCACAATTTTACCTCAGTTTCCCAATTCAATAGTTATGTTTATGAGACTCCCTTCATTTCTTTTCAACTCCTGTATCTGCTAGTTATTCCCTACAGCAATTGTCCCTTTCTTCCCTTCTATCCAAAACTTGTATCTGAATCACAGCTTTCTGTATTTGAAATAATTTCTTAATTATAGAAGTCATCATTCTCCATGTGGCCTTTAAAATGTATTTTAAGTATTATTGTGCTTATATAGTATAAATATACATGTGGGCCCATGTGTACCACAGTGGAGGTCAGATGACAGCTTTGAGGGTCTGTTCTCTCTTTCTGTGGTTTCTGGGCATTGAAGTCAGCTCACTAGGCTTATACAGAAAGAGCATCTACCTCCTGAGCAGTTGTGCTGGACCTCCATGCCGTCTTCTCACAGACGAGAGAGTGGAAGCTTCTAATTCCTGCCACTGGTTTGCAGTGAAACCTTACTCCAAATACGCTTCCTAAGATTTTTCACGAAGCCTACATGAAATAGTGAAGATTAAAGTGCAATGCTGGATACATAGGGAGTCTCCTGAGATGTTAGTCTGGGCTAATGACCTTCAGTCCTTTGATCTACACTAACCCAACCTTTGTCCATTCTTCATTTGGTTCTTTTATTCAGCGTAGATCTCACTATGTCCCTTGTTCTCAATACCACTCTTGCTAATACCCCTGAGTCACACCTTCCTGATTATATTCTGTCAGACTACCTAGGAGCAGTTTTGTTTGGGTTTTCTGTTTCCTCCCATACCTGCTGATCACTTGCCTCTTCCTGACTGACCCCCTTCTGTTTTCATTTCTCCTATGTCTTTGTGTGACCTAATGAGTTTCCTTGGGGATGCTTATGAGAACAGGGTTGTACAGAAACCTAAGCACTGTTCCAGTGCCCACACCACTTAAGAAAAATGCCCTGCTCACCAAAGCAACCATTAACTGGGGATAAATCCTGAACGATTTATTGGGAGCCACCCCCTCCTCAATGACAAGCTAATTGATAGTCCCTATTTTGTGCATATCTTGTGCCAGCAATTGTTGCTGTTGTGAGTTCAAAACTACAGCATCATGCCCTGTCCAGTCTTCATACCACTCCATTTCTTACTCTGCTTTTGCATTTTTCTGCCTCTTATGTGATGTTTCCTGAACTTTATAGAGATATAGATGTCCCATTTATGGCTGATACTTGAGCTGTCACCTACCCTCATCACTTTGAGCAGTGATGGGACTCTGCCATCACCACACCATGGCTGGCATTCCTATAATTACAATGTTACCCCCCAATGGTGAATGTCAACTCAACCTGGGGCTGGAAAATATTTACAGGATCCTTCTTCCTTAGCTCGTAACCATGCACCTATGTGTAATGTTTTGCCCATTTCCTGTGAAGAGAGTTTGAAGATCCTGTGTAGCCTTGTCCTAACCTGCCCCGCATTCTCTTTCAGTAGGTGGCTTCAGCTCCTTCCACAGACCTTCAAGCAGTTAGTCCCCCAGATTCCTGCCTTCTCTGTCTCTACCTGCCCCTCCTTTTCTCTGAGAATGGGGCCATCTCAGTCACAAAGTTCTATTAGCACATGTATTTGTTGAGCAAAGGCAGGGTATACTGCTCTATGAGAGAAAACCCATTTTAGAAAGATGTTTTTCCGACCTCCGAGATGATAGATATTTTCTGTGTACTCATATAGAAACACATACATGTGTATACATACATTTTGTAATTGGCTGGAGTGTCTCCTGTTTATTTAAAGGATTCAATTCTACAGCCTAACTATGCTGTAGATACATTTGATTCTGAAATGTTCTGATTATGTAACGTGATGACACATCCGGAGCGTGCTTAATGCCCTTGAAAATTGCAGCATCTCTAATAGAACGCTCCTCAGCAGTGTTCTTCTAGCGAAGGCAAATCTCATATTCTTAAGGATAAACCAAATTGCATGCATCCTGACCATTAGTTGTTGGAATATTGATTGGCTCAATCATCATCTGTTGAATCTCTGCTGGACCAGGTGCAGCTAAGTGAAGGAAAGGAAGCAAAAAGCATTCGCTCACTAAGTCATCTTAGAAACAGTGACTTGAGGGGAGCAGGGAAGGGACTTCTGGAGTTGGGGCATCAGGGCAGTGCAATCTAAGCTTACCTTTCTACACTGTAACACACATTGCAAGTTCAGGAGACCATAGTGTTACTACGCTGCAGCTGTAAAGAGTTCTCTCCAGCTGCCCTGCATCATCATCTCTTAGCTGAGTCTCATCCATCCATGGCTCACATGACATTTGGTTCTTTCTGTGTGTGCTCTGAACACTGGCATGTTCCTTTAGTCACAGAGAGTGATTGCCACACAAAATCCAGTAGATTCTGTGTGGCAAGTTCCACAGACTGCTGTGATAACTTCAAAAGAAGGAAGCCTCGTGGAAATGGTTGTGGGAATCTCAGCCACAGAAAAATATTGAGCTGTGATTCTCATGGCAATTTCTGTTTGTTCTTCTATTCCTTTTTTTTCACATTGAAAAAATGTTCCTAAAAACCTATGCTGACATTGAAGAAAAGAAATAGATAAGAAACCATCCCCTGAGATGGGGTCACTAACCATGACCTCATCTCCGGAAAAACCAGTGCTTTCCAAATCATTCACATAAGTACGAAATGTAAAAACTTTCCCAACAATAAAATTTCATACGGCTCTACATGTGTCATCAAAAGTGGGCTTAAGTGTCTGGTAAAGAAAGCTTTTAATAAGAAAGAGTTAAAATAAATAAAATAGCTGATAAGAACTAGAACTAGATAATAGATGTTAAACAATATCTGACCATAAAATTTATTAATTTGATTTAAGATGATTTTATGCTTTGAATTTCTGTAGTACTGTGCCAAGTAACAATAAATGTCATATGTTTGGGTTTGTTTAACTAAAACATCCCCTGAGAAAATATCTCTATAAAAAAGCCTTGTTTGAGAACTGCAGAATACTCTCAGATTCAAACTGCCTCTGTGTTTGTTTCTGTTTGTCACTGCTGAATCCTTACCCGCCTATTCTTTGAGGACCCTCATCCCAGGGATTCCCATACCTAGCTGGGGTAGTTAGTGGCACGTGATCTCCCACCAATAGATGAAGAAATAATGTCCTCTTAAATGATGTTCTGAGTGCAAAGATAAAGTTCAGATAAATCCTCCATCAGCAGGCCTGGCTGAATCCCAGACATGCCCCATGTGGTCTATGGTATCCTTGGTAGTTCTTGCTGATCCCCCATCACTGTTCATAGAATGGCAGCAACTGTGCTTACAGGTAGTGAATCATCCCAGAGAATGTTGTGGTCATGTGCATAGTAGGTTAGAGGAATTGCCTTTCCCTTTCTTCATGGAATCTGAGGATGAGCTGTAAATTCTCTGGTGCTGCCCTTTTGGGATAGCATCTAGGGCTTTTATTTATATATTTGTTTATCTATTTATATTTTATCTAAACATTTTTTCCATTTATTTTACATACCAACCAGTTTCCCTTCCCTCCTCTCTTCCCATCCTCTCCCCTTTCCCATCTACCCCCCTACCCATCCATTCCTCCTCCATTTCCATTCAGAAAGGGACAGGCCTCCCATGGGCTTGAACCAAGCATGGCACATCAAGTTGAGGCAGGACCTAGCTCCTCCCTTTATTTACATCCAGGCAGGGCCAGGTAATCCAGCATGGGGAATGGGTTACCAAAAGCTAGCTAGGTCCTGCTCTCACTGTTAGAAGCCTTAGTAAGAGACCAAGCTACACAATTGTCATACACATGGCAGAGGGCCTAGATAGGTCCCATGCAGGCTTCCTGACTGTTGGTCCAGCCAGCATCCAGGTCCAGCTGGGGCTTTTAGATGCCATCCTGTTTATTTTCTTCTGGCTTCTCTCTCTCTCTCTCTCTCTCTCTCTCTCTCTCTCTCTCTCTCTCTCTCTCTCTCTCTCACACACACACACACACACACACACACCTGCCTTCTCCCCTTCCCCCACCTGCACCTTCCAAGCTCATTGGCTGGGTTCCTCTCCACTTGATTCTAGATATGGATGTGCCCCAGGGCTTTATCCTGAGTCACTTAAGGATAAACGGTGCACAGTGGCTAGAGAAAGCCTTTGACAGCTGCAGAATAGGAGTGTCATGATTTACTGAGCTCGGAACATGTATTAGGAAGGGTATAATGGGGAGCTTTGGGATTGCACACTGTTACAGGTAACTAGACTCCAAAGACCTGCTCTCCTACACTGATGAACTTTGATGCTGTTATCTACCCTCTTGGCTCCCATGCCTTCATGTTAATCACTGTCAGATATACCCCTCACCTCTAAGTGTCAGACTGGTACCTCTCTATTTGTTCTATGTCTAGTAAATATTCCCACCTTAGCATCTTTCAAGCAGAACCAAGGATATATTCACCCTTTCCCCATTTCCCTCCATATCATTGTTTATAGCATGTGGAGAAAAAGGACCACCAATGGTAGAGAGTGTCTCCTTCTGGGATCCATCACATTTGGTGGTTGCTTGGAGGGACAGGTGATGACTATTTCTGTGAAGGAACAAGGGCAGTTATTCCATCATGGGACCCACATCTCTTGTCAGGAATCTCTATTTTTAGGATGCTCTGTATGTTGGTTGTACTAGAATGTTTGGAACAATCCCTAGGTCCATAATAATCTCTGACAGTCTCAGGATTCCTTCTAAGAAACCTAAGCAAAGGCTCTTCTTTTCTTCATTTGTTTTGCATAATTTGCATATTAATGAAAATGAATGTACCTGCTACACTAGACTGCATTAGACTACCCCAGCTAACTTTTTTTTCTTGCCTGTGCTTCCCACTTTAATCCTCCCTTAGCCATGCAAGTAACGTAGCGTTGGTGTGTTTTTGCAGACTGAAGGAATGCTGGGGCAGTAACTGTATTTGCATAGAGTGATCTCTGAAGCCTGCCTTCTTCATTGTGCCACTCTGCTCCAGTGTTCTCACAAACCCAAGCATATAGAGGATGGTGAGAATTCTAGTCCTCCTGTGCCATCATGGCCCCTCTGTCCTCACAGCATCTTTTGCAGGCATTCCCAGCTACTCAGTGGTGTACAGTGTCCTGGGAAGGCAATCCCTCAGTTAGGCAGTCATCTCCTGCTACAGTTGGGATGCCAAATGTCCTCTGAGTCTCCATGGGAGGTTGTGTAATCTTGAGAATTCTTTAGGTCACTGAGAGCTTTTTCTTGATGGGTGTTGGAGGATCCTTATTCTCTCTCTTGTACTCCCTCAGATATCCTGGCTAATGGGGTGAGCACTTGCTCTGCTGTTCCACCCTCCATCCATCCCACCACAGACCCAGAACTATAGGGGTACTTGATTATATATGAGGTCCTCCCAAACTATGAGCCAAGGCAATCCCCTACCTCCTTTTTTTCTCATTTGCTGCGTGCATGTGCTAGGGACTGAATATGGGTTCATGAACGTCAAACAACTACCACTCTACCATTGAGTTACAATTCCAGTTCCAAACTGTTTCTGCATAAGTTGGTTGCTTTCATCATTTTGTTATTTTGATATGAAGCTAACTACCATAATTTTCTAGGACTTTGGATATTGTATTTTCATTGTCTGTTTGCCTTGATGTCATCAACCCCACATAGTGACTTACATGTAGAAAGGAGGCAATGGAAGTTTCGTAGGAGGAAATGTTGATTCTCTGTGGTCTCCTACAGTCACAGTGTTCAATTTGGCTTTCTCTCTCCTTTGGAAAGGAGGGACAATCCAGAGAAGATAAAAGGTTCCATGCAACTTCTCCAGATTATATAGCACTGTTAAGAAGTAGGTCCATTCTCCATAGTCCTAGCTCACTCATGCAAGCTTCTTGGAAATGTAACACCTACCCTGGAGTGGGGAGACTGTTGGTTATTTTTAATGCTGAGAAGTCAGTGTTTGGGCAAGTGTCTGTCCAAACATCAGGGTTTGGGCAAGGGTCTGTTCCAATATTGGTGTCTGGACAAGGGTCCATCCCAACATCACTGTTTGGGTAAGGGTCTGTCCCAACATCAGTGTTTGGGCAAAGATCTGTCACAACATCCTTAGAACACTAGCCAAATATACCATTTCCCCTTGAATGTCTGAAATAACCTAGTTTGTTTCCTTTGTGTTTTGCATGTTTAAACTATAAACCATAGCAATTAGTGTATAAAAAAGAATTAATCAGGCCATTTAGTAATTACAAACACCCTTGAATTTTCTGTGGTTTCATACATTGGTGATGAGCAGTTTAAGCCTATTAAACAATTGAGACAATTGCAGTGGAGCTTATCACAATGGCTCTTCTAGTAATTTTATTAAAACTATGCAAAAGATTCAATATTTGCATCACTTTTACAATAAATTCCTAAACCCGATTAGTGAAGTTAGCCTTTGACATTTTCAAAATAGGAATCCCCTGGGGAAGCTTTATCAAAATATGATTTAATTTGCCTTGAACAATTCATAGGTTGTATGAAAGAACCATTACAATAATTACATCTTAGACCTTGGGTGACTCTAAAAGACCAGTTCATGTTACTCATTTTACAGAAAAAAAAAAAAAACCTAGAAAAGCAAAGTAAAGTATTTTCATTTTCCTTTCTCCAGGTCCAACACTAAGTGACACAACTCCAGAGGTCTCAGGATTTCCACTTATAAACAGTGGTGGTACTTGGCCTGCACAGGGCAGGGTTGAGAAGCCTGTGCCGGTGGCTTAATGATGTCATGTTGCAGTAGTATCGGTCTTGTCCTGTTGGTTCTTATCTCAGCATATTAAACTTGTAGCCCTGCTTGCTGCCATGGTTCTGCTCTCTCTTCCTCTTTTTCCTTTTTGTTTCTCTTCTGTTTCTGAGTCCCCGTTTCTTTGCAGAATGCAGCCAGCTCAGACCTGGTCATTTAGACTAACTGAAGCACAGCTGAATCAAGTCTGGTTCCTAGTTATTCCCCACCATGTGTGAGTGCAAGATTGGGACCACCTTCAGTCCCTTATCTCTGTATTCATCTGCTAATGAACCAAACTCTGCCCTCCTTGGATATATAAAATATTCTCCTCTTCCCATGTATTTGGTTATCCTGGGCAGGTACTGAGAGGTACTAGGCTGCCTCATATGTACAGGCTCTGTGTTTAGTGCCGACAACATCCCTAAAGTTCCCAGTCCCTCACTGGTATTGCTGAGGCTGTAAGGACACAGTTGCAACCCATACTTCTTAAGCTAAAAGGACAGAGATGAGAAATGAATGTTGTCAGTTCTCTAACAACTCAGGCTTCAGCTATGTGGAAGAGAGCATCTCTAATGATGCTGCAAATGGCCCAAGATGCATTGGAGATGAAGGCACAGCTGGGAGGGATGCTGATGTTGAAATGTGCACATAACACAGGCTTTTTGGGGTGGAGAACCACCAAGCTTGCCTGCAAACACTACTGAAGTTCAAAGATCTTTTGCAGAATTTCTGGTCCAGTTCAGGCATATTGGGTATCCAGATAGTATAATTGCAAAAATTACAACCTGTCAGGGCTGAGCATTGTAGGACACTCAGACAGAAGTGACAGGAAACCAAGTGACCCGATTTTTTAAAAGGGGGGGGGATAAAATCTGTAAAGCAGGAGATTCAAATGAGGAATATCTTGCAGTCAATTTTACATGGAAAGCATTTCCAACTGTGGAGGTGATCTGTGCCTTCCAAACAAAAGTCTTTGCTTGCTTGCTGCTAAGTGGGTTTTCTGTGTCTTAGGGAAGCTCTCTGAGAGTTTAACTTTGGGGCTCAGGTGTCCTCTAACTCCTATGTTGGAGAGACTTGTCACTCAGGCTGGTAATCTTATGAGGGCAATGCAGCTTTTAGGAGGTGGGAGGTCTGTAAGCCGTTAGAAGAGCATCCTTAAGGAACTTGGAAACACTTTCTCCCTCCCTCCCCCCTCTCTCTCCCTCAGGCCCTTCCCCTCTCTCTTCCCTTGCCTCTCTTTCGTTCTTCCTCTTTCTTTCTTTCTTTCTTTCTTTCTTTCTTTCTTTCTTTCTTTCTTTCTTTCTTTCTTTCTTCCTCTCTCTGTCTCTGTCTCTCTCTGTCTCTCTGTCTCTCTCTCTGTCTCTATCTCTCTCTGTCTCTGTGTGTGTCTCTCTGTCTCTCTGTCTTTGTCTCTCTCTCCCCCCCCTCTCTCTGTCTTTCCTTCCCCCATTCATTCACCTTCTTCCCCATCCCTCCTTCCCTTCCTCCCTTTCCCCCACCTCTTCCCAGTGGTGAGGTGAGCACATTTGCTACCACACACTCCCACCATATTCCTCCTCGGCACAGGCACAGAGAATGGGATCATCTGGTCCTAGAATGAAGTCCCTGAAACTATGTGCCAAACAAACCTTTATACTTCACAAGCTGACTATCTCTTGTATTACAAGGACACAGAACTTATTAACGTACTGAGTTACAATGATTTTCTTCCATGTTATGAACACAGGTTGTAACTGGGTTACTCAGACTAGCTTAGGACTTGCTACACAGCCCACATTAGCCTCACACTTGAGACTTTGTGCTTGAGCTTCTCAGCCTTTGGGATTACAGGCTCATGCCTCTATATCAAATATCAAAATATTCCTTCTATGGAAAATTTTAGAAGACTTTACTCTAGGAAGCATATTCCTAGATCTAGGGATTCTATACCCCAGTGTGTCCCAGATTACTGCTCAGATGTGTTACAGCCATGTTCAGGGAAAGGATGGAGAGGGGGCTGGACCCTTAACAGGATCCTATACCCATCTGCTCCAGGTCTAACTTCTTACTACTTTAAATAGCCAAACTTCTATTTTCCACTTTACAGCTTGTCCATGTTATGATTCTCAAGGTTCAGGAATGACAGAGATAACATTTTGGAATATGGGTCAGATGTCCTATATCAAGTATTAGACCACATATTTTTTTAAATTAAGCCAAGCTATTCCCATATCTCAAGATCTCCCATGCTCTAGAATAGCATCAAGAAAATACATCTAGATTTGTATTCTTGTCAGATACTCCAAACACAGACTGTGGTTGCTGATGGCCAATACCAATTGAACAGAAAATTTCTACTATGTAAACTCTTTGTAAGTGGGTGATTCACTCAGAGAAGCCAGACTAAAAGGTCTTGGGCCACTGGTAATGTAATAGGCTGTGTGTCAAGTCTGAATATAAGTGCTTTGTTATTTGGGGGAAAAGTCAATACACAAAGTCTCCTTCCTTGCTTCCTAGGTCTCAGTTATTTCTTGGGGAGGGGGCAGAAGTGCCCTTCATCTTTGGTGCCTCCATTAGCTTTCTATTTATAAAAATGCCTTACACAATCAGCTTTAAAAGAGTCACATTTATTTTGGCTCACAATTGTGGAGGTTTTAGCCATGGTCAAGTGAACTCACTGCTTCTGAGCCCGAACAAAACAATTTAAGAGAGCAATGCTATTTACTTCACTGCCAGGGGGAAATAGAAGAAGCAAAAGAGTACTCCAGTAATCTGAAGACCTCCCAGTAGGCTCCACCCCTAAAGGGGTGTGACCACCTACCTGTAGCACCAAGCTGGGGACTGATTTTTTGGCACATGGGTCTTTGGTGGCATTTCTGATCTGAACTATAGCATTGTTTCTGATTTCACTGTCATCAGTGTATCAGAAATGAGATGGATGAAATACAGTCAATGACTCTCCAAGACTCATCAAACACTGCTAGGCATATCCTAGCACCTTGTTCCTGTTCAGTTCTTTATTCCTTTCTGTTTCCCAGAATCTAAGGAAAAGCTCCTACCATCGCTTTTCTGTATTTGCCAAAGTGCAATGAAAGCCTTTTCCTGTCATCATCGCAGATGTGATATCATGGCCATCAAACATGCCTGACAGGTACATTCATGGTTTCTCACCTAAGTCCAGCCTGAAGCCCACCAGCAACATGTAGTATTTATTGAGGGTGATAAGCATCCCCAACCTGTGCACAGAAGTGTAAGAAGTTTGGCTCTACTATTTTTTTTAACTTCCCCCTCCACCCTCACCCAAGGCATCAGCCATGATCTGGAATAGGTGCAAAGTGTGGAGGCCATACATGAAAAATAGCAAGACCATTAGGATATGACTCCACCAATGCACTGCTTATGACCCTAACCCACAACTTGTGGGCACACATCAACTTGATGTCATACACTTACCACTGACCTTTGTCTGTCTGTGGGTTTTTCCTAGACTCTATGGCACAGTTTCTATTTTTGAGCAGCCATAAGCATTGAAGAATGAGTGGCCTTTTCCTTTCCTCACCATCCTTCCATCAATGACTAATAGAGATGGTGTAGGAAAGCCTAGCTCCTCCCCTCCCTTGGAGGGTCACTGGGAGACCCCAGTAAAGAGACTTACCCTTACTCACAGAGCTAACTTCATGGACACAAACCCTTTCGTTGCCACTTATCCCTGGCTGTCTCATCATGTTCTCTCATTGGTGTTTCCTGGACTTGCCTCTGGAATCAGTCTGCATCAATTCCTTGAGTGGGTCAATTCTGGTGAAACTGAGGCACCATTGAGGTACCATAATGGGGCTTGAGGCAAGACTCTGCCTGAGCAGGTCAGAACTGGCTTCTCTTGTACTTCCCCTCTGACCTCTAACACTAAGCATCTTCTTTCTTCTATATATGCTGGATCACATATAGATGCACAACCAAAAATGACAACACAGTTTCAAGCATCAGGAAACTAAAGGAGTTTGATTTTGAAGCACCCAAAACTGCTCCAGAGCTCTGCAGTGAGTAGTTCAGAGTTTCTGTCAACACAAACTACTGCCTCTTAAATGACATGAAAGCCATCATCGTACATTGGCCACCTGGAGCATCACTTTCAGCAAACATCAGGCATTCTGCAGTATGTCTGGTGTCAAGTGGTATTATTTATACTTGCTTTCTCCATCCTCTGGAAGAGTTGCATGTGACCGTTCCATCTCTCAGTGCCTCTGGGGCTCTCTTTGGCAGTGGAAACCTCGCCTCCCACTGCCTTTGTTCTGCTCATCCTAGGCATAATGTGTTCTTTTTCATTTGTAAACAGGAAGATACTTTCAAATATCTAAAAGCTGAACATGAAAATCCTAGAAAGAAGGTCTACTCCTAGAATATATTAGGCTTCCTAGAGCACACGTGCCAGTGGCAGAAACTGAGCACCAATAGTGTATGTAAAGCAGTGGTGAGTTCATTTCTGGGCAGCCTGTCACAGTCAGAGAGAGGTCAGAGTCAAGGAAGTGTCCCCATGCTTGGCCCATGCCATGAGTCTTATTGTTCGCTTTCTCATTTCACACCACTTGTCTGTAACAAAGCTATGTGTGGAAGGACAAGTTCTATTTAGAAATGCAGAACATGGGATTGGAGATGTAGCTCAGTTGGCAGTGTGCCTGCCAAGCATGCACAAAGCCCCAAGTTTGATTCCCACCATCACATGCACTAGGTGTGGTTGTCAGTCATGTAATCCCAACACTTGAGTGGTGGAGGCAGGAGGATTATAGGTTCAAAATAATCCTCTGCCACATAGGAAGTTTCCCATAGACTGAGCTGCATGAGACCATGTCTAAAAAGTAAATATATTAAATTCAATTATTTTTTAAAAGCAAAAGGAAAACATTTTATAGATCTTGGACTTCTTCAGTGGATGCATATCCAATAATCAGTTTGCATCTGTGGTGGTACATCATTTTACTGGGTGGCTTTCCCTCTGAAGTATGCCCTGAGCTTTGTTGCAGAGGACTGATAGGGGGATGTTCTTCTGTATACATGTTTCTATTATTGGTTGATGGATAAAATGTTGATTGGCCAGTAGCCAGGCAGGAAGTATAGGAGGGGCTACCAGATAAGGAGAATGCTGGGTAGAGGAGAGATGCCACCAGAGAGACACCATGCTGCCGAAGGAGTAACATTCAGGGTAAACCTCAGCCTCATGGCAATACATAGTTTAATAGAAATGGATTAATAATTAAGAGAGAGCTAGCCAGTAAGAAGCCTGAGACATTGGCCAAACAGTTTATAATTAATAAAAGTCTCTGTGTTTTTACTTGGTGCTAAACAGCTGTGGGACCAGGCAGAACAGAAACACAGTCTACAGGGGACTATTACTTCTAAATATCTTCCATCCACATGCTGGGCTCTTCTTTTAAGCATGCTTTTGCAACCTTAAAGTGTACTCACAGATAATTACTGCAAGAATGTTCAACTCCTCTGCAACTTTCTGCTTTGTTTCATTTGTTACATTTTGTAAGCCCTGAAGTAGGATGAACAGTGCTATTATGAAGTGACCCTGCATTCTGTAGTAACATTTAGAATCTTCCTGTAGAACTAATTTCTGCTATTAAAATTATAATAACTTTGGAGATAACCTTTAGGTTGAAGTGATGGTGGAGGTCCTTCTGTATGCTGTGAATATATGTTCCTCTTTTTGGTTTAATAAAATACTGATTGGCCAGTAACCAGGCAGGAATTATAGGTGGGGCTACCAGACTAGGAGAATGCTGGGAAGAGGAAGGCAGTGAGTGAGTGAGTGAGTAGCGACAGTCAGATGCCATGTAGCTACTGGGAATATAGGATGCTGGGCATTCTCTGGGATGCCAAGACCACGTGGAACTCTTAGATTAATAGAAATGAGTTAATAATTAAGAAAGAGCTAGCTATCAAGAAGCCTGAGCCATCAACCAGTTTATAATTAACATAAGCCTCTGTGTGTTTATTTGGGACTGAATGGCTATGGGACCAGGTGGGACAGAAACTCGGTCTACATTGAAGTGATAGAAATAGTCCATAGCCAAACTTTGGTGGCCATATACTTGCAACATTTCAAAAGCCCTGGCTGTATGTACCCCAGCTTCGGGGCTTGGATATGTAAGTCTAAGGAGTAATTGGATTTCTAGGAAACTTTGTGTAGTCAGCATTGTGAAACCTGTGCTATAGTGCCTGACTATGGCCTTTACCTAAGTTGGTACTAAAAAGAAGCCACACGGGAACACAGTGTGTGTATGTGGGAACAAACTTTTTGTGAAACAATGTGCATTATGCAAGGGATGTGATGTTGTGTATTGCTTTAAGAGTTCAAGTGGAGAGCAGGGTAAGTTCTTCTCAATGCTGGGCCTGGGCGTAGCTTGTGGTGGAGTACTTGCCTAGCATGTAGGAGGCAATTCACATACTACAAATGTATATATGAAAAACCACCACCAACAAAAACCTATTAAAATAAATTTGAGCCAAAGCTAAGGGTCTAGGAACAGTTCAGACATTTTTTTCCCTGATAAATTTACTGCTGCTTACTTGCTTGTGAGTCTGGTGTTTTCTTCTTTACCCCAGCTGCTAGAAAAGCCAAAGCGAAAGTTTATAAAAGCTGCAGCTTTCCTCAAACATGCATTTAAACTACAAATACATTATTTTTTTCTTTTGCACTTAATCCAGATAAAGTGTAGTGAGCCAAGGGTTCTTAACTTATTGTAAAGAGGCTTCGGTTTAAGCTGCATCAAACCCTTCTTAGAAGCATACTTATTCCTGGATTCCCTCAAAGATAGAGCTGGAGGCAAGAATTAAAAAAAAAAACCTGCTATTTGGTTTGTGAAGTCTGAAGTCCAAAGTGGAGGGGAAGCTTGGGGATGTAGAAAGGATGGGAAGTTGTAAGAAGTGATGCATTTAGCCTGCTGCTGCTGCTGCTGAACTGGAAGAAGACAGAAGCAGCCCAGGGATAATACCTCTCAGTATGGGCATCATTTGTGTCTGTCTGTGTTCAAGAAGCCTCCTTTCAGTGGTCCAGGACAAAGAGAAAAGCAGGAATCCCTTTGTCTAGATCTATTCTGTCTCTGACGTTGAGGACAAATCAGACTTGTGGAAGTTCAGTGTACTCATACTTCTAGGTTGTGTCCTCCAGTCCCTTTGGTAGATGGTTGCAATGCTAGATTTCCTAACCTCAGCAAAGCTTGTTCAGATGTAGCAGAAGGTATAGTCCTAAGGTAAGCATCTTAATGACTCATGGTGTATGGGCATCAAGTCCATAAAACCATCCAGGTCAGGACATCCAAGAGGATTTGCATAAGGTATACATGTGGATAAAAGGCAGAGAAAAGTTGTGGGGTGGGAAGAATATGGGAGGGGAAGGGTCATAGCCTAGTTAACCTGTTAAAATTGATAAGTGACAAACTGGCTTAGAGAATGATGGGGTTGAAATACCAGTAACTAGAGCATTGCGTGGGAGGCTGAATACAGGAGGGCAGTGAAAGAGGTGAGACAGAAAGGACACTGTTAGAGATGTTGAGTTTGAGGTCCCTCCAACAAGGATGAAATTTGTACACTGGATATGTGAAGCTGGAGCTTGGAGCAAGTTGAGGACTGACTGTTTGGACATCAGATCATACGCAGCAAGTTGTAGTACAGGACCACAAGTGGGTCAGACTGGGGATAAGGCTATGAGAAAAGAAAGGCCAGATAGTGACTAGAAGAATGCCAGCCTCTGAGGAAGGTCGATTTCTAGTACATGGTAAGGGATGATCTAAAAGAAAACAGAAAGACCTGCTAACAGTACAGAGCAGAGATTCTCCGTTGTCATGAGTAACTAATTCAGCATAGAAACTGCCTCGCTGCCCATTATTTCTGTTGACACATAACTCATTCTTGGCTTCTGTAATGTAGCTTAGTGCAATTATGCAGCCACTCAGCACAAACATGAACAAGGATGGTGAGTGTGCATGGCCTATCATGACTGTACTTGGCATGTTGCATCAGCTGCATCATTCCTTCCTCTACAATAACGCAGTGATGCAGGCAGCAGTAACTTCTTCCTTGCAATGCAGGAACATGGTGCTCAGTGGAGGTCCAGGTCAGGTATGGCATCTGTCCTGTGCTGGACCATGCTGGTTTGCCCTTGTTTGTCAGTCAGCTCATAAAAATTCTTGTTGAGAAACCAGCTTTCTCACGTACAGGTTCATTCTAGGCCCCGCTTCTTCTGGCTGATTACTACAGTTAAGCTGATTGTCGGTAAAGGCTGAAATACACAATAGTAAAGTTTTATTGTTATGTCCCTTGAAAAACCATTTTCAAATACTCCAAACTTTTACTTTGCATCTTTACCAGTCTTTCTTACTAATCCTCAGAATAAGGAAACAGCACAAATGTTCTCTTTTGAAGGAAATCTTACATCGATGTGTTGTAGGACAGAATGTTGTTTTACTAAATGTCAGTACATGAACCAGACATAGAAATGTACATTTCAGAGATCAGATGCATCCCACAGATAATGTGTACATTTCCCAGATGGACACAATTAATGGTGACACACTGATATACTTTAAATGGACCACAACATAAATGATGCTGTAGCTCACACACTGGGCCTCTATTTTTGCCTTGAATAAATCTCCAGTGTCTGAGTGGAATATTTATGCGCTTATGCTAAAAGGAAAGAGCACGGTCACATAAGCTATTACATGCTCCATTAAAACCACTTTCAAGTGACTCAACAACAGAATTTTCTACATCTTTTGCATTTGCAAAAGGAACCTTTCAATTAGGCACCGACCTCTATTCCCAGAACTCAAAGCAAAGTTCAGGTGTCCCTTTGGGTCTTTCTGAAATGCTAAGTGTGTTTGTCATATAGTGATGAAAAGAAGTCTGCTCATAGGCACCATGTACCTAAACTGAGCAAAACTTGGGGAAAGCCCTAGGGCCTGAGTGTCACAAGGCTGAGTTTTCTCTAGTGTCCATCTCTTGCCACCTCCATTTTTTCTGTTTATAGAGCCTCTAAATTTGAATCAAAGATCTGTCCAAAGATTCAGAACCCCAGGAAGCAGCATCAGATCTTATATCCAGCGGGAGATTCAGACATTTTCAGGGACAAATGGAGTCAAATTTTATTTTTGCTGTTGATGAATGACTTCACTCCATTGATTCCAAATAAAGCAGGTCACACATCCCCAATTCAGTTATAGAAAATATGTATGTAGCTTGGTGGCTCACCCACTTCATAATGACACATATGTGTAACTGTGTTATTCTTATGGAGGAAGTGTGACCCTGCACAGCTCCTTTCTAGAATCCACTTTGGCTTTGTAATAGTGTGTCTACCTAAGGCATGAGGCACTCACAAGGGTTCATTAGTTTAGTTCAAGATAAAACATAAGTTAACTCTCAAGTGCCCTTCATGCAGACAAGAAAGGCTTTGTTCTGGTGGCATTTATATTAATTCATATAGTTGTTGGTGAGTCATTTCTCAGTTTTTTTAAATTATTACATAAATGGAAGTTTCCTAAACTCTAGACTCCATATTGTGGTGAGCATATATTTTTAGATTTCTTGTAATTACACTTTTAAAGATAGAGAAGGTGTTCAGCAATTGGAACCTGTTACAATGACTTGCATTTGTCAGTAACATCTAATAAAGACCTGAGATGCCAGCTTACATGGGGACTGGTTAGATAGCCAGGTTGGGATGGAGGGACTAAGTTCTAAATCTGCAGCCACGTGTGCCTAGTTGTATGGAAAATCCCATGATCTTTGTCATTCTTGAATATGGACTCTGTGGGCTCAGTGGACACAATGGGCATATGTTAAACCTTCCTACACATAGTCTCATGAACTTCCAGGATGAGAAACTTGCAGGAAGCCAAAGTCCAAAGCAGCAAGTAAGGATCGGTGGATCCCAAGTCAATTATCCTTTAACAGAACAAGAAAGAGAGGGCAGGGAAAGAAAACTATGTGAGCACAGAAAAGAAATCTCAGTGATGAGTTCTTCTTCACATTCAGTTGTGTTTGCATGTGGTTTGGTCAGGCACAAAGAGCTGATGGAAGGTCAGGCTGATGAAGATTGGCTCCTTAGGATAGGCCAGTCAAGTCTGGCTGAAAGGAGAAAATGGTAGGCAGCCCTTGGGTAGTATCCATTGCACTGGGGTACAGAGAAGCCTAGGTGAAGGGCCAGTTCACTGGTGGATAGGGGAGCAGTGGACATGACGTCACTCATCTGCAAACAGACATATACCTGCACAAATTGAGGGTGAACATTTAGAAATATTGATTTTTGTCATTCCATGGCTCTGATTTTAATGAGAAAACTTTCAGCTTGGATTTTATGTGTTTGCTTTCATTTTATTGTTGTGATAGTTAAACTTTTTGTTGAGTTTTGTAAAAGTATGTTCTGTAACATCATAAAAATTAAGTCATTAAGTTCTTCACTAAAGATAACTTGAGAAAAATTCTTAAAATACTTCTCAGAAAAAGACCCTTCTGGGACTTGTTGGTACCCTTGATGAAGGTTTTAGTTAAAGGGTTTTTGTTTTTAATTATTTTAAACTCCTGAAGTGAAAGCCACAAAGCTTCAACTTTTATTTTCTCTATCTTATACAAGTTCAGCCCTGTAACCACTGTAAGTTGGAGTCTCCAGCATTCCTTAAAACACAGTAGCCCCAGGAGACCCTTACCTATTTGATCCATTACATTGTTTCTCTGCAACTCAAAGAATCTAACCAATAATTCATATTGACAGTGAGATCCATTTTCAAGCTCCACTTTCCTGGAACTCAGTATAGCACTGTGGCCCTCTCATGTAGTCTACAGTGGAATTGCTTAGAGATGGCTATGAGGGATAATCACACTCTGGAATATAGACCCAAGTAGACCATGTCAAGGAGCATCCTCTAAACATGGAAAGGAACTGAGGTCTGACACTCTTAACCTTTGACCCCTACAGAGGCCCAGTAGTCAAGCATGAGCCACTAGCAAGGTGAGGTCACTGCAGTTATTGCTGTGCTGAGCTAGTGATATTGGAGCTCATCAATCTCTTCTAGAGGTCAGCATGGGCTGGAGGATGCCAAGGACATGCTAGACCCACCATAGCGGGCAGATACTAGCCAGCATCCAGACTGGACCTAGTTTACATCCCGTGCAGTTGTATGATGCTATAGTTAGACTGTATTTTCTTGCAGAAGCTAGCAAGAGTAGTAAAGTCAGAGTGGAAATCAGAACAACAGAATGTCTGAACACAAGACATGAGAACTTCCGTATCTGCTGACTTTTGTCAGAGGGGAAATGATAGACATTGCGAGAATTGCAGGATAGGCTATACAGATTTATTTATTGATTTATTTATAACTGCAAAAATAAGTTTTCTCTGTCATCTGCACTCTTGGCATGGATATACACCCATACTTAGCAGCTGTGAGTAACTGTCTAGAGATGGCACTATTACCACAGGGAAATATCTAGATTAGTGGGGAGATAGAAAGAGGGAAGTAGCACTAATTTGAATAGATCAGGGCCAAGAAGAGTTCCAAACTTTCCATGATTTGTGAAAACAGCATCCAAGTTATGCAGAGGACACCTCAGCCCTCATGAGGAGGATGCACAGGTCTGAAGAGCAGGGGTAATGGGGTGAAAGATTCTGGTGGGCTGGGGTACAGGAGCTTGTATATACCACCTGCTTTACTCAGGCAGTGTGGCCACTTCAACATATATTCCCCTTTGGTGTATCTTCAACCCTACCTCCACCTGCTTCTACGCAGAGCCCCAGGAAGGAAAGCCACAAAGAGGCAACTATACATACTTTGAAAGTTCAAAGGAAGATGACATTTCTCCATAATCATCTTTACTTAGCTTGTCTTCTTGTGTTTGCTTTGATTTTTGCATTTTTCAATATGATGTAAAGGTTAATATATGGTTTCCCTATATAGTTTTGTTGAACACATATTTTATGAAGAATCTCTAAATGTTGGAAAGCTGTTTTAGTTCTTCTATTTCTTGAATTTCAGCTTATGACTGTATCATTAATAAGTATATAATATATATGTGTGTATTTGTATTCAAGTATGTGTGTTGGACACTGTAGTCCTCCCAATTAACCTTATATATAGATATCAATGAAATGTCCACTGTGTGCCAGACAATTGGAAATACATGAATGAAACAGTGCTGGAAACACATGAATAAAGTAGCGTTGAAAATACATGACTGAAACAACTATTCCTTTTTTTCTCAGCATTTTATACCCAAGTAGCACAGGAGTCCAGAGTGAGAGACAATTAGAATAAAGTAGGAAGAAAATGAAGAGAAATTATTATCAGAGAATTTGGGACCTGTAACAATGTCTTTCCTCCATCCACTGGAGCCCTGCTGCCATTTGGGAGCTTTCTGCCAGGCCACCCAAGTTCAGCTCGCTGCCAAGTTAAGGTCCCAAGTAACACACAGAGACTTATATTAGGTACAAATGCTGTTTGGCCAATCACTAGGATTTCTTATATGCTAGCTCACTCTTAATTATCATAATTCTATATATTTTATAAGACTTACCTTATGTAGGATGCCTTTCATTAGTGTCCTCATCCCCGGCTCACATGGCAGCTCAGAGCAGAGAGCAGGAAGAAGAGCAAAAGGGAACGACTTCCTTCTTGCCCTTGCTTATATATGAGTATCCCTGCTATGTCATTTCCTGCCTGGATCACCACTTTTTACTACATTTCACAGAATCCTCCTTGACTCCTAGTTCTGCCTAACTTGCTGCCTCATTGGCCAAACAGTACTTTATTATCATCCAATTAGACAAACACATACACAGAAGCACTTCCCCCAACATCTCCTCTTTTCTGTCTAAATAAAAAGAAGGGTAACTTATCTTTTATAATAACTGAAGAAAACTCTAACCATAACTATCTGTCTTCAACTCCATCAAAGATCACAGAAGGATAATATATAAACTCTAGAACTGACAGAGATATCTCACTGCCTGGACAGTCCTTTCATTTATTGATACAACTTTAAGGTCAATTTTGTGATCTGTATATGTCTCCTCTTGTTTAGGTATTGTATTTATACAGATCTTTAAAAATGATATGAATAATTAAATACAGATTATATAGTCACCTATAATAGTCAAAAATTATAATTAGGTTAGTTAGGTTTTCTAGATATACGAAGCTATATTTGAGATAGATATATATTCTTCAAATCTTGCAAAGACCTTCAGAATATATGGCATTTAAGTGGTTAAGGGTTTTCCTTGACAGTAAGACACAACTGCTCCTGGCACACCAATTACATCTGAGAGGAAGATGGGCATTGAAGAAATTCGTTATGGAGTTTGCTTTCAATATGGCAAGATTAGCCATTTGGGCTAGAAACTTCTCTTTTCTGGATTGTTTTTTGCTATATAAAGTAGACATACAGGGCCTACAGGAAAGTGAGTGTTGAACTTACAAAACAAGACAGTACTGAAGGGTTCCTGACAAAATGGAGAGGTGTGCCAGACACACTGTGGCCTATAGGCTGAAGATGGATGCCCCAACATTACAGAGGAACTTTGGGTGACTGTCCAGGAAGCGAGATGTCTCTGTCAGTTCTAGAGTTTATATATTATCCTTCTGTGGTCTTTGATGGAGTTGAAGACAGATAGTTATGGTTAGAGTTTTCTTCAGTTATTATAAAAGATAAGTTACCTTTTTCATTTAGACAGAAAAGAAGAGATGATGGGGAGGTCCTTCTGTGTATATGATTGTCTTATTGGCTGATAAATAATGTTGGCCAATAGGAAAACAAGATAGGTGGGACTAGGAGTCAAGGAGGATTCTGGGAAAGGTAGGAGAAAGCACAGAGTCACCATATGAGCCTGGGAAGACAGGACACTTCCGCTGCCATCCAAAAAGATAAGTCTTATAAAATATATAGATTTATGATAATTAAGACTGACCTAGTAGATAAGAAATCCTAGTCATTGGCCAAGCAACATTTGTACCTAATATAAATCTCTGTGTGTTACTTGGGACCTTAACGTGGTAGTGGGCAGAACTCCAGCAGCCAGGCAGAAAGTGCCCATGGTGGCAGGGCTCAGGCGGATGGAAGAAAGACTTATTGTTACAGGGACCCTAAAACTTCATAAGATGTATTCAACAAGAAGGAAAGCAGCCTGGTACTGGAAAACTAGCTAGTGAAGTCATGATTATTGGAGGAGAACTACTACCACCAATTTACCAAATCAGTATATTTGCTAACAATATAAAAACATTAGTCCTTATATTCATAGATAAATGTAGTCTTCACCCTCCAGAAATGAAACTTGTCTTTGAAACAGGTGGAAACCACTACAGAAAACCACAACCAATCAAAATGAAGAATTGTGTAGTCCATTCTCAGTGGACACATATACAAAATAACCCCCCACACTCTCTACACACACACTTGAGACCCAAAGGACACTGTAGGGGCAGAAAGATTTTAAGAGCCATAGGACCAGGGTTTTTGTGTGATATTATATCTCCTAGTAATATTATAAATTATACCCTTAAAGTCTTAGCAATCTTACTGCCCAACCTTGGGCTGAAAAAAGGATGACACCAATGAACATGCCAAACTGGATGGGGAAATGCCCAGGAAGCTGTAACGCTGTATAAAGAACTATAGGTAACTTAAGAAAGCTGAGTGTGGAAGAGGCAGTCTTCTGCAGGGAAGATCACACCAATTGGTTGTCCAGTGCCAATTGGTTGTCCAGTGCCAAACAACCCTGACAACATATATAAAAGTAATACTATAAGGCTGAACAGATTATATTTAGGATTACACACACACACACACACACACACACACACACACAGAGAGAAGAGAGAGAGAGAGAGAGAGAGAGAGAGAGAGAGAGAGAGAGAGAGAGAGAGCTCTGCTAAATATTAAATTACCTTGTTCCTAGATACCACAGATGAACAGATAATATTGAGACTTATACCTCAGTTAACTGGTCCTAATGCTGATTTCACTTTATTGCTCTGCCCCCTATTCATATCCCCCATTTCTCTATGGGAAGGCTGAATGAGGAGGCAAGGTTGCCTTGCTTAGCTACAGACCTTTAATGCAGGCTAATCTGCAAACATGTGCTTAAGTTTGAAAGGCTTCTGAGTGTTGACAATGGGGGTTATGAACCCTTCCCTCCCATTTGGACATACTGGAGTCATCAGGGAATCAGTGTTCACAAGGACCCAAGAGAGCAAATGGTATTCTCAGTGGAAGGCATTGATAAAAGGAATAAAACCCCCTCATATACAAAACCCAATTCTTCAGATAAACCTTTGAGTGCACTCCTAAGACTAAAAGATGAGAGTTATACTCATTTCAACATACCCTTCTGCTCTTGGAGATAGCTGACCTCTGAACTTAACTAATAATATATTCAGTAGCCTCAGACACTCAATTTAAAACATAGAGAGCCAAAAACATTGAGGTCCATGGTTTCAGTAGCATTGCCAGAAGCAGTTCATGTCATTTTGTCCCATGGTGTTTCCAAAATATAGTTTTAAATGAAGACTAGGGATCATTTTCCATTTAACTCTAAGCTAAACTGATGTATAGGTTGATGAGTAAATTTGGAAGCATGTGACCTGTCAAGAGATGGAATAAATAGCACCTGTAGAGAAACCAGACTGCCAGGATGCCTTGAATGTGCCTGTTACAAAGGGGGTGTTCTTTCTAGACCATTAAATTATCTCAAGATTCCACTCATGAGTGGAATCTTCATTTTCATTCAAACATAAGATCATTGTGACTGAAAATAGCCACCCTCTATTTGTATGTGTGTAAATAAGGGTTTATGGGAATGGGTGCAGACTTTGGATTTGGTAGGAGATTAAGGGAATGGAACAAGAGTGCTCAGAAATGCAAGAAAGGCAAAGGGTCATGTGTGACATGAATGTAGAAAGTAGCCTATTGGGAGTGGGAAGGCACAAGGAAGAGAGGAGGGTAGGGAGATGTGCAGTGGAGACAAGCAAGAAAGACACATTTTGGAGAATGCCATAATGAAACTTATTTCTTCGGAAGCTAAAAAAAATAATTTAAATAAAATGAAACTATTCACTGTCACTTACATTCATTGAGCTTTTTGTGTCTCCTTTGTTACATACTCATTAATTCATTTAAGTCTAATAAGAACTCAGGATGGTTGTAATTTTCCCCTCTGTTTTATAGATTAGGAAACAAAGACACATCTTGGATAAACAGTAAGTATAGAATGGCAAAAAATATAGACTTCTTCCACTAAAAGTGATCAGCTGGGTTCTTATCATTTATACCTCTCCCCCATGTCTGAGGCCTGGTGTATCTAGGAATTATTGAGGAGTGTAATTTTCTAGTCCTTATACAAGGTCTTTGGTTTCTGAAAACAATGAGTTTCCTCTTCAGCCTGTGAATTTTGCTTCTTTCTGTTGGATTGTATATGAGTAATTGGGTGTAAAACTATAATTAGGTGAGATTATTGGGATCACTGTTTTAAATTGTGAGGCTCCTATCAAGTGTTTATTAGAAAAGTCAACTGTGGAAGTCACAGTGTGGCTATCAACTGCAAATGTCAGCATGGATCTTCCAGAAGTATAGAGCAGGTGGGCATATGGCCATAATGATTTGAAGTTCACAATCTCAACAACCTTTCTCTAAATCAAATTGTCAAACCTGCAGCACCACCTTTCAAGGTGATTTTATTTTATGGTGTTGAAGACTTTTAAATTTGGTTAGCCTTATCAGGAGGTCAGTTCTGCAGGGAGGCAGCATAAAACCAGGACTTGACATGGAACAGTGATTGGCTACTTGGGAGATCTTGAGAACTATGGATCAAACAAGGCTCAAGAAAGATACGTGGGGCACCTAACCAGTCTATATGAGCGACAGAGGGCAAAATGCAGAAAGGACAGCATGTATATCAAATCTGAGTGCTTATAAGGAGTGATTGGCAATTTAGAATATTTTTGTTCTTGTCTTCCCAACTTTGGCTCTCATTAGGTCATATCACTTGCAAGCCTCTCACAATGCAGCTCAGAGCCTTTGGAATCATACAACTGAAGCAAACTGGGTGACTGTTTTGTTAAGACTCTTTACTGGGACCTTAGGTGATGAAGCTAAAGGCATGTATCCCAGTTTATCGACAACTGTGGAGGTGTCACTACTATTGATGATGCATTTTAAGGAAATCATAGGAGTTACAGGGAAGAGATGGGCTGCCTTGAAGAGCAGTAGCAAAGGGCAGGAGAAAGGACATGGCATGTGTGTTGACTTTGTTGTAAATACCATAGAGCAGAAGAGAAGGGATATACATAATGACTTGGTCATAGATTCCATAGAGCAGCAGGAGAAGGAACATGCATGATGTCTTGGTCATAGATAGCAGAGCAGGAAGAAGAGATGGTTCATGTGTACAGACTTTGTCATTGATGCCATAGAGCAGTAGGAAAAGAGAATGGACATGATGGCTAACTTGGTCATAGCATCCTGTACAGCTTTCCATTTTCCCACTGATTCCAGATAGTAACTCACAAGAACATATTTGAGATTTACTTTAATGTGTTGTTAACTTCATGCCATAATCCACAACTCCCTATTAAGAGCATGGTCTAGTTCATGACTGAAGTAATATGAAGCCAAAAATTGTGTCCTACAGGAAATAAATTTCACGAAAATGTTATACTTATGTTGACCTTATCACTTGCTGTACAAACTTATGTCACTGGCAATGCTACAAGATTCACAGAGAGTGGTTGTGGTGACACACACCAGTAGGATTTGCTGAAGGAGGCAGAGGCAGGAGGATCACAAGTTCGAGGCCAGCCTGGTCTCCAGAGCGAGTGCCAGAATAGGCTCCAAAGCTACACAGAGAAACCCTGTCTCGAAAAACAAAAAAAAACAAAAAAACAAAAAACAAAAAACCCAAAACAAACAAAAGATTCACAGAAAAAAAGCACATCCCACCTCTTATCTATCCATTTCCACTTATTCCATACCAACATCAGACCAAAAAAGAGAAAGCATTTCCCACATTTGTTATTTAATATATGGCTAAAAATCATTTGAGTCCAGGTCAAATGGGTAGATTCAGACAACCTATCTATGTTTGCCTCACATTAGATTCAGATCCCCAAAACAAAAGCAAAACTTTCTGATTCTCTGGCTTTCATGTAAGTCACAAAGAGTCACATAAGAGTTACGATCATCTTTAAAATTAAATTAAGGTATTGAGGTGGATTTGTTCAAACCATCAAAGCCTACAGCCTGCCTTTGCCTAGTGGAATAGATCTACACAGTCCTCTAGTGTGCTAGACCTCTAGTATGCTAGTGTTTAGGTTGAACTACTCTAGCCCTTCTGAGTATTCACTGATGATGACTTACTTCCAGGCCCTGCTTGGGCCAGGCATCCAACACTGATAAAGTTGTCTTTTAATTGCTGAGAATAAATGTATTCCCTCTCTTTAGGCTTTGTTTGTTTGGAAACAGCTTTTCAGGGTGGTAAACGTTTTCTTTGCTGATTCAGTTTTCAAAGCTTTGCATATTCACTATTCAGACAGAGAAAGGACTGTTTTAGAAAGCGTGTGTTCTCTTTAATTAGCTGTTTGGTACCCTGAAGTCTATGCCTGTAGGCGATGGGTTGAATTCAGATGGCACTTAGATACTCTCTGTGGTGCCTAGAACATCTCAATGTAAAGTAGCAGCCTATTACACCTAATATTGAGATTTTGTAGATTCCACCCATAAAGAGGAGCAATTTCCTTCTTGCAAGCCTAATATGTGTGGGTCATATTTGTGCTTTCCTTACATGGATTCTCAATTCCTCCATGGGAATTGAGGTCCAGTACCTCAGTACTTACAGAGTGCTTGGAATTTGATGGAGAACTGACAGTTTTTCTAGACCCAAAACTTTCACTATAATCAGACACTACATCTCACCTACCTCACATAGCCATCTCAAATTAAAATATTTTTATATACTTTTAAATCATTCTTTGAAATTTTTATATATGTTTATAATGTATTTTGGTTATACCCATTCCCCAGCTCCCTCCAACTCCTCCAGGTCTCCCTAATTTCATTTCCTCTTTGTTTTATTTCTCTCTCTTTAAAAGTGACCTACTGAGTATCATTAGCACCACTCAAATGCAAAAGGTATGGTAAAGTAAGAAACCTACCAGTGACCACAAACTCCCAAAAATGACTCTCTATCCATCAGCACCCATAAACTGTTAGTATCTCCTCACTAAAGGAGGGGACCTCATGATCCTCTCTCCTGTCTGTGAGGGAATTTTGACAGCATGATATGACAGCTTCAATATTGTGTAAGTCTTGTATAGCAATCAATGCTTCCTCGAGTTCATGGTTCACGAGTGGGATAGCCATGACTAGAAGACAGCATTTCACAGCTCCCATCCTCCTGCTCTTACATTCTTTCTTTGTAGATATTCTTGGAGCTTTGTGGGAAGATGGTTGTGTTGAAGTCCCATTTAAGGGTAAGCATTCACAATTGCTCATTCCTAGTACTTTGATCAAACATGTATATGTATATGTGTGTTTATGTGTGTGTAGACATATGCATATATACACACATATGTACACATGTATGTTTATTGCTGTTATTTTCTTTTTTTGTAGGTTCTGTTGTTGTTTTAAGTAGGGTTCCATTCCTTCCATTCCTTCTCATTTCTTAAAGTCCTAACATTCATATGTATGTGGCCTAGGATGCAGCAACATTCCCCATGAAGACAAAATTATCAGCCATTCATGATTTCCCTAGGGCAGTTCCTGAAGTCACAGACCCATGGACAGGGAGTTGATGTCCTGCAGTGCTAATGTAGCCTTCGTTCTCCTGGCCTCTTTTTTATTCCTTTGTTTACTCCTGACCCACTGAGCTAGCTGTGCCTGTGACCTTAAATCCATACACTTTCTCATGGCTGTAGTCTAATCACATAGTCCCTACCCTGACTTTTGAGGAATTTGTTCCAACACATTGGAACTAGAAGGATATAGTCACAAATACCATAGCACTTTGTCCCTACCTCTCACTAAGAGATAATTTGGCTTTAGAAAATGTCCATTTGCTGTTGTGGGGGAGGCACTCAGAAGCCTTTCAGAGCTCACCAGACAGCCAGTACCGGTTATAATGGACCCAGAGCTTGAAGTACGTATGTCGTCCCTAAGGGACATCCAATGACAGTTAAGCAACCAAGTACAAATGCAGAGGGGATGAAGGTTTGTCTTAGCAGACAAATCTCTTTTGGAAGAGATTCAGGAGAATTGATGGATATGAAGGTTCAATATAACTACATATTACAGAGTGTCAGAGGTTGCACTTGAGCGCACACATGTGTGCACACACACATACAGTTAATTAGAATGACTTATAGGCTGTGTTCGTGCTAATCCAACAATGGCTGCCTATTAGTGGAAGTTCCAAGAATCCAGTCATTTTTTAGTACAGAAGACTGGATGTCTCAGTTAGTTTTCAGTATACATCAGAATTCCAGAGAAGTAGACTCTGATGCCAGTGAAGGAATGGACTTGCTAATGAGGCTAGAGCAAGCAGGTAAAGAGCAAAAGCTTCCTTCTTCCATGTCTTATATAGGCTTCTAGCAGAAGGCATGGGCCAGTTTAATGGTGGGTCTTTCCCACCTCAAAAGATCCAGATTAAAGGTATGTCTTCCCACCTCAAAGATCCAGGTAAGATCTGGATCAGCAAAAATACATCAAAGGTGTGCCACCCCATTTTTGGTTTTTTTGTTAATTGCAGATATAGTAAAGTTGACAATAGCTAGCACACTGTTTTTCCCTTTATATTCTGAGTCATCCTCAACAGAAGTTTCATCTGTAGGGAACACTATAATTCAGAACAGGTGTGGACATTTCCTTTCATGGTGAAAAGCTCTCATAGCATCAACATGAAGTCTGTATTCTGGTAATTCAATAAAAAAAAAAAACACAAACAACAGGGGAAAGAGGGCGAAACTCAAGTTTTGTGTAAACTGTAGCCATGCATAAAAAAATAAAGTGAGAAGCACAGGTCTTGATATAATGAATTTTTATAAGTGAACATACCTTGTAATTGCCATCTTACATCAAAATAGAAAATATTATCTCTTCCAAATTTTCCAGTTTTCACTCATCAGTTTCCACTGTCAAATGGAGTGCTGTTCTGAACCCTGCTTTCTCAGGAGATCTTTGGGGTCTCTGTCATCCCATCAATGGGATCACACAGGATTAGCCTTTCTGTGTCCAGTGCTTACCAAAGTAGAATGTTTTTGAGAATCATCTATTTTGATGAATTAATTAGTACATTGAAATTTTTCTCATTTTTATGCCATTAAATAAGTATATGTATTTTGATTTATCAGTTCTTATGTTGATGGACATGGTCATTGTTTGGCAACTACAATTAAAATTGCTACAAATATCTATGTACATGTTTTACACACTCATAACATTCACACATACTCTCAGACACATACATACACACAGACATACACACACACACACACACACACACACACACACACACAAAGAGAGAAAGAAAGAGAGAGCTTTATATTTCTCTAGAGTAAACCCTGTACAGTTAAGTGATTAAAACTTCAGAAGTAACCACCAGATGGTTTCTCCAAGGAGCACCATTTCCAGTTGCCCCGGGAATGTGTGAATTCTGATTGTTCACATGGTTAGTCACACTTGGCATTGTTTTATTTGATGGCAGCATTTGTATTGGATGTGAGATAGTGATTAATCATTCATTTAATTTGCATCTCTCCAGAGACCACTGAAACGAAATACTTTCCCATGTGCTTATTGATCATATTTATATCTTCCTTTATGGCACATCTGATCAAGTCCCTTGCTGTTTGAAATACTTGGTTGTCTTTTAATGATAGATTGGCAGGACTTAATTCTGCATTTTGGACACAGCCCTGCATTGGATATATCTCTCCCTAAGTATTGCTTACTGCTGTTTCTAAATGGCATTTTTATAAGTAAAATCTTCTTATGCTTTATGAAACATTTTTATCCTTTTTTATGTTTTTGCAGTTTCTTTCATAGGTCGTGCTTCTTACATATTCATGAAGATGATTTATAGTCTTTATATTTTTATAGAAGTTCTATAGTTTAACTTTTACATTAAAATGTAAGATGTTGTGTTAGTGTATTAACATAACATTAAGTGTAAATGTTAATGTAGTAATAGCCTTAATTTTACTCTTTATTCTATTTATTACTGGGTATATGATGTGTGATGGTAATGGTGGTGGTGGTGGTAGTGTGTGTGTGTGTGTGTGTGTGTGTGTGTGTGTGTATGTGTGTATGTGAGTGTGTGTGTGTGTGCGTGCGCGCGTGCATGTGCACATACACATGTGAATGGTCAGAGGACAACTTTGTGGAGCTGGTTCTCTCTTTGTACCTATATATGTGTTCTAGAGATTTTACCAATCTGGTGTGTTGTACTCTCCTTACTGAACCATATCTCCACCATCTCAAACCCCTTATGTTCATGTATGTTGGCAGCTCAAGCCAACCCTAATTGTTTTGTTAGTGTCCATACATCTTTCCACTCATAGGAAAGCTTTCCTTCCAGTTGAATTGCCTTGAGATCTTTATTGATGTTCACCTAACCTCTGATGATTCCATCTTGATTCCATCCTTCTTGATTTCTTCCCACCCCACTGGTTCCCTGTGCCCATTCAGTGCTGATTGAGCATCATGAACTCCTCAACATGGCCCCTTAAACTATTTTCTTTTTCAAAATTGTCTTGGCCATTCTAGGCCTCTTCATTCCCCTATATTTCTCAGTCTACATGTCTCACTCTACTCTACAAAGAGCCTATTGATATTTTAATGTGTTTACAAGGAATCTCTGATTTATTGATGATACTACAGTATGGAATCAGTATCTGATTTCAGATCTTTGTATCTTCATTGGTGCCTATTGATTTCTCTTGAAATATTTGTGGATTTTGACCTTCTACATTACTGTTAAACTTACTCCCATTTTAAAATGGTTTGGGGTTGTATTATAATGATATTAGAAAATAGAAATTTTCAATTGATTTTTCCAATTGAATGTAGCTTTGAAAACAGTACTTCTTCTATTGATCTTGTGTGTGGTTACTTTACCAAATCCATGTGTTGTAGTTGTAGTCGTTTGCTTGACCTTTTAGGATTTTCTACTTCACAATATATTCTATGAACAAAGCTATTTTACTTCCTCCTTTCCCATGTGAGTGCCTTTTATTTCCTTTTCTTTTCTGGTGGTGTAGCCTAACCCAGCTATCATGAAGTTCACACCTTGCTGTAGTTGAACTCAGCATGCACAGGCCCTGGGTTTGATACTAGAAATTCTTCTCCAAGTGACACTCTTTGTTTTTATATTACTCAGAGAAAACTGTCCATAATTTTAGCATTGAATGTTGTGTTAGCTGTAGAAATCACATAGGCATTCTCTACCCAATAAAACTTTCTTCTGGTTTGTTACAAATTTTGATCCTGGATGCAGAGATTTCTGAAACATCCTCCTCTGCACATGCCTATATTTTCCTCTTCCATCTCCCAAGAGTGTGTTTTAAAGTTAGTGTCACAAAATCCCCTAGTATTTGATAGGATTTTCCAGAGCAACCATCTGGGTTTCTATCTCTCTATGTAGGAAACCCTTAGCAACAAATTTCTGTCTGTTGATGGATGGCTGTCCTCCTAGCTATGGTATTTGAGCCTGATTTATGCCAATTCTATTATTGCTCTTCTAAACTGGTCCATATAGTCTGAATTGATGTCTACTCTTATTTGGCTGGTATGTGTTTGCTTGTTTGCTTTTAATCTATATTCAATAAGCTTGGGGGGCAATATGTGAGTTTGTCTTTTCAAAGACCAGAATTTGGTTTTATTAGTTTTAATGTGGATTTTTCCTTGTCTTTTTTTATGTTACTTACAGTTTGGTTTAAGTGCTTGCCATTGTCTAGTGTCATAGGGTTGAGACTATACATATCTCTATAGCCTTCAAAACTGCATCTGTAATGTTTTCTTTATCTGGTTCAACCTGTCTTCCTCTTTTATTTATCAGGAGTGATTTTAGATGCTTTGAAAATCTTATTGTGATTTATTTTGAATTTAATTGAATTGTCATCAGCACTCCCTGTAAGTTTATGGGGCTTATAGGAGCTCAGCATACTCTTCACATGAGTGTCTCCCAGTGAGCACTAACAGAGTTGTGCTTACAAATGTAAATTAGTACAAGGTAGCTGGCACTTTTGCTCAGGTTTTCTAGACACTGTTGATTTTTTCCCCATTTTTCTAACAACTACCAAGAGGTGCATGTGAACATTCTCCATAATTGTGTTCTTGACTCCTTTTTCCTTTGGTTTTATTGGACTTTATATGACCTGTTCTTAAGCTTTTATTAGCTCAATGACATTCCAAGTTATGTCCTCCTGATAAAATCCTCCCCTTATCATTTTAAAGTGCCCACTTCATGTCTGAGAGATGCCTTACCATGAAGTCTGTTCAGACATAAACAGAAGCTACTTAATTTATTATTCTAATGAATCAGTTTCAAACAACCCCTTTAGCTCTAGCCTCTAGGTTTACAAAGTCTGCCTTTTAACTGAGGCCTGTGTTTGAAATATTTGGGTCTTGGTTTTTATCCACTCTGACAATTTCAGCATTTTGAGGTGATTTTTAAGCTTATTTTTTATTTAATGTAGTTATTAATGTGATTGAATTTAGTTGTATCACTTTTGCTGTTTGTTTTTCTATGTGTTCCATTTGTTTTCCATTTTTATTTTTCCATGTATATGTGGGAACTGTGTTTGGGGGGTATGTGTGTGGTACGTGTGTGTGTGTGTGTGTGTGTGTGTGTGTGTGTGTGTGTGTGTGTTATATGTGTATGTGGTATATGTGCATGGGGTATGTGTGTGGCATATATATATATATATATATATATATATATATATATATATATGTACATATATTTGTGTGTGTGTGTGTGTGTGTGTGTGTGTGGTATATGTGTCTAAAGTGTGTGTCGGGGGGTATGTACTTCTGTGTGTCTTGTTCTATCTGAACTGGAGCTCACTGACTTGGTAGAATAAGTGGCCAGAAATCTCCAGGAATTCCCCTGTCTCTACCTCCACAGTACTGGGGCCATTATAACCTGGTGCTGCACCCAAATATTAACATGGGTGCTGGGGAACCAAATCCAGCAACTCATGCTGGGAGAGCAAACACTGTACTGCCTGAGAGTCCCTTCCCCACAGTTCCATGTTTTCTGTTTTCTAACACTTATCCCACCTGGCTTTGGGCTGATTGAAACACTCATCATTCTGCATTATGTTCTCAGCCCTCAGCTCTTTGTAATTGTTTAGTAATTGCTGTAAGAGAGCATGTGGAATTATCCCTTCCTTAAATTTCCCTGTCATCTTAGAATTAAAAGTCTACTACTTCATATAAACAAAATGATCCTTCAGCAGTGTTTCTCTACTCCTGCTCATTCTTTGCTTGAACTCTATGCATGCTATGAACATTAAAATACAATATCTAAGTTGTTGGTAGCCTTTGGGTAAACTAAGTGCAATCTTAAAGGAAAGATACTCATAGCTTCATTACTTCATTTTTGCTGTATTTTTAAATTTTTTAAGACAATCTTATTTTACATACCAGTTCCCTCTCCCACCTTTCCTCTCACTCCCCTCACTATCTCCCCATCCCCCATTCACTCCTCAGAGAGGGTGAGGTCTCCCATGGTCATCATCAAAGTCTGTCATATCTTTTGGGGCAGGACCAAGGCCTTCCCCCCTGTATCTAGGCTGAGCCAGGCATCCCTCCGTAGGAAATGGGCTCCAAAAAGCTAGTTCATGTAATAAGGATAATTACTGGTTCCACTGCCATGGCCCCATAAACTGTCCAAGCGTCCCAACTGTCATCCATATTCAGGGGTCCCAGTTCATCTCATACAGGTTTCCTAGTTGTTAGTCTTGAGTCAATAAACTCCTACTGCTCAGGTCAGCTGTTTCTGTGGCTTCCCAACATGGTCTTGACCCCTTTACTCATATTATTGCTACCCCCTCTCTATAACTGGTCTCCAAGAGTTCTACCCATTGTTTAACTGTGGATCTCTGTGTCGGTTTTCATCAGTTACTGAATGAAGGCTCATATTTGTCTTTCTGTGTCTGAATTACTTCACTCAGGATGGTTTCTTCTAATTCCATCCATTTGCCTGTGAATTTCAAATGTCATTTTTTTTTTTTACTGCTGAATAGTACTCCATTGTGTATATGTACCACATTTTCTTTATCCATTCTTCAGTTGAGAGACATCTAGGGTGATTCCTGGTTCTGGCTATTACAAATAATGCTTCTATGAACATAGTTGAACAAATGTCCAGGTTGTATGAGTATACATTCTTTGGGTGTTTACCCAAGAGTGGTATTACTGGGTCCTGAGTAAACTGATTCCCAATTTTCTGAGAAACCACCATTACTCTTCATAATAGCTACAAACAACATAAAATATCTTGGGGTAACTCTAACCAAACAAGTGAAAGACTTGTATGACAAGGACTTTAAAGAAAAAAAATTAAAGATGATACCAGAAAATGGAAAGATCTCCTAAGCTCTTGGATATGTATGGTCAACAAAGTAAAAATTGTAGTCTTACCAAGAGCAATCTACAATGCAATCCCCATATAAATCCCAGCACAATTTTTCACAGACCTTGAAAGAACAATACTTAACTACATATGGAAAAACAAAAAACCCATGATAGTCAAAACAATCCTGTACAATAAAGGAACTTCCAGAGGGATCGCCATCCCTGACTCAAGCTCTACTATAGAGGTATAGTAATGAAAACAGCTTGATATTGGCACAAAAATAGACAGGTGAACCAATGGGATCGAATCAAAGACCCTGATATTAATCCACACACCTATGAACACCTGATTTTTGACAAAGAAGCTAAAAATATACAATGGAAAACAGAAAGCATCTTCAGCAATGGTGATGGCATAACTGGATGCTGACATATAGAAGACTGCAAATGGATCCATATGTATCCCTATGCACAAAATTTAAGTCTGAATGGATAAAAGACTTCACTATAAATCCAGTCACACTGAACCTCTTAGAAGGGAAAGTGGGAAATACCCTTGAATGCATTGGCACAGGAGACCACTTTCTGACTATAACACCAGTAGCAAAGACACTGAAATAGACAATTATTAAATGGGAACTCCTGAAACTGAGAAGCTTCTGTAAAGCAAAGGACATAGTCAACAAGACAAAATGACAGCCTACAGAATGGGAAAAGATCTTCACCAACCCCACAAATGACAGAGAGCTGATCTCCAAAATATACAAAGAACTCAAGAAACTAGACACCAAAATACTGAATAATCCAATTAAAAAATGGGGTACAGATCTAAATAGAGGATTTACAACAGAACAATCTAAAATGGCTGAAAGACACTTAAGGAATCTATCAACATCCTTAGCCATTGGGGAAATGCAAATCAAAACAACTCTGAGATACCATCTTATACCTGTCAGAATGGCTAAGATCAAAACTACCAATGACAGCTTATGCTGGAGAGAATGTGGAGTAAGGGGAACACCCCTGTATTCCTGGTGGGATTGCAAACTTGTGTTTCTTTTTTTATATATTTTGAAACTTATTTGTATGTACATGTGCCTGTATGCATTGTGTATGTGAGTAGGCTTACATGCACATTGCAATGCACATGTGGTGTTGGAGGACAATGTTCGGGAATTTGTTCTCTGCTTTCCTCATGTGAGTCCTCAAATGGTGGTGGTCAAGCCTGGTGTCATCTGGCTGGAGCTGAATGCATCTATTCTGGTGTTCATGTTATTGTTTTGCCTGTAGACCTTAATTTCAACGTGGTGTGTATAGGGTTTTCATTTGTTTTGTTTTCCTGCACCTTAAGAACTACACACAACGGTAGTAGTTCAAACTTGTAGGCATACTGTGTGGCTAGGTTTTATTTATGAGCATATGTTTGCTTTCCCCTGAGTTTCATGTTTTACTAACAGATGCTGAATTCTGAATTGACAAGGATATTTTGCTTTTTCTAATTCTTTTATTTTCCTTTTTAAAAAATTATCCTTTCACTCAGGCTCATTTCCTCCTCTGCCCTCCACATGCTGACTCCTCTCCCTTAGCCTGTTTCTTACCCAGAATCAGTTTGTAGATAGGTTGCCATCTTCTGGTTTTATCAGGCTTCCTACAGAGCCCACTGATTCCAATTAGTGAAGCCCACATGGGCTTGAATATGGGGCCACACACATACCCAATTAAAACTGATTCTTCCTTCCCCAGCAGGCATTAACTGCCAATAGCTCCTCATCTAGGGGTAGACCTTGAATGCTCCCCATCCATGCTGGATCCACAGCTGCTGTGAGTTCAGGATTGCTCCCCTGTCATGTCCAGATGACACTGATTTACAGATGTCCTCCCCAACCTCTATCATGTACATTCCTTTTCCGATCCCTCCTCCACAATGTTTCCTAAGCCTTGGCAGGAAGTGGGTGAATCATATTTAGAATGGATCACTCCATCATCACATACTGTCAGTACTTAGACTACTTGTGACTCTCTGTTTGCTGCTGTCCAGTGCAAATGTAGCTTCCCTAATGAGGACTAGGGGAATGAGGACTAGGGGTATACTCTCTGTGCCCAGACCTCAGGGTCCCTTAACTCTGTTTGCCTTTCTCTGCAAATAACTCCATAAGAAAACATACGATGTCTTATTATTTCCAATACCCTGGGCATTCAGCAAAATACCTGTCACCATAATACAGGCCCAGTGCCACTCCTCTAATGTACAGTGAATGCAGCTGAAGTCATATGGACTCTAGTTTTACTAGACTTGAGAAGACACATTGAGGAGTCACATTCTGCTAAATTCTCCAGACCCATCTGTTTTTATAAACACTGTGCTGGGAAATATAAATACAAAGTGATGTGTCTTCAAGACAATCCTACTGGATCATCCATGTGAGAAACTCTGTCTTGCTCCCACACCATCCTACTAGACTCCCAGGGCTTTAGGATGCCATAAATGTGTTATTGTGCTGAAATGGATTCAGTAAGGAAGTTGACATTTTTGATTTAATAATTAGATTCTCTAGTTCCCCTGAGGGAAAAGAGCCATATAATTCCAAAGCAGTTGGGATTTCAACTAAGTATTAATAAATCCCTAAGTTCCCACTGAGAATGACACCACGTCTTGTGTGTGGGAGGCTCCCTCTACCTTTGTTCTTATTTATGCCCACGGCCTTTCAATTCAACGCCCCTGAGGCTTACATTGCAATAAAGTACCAGACATCCCCAACCCATGCTTTGGTTTGGATGCAGAGCATGGGAATACTTCCAGAAACCAGCAGATCAGAATATTTTTTAAATTTGTTGATGTTCTTAAAAGTTCCCAGTTTTAAACATAAATATTTATGCCTATTGCCAAACTGAACCTTCATTTTTTACGAAGAGCCCTTTGATTAGTGTGAACTCTAAGGAGGACTCACACACAGCAGTTACTGTTTATTATGAAGAGATTGATGGAGACCTCCGGAGGGAGTTACTGCCTGAAGCTGGATTTCATATTTTGATTCTATGCATAAAAGAGCAGCATGGACCAGGCCTGGATAAGCATCCTGACAACTTCTATACTGGCTGTGATAACTTATAGCCCCTGGGTTTGGAGAGCAGGATAATCCTTCTGAAGTGGAAAGGCCATGCAAGCTCAGCTCTATTTAATGGAGCAACTTGGTTTTCATTCCTCAGACCCACCTTAGCTGACCTAAGTCAAGTGTCAAAGAATGTGAAGTGTGATCTGATGGGGAAGTTGTAAAGTTTTGTTGTTGTTTGTCCATTTTCGGGAGGGGTCTTCCAGACAGGGTTTCTCTGTGTTGCCTTGACTGTCTAGAATTCTCTCTGTAGACCAGGGTGGCCTCTAATTCAGAGATCCACCTGTCTTTGCTTCCTAAGTGCTGGAATTAAAGGTGTGTGCTGCCATGCCCAGCTGTTTTTTGAGTATAGGGTAGGATGGGGTTCTGGTTTGAAACACCTTTTGATTCTGTGCATAGCTCTCTGAACAGGTCTTATAAAACAGTGGTTTTTCAACCTGTGGATCACATCACAACCCTTTTCAGGGGTCAAACAACCCTTGCACAGTGTCACATATCAGCTATCCTTTATATCAGATATTTACTTTAGGATTCATAACAGTAGCAAAATTAGAGTTGTGATGTAGCAATGAACTAATTTTATGGTCAGGGGTCACTGTGACATAAGAAACTGTATTGGAGGATAACATTAGGAAGGTTGAGGGCCACTGTCACAGAAGTTTTTCCTGGGTGGCTGCTTGCGGTCAGACTTACACTCCAAGTCACTGCACTTTGAGCTTTGGCTCTTTGCTCACATCACAGATGTTCAGAGCAGGTACAGCAATGTTACCCCATTCCATCAGTGGAACTGCAGGCATCTGAAGTCAGACTCTAGAGTCAACTCTACTTTCCCATGCTTCCCAGTCACATTGCCTCTGTGGGGCTCATTCTTTCGTGGCCTGAATTTTCAATGTCATCTACAGACACAGGAAATACCCACTAATGTATCTAAGGCAGAGATGTCCCCACGGCTTATCATGAAGGCATATTTGATAGAGTTCTTTCTTTGCCTTCCTGGAGCTTTGAGTTGCCCTCTAGAACTTTGTTCTTTCTTCTCCTCACCATGTCTTCCCTGGTTCCTCCAAAGCTGAGGATACAGTGTAGAAGCTTCAGAAGCAATAGGGAATGACAAGTTACATCACAGAAACCATACAAGCTGGCATAGACTCATCTTTCCTTGCAAGGGTCTCAAACTGACTAGTGTGTCCTGGTAACTTGTAGGACTCAGCTAGCGTTAGCTTCACTTTTCCTCTCCCTGCTTAGGAGTGCAGCTGTAGGAGGAGTATGTGCCATTGTGGGTCTCTACTGTGCTGGAGGTTTAATGTGATGTAGATAATGCTGCCTGGTAACACAAAGTTTCCTTTGGATAAGTCAGTGCTCTGAAACACTCACGATTTTCCCATATGCCTTAAAAGCCAAACACATGTCTTTTCTATTTTGGAATTCCTAGTGCCTAGCCCATAGCTGATGCTGTATTAATGAGGCAAATGAATAAACAGGAGAATACATAGATGGCATTAACTGATGGGAAGCTAGACCTGAGAATGGATTGGTTCATTTTTATCTCTATTGGTTACTTGCAGTTTGTAAGACAATCTTAGGATCAAGCCTAGGTTAATAGGATCAAGCCTAGTTAATAGCATCTAATGTTATGCTACAGTTCTGGTTTGGATGGGAGATGACAAAGGAATGGGACTGATTTTTGTTTTTTATTTCACTGTAGAGATAAAAAAAAAACCATGTCTATATGACTTAGGTGGGAAAGGCAGCATACTTCTTGACTTGAGATAGAAAATTCCCAAAACATTTAACTTGTGTTCAGAGTCATTTGTTTTTACCTATCTATAAATAGGACAGACTTCTGATAAACACCTGAACATCCCCATGTCTTCTGAGTCTGGTTTCTAGGCTCTGGAAGGAGGGACACGAGTGGCCTTGAAACAGGGGAACCAATATCTTTTCTAATACTCAGAACATGCCTTTGTGGATATTCAGAAATTTGGTCATCATCCGGACTGTTGGCAGGATGTAGCTAACCATGTCTGTCTGTCACCCACAGGTCTGAGACGTACTTACAGATGTACCATCTGCAGTGTGTCCCTCAACTCAATAGAACAGTACCATGCACACCTGCAAGGATCGAAACATCAGACCAAGTAGGTACTGTTGCCACTCTATCCCTGTCCCCTCCTTTCTGTCCCCACTCATTCTCTGTTCCCACTCTTTCTCTGTTTCCCTCTTCCCACTCATTCTGTATCCCCATTCATTCTCTGTTCCCACTTCATTCTCTTTCCTCACTCTTTTCATTCCCTTCTTTCCCTGTTTCTCCTCTTTCCCTGTTCCCACTCTCTCTATCCACACCCTTTCTCTGTTCCTACTCTTTCTCTGCCTCTAACCTTTCTCCATTCCCACTCTTTCTGTTTCCACAACCTGGTCCTTCCTATGGACTTGTTTTTGCAAGATCATTAAAGCCAGACATGTTATTTATCTCAAAAAAGCAGATGGATATAGATTTTATCTTCTTATCTCCGAAGTCTCCTTGACATTTATGTTCCTTGAGCCAGCCATCAAAATGTGCCTAGCGTTACTGCAAGAACAGCTGCTTCTCCCACTTCAGCACAAATAATGGGATTCGGCATGCTTTATGATCTTTAGGAAACTTTTACAACTATATTGTGTATTTTAGTAACCAACATGATCCCTATTTGTAGGCTGTGCTAAACTTCTGTGTTAATGTTCAAACTCTGAATATCACCTAGTGTGTTCCCATCTGGGTGTATATTGTCAACTATTATGAAAACATATCAGATCTCCTGGCATGTTTAATTCAGATTTAAATCATACATGTGAATATATATATATATATATATATATATATATATGTGTGTGTGTGTGTGTGTGTGTGTTGTGTGTGGTGTGAATGTGGCACACACACACACACATACACACAAACACACACACACACACACACACACACACACACACACACACACACACTCAATTAAATATAAGCCTGCTCTGATTTGCTCTCCTCCAGAAGAGTCTCAGATTTTTAAACTGGAACATGCTGCAGCCTGCAGGCATCCTCTCTCTCACCTACCTTTTGCATGCTTTCACAGTCACCAGCACCAGGACCAGCAGTGTGAGGCAGCCCCTGAGGCTGTTAAGAAAACACCCATACAATAGTGTATAAGGAACAAAGAATGTCTCAAAAAGATGGACTCTAACTAGATGCAGTTGCTTTTATTTCTAAATAATTCATCAAGAGAATCCTTGAACAGAGCTGACTGTATTAAGGCCCTGTGAATAATTAATGTCATCCAGCAAACATTTATTGAGTGCCACTGTATGTCAGACTTCCCTATTGCTTGGGGAAAGGTGAGTAGATGCAGGCCTTTCTCTCAGGGAACCCCAGCTAGCTGGGAAGGTTGTTTTCAAACAATGTGTGCACACCAGAGCCTTGAGAATTGGGGGAGGCACAAGTGAGGCCAGTTTTCCTAGGGTGTTGGTACAGATAATGCACACACAAGGAAGAATTCATCTCTGGTGCCCAGCATGGATCTCCATGGATGTTAGGAGACATCCTTATTAGTTTTTTTTTTTTTTTTTTTTTTTATGACACAAGGTAGAGTTATCCAACCCAAGGGAACCACAATTGAGAAAATGCCTCCATAAGATTAGCCTATAGATAAGTCTATGGGGACATTTTCTTAATTAATTATTGATGAGGGAGGGCCCAGCTCAATGTGAGTGGTTTCAGCCCTGGGCAGTAGTCTTAGATGGTATAAGAAAGCAGGCTGAGCAAACCATGAGGAGCAAGCCAGTAAGCAGCATCCCATCATGACCTCTGCTTCAGTTCCTGTCACCAGGTTCCTGTCTTCCCTCAGTGATGATCTATTTCTTGGAGGTGTAAGTGAAATAAACTCTTTTCTCCCAGGTTGCTTTTGGTCATGGTGTTTTATCAACGCAATAGAAACCCTAAGACGGGAAGCTTTGATGGAATGAATATGCAATGTTAAAACATGAGTAATAATTTTCCAGGCTATATTGTGAGTAGGAACATTCTAGGCAGACACTAGACATGTAAGTCATAGGAGATCAGCCTCAGGTCAGGGAGTTTATACCAAGAGTTAGCTTGAAACAGTTAGGGGAATTGTTTCCTTCTTATCACTCCACTGTCTTGAGAGTCCAGGCTTACTTTGCTGTGATCAACCCAAGAAAGGGTCTACATCAAAAGAAGTCTTAAAAAATTAACAACAGTGAAAATTCCTGATTCTTTGCAGAATACCTCCAGCTTCTGCATTGATTGATAGTATTGACTATTTCATTCTGTTCCCCAAAGTAATCACTTTCATCAACCCTCTAATTAATAACACATAAGAGCACTGTAGACATATTAGTTATTCTGTGTCCAGTGTGCAGGGTGACACAAAAGTATCTGCACAAATTTATAATGGTTTAGAAACATGCATTAATTCTTAATAAATAAGAGGAGACAATAGTGACTTTAAGTGGCATGTGTTATAAATATAACAATGAAGATGTTGTCTCCAGCTCCAGGAATATGTCTGTCCATCTCCCCAAGTATACCTATAAAACTCTGTGATATTTTTGCATTTATTACTCATTCCTGCATGTGATATACATATAACAATGAAAATATTGTGTCCAGCTCCAGCAATGTCTGCCCATCTCCCCATCTATACCTATAAAACTGTGGTATTTTTGCATTTATTATCTCATTCCTGTACATACTCTTAAAAAGCATCATTGAGTCATCATCCTAGAGGGGAAGCTGAGGCTCAGAACTTAAGTGACTCCCAGCACCAAGTTGCCAACAGAACAAGGACTGATCCCATCTGGGAATGATATTATTCCGAATGACTCCACATGAGTTTCACAAACATGGGCCTTCAACAGAGAAGTGCCAGTAAAGAGCTCTGTGGTGTGTGTTTGTTTTGCAACTGAGGTACCACTTTGCACATATGATTCAGTAGATACATATGGCATCAGAAGAATGCATCCCACTTACTTACACATCTGTCTTCTGTATGATAAGCATAACTCTGTCCCACTATGCAAAGTGAAATGAGGGGGAAATGAACAAAGTAATTTCAATGGTGCTGTCCTAGATGTCTGTCTGTTCTGCTTCCTTTTATGCTTAATTTAGGTATCCTCTGTATGTATGCCTGTGTGTGTGTGTGTGTGTGTGTGTGTGTGTGTGTGTGTGTGTGTGTGCGTGCATGTTTGTGTGTTCTTTGCATTCATGCTTATTATGAGTATGTATATGTTAGTTTCTTTGCTTATCTTAAAAAGGCTTTGATTCTATTTTTAAGATTTATTTTTATTACGTGTGTGTGTGTGTGTGTGTGTGTGTGTGTGTGTGTGTGTGTGTGTGTGTGTGTGTGTGTGTGTAAATGCATGATACAAGCACACAGGTGCCCACAGAAGTCAGGGGAGAGTGTCAGATCCCATGGAGCTGAAGTTAACAGTCAGTTATGAGCTGAGCTGCCAGATGTAGGTGCTGAGACTGAACTCAGGTCCTGTAGAAGACAAGCAAGTGCTCTTAACTAGTGAGTCATCTCTTCAACCTCTCATTTTCATTTTAATATCCTCATCTCCTGCTATTCCTTTCTCCTTTGTTGCCTGTCCTGTTCTAGATCTCAAACTCAGGTCCTGGGGCATACAGAAAAGCACTTCAACCAATCTGTACTCCTACACCCTTATTTACTTAACAAATTGTAGAACTCTGTATTTTTAAAATAAAGTCCAGCTCATCGAATCTGTTTTTTAATATCTTGAGTTATTTGAGTATGAGTTGAAATTGTCTGCTCATCCCAAGGTTATCAAGGTAAATTTCCACTTTACTCTGCTGATCTTACATTGCCCTCCATTATGGATGTAGGCCTTTGGTGTCAATTTTTTGCATAGTATGACAGAGGTCAATTTTCAGATTTTGCCTATATGAATACTAGTTGATTGAGTATCACTTATTTAAAGGGGAATTTCAGCAATCCTGTTAATAAATCAGGTAGTTTACAGGCATGTCTTTGTGTTTCTGTCTGGGTTCTGCACTCTTCACCCCATGCTGCTCTTTCTTTCCTCCATTGAACATCGTCTCCTATAGCTTTATGGTAGGTCTTTGTATCTAGTAGTTTAAATTTTCCACTTTTGCATTTTTGTTCAAGACAGTTTTCATTATTCTTGACCCTTTGTATTTTTACATAAATTTAGCATCAAACTGTCAATTTCCCTGAAACTGTTGACACCAGTGCATCTTTGCACCTTCCCCCATTCACGGTGCCCACCATTCTTTGGCTGTGCCTCTGATTCTTTCAGAAAGGTTTCACAGGTCTCTCTGCAGGAATCTTACACCAATTTGCTTACATTTATTCCTAAGGACCTGTATTTTGGAGGGTGTTAGGTCATTGTAAAAGGCAAATGATTTATGTCATATTAAGAGACCAGAATATAACCAAGATCATTTAAAAATTCTAGTTATAAACAGTAATGTTCCCAAGCCTGTATCAAATTGCTTTGTTAAATTTACTTAACAGTCTAATTCCATCAGCAAATAATTAAGGGTTTTCTATGTGAAAGATGTCATCAGTAAACAGTGGGAGTCCCCTCCTCTTCTCACCTGTTGTCTACCAGTCTCATTACAGTGGAGATCCTTTGCTGCACTGCCGATTCAAGTAGAAACATAGTCACTACATTCTCATCTCACAAACCCTCAGATAACATTAGACATTAAAACAAGAGACTTGATTGTCTTTCCTAATCTGCTAGTAGTGTTTCTCATGACTGGAAAATAAAATTCATCAAATGATTTTACTTTACTGATGTGATCATAGTATCTCAACTTTCATTTATAAACTGCTAAACTATAGTCAATGATTTTCAAATAACAATGTAACATTTCACTGAAACTTCATTTTTCTTGAAATATTTTATTTTTATGTATTTCTGGAATGAACACCCTAAAACATTTTAAGGACTGTGTGTGTGTGTGTGTGTGTGTGTGTGTGTGTGTGTGTGTGTGTGTGTCTTTGTGTGTGTGTTTATGTATCTTTGTTAATGAAGCAGTTTGGGGGTCTTCATTTTTCTTGTAATACTTTTAGTTTTATTATAATGGTTATGCTGGTATTATTAAATATGTTCAAAGATTTTTACCTCTATTTTTTTCAAGTTAGTTCTTTAAGACCTGGTTCATTGAATCCTTATGGAACAAGATGTTTTTTATCATTATGCAATTTTAATTTCTATGTTAACCTCATTGCTTACTGTAGATCTATTTACACAGTTTATCTCATCTTATCTAATCTTTGGTAAGTCATATGGGTCTAGGAAATCACTGATAACTTTTATATTTTCCAATTTAATGTAATATATATTTTTCAAAGTAGATGCTTTTAAGAATTTCATTTATATCTGTTGTAAATTCTCACATTTTATCTCTGGTATTATTAATCTGTGTCTTTTCTCTTTCTTTTGCTTAGAGTGCCAATCTTGATTATCTTTTCAAAGAACCATCTCTTAATTTCGATTATTTTTGTAATTTTCATTTCTATTTCATTAATTTCTGCCTAATCATAAACATTTTCTTGGGTTTACTCCTTTGAGGTTTGTTTTATTCTAATTTTTCCAAGGCACTAGGGTGTATTATGTAGTTATTTGAGACATTTTTTGGTGTTTAATATAGGCACTTGTAGTTGTGGAACTTGGGGTTTCTTTCATTTTACCCATAAGTTTTGGTATGCTGTGTCATCATTTTTAAAATTTATTCCTTTCATATTTTTCAAGATTATAGTGTAATTCCATAAATCTCCCCTTCCCTTACTTTCCTCCAAACCTTCCCTCACACCCCTTCTTATTCTCTTTCAAATTTATGACCTCTTATTCCATTAATTGTTGTCACATACATGCAGATGTATGTGTAAACATATATACTTTTAAGTACATAGCATAACCAGCTCAGTCCATATCATATTACTTGCATGTATGTTTTCAGTGCTGACTATTTGGTATTGGATAACCAATCAGTGTGTTCTTCCCTGGGGAAGAGTATTGACCCTGTTCTTAGCATTATGTAGTTCCCTGAATTTCTTTGTGTAGTGTTGAGGTCTTGTGGGCTTCTTTTCTGTCCACAATGGCATGTCTATTGATGTTATCCTGTTCAGCTCATGTTAGACACCCATGTTGTTGAGACTTGATGGGTATCAGTTCTAATACTCCTAGGAGAATCAATCTCACAGCAAACTCCCTGATCTCCTGGTTCTTCCAATATCTCTAACCTGCTTCTGAAATGCTCCCTGAGCCCTTGATGTAGGATTTGTTTTGTGTGTCTTCATTTTAATCAGTTCTAGATTGTCCAAATTTAGTTCTTTGAAGTGGTACATCCATTACTTGGTCCTGTGTTGTTTAATCTCCATGATTTTGAGAGTTTTATATGATTTCCTGCTGTTCATTTCTAGCTTTATCACATTATGGTCATATAGGATATAAGCAATTATTTGAATTTTCCCTTGTTAAGACTTGCTTTGTGTGTTTAATATATGGTTTCCTTTAGAGGAAATTCCATGGGCTGTTGAGAATAATGTGTATTCTGTGGCATTTGGATGGAATATTGTCTTGATGCCTATTAAGTCATTTTGATTTATGAAGTAATTTAACTCTTATGCTTCTCTGTTTTTGTTCATATGATCTTTTTATTAATGAGAGCAAGGTATTGAAATCACACATTATTACCAGATTAGAGTTAATCTATAACTTAGCCTTATGAAATTGAGTATAATTGCATTTGATGCCTATATATTCAAAATTGTAATATTTAAGCAAGATGATATGACCCAGTTTTGAGGTATATTTTATCAGATATTAAGGTAATGAAGCCTTATTTCTTGGTTTGATTTTCTAGAGATAACATTGGTAGGCATAGTTACTTCTGTTTCCAGCCATATGTCCACCAATATCTGTGTTGTTCTTATAGTTATTGTCTTAGTTACATTTTTATTGCTGTGATAAGATACCATGACCAAGAAAATGTATAGAAAGAAGAGTTTATTGGGCTTACAGCTTTGGAGGGTGATCCCATGACCATCATCATGTTGGGGACCATAGCAGCAGGCTGGGAGGCATGGCACTAAAATAGTATCTGAGAGCTTACTTCTGATCCACAAGTAGGAGATGGGAGAAAAGTTAACTGGGAATGTGTGGGTTTTTAATACCTCAAATCCAACTGCCAGTGACTTACCACCTCCACACCTCCTAATTTTTCCCAAACAGTTCCACCAACTGAGGACCAAGTATTTAAATATATGAGCATATGAGGGGCATTTTTATTCAAACCACCACAGTGAGAGTCCATTTTTGCTACTTTAAGCCACTCAGCTTGTGATAGTTTTTAATGGTAAACTTCAAAACAACACAGTACACAGAATCCACTAGCCCTGTTCTGCAGATAATTCTCAGGTTGCCTTTTACTAGGCAAACACCCACTTTGTTTCTGCTGTCAAGGATAGTGATGATGATGATGATGTCGTGACTGACAGCTGAGTAGAACTTGGGTATAGAGTGGAATGACAAATATAAATGTTTTAAAGGCATTGATCATGAAATACACAGTATCCTAATATCCTGATACTAACTAGAGGGCAACATCTCTATTTTAGGTTAGGAAACTGAATCTCAGAGAAGTTAGATAACGTATTCAGGGCCTTAAAAATAATTGCTTGGCAGAGACAAGGAGCAAAAATCAAGCTGTCTGCCTATCATCTCAATGAACATATTTCTTAGTGAAACTACTGTCTGCATCTGCAAGTGTTAGTAACATAGATGCAGTCTTTTCCATTTTTGGAAGATATCATAAATAGCCCAAAAGTAGTCAGCACTCTTCTATTGTTAAGCAGCCAGAGAAATATTGGCCATATAATGAGACTAAAAACTTAGACATGCAAATGCCCACACTGGCATATAAAGCAATTACCTATTAGTGGATTCTTCATTGCTTCCAGGGGATCTAGTCTGTCAATTAGTACAAATGAGTAAAATGAAATTTAGAAGCCTTGAGTATATACCATACACTAATGAATAATTCCCCCTTAATGTACTTAAATTTGAAATCAGGGAACACTCTAGGCCTCCGAACATTATATTACCTAGAAGTAATGGACATAAAAGTTGTCATTACTTTGATACATCAGTTGATTAAAAATGAGATGCAAGTGTCAACCCAACCTACAATGAGTAGGGATTTCTGAATTCATTTGTTCTTCAAAGAATACTTCAATGGTAATAGCCATTACTCTTTCTGTAGTTTCCCCTAACTGGTATGAACTCTCATGACAAAGGTTTACGCTACTCATTTCTGTTATATCTATTTCTCAAGTGCTTGAATGCTTGCTCAGACTAATTTCCAGGCATAGAAGAATATATTTGCTTTAAGCAGTTTAGAATACAGAATAGCAGTGAGTTGTTTAGGAGGTACACAACAGTAGGTAAAAATATTTTTGAAAGTAATGCCAACCATAAAGATTTCTTTATATTTAATAAAAACTAAAATCAGCCTAGAAACCTAAGAGTTGGTTCTCTTTGGAAAAAGGCAAACAACCAACAGCAATGCATATCCTTCTTTGTAAACTAAAAATACAAATATTCTCTATGGGCTTTTCAGTGTAGTTTACCATTATTAACCAGGGATTCTGCTGTTGAAGGAGGTGAGGACTTTAATACACTGGCTTATTTGAGAAGTTCACTGATACATGGTAAATTTTGGCAGCTGTTTTCTTTTTTCATTTGCGTGATTTTAATATATGTATACTAAGGTCACATTATTACTACTGTGTGCCATGCTTAGGTCATCTGTTGGCTTGAAAAGGATCATATGGGTGCATGCTCATCTTTGTGTGGATTCTAGAATTACCAATGACACCTGATGTTCTTCAGTTCCTTCATCTCTTTCCTGCTTCCTTCTTTGTGTGACTTGTAATCATTACATTGTCCTCCTTGAAATTGGTATGAATCATTGCAGTGATATATTGTTTATGATGTAGCAAAGTCACTGAGGATCAGAATTCAAAAGCAGCCATACTAGCTAGTCATAGAGGCCAGGCAGTGGTGGTACACACCTTTAATCCTAGGACTCAGGAGACAGAGGCAGACAAATCTCTGTTAATTCAAGAGCACATGGAGCTACACAAAACTTACCCAGTCTAAAAGAGAAACAGCTCATACAAAGGTGATCTCAGCATTTGGGATCTCATGCCTTTAACCCCAGCATTAGGGAGATAGAGACAGGAGTGATATGGCTGGACGGAGAAAAGTATATAAGGAAGAAGCAAAGTAAGTCTTAGGCAATTAGTCTCCAGCATGTTGAAGAGAGCATAGCAGTCTAGGATTCTGAGGCTTGGTGGAGAGCAGTGCAGTTTGGAGATGCAACCAGAGGACAAAATCGCCCCTTTGGTCTGAGCATTGGTAGAGGTGAGAAATCTCTAGGGCTTGGCTGCTTTGTTTCTCTGATCTTTCAGTTTGAACCCCAGAATCTGTTTCTGGGCTTTTATTATTTGTGTTACAAATCATGGTTGCCTTCTAGGGGCTCTGAGATGATGCCTTAATGTTTCAGATTCACCCCTGGAGCCCAGCAAATCTCATGTTATTTGTGCTATACCTCATATAGGCATCCAGTGTCAGTTACCATGAGTGCCACTCACTACAAGAATTGGGTCAGAGAAGTGCATTCCCATTACAAGTAAGCAGAACCAGGCTTGTTTTCAATACAGACCTTTCTTGGTAGGCCCATGGCCAGAGCCCCAGTGTCAGTTTTTCTTCTCACTGTTTATGTGGCCTTGAACAAGTTTAAATACTAGCATTAAGCAAGCCTATTGAGATACAAGTTAACAAAATAAAGACTAGTTTTATGTGCACAGTTTGATGGGTTTGATATGCCTGGGTTCCATGGGACCACCAGCTCAGTCATGATCCAAAACACATTCAGAACCACCAGCAGCTTTTCCCCACTAATGCCTTCATCCGTAGCCTAGCCGTCGTTGCTTAGTTTGTTATTCTGGGATTTAATGGGATGGTACAGTGTGTGTGTGTGTGTGTGTGTGTGTGTGTGTGTGTGTTTCTGCCTGGCTTATTTTGCCCAACATAATGCTTCTGAGAGTCACTCACATTGCTGCATGGAGTGGTAGTTCCTTCTTTGCCTGTGTGGTTTTGAACAAAGTATGCCACCATTGAGCATACAGGAACTGCGCTATAACCTACATGTCAAACTTCCCATCAGCTCTAATACTCTTTACTTGTATGACTTCACAGTTTCATTATTTAACTTTTACTATTTTTAAACTAGCAGGAAATGGCTAGAAATATTTCTTTTTAGTATTTATCTCTGTACTGCTGGATAGTCCAGAAGCTGACCAAACTCCCAAATGAATCCACTGGACCATCAGAATATAAGATAGGGCTTCCTGTTGGTTTTAACTGAGGACAGAGATGTAGAGTTTGTTGTCAGGTAGATTGTAAAGGACTGAGTTCATTATAATTCCAGATTATATCATGATATTGTAATCAGACTCTAATGGCTACTCAGGAAAATGGGTTGAGTACAATCAACTCAGGAGGGCTCTTAAGGAGACCCTGGATGCTTGCTTAAACATCAAGCTACTAGATTCTCATGCATTTTGTGCCTTTTGAAAAATATATATCCCATTCTGATTTATTTTTACTAATATGCATGATTATTATATTAATCATTTTTAGCGTTTAAAGACATTGAAATTTTAACTGCCCCAATGTGACCATTACCATTACCATAACTCTTATACTACAAAAGCCTGTGTGATTAAAATGAGTAATAATTTTGAAAAAAAAGTAGAATGTGTGTTCTTGTAAATGATTAGCTGCAATTGGCACTTACAAAACTTTTTTAGGGAATTGAGTTTGGCCAACTTTTGTCTATTCCTTTATAATTTATAATGAAACACTGCCATCTAGAAAATTTAATTAAATCAAAAAAGATGCAGTTTCACCATATTCCATTGGGGATTAAGAGAGGAGGTAAACAGGGTGGAGGTATGTCCCTGCTTGAAGGGATGAATCTTATTCTCTTATACTGCCTTTGGGGTATGGAAGAGACAGCATTTCGTTCCTTTGGACTGTAATTTTCATGGTGTGGCTAGGGTGAAGGTATGAATGATTAGACAAATCAGCCCTTTATGTCAATTCTGTCTCATAACCAAAGTCTACTGAGCACTGACCAACTGGATTAGATTGTAGAATCAGTGCTGAGGAAACCACAAGGCCATGGAGACATCCATTTCTCACACCTACTTTATCTATCATTAAGCTGAGAATGTACAACAAGAATCCAAGTAATAATATAAGTAAGCATAAAATCACACAAGCACAAGGGACACACAGTGCTGCTGGGATCCCGGCCTGTATTGGAAATATTAGCTGAGGTTGCAGTGGAATGACATAATGCAGAATTGTGGGAATGACAACTGCCCTGGCAGCCATGCCTCTGCCACCCACCAACTGTGTGTCTCTGGGTATATAACTGAGCACCTCTCTACGGTTTAGTTTGCACATATGTGGAAAGCAACAGGCTAGAGAAATGTTATTTAACACTGACTCAAGGGAGGAGGCTGGAGGGAAGATCAGGAGCTCCTTAGTTACATAGTGAATTTCAGTAGTGCCTAAGGCCTAAGATACATGAGACTCTGCCTTAAAACACACACACACATACAGGAGTCCAGACACATGCACAAACACATGTACATGAACACCTCCACAAACATTCATTCTGAGTATGGTAAGGACTAAGTTTTAAGATCACAACCAACAATAATAAATATTGTGACAGTAATTGTCATGGAATATTTTCCTTCAAGAAAGAATGACTAAGACTATTATCTGAACTTTATTCACAATGAGCCTTGAGGAATTGGTGTATAAGTGTTGAGTTGGTCTCAGTTAATCTTCAGATTTGTGACTTCTACAGTCCCCCATATTTCCACATATGGATTGTCCCCAAGGGTAGGGCTCTGGGTTCTCATGAAGGAGACACAGTCCATCTCAACTATCAGGCAGGAGGGACAGCAGAACTGACAAAGGCCCATAACCAAAGTGGCCCACTCTTAACTTTTTGTGGTCCTGGGCTTCATTTCATACAATAGTTTGGAATTTTATTTGGCATCATTTATGAAAGATATGTACTGTTACTAGGGGAGAGGCTCAGTGGCAGAGTACTGACCTACAATTTGTGGTGACCTGAAGGTGATCTCAGAACTGCCAGAGGGAGAAATGTTTTCAAAATGCTTTCACTGTTGTCTTCATAGCCATATTTCTTTCTCTCTTGATCTTATACCTCACTCAACAATTTGTTTTTTATTTTAGAAGCACTCTTATTTACCCATCAGTCCTCCCATTCCCTTGCCCTCCATCCTCCCATGCTCCCCACCAACCCCAAAACCACCCCCTACCCACTGTCCAAGGATAGTGAGGCCCTCCACGGGGCCATCAAAGTCCATCACATCAGTTGGGAGAGGGCCTAGGTCCTCATTCTTGTATCTGGGCTGTAATAGTATCCCTCCATAGGGAATGGGCTCCCAGAGTCCATTTGTGCTCTAGGAATAAACACTGACTCCAATGTGAGAGGTCCCATAGACTGTCCTGGCCTCTTAGCTGGTTCCCACATTCAGAGGGTTTGGTTTGGTCCAATGCTGGTTCCCCAACTTTACAACTAGGGTCTCCATGCTCTCACTAGGTCAGGTCAACTGTTTCTGTGGGTTTCTCCAGCACAGTCTTGGCTCCTTTGCTCATCCCTCCTTCCTCTCTGCAACTAGATTCCAGGAATATGACTCATTGTTTAGCCTGCTTCTCCTGAGATCGGCTATTGGATAAAGGCTCTAGGAATGGTAACCAAGGTAGTCATCCATCTCATTATAGGGGAAGGGCATCAAAGGCAGCCTCTCCACCACTGCCTAGATTCTTAGTTGGGGCTATCCCTGTGGATCCCCTAACATTTCCCCTGTGCCAGACCTCTCTCCAAACCTACACTGGCTCCCTTTATCAAGGCATCTCCTTTCTTGCCCTCCTCTATTCCTCCCCTATCTCAGTCCTCCTGTTCTCCCCTCCTCTTCACCCCTCTCCCCTTCCCATCTCCCTCCTCTCTCCTCCCATGTTCTCAATTTGCTCAGGGGTTCTTGACCCCCTCCCCTTCTTTGGGGGGACCATGTGTTCTTCTCTTGGGGTCATCCTTGTTTCCTAGTTTCTTTGGTGGTGTGGATTGTAGGCTGGTAGTCCTTTGCTCCATGTCTAATATCCATATATGGGTGAGTACATAACCTGCTTGTGTTTCTGTGTGATAAGGTTGCCTCACTCTGGATGTTTTCTTCCAGTTCCATCCATTTGCCTGAGAATTTCAAGATTTCATTGTCTTTTGTTTCTGCTGAGTAGTATTCTATTGTGTAAATGTACCACCTTTTCTCCATCCATTATTCAGCTGGGGGGGGACATCTAGGTTGCTTCCAAGTTCTGGCTATTACAAACAATGCTGCTATGAACATAGTTGAACATACGTCCTTGTTGTATGGATGTTCATTCTTTGGGTATATGCCCAAAAAAGGAATTGCTGGATCTTGAGGTAGACTGATTCCCATTTTCTAAGAAACTGCCATAATGATTTCCAAAGTGGTCATACAAGTTTGCACTCCCACCAGCAATGGAGGAGTGTTCCTCTTTCTCCACATCCTCTCCAGCATAGACTGTCATTGGTGTTTTTGATTTTAGCCATTCTGGTGAGTATAAGATGGTATCTCAGAGTTTTTTGAGTTGTATTTCCATGATGGCTAAGGATGTTGACCACTTTCTTAAGTGTCTTTCAGCCATTTTAGATTCCTCTATTGAGAATTCTCTATTTAGTTCTGCACCCCACTTTTAATTGGATTGTGTGGTGTTTTGGTGGCTAGCTTGTTGAGTTCATTGTATATTTTGGAAATCAGCCTTCTGTCAGATGTGGGGTTGGTGAAAATCTATTCCCATTCTGTGGGCTGCCATTTTGTCTTGTTGATTATGTCCTTTGCCTTACAGAAGCTTCTCAGTTTCAGGAGGTCCCATTTATTAATTGTCAATCTCAATGTCTGTGCTGCTGGTGTTATGTTCAGGAAGCAGTTTCCTGTACCAATTTGTTCAAGGGTACCTCTCACTTTCTCTTCTAAGGGGTTCACTGTGGCTGGATTTATGTTGAGGTCTTTAACACACACACCTACGAATACCTAATTTTTAACAAAGAAGCTAAAGTTATACAATGGAAAAAAGAAAGCATTTTCAACAAATGGTACTGGCATAACTAGATGCAGACATGTAGAAGATTGCAGATAGATCCATATCTATCACCATGCACAAAAGTCACTCAACAATTTGATGATCAGTTTCACAGGCCTCTGTGATGCCTCAGTAGATAAGCACTGGCAACACAGGTCTAACCTGGGTGTGATCCCTGGACTCCATCTAAAGGTGGTAGAAAAGAACCAGCTCCACAAAGTTACCTTTGACTTTTACCCAAGTGTTGTGGCATGGACACTTACACACACACACACACACACACACACACACACACACACACACACACACACACACACAGAGAGAGAGAGAGAGAGAGAGAGAGAGAGAGAAAATAAAATTCAAAGACACATTTCTTGATTTTTTTTCAGTTTCATTTAGTCAGTCATCCTCAGTTTACACATTATCCTCCCAACAATATGGATTATAGTCTCAAAACTAAAAGAAATAGAGTTGAACATGTTCTTTGCTGACTAACATTCCTTCATTAGTCTGGGAGCTCCATGGTGAGGTTTCTTTACCATTCTGATCCCGTAAAGCTCATTTCCCTCCTCTTTCAATCTTTATTTCAGCATTAAAAATATATATTCACTCTGCTTGGGCATTTTTATGGCAAAATGCCCCTTACTGGCTGGTTACATTTGGAAATGCATATTGTCCAGAATCGGAAGAGGTTTGTTTTTTTAATTTTTGTTAAACAAAGCAAAACAAAACAAAAATCCTGAATGAGGGAGGTATGTCTGGCATTAGCTTCTGTTGCTGATTTAGCTTAGTAACAGGCATTGTGACAGGTTTGTTCTTCTTGGAGCTAATCTAGTCCATTCTATATCATGATCAGGAAAGTCAGATGTAGTGCGCGTCTGGCCTCAGTCAGTATCAACTTATCTAAGTGTCCACTAGTCTCATATACCTAGCTCACCCTCAGTTGTCTTTAAGAGGAAGGAGAAAACATGTGGCTTTTTATTTCTCACTTTTCTGAGTTATAGAAAAATCTCAGTTCACTTCATGCTGAGTAGTCAAATCAAAATCAAAATCTACAATGTGAGCTTCCAGAAATGTTGGTAATTTTTCAAGCCCCAGGACACAATTAGTTCAGCGTTGTATCCATAGCCTCTGGTGCTATTGTATTCTCTGAGAGCTCTCTTTCCCCTTCCTTATGTAAGAGCTCTTTCTTCAAAAGCTGCCCAGCAGAATGGCATGTGACTTTACTCTTTTATTTCTAAAACTGTCACCATTGAACTTATTTCTGTCCTAACAGGAAGATCTTAGGATTGCCTTAAATAGATAACTTTAAAAATGCTGGTTTTATTTCCTTGATAATGGATGAAGTTCAAATAATAGATCCAATTTCTGACGTTTCTTTCCAGAGTTTCAGGAAGCCCAGTAGAGAGCTCAGGTTTTTATGAGCAGCTGTCTTACTAAATTGGGACTCAGTTGTCCCTGAATGTCTGTGTCAGAATGGACACTGCAAGACTCTGTAGAGATGAGTCTCGTTAAAAACCTAGTTTTTGCTCAGCGTAGCTCCTATTCCAGGAAGCTGGGTAGAGAGTTTGAGCTTTTCCAGCAGCCTCCACAACAGATTTCAAAAGCAACCACAGTTTTCTATTGCTTAATCTTGGAACTAGGTGCCCTAAACTTGGTATCCCATGCCATATGGGAATCCATGGAGTAGAGATGAGCTTTCCCTGGAATGCAGCTGAGAGAGAGTATGATCTAAGGAAGAAATCCATCTCAGTCACTAGAGTCCCCTCTAAGATCACAGGAAGTAGACACATCCACCAGCCATAGGAAAGCATCAACATAAGTCTTTCAAGTTCGGCTCCCACTTTTCCTTGTATATGCATGTGGAGAAAGTAGATATCATAGCAAATTTAATCCAGTAGTGAGGAACTAACTGGTCATCTTTTGAGGGGACACAAAGTACTATTTCCACAATGAATTTATAGACTTGTTCTTGTGGATGAGTGATCTGAAGATTGTCAGTGAAACAGCATCCATGTAAGGAACCTAAAACCATCCATTGGTTGGGTCTACTCTGCACATTGAATTACCTAGTCCACACTGCATTCAGAACATCCATTGGTTGGGTCTACTCTTCACACTGAATGACCTAGTCCACACTGCATTCAGAACTTCCTTTGGTCAGGTCTACCCTGCACATTGAATGGTCTACTCCATCTCCACTGCATCCAGGACATCCATTGGTCAAGGCTACCCTGCACATTGAATGACCTACTCCACACTGCAATCTAAATCACCTCAAAGAATAACAGATCAGTTATCTGCATTTGCTGCTTTTGGGCTCTGCATTCAGGCCACTGTTTAAATTTCCAAACACTCAAGTGTTACAGTGCCAAAAGGAAAGCTTCCAGTTCTTAGGAACATTAGAACCGCAGCCGCGTGTGCTGATGGCCTTGCTGGGATAGCAATAGGTTGCTGAGCTGTCTGAGCTGTTGCCATGGAAGAGTCACTGAACTGACTGAGAGTAATTATGCACCTACTGTGTACAAAAATATGACATTATCCCTACAAAGATAGGTTCTAGATGACAGAGCTCTCAGAGCCTGGGATCAGAGACGAGAAGCCTGGGGGGCTCAGGGGTGGGGAGCAGGCTCTGAGTAGAAAGGGGCATTAGCTCTGGACTAGATGTTGGCACCAAAACAGCACTGTAGTGTTGTTCCTAGGAAATCACTGGTGTCTGACTTCAAAGCCTTCTCCAAAAGACATTACCTCCTTCACTCATAAATTTCTATTTTCTGGATAGTCTTTGAAAATCTCTCATTGATTATGCATGAGTACTTAAATTACAACACCTGATAGGACACTTCACTGGTAAGCAACCTGCTTGAGCGATTCCGTTAAGGATAGGTGACACTTGTGATCAAAGAATGATGATTAGAGACGTTTATCTGTCGAATTGCTGGTGAAAATCATTTTAATTATCCATTCTTCTTTATGCTAATAACACTTTCTCCTTTGCCATTAAGGAGCCAGGAAATGATCATGTAAGGTGGTATAGAGATGAAAACATAAGACTGGGCATCAGACACCCTAACAAGAGCTGTTTTGTGGTTCTAAATTGGAGCCCTTGCTCCCAGAGTGGGTTTTTTTAACCCTTGAAATACATTTATTCTTGATCTTTTCATTACAATATCTCATCCTATGCCCACCATGGATTTTCTATAATCTCTGTCTTCCTTTCCTTAACTGTTTAATTAGGGTAGAGGCCAACAGTCTTTTTGATTACTAAAGTCAGTGAATATCATGGATAGCATTCTAGAATGGCATTGTAATTTTGACATTACTATTGGTGGATTTTTTGTGCACTGTAGCTCTGAGTTTGCCTTTGATGCAATTTCAGAGGATTGCTTTCTTTTTTCACAGTGATAGCCTCGTTGCTGTATATACCTGCTGGGTAATTGTCAAAATTACAACCTCAGAGGGAAAATGTGCTTTTGTCTACTTTGCCATAGAAATCCCAGCCAGGGATAATTGTACTGTGAGGTGTGCAAATGCCAAATACCAGAAGGCTGTAAGTGGTAGAAATGGGATGGACCTAAGACAGAAATTTACAAACTGTCATTCAATTTTGTAGTGATGCCTGAAAGAGCAGGCTGAGATGGCTGGGACTGGCTTGGCTTTCACGGATTCAGGCCAGGCAAGTTCAAAGATACAGCACCTGCTTTAGTGAACTCTGAACCTGCAGAGCAGTGAGAAGCACCTAGCTCAGACATCTTCTACGCATGTGTATCTCTAGACCTGTCATAGTTGTGTGTGATAGACTTTTTCAAGTTTGATGTTCATAAAAATGTCAGTTTGTCAGTAGATGAACTGAACTCATGGCTCACCCATGTTGTAATTTTAGAGGGGAGAAGGACAAGAAGTGTGTGATAGTTTATGACAACTTGGACACAAGCTAGAATAATCTGGAAATAAGGAATGTCAATTAAGAAAATGCAAGCCTGTGGGGCATTTTCTGGCTGAATAATTGACTGGTAAGGGTCCAGCTCATGTTGGCTTGTGTTGTGCTCATCTTAGTTAATGTTTCTATTGCTATGAAGAGACACCATGACCATAGCAACTTTTATAAAGGAAAAACATTTAATTGGGCTGGCTTACCTTTTCCAAGGTTTAGTTCTGGCAATGTGCAGACAGACATGGTGTTGGAGAAGGAGCTGAGAGTCCTATATCTTAACTCACAGGAAACAAGAAGTGATCTGCCATACTGGTGGTGGATTGAGCATATATGAGACCTCAAAGCCCACAGTGACACACTTCCTCCAGTGAGGCCTCACATACTTCAACAAGGCCACACCTTCTAATGGTTCTAGTCCCTTTGGAAGACATTTTCTTTCAAACCATCACATTCCACTTCCTTACCCCCATAAGCTTGTAACCATATTACAATGCAAAAATGCATTCAGTCCAACTGCAAAAGTCCCCATAGTCTATAACAGTCTCAAACTTATTTAAAAGTCTAAAGTTCAACGTCTCTTCTGAGATTCATGCAATCTAACTGTAGTCCCCTATAAAATCAAAATAAAAAAGCAGATCACATACTTCCAACATATGACACAGGATATAAATTACCATTCTAAAACATAAGAAAGGGAGAATAGTAAAGAAATACTGGACCAAAGCAAGACCAAAATCCAGCTGGGCAAACTCTACATCTCTATGCTAGATGTTAAAGCACTTTTGAGATCTCCAGCTCCTTTCTTCTTTGTTGACTGAAACACACTTCTTTCTCTTGGGCTGGTTCCACTCTCTGTTAGCAGCTCTCCTCAGCGGGTATCACATGGCTCTGGCATCTCCAACATCTTGGGGTCTCCAAGGCAATGCAGGCTTCTACTTCACTGCTTTACTCAATGGCCTCTCTAGGCCTCCATTCAGGAGCACCCCTGACACATGCTTGGCCTAACAGAGGCAAATTCCATAGCCCTTCTCTTCTCTCCTTAACTCCAGAACCATATGGTCAAAGCTGCCAAGTTCTGTTTATTGCTGGGGCTGGACATTGGCCTCACATTCAATTACATCTTCACCAGCTCTCTGTTTTCCATGGCTTCCTTCTTGCCTAAACTTGCCTGCTCTAGAAGTTGCTCTGTAGACCAGGCTGGCCTCAAACTCAGAGATCCTCTGGAGTGCTGGGATTAAAGCCACCACACCTGACTTTAAGCTTTTTTTTAAAAAAAAAAAAAATTCTTTTCACAAGTTGGAAACTTAGCTGGGTGGGATCTGCCCCTAGGTCACCACTTCCTGTATTCCATTTCTTAATCTGTTTATCTCCTTGTTCAACGTGTTCCTTTTCATTGTAAATTTTCATTAGAGTTACCATTAATAACCATACAATGATATCTATACTTGGCTGATATTAAAAAGTGATTTATATAAGAATTCAGAAATAGTGAGAAGGGAGGAAGAAAGTATGATGAGCAAGAAGCTGAGATAAGATTGATTTAAGCTAAGGACCAAGCAGGAAATGGGTTTGGAAAGAGTGTATTTAAGAAGTCTAGGAGCATGCAGAGGAGATACTGGGGCAGTTAGTATTCTGGGCCTAGACTTGGAGGAAATGGGAGGCAGAGATGAAGATTTTGGAGTCATTGTGTCCTAGAAGCTTCTAGCATGGATGACCAGGGAGCAGATGATATGACATGGGGACAGTATAAAGACCTGGTTGCATGCTTGCTCACCAGCACCTATGCCTACACACACAGGGTGACAAAGAAAGGAGTAAAGAAACATATTAAGGCTTCAGAAATCAAATACTAAAGACCATTTAGGGAAGGTGCAGAATAGAGAAATAAAGTCCCAAAAGAATCAAGTGGGAAGATTATTGTCCGTTAAGGGTGGCCATCCATTTGACCATGGAAGAAGTGTGACATTTGAGACCATATGGGTCATGTTGTGATGACCACAACAGCTGGTATGGAAGAGAAAGTAAGGTTAGGCTTAGCAGTGATATACTCCTAAGTGATACCCTGGCAAGTGTGCCCTGCAGAGAGTGATAAGGCCAATGAGGAGACAGAGGTGATGCACTGGATGTCACACACAGGCTGAGACTGTGTGTGAGCACACTTTATAAAACAGTAGTGTGTGGAATTCATAGAAGTAGAATTCCTTCTTCTGGAAGTGAACATAGAGTGCAAAGTGGCACCCAGTACATTTCTTCCGTGGCCCATCCCAGTCTCTCCATTTTGAGGAACCACTGAGAATCATGACTTACCATGATCAAGAGGTGACTCATAGGGCCTGCCTGCCTAGTCTGAGATGTAGGAGGAACACTGCTGGAGACTGGCTGGCATGTGAGTCAGTTAAAGAGTATGTGAAGGTTAGACATCCTACCTCAGAATTATGGTGTTTTCTCCAAATGGAATATTGTATAATAGTTGGAAAAGAAGCCTGACTAGAGCTTACGGAGGACATAATGAAGTCCTCTGTTGAAGACTCCGTGGGTGTTCTGCAGTAGAGAAGAAAGGGAGAGAAAGAGAAGATAGAGTGGAGGAGGAGAGAGGAGAGAGGGAGAGGGAAGGAGATAGAGACAGAGAGAAGGGATATTTTATCTGTGAGCATCCAATCAGAAAAAAGCCAAACAGGAGGCACCTGTCAGTCCATCTGTCTGTCTCCCCATCTCTCTCTTTTATATACACTAGGGATTTGTCCTTAAGCAATTATGGTTGCTGGTTGAGGGTGTCTTTCATCCTTGGTCATTAAAGTTTAGAGTCAGGAAGAGTAAGGACAAGCCAGAGCCCCTGAGTAGAAGCTGAACCTAAAATCAGTTCTTACCATCTTGAGCCTCAGGGGGTCTGATGATCATATATATGAATCACAGTTGCGGGCCTACGGACAGACAGGCTCCCAAATTCAAAGGAAGAGAATTCGAGAAACATGGCACTGTCTCATTGCATGAGTAGAACAATAGTGCCAGGTAGTAGGTAACAAGTAAGGCAAATGATTGCAGGTCACAGGAAGAATTGAAGCACACATCTCCTTGTCCCTCTTACGAAGTAGTGAAGAGTGTGCATGCCTGAACTCCCAGCTACTTGCTTTAATATGCACAGAGGTGATAGGGAAAAGATGAACTAAACTGAGCCATGTGCCTTCGGCAAGCACATCTTAGCATTACATGTGTAGCTAATTGATAAGCACCTAGGATGACTCGTACACAGGACACTAAGGAATTAAAATATGACCTGAAGAAAACAAGATTGTAATTTTATAAATAAAATATGTTTTCTTCAGCAAAAGAAAAACAGCTCTGATGAGTAAAGAAAGAAGCCATCCTCTGCTGTTACTGTGGCTGTAGTGCAAGGAAGTGTGGCAGGGCTTTTTTGGGAGCTAGATGATGATTGGAAGTAGTAATATTTTTATAAATTGTTCAGAATAAGCAGTTATGACAAAATATCCCATTCTTTCCTGTGTGAAATTGTCTATTTTACTTTCAATATGTATATTTAACGTTTGACAGGATTATAAAAGATCATTCAAAACAAGAAAGAAAGAAACTGCTTAGCCACTTTGTGAATGGAGACTGAAAGGGCGAGCGGGTGGCTTGTTGGCAATGTCCAGGCATCCTCTGCTGTTGCTGGACGAGGACTGGTGTTAGCTGGAGATGTGTAAAGGCAAGAAAGGAATCAACATTAACAAGCAGGCTTTGTGTTGAGCTGCTGGATGGATGGTAGTGCTAGCTAGAGACAGAGGAGTTGGAGGAAGTGGTATATGATCTGGGGTAGGGCAACAATATTCTCTTTTAACCATGTGGGAGGCCTGTGGAATAACTACACTGAGTGTCTGGACTTAAGGTCAGGTTTGAGATAAAGATTTGCAGGTTTGTGTGTGTCAGGTTTCCCTGGAGAACATGACAGACTTCAGGGAATAAGGAAATGTAAAAGTAACAACTGACTTGGAGTATGCTCAGGATCAGGAGCTCTTCTGCCATTATTGTCTGCATGGAAGAGTATTGTTAAGTGGACACGAAGGGATCACAGAGCCCACTTCTGTGTTGCCTGTTCTTTTTTGGTTTTCATACTCTTAAAAAGCATTTAATCCAGCTGAGTGTGTGTGTGTGTCTGTGTGTGTGTGTGCGCGCGCGCCCGAATATGTACACACACACACACACACACACACACACACACACACACACACACACACACTGCAAATCTTTATCTCAAACCTGACCTTAAGTCCAGACACTCAGTGTAGTTATTCCACAGGCCTCCCACATGGTTAAAAGAGAATATTGTTGCCCTACCCCAGATCATATACCACTTCCTCCAACTCCTCTGTCTCTAGCTAGCACTACCATCCATCCAGCAGCTCAACACAAAGCCTGCTTGTTAATGTTGATTCCTTTCTTGCCTTTACACATCCTCCTGTGAAGAATTCTTGTGACAACCTCCACAATCTTCAGCTCTGCCTCATCTTCTCCATCTCCACTTCCAGCTCCTCCATTCCAGCTTTCAGTTCCTTCTCTTTCCTACTCCTAACAAACAACATCTTCTTGGCTGGTTTCTAGGCTCCATTGCCTTTTCTTTATGTCTTGTTTTCCATCCAGTAGCTGGAGCAGGCATTTAAACATGACCCAGGTCATAGGCCACCCCACATAAATCTTCTGAAGCCTTCTCACCCTACTTGGAAGTAATACCAATATTTTCCTGATGGCTCATAGAGCTCCATGCAGTCTAAGCTATGCCCCTGTCTGTTTGTTTTCTGCCTCGATTATGTCTCCTTTGGAAATACAGCAACATTTCTATGATGTAATGATTCTATGGGTCTTATTCACGGCTGTCACTTAGCACTTAGAAGGGACTGGGTTCTAGAAGACATACACTGTACACCAGTATTCCAGGCCGTCAGAAATGGTGGGCAATGTCATATTGGAAAAGCGCTGGGACACAAAATGGGGTGCCAGCCTGCTCTTTAGGAAGCTGCACTTAAAGAGGTGGTGTTTGAGGTTTTTGAAGACCTATACCTATACTTCTGTTTTTCAAAAGTATGTCCAAATGTTCTGAATGATACATTTAGGTAGCAATAAATAGTTAAAGCAATATAGAAAATCTCTTGGGTTGCAGACAGAAGAGAGCAATGGGCTTGAGTGTGAGCAAGAGGTGGGAGCTAGTATAATGCACATTCAATATCATTCATGTCTACCGAGGTGATGAGACAACATGGAAGTAATCCCAGTGAAGCAGGCTGGAAGTTGGTTTTAAGAAGGAAAAGTCTGGGTGAGAGTTGTAGCCTAGCATGCTCAAGTATCCAGGCTCTATAACCTGCAACCTCACCCTACAAACACATACACACATATCTATAGAACAAGAAACAGAAATAATTAAGAGAGTATGTAAAGACCAGGCAGAAGTGCTCTGATTCTCAATGGTATGGCTGGTAGAACTGGATGCAGTAAGACAAGAGCTTTATCTAAGACATTGACAACACTATAAGGAGAAGAAAGGAAAGAGTGAGTCATAAGCAAGTTGCAAGATAACTGCAGACCTCTAGGATGGTGATATTGCTTGGTGAAAGAAGAAAGGTAGTTTGAAAGGGAAAATCTTAAGTTCAGTTTTAATCACAGAGTTTGAGAAGGCTGTGTATCATAAAGGAAGAGTTCTTTCAATGAAAGCACAGAAACTAGAAGAAAATACAAATGAAAGTGGGAATGTGGACTTTGTGAATGATTTTCCCACTTCTCCAGTGGAACTCTCACGTAGATAAGGTGACATAGGCATGGAATCCCATATGAATGCACTCACCATTATTTTGGTGCTGGAGACGTCTGTGTCAGAGGTGTTTGCCAATACAAACACCCCTATGTCTGCAGAGAGTCAGACATGACTTTCAATTTTCTTTTCCAAATCACTTTCAAGTCCCCAGGCTGTCAGTTCAAGAGTCTCAGAGGTTACCTTAAAGCACAAGATGTCAGGTTTTATATCTAACAAACTGGAAACATTGGAATATTCAAGAATGATCTTGATTAGCTGTCTGGTGCTATGTAACAAATTACCCAAATGTGAGCAACTGTGAGCAAATCAAAGCAATGGACACTTGTTACTAAATCAGGATGGGTATCACAAAGTGACCTAGGGCTTTAGTAGTTGATGCTGGGGGACTCAGGAGGCTGCGGCAGAAACATTCTGCCATGATAGCTGCCCATCTCTTTTGTGGTATGAAGCCCAAGACAAAGAACAAAAGACAGAAATAGCTCCTTTTGTGACTGAGTCTCCCATATCACACACCACCACTTCAACTAACTACTGGTCACAGTTACTTTCAGTCTTGCAGATGGAAAACAGTATAGACCCTCCTTTTGGAGAAAGGAGTGTGAACAAATGTAAGGGCATGTTTTTGAAGTCAGCACACTTCTCTACAAGTCAGAGAAAAATTGCTGGAGCTTTTCTCTTGGACATCCAGAGAGTGAGGCTACCAATGTTTCAGGCACAACTAGTATAGGAAGACTCATCTGTTTTGCAGGGTTCCATGAAGTGCTAGGCAGTTTCTTGTAAAGTGGTCACAGGGTTACCAGAGAGTGGGAAGTGCATTGGGGAAGTTTTTCAGACCCTGCTACACCAGAGTTTGGAATGCCAACACACAGTAAATGAGGTTCGCAGTTGTGAGAGGGTTATTCTGAGTACCTTGGCAGGGAGTTCATCTCAGACATCTGAAATGACACAGTACCTTTTGGTCCTGGTTACCAACACAGCCAGTGTTGACTCAACCTTGATCATGTGTCAGACACCATTTGTGTGGTATCTATGTTTGTCTTATTCAGTCCCCAGACATGGTGAGGAAGTTAATATTCTCCTTTTTTGGTAGGAAATGAATGATCTGAAAAGTCCTCACCATTGTTCAAAGTCACACAGCAAAAGAGGACATGAGCTTTGAATTCCAGTTTGTAAACATTACATCACAGTCTCTGCTTTGAACATAAGAAAGTTGTATCTATAGATACCATCATGCATTACAGTGTATTTCTTAAAATGTAGCATGCACCTAACATGGCCCATGCAGGGTAGGCTATAAGATGACCTCATTCTTTAGAAATCCCCTTCCCCTTGACAGCCTGTTTTTTTTGTTGTTGTTGTTTTGTTTTGTTTTTTGTTTTTCTTTTTCTGTAGTGATATTTAAAATGGGAGCTGGGTAGGGTGTTTAGTTATTTTGTTTTTGTTTTTTGAGTCTCTTCTACAAATTCAAATCTGTCCCGTTTACAGATATGGTTGTAAATTCCTTACCACATGAGGCACATCTTTCTTCTAATGCATAAAAGCTCATAATCATATCATTAGTGCAATAGACAACAAAATTACCAAACTTTGAATACTTGTTTATAATTATACGTCAATGCAATTCTCAAGAGACCCATTTGGAATCTTTCTTAGTCCTTCCTTGCTAGTTAGTACCTCCTTTTTTCTCTCTCTCTTCCCCTACCATGTTTATGATAGCTTTTGATTTCTTTCTCTGCCCTGGAGCTTGTGTAAGTCACTCATGTGTGTATTCATTCAGTCAGTCATGAAACATTTGTTTATTGATCTCAACATATATTTACCAGCATTTACTATGTGGTAAGCATTTTTTTGTACTTGGTAGTGAATCACTGCTGTGGGCCCAGAGATGTATCAGACACCATCTATGTAATAAACATATTCAGATCATTGCATTAGTCTGTGACTGGGTCCTGTAAGAAGCAAATTCCCAAAGATTAGCTATGCAAGGATTTGATGAGGAAAGTACATATGAAAACAAATGGGAGATTTAGTGGGAGCAGGGAAAGCTGTTAGACCACAAGTCTAAGGCAGAGTGAAGGAGAGGGAGAGAGCAGGTTTGGCACAGCCTCTCTAGACCTTTGTACTGTCTTAGAAAGGAGGATGGCTTGGTGAAAAGCCACGGTTTCTCCAAAACAACCTGGTCTTCCAGCAAAAGGCCTGCCTACCATCCCTGTTGGATTGAGTTGCAGTCTGGAAACATGCTGGGGGAAAAAAAGCAGGCAGGGTCAGCACTGGGATGTTTCTTTTACCCTCCTCATGTGATGCATAGGGCCTTCACTCTCAATGCTACCTCTGACTCAGGAAACCACACTATCCCAGGCTGAGTGGGAGAGCTAACAAAGGATAGATACACTCAAGCCCTTTCCCTGGGAGGAGAACTGAGAGCTTACTGTGGCTGGACCATTTGGCTGCAGGGATGGGATGTTTGGTAACCAATTGAAGAAACATACAAATCTAAACCCTTGAAGCAGGAAAGGGAATTGAAGAGCTCCCAGGAGGAAAGAGAGCTGTTCTCCTCCCAACCAATCAGATGTGGCAAGATACAAGGAAGAGAGTTAGACTGTGCGAAAAGTGCCCTTCAGGAGGATAGCATTAATGGTGAATGTGCAGAATGTGCAGAAGCCAGGAGAGGGCTTGAAATGAATGAATGGTGTCACATGATCCCCAGTGTCCTGGGCAGAGTCTCTAATTCCCAGATTCCTGGCTCAGGTCCTGGAAAGGAGCCATTCTCAAAGGGAAGTATTATATAAAGACACATCATTTGGGGGGAAATTCAGGTGACTAGTATGGTATTTTTGGTCTCTCTGGTGTAGTTCTGCATAGCTGTCAACAGATAACTCAGTACTGGAGTTATAAGCTTACCTTTCTTCCTCCAGAGTCCTCCTAATTATCCCAGAAGTCAGTCAACAATCGTATATAGCAATAAGCTTGTTCATGTGGCATCTGTGTATCTCTTGACATTTATATGGTTGGAACAATCATGAGTGAAAAAAATCAAAACCCCCAAACCATACAACCATAGGAGGGCTGTAAACAAATTCATTGTCAAGTGGTCAAGGGCCCAGCCAACCTCATCCTTGCCTTGGTCTTTCTCTGTTTCTTCTGGGAGAATCCTCTCTTTATCCTCTTTAAGTCTATGTAGAATACATATTAAGAGCACCCTTATATTGGTACCTATACCATGCAGTACAGTTGTACCCGAGGCCCTTGAACTGCAGAACTCACCCACAAAAACATGTAGCTTCTACATTGGTTATACACTTCATTTCTGATGGTTTAAATACTCAGGCAATATAAAAATTTCCCATCAGAATTTTATGCATCAATCACACAGTCTCAGGAGAAGGAAGAGCAGGCTGTGCATAGGTTTGAAAACCTATTGTAAAATCCCTTTCCCTGGAAGACACACCCTAGGTGCTGTAGATCATCCTTCCTCCTCATAAATTCACTGCGTCGTTAGTGATTGGGCTACCACTTGGTTCCAAATACTGGAACAGTTTTCTATTCCGCTCACACAAAAACTGAGCATGTAGAACAGCCTACAGGGTTACATGCACCTAACATTCCTTTCTTGAGGCATTTCTTTGTCCTGTTGCCAGCTTCTTTCTTGCCTCTTTCTTTCAGTCCCAGCTGCATAAACTTCTTTGTTCCCACTGAAGAGCTCATTAGCAAGGTCTTGTCCCTTGCCTTATCTCTTGCTGGTCCAGCTAGCTGCTTTTCTGGCAACCACGACAGCCACATGGCAACTGGCTGCACATGGCTGGGCTCCTCTTTCTCTTGCCTCTGTCCTTGGCCCTCGGTCCTTTGTTGTCTTTATTCGTGCCTGGATTAGAATATAATTTACTTATCCTACTCATCTGCATTCCTCATCTACAAGATCCTGGCTTCTGCCATTTTTATTTTCTGCTACATGTCCATCACATTAAAACAGTGTGTGGTTCAAAATTTATACAAAGGTCAAATATCAGGATCTCCATGTTTGAGTATTGTCAGATGAGAGGACATGGGTGGAGAAAGCCAAAGTGACTCTCTCCAGTCACGTGACTGGGAAATGATAAGGCCTTTGTTCTAGTTCTAGTCCTGGTCTGCCCAGCCCCCAGGCCCGTGTCTTTACACACAGACTATGATTTCCTTTATTTCCCATAGTCAGTAGAGTGATTTCATGGCTCCAGCAGGGAGCTGCTGTTTCATGGATCTCTGGATTTTAGGTCAGGGAGCCAGGCTGTGAGAGAGAAGAAGAAGCCAAAAGAGGGAAGAAACATCAACAAAGGATCAAGTGAAGTGGGTGGGTGTCCCCTGTGGTTTATGACATCACCCAGGCTGGATGGCACACACAGATGGGGAAGCAGGGACACGCATGAGCCAGCCAAGTGTTCCATTTAGATGTCACACACAGATGTCTAATTGGCGCTTAGTGTTTATTAACAGAAGCAGCTTCGCCATCTAGAAATGAGAGTTCATGAGGACAGGGCCAAGGATACACCTCAAGAAATGTGCCTCCCTCTTTATCAGCATTGCAGCTGCATATTTTCTCCCCGGTAGCCTATTGTATGCTTTTTAAATGCTTTAAAACAGTATCCTCCACTGGACCAGCTGCTGCAGGCAGGATGTGTCTCTGTTCCAAGGATCTGTGGGAAAGGCACTCCTGTGTGCTGCAGATAATCTACATTCTTGTAGCAACTGGTGAGATGCCGGCCATTGCCTGGCATCTGCAGCCCTCACAGAGCCTTTCCGTGCCCTTCTCCTTCCCACTCACCAGTCCACAACAAAGAAAGGTCATGGGCTGGAAGCGGATAATTATGCTGTCTTGGGAATTGAAGGTTTCCTCTGAGGACCACAGGAACACAATTCATTTCTTAAGTCTTTCTTCTTCAGTACTAACGAAGTCAACCAAAAAAAAAAAAAAAAAAAAAAAAGAAAGAAAGAAAAAGAAAAATTTCTTCCCCACCCGGACTCGCCAATGCTGGATGAGAGAAGTCAGCATGAATTTTAATCAGGATGTCTTGTTTTTCAGCCCTGAGCTTTTCCATAATCAATTTCTTTTTGTCTATTAACTAAAAGTGAATAGTTTATAGGGTGTGAGAATCAATTGATCCCAACACCGAGAATCCAATTGCTTGCATTTAGAGCTAAACTCTGGTGAATGTTTCTATAGAAGCCAAATTTATGCAAAAGGTGTGCCCCAAGAGGATTATTTTTCCCTTTGAAAGAGACCTGCTTTCAGGCTTCTATAAAAAGTTGAGCTGGTATTGTCAATGAGTTTCCACCAAATGCACTCCAGTTTTCTGTCTCCTTTCCTTTTTTTTCCCTGGGACCTATCTGTTCTGAGAGTGAGACCTGTGTGGATCCTCCTTGTCTTGACTTTTCTTTTTCCTATGCCCAGCAATTTTATTTTGCTGCAAGTTTTCCTGCAGGGACCTTGCCTCTCTGGCCTCTGGGAGGTGTGGGGAGGGGGCTGCCATGAAAGGGGAATGCTCGGGAGTCAATGAGCACATTGTTCTATGGCTAGAGCAGGAGGGAGAGATGAAGTTTGAAGACTTGAACAGACACATTGACTACTTCTTCCAGGCTTAATGAGGAGATGATGGTGTCTCAGAGGACAATGAATCCAGGAGCCGTGTTTCTTAGCCTCATCTACCATGCGGGAGGCCCTCTGTCAGCACACTTGCCTCTTGACCTTAATGACTGTAGTCAACCCAGGGGCATTAGCCACAGAAATGTACTGTTTAATCACTCAGGAGGCAGAAAAGCCACCAGGTGTCAGCAGGCCGTGTCTGGCCCACATGCACAGGAAAGCCTGTGTTCCAGGCCTTTTCCAGCTTCTGGAAGGCCCTTGGTTTATAGCAGCAAAATTAAAATTTTGATGTGGCCATTTCATTTTTTTCCCTATCCATACAGGTCAGCCATTTTCAAAATAATCAATACTTAATTCCTATAATGGTTAATTGACTCACTTTACATTCCATCTCTGGCTCCATTGCCCTTTGTGATCCCAGGATATCTCCTGAAAAGGCTCTGGCCCTGCCATGTTGATAAAAATCTTGCTTTCTGTACCCCAAACATAGGATTTAGACTCCTTTGATGTTTGAAATTAGGCTGTGGCAGAATGATCATGGAAGGAAAAAATCCCTGATGGTACTTTACTTAGCTAGCAAGTATGTGGGTCCTATTAGCCAATCTTAATTAAAATGAGTAACATCTTATTTTGTAAATGGTAAAAGTGCAATGATTTCCTCAAGGTAGCTATATTTACCACAAGTTAACCACTCATAAAAGGCTCTCATTAATTTGTTTATTCCTCACTAGTATCCTACACATGTCTTACTTACACCCATTTTAGAGATTGCAGAACTGAGACTCAGAAAAGTGAAACAATTTGGTTCCCGATATACAAGGTATCACATGACATTCCATAGCCATGTCTCAGATGTCCTCCTGAGAAAGTTGGGAGAATAGCTTTGGAAGATTAAGTTCACCTACCAGAGACACTGTAGACCTATCCTCCTCTGTAAGATGTACTTTCTTTTGATTTGGTCTAGATCTGGATGACCTGGAGACTGTCACAGCAGAGCACAAGCTCTCAGACGCCCTTTGTAATCTTCCTTTAGCCTCTCCATACATTTATAAGAGATAGTTTGGCTCTTTTTACCAAACATGCTGGCAGCTGTTGGTGGTAGATGCATGGATATGTATGTTGGCTGGAGGTTTCTGTGTTGTAGATGGTGATGGTTGTCATGTGAACCCTGACACTAGAGGGAAAGTTTTCAAAGAAATTCTCTCTTTGGATTTGCAATTTTTTTAGAGTGTAGTCATTTTTGATGAGACTCACAGAAAATTATTGAACCTGAAAAACTTGGAACCAAATGGCAGGCAGTGTCGGGTTTGTCGCTATGGTGCTGCCCTTATGCAAACCACAGGGCATCAGTATATGAGAAAGAGAAATATATACACCAGTATATAAGAAAGAAAGGAGAGCTGGAGAATGGGTTCATCTTAGTCCATAAGCAGATGTTGAGTCTGGGGTACAAGAGGATGCCATGACACTGTAGGGTAGGTAGCCATTTTGTGGTAGATTCTTTCAGAGCCAGCATCTTCTCTCTGCATGACAGTAAGCAAACTTGTTTTGGGTTTGAGAGGTTCAATCTAATTATTGACAAAAATGTGTTCTAAACCATTTGTATCATCATGCTACTGCTATTGCTAACACTGGCCAGGCAGCTGGGTTGCCAGAGCCCATCCAAGGGTCCACTACATGGGTATCAATTCTCACCTTCCCTTTCATCTCCATGGCACCTTCCTTTGTATTTCAGCCCGGCACTGTCCTCTGCTGGCATGTTGTTTTCTGAGATGCAACTCACCCAGAGAACGATTTTTTCCTAAAGCCTTTATCACTGTCCTTCCATCAGACCTTTCCTCCCATCCTACACAAACTCACTACTATCAGCTCTGTCCTGGGCTTTCGTTGCTTGGCTTCTGCAGCTTCTACCCATTCTGTCCCAGGCCAGAGTTGGACATAGCCTTCCTCAGCCTGTTGCTGACCATTGCTGTTCTGAACACACCAGGGATCTGTTGGTGTTGTTAGGACCCTAGGTTTTTAGAAGCCATGCTCTGTGGGAAGTTTGACTGTGAGATGAACAAGGGGACATAGTATTTCAGAAGGTGTGTCAACTTTTCTTCATCTACTGAAGACTAAAGTGCTTGAGAGAGAGACAGAGAGAGACAGACAGACACAGAGAGAGAGAGAGACAGAGACAGACAGAGACAGAGACAGAGAGGGAGAGAGAAAGAGAGGGGAGGGAGGTCAGTCAAACAGAACAGTGCTTCATCTATATAAAAATTACCCGCTGTTTCTTCATTTTTTTCTTGTGTGTGGAAAAAAAATGGATGAGTTTCATGTAGCTATAAAAATTAAGGAAGATAGCACTGTGCTTTATGTTTCAAGGCATATCTGATTAAAGAAACATTTGGTGACTTCAGACCAGCACTCTAAGTCCTGTGGTGATGTAAAGGCTCTGTGTCTACTCATACGGTATGGCGACAGAACCACATGTAGCTGGGGACACTTGAAATGCAGCTAATGTGAGAGATCAATTGACTTTTGATAGTATCTAACATAAATTATTTTATATTTCAATGGCCACACATGGCTGCAGATACCCTAGTAGACAATGCAGCCTTCTTTAGCATGAGTACTGTTGTGGACCCATCACAAAGTAGCATCATTGCCATCTACCATCTTTATGCCACTTTCATCATGGCCCTTGGGGTAGGTAGAAAACAACTGTCTTTGGTCTCTAGAACTTAGATCTACTTCAAGACCCTGCCTCTGTGCCTGACAGTCATATCAGACCTAGGAGTTAACTTAGTCTAAAACTGAGGCCCACATTGAAGATAAATAAGAGAACATTTGCTATTTCTCATGTACAAGCTACGTAGTACTTTCATTTAGTAATGAAATGTTTGACTGACCTCCCTCCCCTCAGTCTGCACTGCATCCCAAGGAGGTCTACACATCACTATAGTATACCCATTTTGTGTACCAGGAAACTGAGGCATGGCCACGGAAGTAACATGTGCTATAATTTAAGTTTAGACATTTGAAAGTGAAGCCTTCTCTCTGACAACTACTGAAGTGTTTCTGTCAGGATACCTTGCAGAGAAATTCCTGGCCTAGCACCATGAACCTTCTCATTACTTACTGTACATGACATCGAACTCTGAGTTAAAAAAAAAAAAAAGGTAATTCCAAGAATGGCCTAAGCTTGCCAGTTAATTCTGACACTGCTGAGGGTTAGTGCATGCTTTACAAGTGAAAAGCATAGTATTCACCAGACCTGTACTTCAGACATCAGCTGTAAGCCCCGAGGCTCCTCTGCCCACCTGTACTTCTCATTAGCTATGCATCTCTGAGTTCCCAGGGTTGCCTCAAGTTCAACAATTCACTGGAAGGAATCTCAGAATCAAAAAAGAGCTAGCCTTTTGGCTAGTTTTACTTGCATACAAATGGGAACCAACCAAATGAGAAGGTGTTGAAGACAAGATCTGGGGAGGTAGAATTCCTGGAGCTCCTGCACCCCATCCTTGTGAAATGGGGACACACTATCCTCCCAACACATTGAGGCACTGGCTCAGGAAGCTGGGTTGAGACCTAGGGCCAGCAGTTGTGACCATGGCTTTGTCACATAGGTGAGTTTGCCTAAATCAGTGGCTGTGACTGTAGTCTAGTGCTAGTACTCTAGGCTTCCTGAGGTCAGGCAGGCTTGCTTTTGCCTCTGCCCTCTAACCATGTAGCTGATATTTTTAAGTGTGACTAATTTCATTTCTGGAACTGTCTCAGAACTCAGCGGGGCTATCACTTTACCACTGCAAGCTATTATGTCCCAGTGCCAATAGGAAAGAGTCCTCTAAGTGTTGAGAGATCTCCACCCCAAGAGCCTGGAGTAAATGCCAAACCCTTCTGTAAGAAACTTTTTAAATTAGCATATACTACATAAATAAAATAATGGCTTTGTTATGATGTCTTCACACATGCAGATAATGAAATCTGCAGACTGTAGGCTTTGCAGACCACCTCACCAACAGATAAGGGTGGGGACACAAACATCTTTGAATTTTTAGTCATTCCTGGGCACATGCATTTTCTCATTTCCTCTTTCTGAAGCTCTCCTGAGAAAGATGCTATTGATGTCTTTGTTTTAGAAATTAATGAGGCTAAAAAAGCTTACAATGCTGTTCATGGGCATTCACTGCTAACTACTGATGTGAGGTTGTGTGTTTGTTTGTTGAGAGAGAGAGACAGAGACTGAGACCAAGACCAACCATGGAGTCCAGAAGAGGGTATCAGACTCGCCCGAGCTGAAGTTACCCCAGTGACTGTGTCCCACCTGACCTAGGTTCTGGGAACTGAACTTGGGTCCTCTGAAATACCAGTGTGCACTTCTTAGCCACAGAACCATTTCTCCAGGCCCTTGGTGTGATATTGAAAATAACTGTCAATACTAACTGTCACTATATAACTGTGTGTTACTTCAAGTCAATCACAAGTTCTTTGAATATATAAGACTAATAAATGGATGAGGAACAGGGATGCAAAGCTCTGGATCTCCCTGAAAATATGGGCTAGAAATGGACTTGTTCTGAATGGAGAGTGAGTGAGGCATGTGCACACCTGGAGTTGAAAATAACTGTCACTATATAATTGTGTGTTACTTCAAGTCAATCACAAGTTCTCTGAATATATAAGACTAATAAATGGATGAGGAACAGGGATGCAAAGCTCTGGATCTCCCTGAAAATATGGGCTAGAAATGGTCTTGTTCCGAATGGAGAGTGAGTGAGGTGTGTGCACACCTGGAGGAGAGTGAGTGAGGTGTGTGCACACCTGGAGTTGTTTCTTCCAGATGTGGCAGCTGACCCCTTTTCTGATTTCTCTAACATGCTTAGTGAGGAAAGGTTATGCACCATCCCTGTGCCAGGTCCTATAATAACATAGACAATATGGAGTTAGAAAGATACAGCCCAAGACTTTTCATGGGGTTTTGAGGGCCAGCAAATTGTTGCAACATGAAATCAGGTGTTGAGTTTGGTAATCAAGGAGAGCATCTAGGACAAGGCTTCAAGCCTGAAGGAATGGTGAGGCAAAAGGAGCACCAAGGAGATAGGAGAACAGAATATGGTTGCCAAGGGTTATAAATGGTCAGGGACTTTGCAGGTTCTTGCTCTATACAAATGGAAAGGGGTACAAGTCTATCCACTCTGCTTCCCAGATGGGGTAGGGGTGGGGGTGGGGGTGAAGGTGCTTCAAATCTTAGTGTTTTGTGAGCTTCTTGCTCTGTCTACAATTGCCTGTGAGGCTAAAGCCCCAAAGAAGAGTGCCACCCCCAAGGAGGAGCGTGGATCTAAAGGCTTCCATCTCAGGAATGGCAAGCATGAATGTACCTGTGTGTTAGGGGCCCTGTCCGGCTTTTGCATTTGTGAAGCACTGCCATTGGCTTTCCCTTGATAATCCCAGGGGTCCCTCTGGCTCTAACATTTCATTATTTTGAGATTTTGTGGAAAAAATGTTTTGCAAAGCAAATGAATAGTGTAAACAAGATTATAAAGAGAATGTTTGCCTTCTTAAGGGAATAAACTGTTCTAAAATGCATCAGGAGCATTCATTTGCATAAAAACAATGCAAACTTCATATAAGCAGAGGAGGCTTGGGTAAGTTAATTACAAATACTTTTTTTGTCAATTGTGCAAATCTGTGTGTATTAGAAAGCAGCATATCCAAATACTTTGTAATAGTCTATACTTTGACCATTCATGATTTCTGCTCATGATAGCTGAATTTTTGTAAATTACCTCTCCATCCCATGGGCTATAAATGTACAGGATTTGTTTTGCCAGGATAGATTCGAATAAGTTCATCTTGTGCTTATCTGATGTCAACTGAATCCCATCTGCCTTTGGGTGTTTTGAGTCAGCATGGTCCTGCCCTGCAGCATCCGAAGGCTTGGCTGCAATTGTAACTTATACTGTCTGTTTTTCTGCATCCTTCTTTCTTCCTCATACACCTGAGCATGCCTTCCCTCTACTCCCTCTACCTGCCACACTACACAGAATTCCACTAAAATTGAACACTGCAAATACTTCATTCATCTAGACAGCTACATGTCAGATTCGAGCATTATTCAGAGGTGGCAGTCTCCAATCATCTTCCTGTCCCCACTTTCCCTACACTCTCTTTATCCCCTCCCCCACTATTTCTTGAGCCCTTCAATCTCCAGACAGTCTTTTCAGAGACAGTATATCCAACCTGACCCCTTGGCATCCAACCCCCTTTCATAAGCATAGAAATTGCTTATGACTTCTTGAAGCTTGACCATTTTCTTAAGGCATTCTTCTCCATTCTCAAGTGGCTGTTGAAAATAGCTAGTTACATTTGGTTTTGTCAGGATAAATTCAGGCAAGGATTATCTGGGGAATGCATGGTTTCCTTCAAGATCCTCATGCATCTGGGCAAGTAAAATGGCTGGACCAATTCCCAGGCAGAATGAGCTACCTAGGCAAATGGACATTACACAGGAGAACACAACAGAGGCAGGAACCTCAAGCAATCTCCAGAATCTCGATGGGGAGGAGTTATGCCAAGGACAGGAACCTCAAGAGGTCTCCAGAATCATGACGGGGAGTGGTTATTCTGATGGCATCATTGGCCAACTGGTGGCCCAGAGTCAGAAAGCAGCAGTTAGTGTTTCAGTGTCCCTTTGTTTCATGAAAATACATTTCCTACTCTGGAGTCCCTTTGTTCCATGAAAATATATTTCCTACTCTGCAGTAGGATGTGGTTCCATGATGCTGAGGCAATAGTGGACATGAGATGAAGTAGGAGGCCCAAGACTGGTAGTCGATTGGTTGCAACATGATCAGAAAAGGAATCAGAGGGAGAAAGTCCGAGTCCTGTTTTTGAAAGAGGGAGTGCAGGAAGGAAGGGATAGGAATGGCAGGTGGTTCCCCTGAGGAATACACTTGAACTTGGTTTTTCATTCTGCTGAGAAAGTTGGGCAAAAGTGTTAAGCCTTTGGCTATCATCTACTTTGGGAAACATAGGTTGAGTAGGTTTTAGTACTGGGGGTAAAGCCTAGGCTTAGCACATGTTAGGCAAGTGGTGTGGTACTGAGCTATGTACCTAGCCCTGTTTGCTTTCTTATTTTTTGTCTTGAGACAGGGGCCTCACTAAGTTGCTCTGGCTGGCTTTGAACTCACACTGTCCCAGACCATAAATGTGTGATTCTCTTGCCTTAGCCTCCTGGACAGCTTGGACAGTCAAGTAAGTTAAAAGTGTGACTGTTTAGTACACAAACCTAAGAACACTCCTCTTTTGTCCACCACTCTGCCTGTGTTATTTAATAGGAACAATGGCCCTGTGGTAGCATTTCTTTCACTGTTTACTTGTGGTCTGACTGTCAGAAGTGCAGCTTTATGAATCCAGACAGTATTATTCTGCTTTGGTTTTCAGCTTATATATGGAAAGGTTGAAATTTAGTGTGGGACCAGTGGGTCATTCCATTTCCCTGCCAGACTTTGTTGACTCCCCATGGGAAGCCTTACCCTCTCTGAGGAGTGGATGGGGGAAGGTGGGGAAAGCAGGAAAAGGGGAGGAAGTGTGAACTGGGATTGGTAGGTAAAATGAGAAACGATTGTCTTAAATATAAAACATAACCCCTTTCAAACATGCATGCTTATATAATAGGAAGATGACCTGTGTACATTTCTGGTCATTTTAAAATGTGGGATGATTTTTTTCAGTGGTTCTTATGCTATGTGTAGATGTCTGTCTGGTGTCCAGGTGGGAGCAAAACACACCACTTTTAATCTTTTGGAATTAAAATGCAGCAAAGGGAAAGGGATAGAAAGAGCAGAAGTGCTTGTGTTTGCCTGATGCTGAGGCATGGTTCTCAAGTGGTTTGCCCCAAGGCCATCACATCCCATAGGAGCTACAGTTCATAGGAGCTATGTGTAGCTCTACAGTTCTCTGACATGGAAACTTCTGTTGTGTGCAACACTTATAAATGATTCCATTTCTTTCTGACGGTGTTCCAAGATCCCAAGTTAACATCTAATATTCTCAGAAAGGCTGCAAATGTGAAAAGGGGGACCTCTAGGCTTATCCTGTTTACTGCTGTGCATGTTGAGAGTAAAGCAAGCTGCATGATTGACATGTGCAGGATGCAATTGAGATTCTGTCCTCCAACTTGATCCAGTTGAAGAAAGACTGTGAGAGTATCTGTGATGATCACTCTGGGTTGCTAACCTGACACACGTGGGAAGAGGGCTGTTCAGCTGAAGAGCTGCCTCTGTCAGATTGGCCTGTGGTCATGTTGGTAATGAGTTTTCTTGGTTAGTACTTGATGGAGGAGGGCTGGATACTGTGGGCAGTACCACCTGCAACCAGGCAGGCCTAGGTTGTATATGAAAGGCAGCTTAATGTGAGCCCGGGGGCAAGCTGGGCAGCAGCCATTCCTCCATGGTTGCTACTTTAGTATCTGCTCCGGGCTCCTGCTGTAACTTCCCCTGATGAGAGATTATAACCTATATGATTAAATAAACCCTTTCTTCCCCAACTTTTTATCACAGTGTTTATCACAGCAACAGACAGCAAACTGGAACACCAACCTTCTGCATAAACAGAAACAATGCCATGAATTCTCCTTCCTTTGCTTTTCTTCAATTTTCTATTTTAAGAAATTTCTGAAAATATATGAATTATGCAACTTATCTCTCAGATGAAAAGGAATTTTCTGCTCGGATTCGATAACTCCATATTTATTAATAGCAGTAAAAATTTCCATGTTCTTTGTATCTGATGGGATGCTATGTAAAATATGAAGGAGCCATTCCAGCAAGGATAACTGCTCTAGGAGAATAATTATAAAAGCTATACGGAATTGAATGACCCTTTCATTTGTCATTACTTCTCTGTGTTCAGTAAGGATCTGAATAATTATCCTGACTACAAAGGGAACTGAGTGATATTTTCCCTCATTATGAGATTAAATCCTTAATATACCACTTTCACTATAAGTTAAAACAAAAAACCCCAACCCCTCATCAGGATAGAATGCAATTGGGATTGATGACTGCTCACTGCAGATATGCTTGGACTCCTTACTGGTACCCACGGATATGTGATCCAGGTTCCTTTTCACTTGAAAAGTGTTCATCTCCACAGTTTATGGAAATGGAATTATACTTGTTTGCTGAGTATGAACTTTTGGCCTTTCTGTCACATTAATTCATGATGTTGACAAGGACAGTAGAGTTTCCTTAGGTCATGAACTGTTGGTGGCAGAAACCCAATGCAATATTTTTTTTAAGAAAATAGGATTTTTCTTTGCAGAAGAATTATTTTTTAAAAGTGACTATGGTTTCCAAGGTCATTTCAAGGCAACATTTCAAAGCCATTAAAAAGAAGACAAAGTGTGGGGTCTCCTTTTCCAGGTGGCTTGCATTATACTGACAGCACTCCCATCCCTACTCAGATCCTAAGAATATTATATGACAGCATTTTTCTTGAAAAATGAGGTTTTGGTTATGAGTGATAGTGTCTCACTTTGTAGATGTCTCACATTTATTCATTCGATTACTGGAAGATGCTATCCATGCTGCTGTGGGGGGGTAGTATCCTAAGCACTATTATTTATCTGTGAACCCTGTTTACTATAATGTTACCCAGCATGACAAGATATGCCCATAGGTGCAATAGTTGCACAGATGCTTTCTAGTAGGATTTAAGGCCCACTCTGTAGAAGTAAACTCATACCTGCTGCTGCTGCTGCTGCTGTTGCTGCTGCAAATTTGCACAAGAATCCATGTCTAGGGAACTCAGAGGCTCTAGCCTACTAGTGTTATTTTTCTAACTGTCCTCTAAATACATGGATCTCTGTAGTTTTGTACAGCTCTCACAGCTTATCAGAAACATTTAATTGTGCAGTAGATGTTGGTTGATGCAGAAGCTCACAATTAGACAAAGTTCAGAGAATAAATAACTCTGGAGTGCTCAGCCACCAATGGGACATTCATATCACACCTTGTCCCCAAGGCTCAAGGACTGTCATGGAAAATAGGGCAGGAAGATTGTAAGAGCTGAAAGTCAGGAAAGACCTGAGAAAAATGGCTGTTGTCAACTGCACATAACTTCTTCGATATCCCATGTCTATTCCCACTTTTCAGTGCTGGAACCCTCTCTGGCTTGAATCTGTGCTGACCTTGCATATGCTGCCACAATCTCTCTTGGTGTCTAGAAGACACTGTTTCCTTAGAATCATCCATCACCTCTGGTTCTTATAATCTTTCTGCCTTCTCTTCCACTTGGATCCCTGAGCCTTGAGTAGGGAAGGGTTTGATTAAGTCATCCCACTTAGGACCAAATGCTCCAAAGTCTCTGACTCTGCACATTGTTCAATTGTGGGTATCTTTGTTAATTCTCACCCATTGCAAGAAGCTTCTGTGATGTGGGTTGAATAAATTACTGATCTGTGTAGATAGCAGTATGTCAGTAGGATACATTTTATTGCTATGTTTGACAGAATAATAATATTGGGTTTTCCTGTAGGCCCATGATCAATTTAGTCTCCAGTTCTTGTCCATTTTAGCAGTATCAGGTCATGGGTTAAATCTTACATAGTTGGCCTTAAATCCAATAGCAGGGACAGTGCCCCAACTAGATATATTTAGCTAACAAGGTACAACTGTAGTGCCAGGTATGAATCACATCTTGTTGAGTGTTCGGCCAAAGGAGTCCCATGGAACCCCCTAAACATTACAGACTATTACTAAGGCTGATAGTTGCTCTCCACAACATGATGGTAAAGATCTATTATTGAAGACAATATTTTGTTATGAAACCAAGCATTGTGGCATCAAGCTTGTGCCTAACTAGGAACTTTACCCCTACTAACTAGTGTTCATGGTGCTGGAAGGTCCTATGCAAACTATCAAAGGAGAAGCTTAATCAATATCACCAATCTACAAATCCTTTGACCTACAGTAGCAACCTGTCTTCAAGAGATAGTAGTGAAATAGTGCCACAAATGTTATGGGAGGAAGCAACCACATTTTGACATTTGTTGTTTTTACATTAAGATTATTTAAAAAGGAGCTAGTACCTGGACTGAGTGTAGAGTGCAGAATTTTCACAATATGGAGATGGTATTGATAATCCATCCATTATATAATACAGATTATTTAATCTCCTAAAAGAATCATCATAGAGGGCCTGGGGAAATGGCAAAGAGGGTAAAGTGTTTGGTGTACAAGCAAAAGGACCTGTGCTGTAGTCCCTAGCACCTACATAAATGTCAGGCATGGCTGTGTATGCCTACAATCACAATACTGCGAGGGTAGAAACAGGCAAACCCTAGGACCTGCCAGCCAGTCAATCTATTCAAAATGATGAGGTCCTGGTTGAGGAAGATACCCTGCTTCAAAAATATAATGTAGAGAGAAGTTAGGGTAGAACTTGAAGTTGATCCTGACTGCCACACAGACACTCACAAGTTATCAATCATACCTTCACACATGTACACAACACACACACACACACACACACACACACACACACACACACACACACACACTGAAATGATTCACCATCTAAACTCATCCTAACTTGACTTTGATGGGGTTGAAGGGAGTGAGGGAGAAAGAGTAGAATGCCTCTATGTATAATTATGGAAGGAGTATTACTGTCTTCCTTTCTGTCTTGCAGCCTGAAGAATAAATAATGAAACATCAATCAAGAGCTAAGAAGAGATGCCAGCATTTCTCTGTGGCAGAGAACTGCTCACCGACCAAAAGAGGATCCTTTCTTGAGCAATGAACACTTCTTACAAGGATTCACAGATTAACACATGACCAATCTTGATTTCTGGAAATAGATAAGATTTCTTTTTCCTTGTTTAATTTAGTGGCAAATTATACTTGGATGGGTTTTAAAGAATCCTTTCCTGGTAACATGTTTAGCACAAGTTCTAATCTGCAATCACACAGCAACTAGTCAGAGCATTATTCAGACTTACACAGAGTGGAAAATTTAATTTCCTATTTATTCTAGATTTCCTTAGAGTTACCATGATTCTGTGAGACCCTTCATGGCTATCATGTAAGTCTCCCAGATCCATTAACGATTACACGTTTGTCATCACGGGGAACATAGTTGGTGACAACATCCGCAGTAATAGAACAGACTGTGGTTTGTGGAAGTTATATAACAGACAGAATTCTGGTCTTTCTGCCTCACGCCGATGAGCCAGCCTTGCCTCTAATGCCAGGAGCATGCGAATAGTTGAGAAAGAGAGGAAGGACCTTCACTCTGGATCACCTTGATTGAAAGCTACCTAAGATTAAGCCAAGTTTTGTCCTTGCAAGCTGCCAGATCATAGCTTAGGAAAAGAATTAGTTTGATTGCATGATGATCCTATTAAGTCAAAGTGTTGTCACAGTGGTCGACCTTGGTGTAATGCTTTACTAAAGGCATCCAAAGGAGGATTTTTAAACCCCAGAGTGAGAGAGAAATGGTCCTTAGGAAGTTGGCCTGAATGGTGGGCTTTAATTTGGGACACTGATGATTTGGAGGAGAAAGTGACTAAATCCTGAAGAAGCTTCTTTCTTCTATTTCTCTTCCATCCTGTTGCTGAGCTGGGATTTGGTGACTTTGAAAAGGATGACTATGGGTAGAGGATCGACCAGAGAACTGATGCTCTTTGAAGGGATCGACTCTGAGTGCAACTGTTAAATTCCTTCTCCAGGGTCAATTGCTCTGCATTGTGATGGGAAGTAGTGTCTTGTACACACTACAAGGTAGAAGCAGAACTGCCATTCCTGGGCTCTCAGCTGGCTGGAGCAGCCCTTTCCACCCTGTGACCACCAATCTAATGAAGTCAGACTTTTTCAGACATCATTGCTTTCCACGGAGATCTGAAGTGGTTACAGCCAGTGAGCAATAAATGAAACGACACGGAAATGCACAGTGTTGTTCTTAAGGTGCCTGTTTTGTTGTGTGAGGAGGTCACAGTCTGTGAAGCGTCCAGACTGTGGCTGTGAAGAGGAAGGTCACACACCATGTACAGTCCTGCTGCAGGTGGGGAGGAAGAAGGGTGTGGTGACAATTTTATTTTGCTATTTTGGAAAAAGCACACAACAGAGCTACAATCCTCCAGTGATGGCTTGTCTTCGAATGTGTGGAATAAAGCTTTATTTGTCAATTCTGCTGTAAAATAAGCATAGTCTGAGTATTTTTATTTTTAAATCTTTTTTTTCTGCTTATGTTTAGTGCCTGAGCTCTTTCCCTGAAGTGTGTTTATTTATTTATTTTTTGATGACCTAAGATAGAAAAGTCTAGGAACATAGATTCCCTTTGTGTTACAGTGAAGCTTTGCCAAGCCCTTTATAGATAAACCTCCAGCTACAATAATCTGATTATTTCAGAGTGCCTCATTGAAATCCCATTGCCCTTTGTCAAGCTGACACAAACACCCCACCAGAAATTTTGTTGGTTTGACTGTTCTCATATTTGTTCATGTCCATGCAGATAAGGGGAATTTCATTCCAGCACACCATAAAGACCACTTGACCAGACTGCTTAATGCAGGAAGGCTCAGAAATACTGCTGTGTCCTGGAGACTGTAGAATAGAAACACCTCTACTCGGGAAAATGTGCTGTTCACTGTTCCTTTGGTGTGGCTCTATGTTAAATTAAGTCTTACATTACTTTCCAATTTTGTTATGGGTAGATGGGAGTTGAGTTTAGGGCAAATGTTTTCAAATGGCCAGTTAACTCTGCTGGAAAGAAAAGAGATGCATGCTGCCATCACTTGGAACACTCTGGAACAGCCACAAGGAAAGCACATACCTACCAACCCTTTATTGAAAATGTCTATATTCAATAGAAAGTCATTGATGGTCAATATGGTCAAATGTCTCTTTCTCTTGCTTCTCTTTTCATCCCATGACATAATCTTATTCAGTAGGCATTGTCCATGTAATTTACCATGTGAACTCCATGTGTAGCCCTGATTCCTCAGAGGTCCAAATGACTCCTTAGTCCTGGCAATACAATTCAAATTTGCTTTACAAAATGTTCTTCCCTTTTAGTGCAGAAGTAAACTTGAGGCTAGCACATGTGCCAGTGGCCACAAATGCCATAGCAGTGAGTCCCAAATTAATGAGCTCTCCTTATATACAGTCTCCACAGCCCAGTGAACTCATAAATATGCTCATAAAGCAATCCACTAAGCAGCAAATGCTGCAGCGATTCCTTCTGCAGTAAAACTCACCCACTCCTGCTGGACTGGAAGACCAGCAGGATTTGAACTTTCTTGGCCTCTTAGATGACATAGGAACATTTGGAGCTGCAAAGATCTTCATACTGTCTGTTGGAGCGACTTTATTAGGCCAACCATATCAAAAGGCAAGAACATGTGCAATACTGACACTTCTGTAGAACTCCCCACCTTCCTGTCAAAGCTAAGTGAGACATGTTTTGACAAGGGGTTGGGAATCCAGAACACTAAACCCCAATAAGAGACTGACCAGGTTGTAGCTACACTCTCCACTAAATATCTATGGTTCACTTGATCAGCTTTGTCCAATGAATTATTTTTCTTTTGTAAGAATAAAACTAAGAAGGGTCTGTCTGTTCAACAAATTATTGTAGGGATGAGTCCCCCTCCCCTTTTCTGGTTTTGAATTTGTTCATATTCAAGGCATGTTAAACTACCTCATAGGTTTGTTGTGTGGATTAGCTGATTAATAAATAACAACTGCTTAAAATAATGAATCTGTATGTAAATGCCGCCTTAATGTTTTTCCTCACAAAAGATTTATGAGTCAAATCAGCTGGGTGATATTTCAACTTGATGTGTAAAGGCCAGACGTGGGGGCCACACCTGCCATCTCAGCATTCAGGATGCTGACATCCTGATTGTGCCAGGATAGACTAAGGGCACAATCCAAAACTGTTGGATATGCCACCAGACAACATTGCACAGCCAACAAACAAAATCAAAAGCATGTTACTTATTTTAAATTTTACTTTTATTTGCTCCTTTATGTATCTATTTTGGTTTCTTGAGACACAGTCTCTCTGTGTAGCTCAGGCTTGCCTGGAACTGTTAGTCTCCTGCCTCTGCCTCTCAAAGGCTTTTAAATTCTTAAAAAGGAGACAACACTGGCCTTCAGAGTATCTGAGATGATATTATGGTAGTCTAAATGTCTGCATTTAAAGTAATTTATAGTAAAATTAAAGTGGTTTTGAGATTACAACTTGATACCATTGGTGTAGGTTCCTTCACATCTGAAAGAAAAGTAAAGCAGTCACAGCTTCCTGTGTGTGCTTCTTAGATCCATGAGGTTGGTAGCATTGGTGAACATCTGCCTAGATTGTGCTGTCCTGAAAACCTTTTAAATGGTGTGTATGAGTGTGTGTGTGTGTGTGTGTGTGTGTGTGTGTGTGTGTGTGTGTGTGTGTGTGTGTGTGTAAGCAGTGTATGGGGGAGGAGATGCAAGATCTTGTGCCTGTAGACCAGAGGACAATGTTAGGTGCTGTTTCACCACCCACCTTGTTTTTGAGACAGTGTCTCCTGGATCAGATTGGCCAGTGAGCCCCTATGGGTCCTCATGTTAGCACTGGGACTTCAAGGACGTGCCACCATGCCCAGACTTTACCTGAGTTCTAGGTAAAGTTCACGGGTCTCCATTGCTTGTACAGGAAGTACTTCAGCAAGCATTTTACAAACTGAGACATCTTCATAGCCCTTAGTTTAAAAACAACAGCAACAAACCCAGCAGCCTAAAGAGAAAGGAGTGGAGTTAAGACTATCCAGTTTCCCACTGACATCATCTGGAAACTCCATAGCAACTAGTTAAAAAGTAGTTTTACTGCTGCCCCCACTTGGCAGCCATTTTCCTCTACATGATTAATTATTCCTTAATCGCTATTACGAGTAGAGGTTTTACATGCTAATTTCAAATGCTTCAACTTAATTAGTAATTCACTCTGACCTTTAAAACCCATACCCTGTAATCTTCAAATTATATGAGTAAGGGAAAAAAATTGAATTTTACTTCTACCCTTCCGACTGCCATTAGTAAGTGATGCACAACCTGCTGTCCTTCAGAGTCAGCTGGGGTTGTCCCAAGTCCAAGCTCAAGTTATCTTGTGGTCATCAGAGTCAGTAAGGGCTAAGGGTGACTCAGCTTCTAAGAAAGGGGTAATGCAAACACAGCACCTTTTTTACTATAAGGAAATGAAGACAACTGCGCACAGTAATGGATTCTCTTATAATTCTCTTTTGAGGATTCCGGCAAACTTACCATGGGGTCTGCTGCTCTTTAAATAGGAGAATATCCAGCAGGAAGACAAGGAGCCATAGAAGTCTTCCTCACAGGGGCTGAGGAAGGATCGGCTTTGAAATATTCAGGTTCTATGTGTGTACATGTATGCTCAATCATAGCAAAATTGTCTTCATAGTTGATTGAAACTGACTTCATGGTGAATCATGACTGTCACGTTAGTACTGGTGAATCTACCAATGGCATTTCAAGAGTTGTTATTCTCTCTCCTTCGGTTCACTCCTCCTTTAGAACTCTTTGAGAAGCTAATAACTGGGGGTGTAGACAAGAGCATAGGCGTACTTACCTGTTTTATCAATCATATAATCTCTCTGGCTGGGTAGAGAACAATGCAATGGAGGATTACAAGGAAGTTAGCTTCCACTCATCACCTAGAGAGAACTTGTCAGGTTCTGGGTGAGAGCACACTGTGGGAAGAAAGACACCAGGCCTTCTAGTTGCAACCTGCAGCTCTCAGTACTTGGGTGCTCTCATAAGTCTCAGTTCTGTATGCGAATGCTGCCAGTTACCTCCTCATTTCTTGTAGTGGCATTTGTTTGTGGTCACAAGCCTTGAGGAACACATTGTCAGAAGTTTGGGGTGTCTTGTCCTTTCTATTTTTTTTTTTTTTTTGCTACTCTTATCTAGAAAATGATGGTTTTCACAATGTGACAGACAGCAAGGGTTTAAAAGCAGTATGTTGCGAGTGCATGATGCCATTTGAGAGGCCTGTTTGAAAACCATAAAGTTCCCACTTGCTCCCTAGAAGTAATCTGTTAAATATTTAGTCTTCATTTATCATTTTATAAACCACTTAATGTAAGGCTGATCATAAGCCTATGTCTACCTTCTTTATAGAACATCTCTTCTCTCGTTGCTCTTGGGTTTAAAGAGTTTAACCCTGAAAGCCAGTGTCCTCTATGAATTCTCGTGGGGTCCAGTGATGACAGTGGGTCTCCTGGGACTCAGGATTCAACCAGACATTGGCGCTTGGCAGTCCTAGGAGAGAAAGAACCAAATATTGAGATATCATCTTTTTTTTTTTCTTTTTTATGTCCCTTGCCACACTCACTGGTTCCAGAACAGCTCTGCTTCACTTCTTCCCCTCCTGCACTCCATAGTCACTTTAGTCGCTTGTTCATACGATTTAAGGCCCCTCTCCACTGCTGTGGTGCAAGAAAGAGACCCTGTGTTCGTTAGGAAAGGTCTGCTGTTATCTCAGTTATTGCTGGTAGTTTTGTAGCCAAACATCTGAAAAGGGAAGTGGGAACCACTGGAAGGAAAAGAAATTTTAAAATTTTAAGAAGCAATCTGCTCTTCTGTTGATGATGATCCAAATTAAAATAAGTAGTAAGAGGTGTTAGAGGGTGAGGGTGTGTGTGTGTGTGAAGCTGTTTATCCAACTCTGGATGATATCAAATCTCTGCTGTCAGCTTGACACACCTGGGAAGCAGGGATCTCAGTTGAAGAATGGCCTCTAGCAGATTGGCCTGTGGGCATGTCTGTGTGACATTTTCTTAATTGCTACTTGGAAGGAGGCCTAGCCCACTGTGCATGGCACCACCCCTAGGCAGGGAGGCCTGCATTGTATAAGGAGGGTAGCAGAGCAAGCAGCATTACTCTGTTGTCTCTGCTTCAATTCCTGCCTCCACATTCTCACCTTGGCTTCCCTCAATGATGGATTGTGAGCTGTTAGCCAAATAAACACCCCCCCCCAATTGCTTTTGGTTAGAGTGCTTAATCACAGCAACAGAAACCTAACGAGGGCATACAGATATATTAATTTAACAACTGGTTATTAAACACAGGCAAAGTATTATATGGAAGTGATGGAGAGTTAGGCAAGTGGGGGTTAGTGTATCATTATGTCAATGCTTTGTTTTGATTTTGGGCATATTACATACTGTTTTTCTGAGCTTCAATTGCTCAGTACTTAGAGTGAGGCTCAGAGACAGCCTTCATTATCATTCCTTAATGTTGGTCTAGGGTTTGTAGCTGAGGTTGGCCATAAACTCATGATCCTCCTGCCTCAGCTTCCTGAGTGCTTGAATTATACTACCATACTATTTAAATAGTGAGCCCTTCAGCCTAAAGGGAAGAGATTTCTATGGTGGTGTTGATAATGATGATTATGAAGATGGTGATGATGATGGTGTGCTGAGGAGGTAGCCTGGGTCCTTGGGAAGCTGGACAGGCCTCTACAGCTACACTCTTAGCTGGAGTTCTCTTCTGATAGACTTGAAGTGTTTCTATAAACTTTCTTCTCTCTTTGTGACCATCCAACTAACTATTAGTTATTCAGGATAATGGAGAGCTGAAACTGATCTTTAAAACCATCTCGTCCATCACCCTCATTCTGAACATGCTCACTTTGAAAACATGAGATGGAATTAAAGTATAGTGGAGAGAGTTGTTCCTAGAACAACTCTGATAGGGAACAGCTTCCCAAAGAACAGAACCTAATGTGTTCCAGAAGCTGTTACTATGAATTCCCCAGGCACCTTTATCTGTCTCCTGTCCTCTGTAAACCTCAGCAACCTCCACCCAGGTTAATGCACCCTAGCTAGTTCCTCTTCATCCCAAAGCTGCAAGCATCTGTGCCTATAGCTCTACTGGCCAGCTGGGCTTTTAGCCAGTACAGAAACCATCACACAGGTAGCTGAAGGCCAGCCATCCTGATTGCAGAGCAACTACTCAGGAGGCCTACTTGCTCCAACATAGGATGACATGTGGCCACTCTGTATCTCCCCACAGCATGTCTCCCTTATGCCTGTACGGACTGTGCACACATGTTTGCTTATTAAGATGGTCCTGATACAACATGACCTTTTGCTATTTTTTACAGTTTTTGGTAAGCTACAAGATAAGTAGCACAGCTGTGGATTGTTCGCCTTTATTCCTTAGTTTCAGAATAGGAGGCATTTAACAGCAAAAGTGAAGCTGAATTTATGGCTGCCAGTCTGCTTGAGTAATAAATGTCAAGCAGACATTGCTGAGTCACAAACTTTGTGAGTTGAGACAAGCCCACTACATAAATCTGCTTGCAGAACAGGAGCCCCACTCTACAAAGCTGGCTGATGACACAAATCCTCATGAAAATCTGAAAGCCCAGCTCTCCAAATAAGTCAGCACTTTAAGCACCTTAGCCGTGCTTTGCTGTTCCTGGTTGGAATAAGCAGAGGTCTGCTTATTCAGGGAGTTCTCCACATCATAGATGTCAGAGAGGAGGTTACAGGGTCAGGGACACAGTGAGGTCCTGAATACAGTTGGGACGCAAGTGAATTCCTGTAGAGTTAGAGCCTGGTTACTTCTATTCAGTCTTCTTAAGGGCACAATACATTTCAGAGTTCTATGAATCAATGAGAAACTAGCTTGGCCTTAGGAGTGAGGATGGATCTCTGCCTTGCTACCCAGAGCTTGGTGTGCCACACTGCCCACAGTGACACATAATGTGCATGGTCAGCTCTCAGGGGCCTTCAGTACAGCTGCTGCTTAGGCTGGAACCCCACTTCTTGGTTCTTCTTCCTGAAGCTGGGTCCTTAAGTCCAGTCCAGAGGCTGTATCGCACTGATGCCTCTCTGGAAGGGGCGGTCTCTCCTCCCCTGGGTAGCTCTTCTCTACCAGCTGCTGTCCACTTAAGACTATTCTTCCAGCAGAGGGTGTCCTTGGCGTGTATGGATGGGACCGTGACAGTCCAGCAAGTGGCAGGAACACAGGGAGCATGTGTGTATGTGTGACATTCACATGGTTTCCAAAAGCAGAGCACTGCTTTAGCATCAACAAAACCCTGGGGTTGATTCTTGGAACCACAGAAAGTCAGTTTCTCTGGCTCAGGATCTGAGAGATTAATCATCCCCCATCATCACTGTGAACACACTTTAAAATTGTACCTGTGCACATGGGCAATCAAGGTGTAGACACAAGAGGAGAACGGGAAGTTACAGCTGAAGTTTTTAGCAATGCTCTGGCAGGAGATAAAAATGAGCTTCTAGAAAATAAGCTATTTCCTGCAGGTTTGACTTTTGCAGGTAAAATGGTAGGACGGGAATGGGGTTAGCCATTATACAAAACCCGAAGCCAGTAGAATATTAAAGTGGCTGCACTTCTATTACAACACTGACATGAAGCAGTGACTCCTGCTTCTATATCCAGAGATGTGATTCAAAGCAATTCAGGAGATCCAGGGTGTTGCCATGGCTGCCCAGAATGGTGAGAGGTCACCAGCTCCCAAGATTCCTTGCTTTTCACACACTCAGCAGCAAGAAGGTGATGTTTGAATGTCATCGCCACTCCTGTGTACTTTATATGATCTTTGACTCATCTGCTCTTTCATTGTGTGGCCATAGAATTGTTGACGGTGCCCCTAGCTTTGGTTGGAAGTGACAGAGACAACTTAATATTGTAACCAAATATGTTAAACAGTTTTAACAAGGAGTTCGGAATCCAGGATGAATCCAGTGTGTAGCCCAAGGGCAACAGAGAAAAGATTTTCTCTCAGCTTTCTAACAGACCACATCCTGACGCCTAGGTATGTATCTATCATCAGTCACTAACAAGAATCATAACATTATCTCCTGCCTCTGATTGTGCAGACCTAACAAAACTCTGGTAAACTCCACTGGCCCCAATGTCATAAAGGAGCAGCACCTGTCAGCCCTAGGAGGAGAAATGAGGAGCCTGGGCTGAGGAATGCAGCTACAGTTGAGAATAGGGCAAGGTGAAGACAGCCTTTTATGTTCACAGTCTGTGTGGCTGTGCTCCTCAAAAATCCATCCACATCAAACTTGTCATTGAGAGGAGTCAGGCCAAAGCACCCACTTGGTGTTGGATGGCACAAAGGTAACAATGCCCTCCAGGCTCATGACTGAAAAGAATAGTCTGGTAAGTAAGGGCAGCCTACTCTGATGCTTGATCACTGTAGGCATAAACTCCTCTGTAATAATGGTTGTTGAGATGGGGCATGTAAACAATGAGTATAAACTGAATATCTGGCAACACTGCAGTCCATGCACTGAGTTTGGTGTTTAAAGGACCTTTATTTAAACACAAGCTCTTAAACATTTTGTAATCCTTTGTATTAGTTAGGATGCTATTTTCTCTGTCCCTCATTGTTGAAAATGACAGACTCTGTGGAGCGAACAATAAAGTCCTTTGGAAAAGAAGGCTTTAGATGATTACTTAAGCCAATTTGCTTCTAAAATGGCATGGCTGGAGAGCTACCATTATCACATTGGCATATCAAACAGTACTGGTGTTCCCTAGGAATATAAGGGCCTCAGTTAATTCTGCTTCCAGGGAGTGGTGGCTAAATGGAACTGGATTCTGGAAATGTTTTAGTTGTGTGATCATGTGCCATTGATTAGGAGACTGAAGAACATGCCTGGTAAAGGAGAATTGGGCTTTTGGGGAAAGGACAAAATATGAGTCTTCAGATGCTTATTTAGCAGCTTAGTATTGGTCTGTAGAAACCAAACTAGGAGTGACTTTGTCATAACTCCCAGTTTGACCACAGACATGCACTTTGAATGATGCTTCAAAGTTTTTCTTCAAGGCATGGGAAAAACTCACGAATGACAGGTTTCCAGATCCAGATCAGCCAACCATCTTGAGGCATCTGGAGAGGCACTGTCCCATTATACTATATAGGATGACCCGATTGTTCCCTAAAGTCCCTGTTCTGGTCCATTACTTCCAACCCATACTTCTGCCTACTCTAATGTATCAGAAAGACCAACACAATGGGCCTCCCATCTCAAGGGACCGAATCCTCCACATCCTTCCTCATGCATACATACCCCATCAGAACAGGACCTTGTAGGACAGAAAAGGTAGAGGGAATAAACTGGCCATTGGGCTTTGCTGGTCTTCAGTGGAAATTCATTGCCTTGAAGCTTTGAGATGGTTATGCTTGCCCCAGCTTAACTACCCTCCAGATGAGCCACTCAGGGACCCAAATATCAGATGTCTAAAAAGGATGTGGAAGTAGCTCAATCTAGGTCAAGGCTAACCATACTGGCCAATGGAAAGGGATTGCCATAGCATGAGTGGCTTGAAGGACTGTTGATCAGTTTCCAGATGATCTTGCAAACACAAGTGAATGAGGCAAGGGGTCCTATCCAGGGGACAAGGTCTCAATTCAGTAATAGTAGTCAAAAGATGCAGGGGCAGATCAGAGGTTGACAGGAAGATGTCTGTAAGGCAAGTGGAATCCAGAGAGTGAAACCAAAAGAACCAATCTCAATAGGGAGCACTTCTATTTCCATTTCATTTGCATCCAAGGAAGGAATTCATCTGGGAATGTGGAACAGGCACCAAGAACCGGGTAGCTGCAAATTACTGACGCCAGACTGGCAGTTGATAAGCAAGGAGCCCCAATGTATTCAGGCACCACAAGGCACAGCCAAACAGACAAGCACCCTCAGAGTAGGTGCCCAAAGACTGGAGCCAGCTCTTCTGAACACCCCCAAGTCCTGACACAGACTTGGAAGCTGTCATGACTCTTTCAAGATTTTCCATATGATTCAGAATTTGGTCCTGGAACTTAAACTCTGCCTGTGGGTCTTCTGGCAGGATCAGCAGTAGGTTTCTGTCCTTTCTGACAGCAGAGTAGCAACTCAGCCACAATCCTGAGAAGCCAGGGAGGGGCTTCCCGAGGAACTGCAGTATCTGCCTCAGTGGAGTCAACTCTTGATAGACAATCCCCCAGCAGAGAACTGATGGAGAGACCTGGGGAACTGGCCAGCAGTTGAGAGGATAGGTGGGTAAGGGTGCCAGTCAGCAGAAGGGGAGAGGCAGAGGAGAACATGAGGGATCAGGAAGATTGAGGAAGGGAAGAATAGAGAAAGAGAGCAAGAAAAGAGATACCTGAATAGAGGGAGCCACTATAGGTTTAAAGAGAAATCTGGCACTAGGGAAATGTCCAAGGATCCACAAGCATGAATCCAGCTAAGAATCTAAGCAATAGTGGAGAGGCTACCTTAAATGCCCTTCCTCTATAATGAGATTAATGAATACCTTAAATGTCATCCTAGAGCCTTCACCCATTAGCTGATGGAAGCAGAAGCAAAGCTCCACAGCTAAACACTGAGCCAAACTCCTGGAATCCAGTTGTAGAGAGGGAGGAGTGATGAGCATAGGGGTCAAGACCATGCCGGAGAAACCCACAGAAACAGCTGACCTGAACAAGTGGGAGCACACAGACCCAAGTCTGACAGCTGGGAAACCAGCAAAGCAGGCCTCAGGAACATGTGTGTCAATTGGGAGGCCAGGACAGTCTATGGGGCCTCTGACAGTAGAACCAGTATTTTTCCCCAGTGCATGGACTTTGGGAGCCCATTCCCTATGGAGGGATGTTGGGGCCTGGCATGTCTCAGTCCCAAATCACAGAAGCCACGAGGTCCAGCCTGAGTGGGGGAGCATGGACCTGGAAATTCCTAGCAACCCAAAGGCCATAAATATTAGACACAGGCATCTTGTCATCTTTAGAGAACTCTCAGTTCCATGCTGCAAAACTGGAGTCTCTCCTTTATTCAGCATCTTCCTGGATGCTTTCTAATCATTCTTCCCTGACCCCGAGACCATTTCTCCCCAATCTCTCCCTAGGCCCTCTCAGCAGATACCTCCAAACCATCTCTACTCATGTAGACCTTGCCCTCTGCCCTGGCCTATTCAAATGCCTAGTTCTGTAGAGATGCAAAACTAGGGGATATTCTCCGCTGAGGCATGCCATTCAATAGCAAATCAGCTAGCATCTGCAATACAATGCAGACCAGAGCTCCCAGTTGCTGGAACCTGAGGTTTGGACCCCGAGAAATCCTCTAATGGAATTGTTCTCAACTCCCAACAGAGGGATTATTCTCTCAGCCTAGACACACAGGGAAAGGCTTAGGCCGTGCCCCAAATGATGTGACAGACTTTAATGATTCCCCCACGGAGGCCTTATCCTCCCTTGGGAATGGATTGGGGGTGAGATGGGAAGTTGGTGGGACAAGGGAGGATGGGAGGGAGAGGGAACTGGGATTGGTATGTAAAATAAGATTGTTTTTAATTGAAATAAAAAACAGAAAAAATAATAAAGATATGGTATAAGCAAACCAAACAAACAGTGCCAGTCAGCATGAACTTGGGCTATGCTGCTCCAACACCAGAAGGCAAAGCTCTGGTGGACACAAGCCACTGCCACAGGTCTTTCTGGAAGCTAAGAAATGCAGTATGGGAAGGATCTAGGTGTAAGGAGAAATCTGTGCTTGTCACAAACTTAAAGCACTCATTAGAAATGCATTTGATAATCACATAATTGGTAATTGAATTTATGTAAATAAAAAATATGTAGCTGCTCATTGCGCCCAGGGACAAATGGAATTGTACTGCAGTATGAAGCACTTAAGCACATAGATGAAGAGCTGTCTGTCTGATTAAGGACCTGCTCTTCACTGAAAACAACTTGTCATGTCAATTTCCTCTGGTAGTTTGTGATATATCCCAGGCCAGTTCAAGCCATCAACATGAGTCAGTATCTCAAGGCTTTAACAAATTCCACAATACATTCTCTTTTCCTTCTGAACCTAAAACCTATGAGGAAAGAGATGAAATCAAGTCACTCTGTGGGGTGGGACAAAGAGTTTGTCACACATTTTTAGAAAGCTACATGTCATGCATGCATTCTGTCCATGAGGAAAGTCAGTTAATACAGGAACTTTGACCAAAGAAACTCAGTTAGACCTCCTCAGTTCTCCTGTAGAAGTAGAAAAAAATGACTTCTACAAGCGACTGAAAGCACTGGTTATTGGTGTAATCATCCTCAAAGTAAGGCCACAAGACAGGCAATGCAGGTGAGCGTAAGAAAATCAGGAGTAGCATGAGCCTTCAATTTGGTAATTCAAGTAAATTGAGAGAAAGAGGTTTGCAGACCTGGTCTAGCCTACTATGTTTCAACATCCTCCTCTGAGGACAGACCTCAGGGCAGCTTTTGATACTGATGTCCCTGATATGCACAATTGTACAGCTGGGTGACACAAAAGCAAAGAAGGACAATACCACTGGCCTGAACTTTTAGCTAACCAGCCAAAGAAGGGCCAGAATCTGGACTGTGAGGCCCCTGTCTACTGGTTGGGCTTGGTACTTCCCAAAGATTCAAATCACAGCCCCCTCCACCCACCTCCTGCTCTCTCCAGCCCCCAAGAATGCTTTTTGTGTCTTTAAGGTTTCAGATTTACAAATAAGCCTGTTAAAGAAAGCCACACAAACCATGGGGGCCAGGAGACGAGTCTGCATTGAAGCTCCTTGGTACACAAGCATGAGGACTGTACTTCAGATTCCCAGAAACTGATGCACTGGGTGGGTGTGGCAGCCCACTTGTAACTTCAGCTTCAGAAGGTGGTAGGAGAGGATCCCTAGATCAAGTTGATTAGCAAGACAAGCTGTATTGGTGAGCTCTGGGTCTTAGTTGAGAGCCCCTGCCTCAGTGAATAAGGTGGAAGTATCATTGAAGGTGAATCCCAATATTAACCTAAGCCTCCACAAATGGGACACATGCACATGCACTGTTCCCCTACACATGCAAAACCATGCATGCCCACATGAACAACTTGTACAAACATGACAATGCAATATATTCAATTAGGCTCTAAAAGGTTTGTAATCCTCATCCAATGATGACTTTGTATATATTCTAATGAAGATACTGGGGTCACCTGCCACACATGTCCTATCAGTAAATGCTTCTCTTTGCTCACCTACATATATAGCAGGCATCTACTCATAGACTGGGGATGTTAGTACACACATAACTATATTGAAGTGTCTAACGTTTGACAAGTGGACTGTGCACTTCACACTGGATTTATGCTTTGCACTGAGGTTAGTGCTATCATCAATGTTTCTGATGCACACTAGTGAGCTTGAGCCAACCAAGGACATTGAGCCCTCTTGAGCTGAATGAAGACAAACTGTTCCATCTGGTCCTCCTCTTCTCTTATCCTTTCCTGACTTTCGTTACAGTTCTGCAGGTCTCATCATTTTCTCAGTCCTACCAAATCTCTGCAATGCTCCAATAGCTCCTTTCCAGAAGCACCTACAATATTTGTTCTATAAAAATACCTACTTTGAACTTCTTATGATTTAGCTTTACTTTTATCTCAATCCCAACATCTTTCTCAGACCCAACATAATTACGTTGGCCAGTTGAGCAAACAAGAATAATGAGTAGGCTAACTGGATGAAAATAACCCCATCATTTGGTGGCAGCCATAACTGATGTTCCTATTCTTGTATGGAGCCTTACTCAATCCTTAGAGGCAGTAATCACAGTGCAGCTGATGCCTCTCCAGTATGGCTTTGGTCCTACACTATTTCTCAGCTGTTCAGACAGTGCAATGCTGACCCCAGTGTCCTGTCTGTGCTAGTAGGGTGTGTCCAAATGCTTTTAGCCATCTACTCAAACTCTCTAAATGTTCTTCTAAAGTAGAATGTTGAGGATCCATCAACAACACAGGGGGTTGGTTCCATTTCCTCCCAGCTTCCCCATTGCCAAGCAAACAGAGCAAACCCTCATTTCCTACTGACTGCTCTCCAGCCAGACCCCAGGCATCTTGAGTATTGCCAACATCATTTGTTTGTCTTCATTCAACACAGAATCTGGAACAAGGGAGGGCATCTTCTCCAGTGGTTGACTGGAGAAGGTATCTCTGGGCTTCACTCCTGCAACTCTGGGCTTCACCCCTACAAATCCAGGCCTCACCCCTGAAACTCTGGTTTCACTCCTACCACTGGCTTTCTTTGGACAGAATTCAAAAGTTGACAGCAGCTCTCTTACTGCCTGTTTTCATCTGTCATTCACACTTTCAAAGATTCACCTTTGCATTGTTAATGGTTGCTTGCCTTCTTCACCTGAAAGTTAAGAATAACAATGCCTATTTAAAAATACAGTTGTGGGGATTCCATAAGATCTCTCTGTGAAAAGTACTTATCATTTATTCATTCCCAAAGTATTTCAAATTCATGTCACAGCTATGAAGTATTTATTATGGCTGATTTTTTTTTTTACATTATGAGTGGACTCTACATAGTGGGAGGCTCACAGTGGTGGAATTTTATTTGTTCTGCAAAGCATTGAAACAAGTAAATAAGTTTTTCTTTCTCATTTTTCCTTTCTATTTTTTAATAGCATCTTACATCTATGCATTGTATTGTGGCCACATTCACCCCATTATCCTCTTTTACCCCCTGCTATTCCTGCTGACTTTTCTTTATCCCAACTGGTCTCTTTTCTGCATTTATGTGTGTTGCACCCTCACCTCCACCCTGTGTGTAGGTTGTGCACAGCTAGCCATGGCAGCTGTGTTCACAATTGCAACAGTCATGTCTTGTTCAAAAGACATTTCATAGCATTCCTCCTCCTCTTTCTGACTCTGTCTCTCTGTCTCTCTGTCTCTCTCTGTCTCTCTGTCTCTGTCTCTGTCTCTGTCTCTCTCTCTCTCTCTCTCTCTCTCTCTCTCTCTCTCTCTCTGTGTGTGTGTGTGTGTGTGTGTTATAGTAGATGGCCTGTCTAGGGCTCAGGACTCAGTTATAGATTAGTTTCTGTTTCCTGTATCAGAAGTGTCTTCAACAGTAGGGTTTCACCCTCTACTTCTAGCAGACATGCAAGAGCAAAGGTAATAGTCGGTGCTGATGTACAAGCCCCTGGGGTTCCCTGACCTATAAATCATAGGAAGTCAGTCCACAGCTGGCATAGAGAATTACATTTCAAAACCCAGGACTTCTGTAAGGAGCCTTACCCAGCAAGTTACCATGTAAATTAGCAGTTTTGTGTACCTTTCTTACACATCCTTGATTTTGGTTAATTCTGTCCTACACCCTAACCCTTCCCTTTCTCCATGACCTACCCCTTTCCCATTGAAATCTTCCCAGGCCTAGCATTCCCTCACATCTATTACATATTACATGTGATATATTCTCATCCCACTGCATCCTTGAGGCCTCCCCACCCCCTTTGCATGGCTCTTTTTTTACTTTTTGGCCTTTGCAAACACTCCACCTTAAACACTTTGAAGCTGGATACAGATATGAGCAAAAAGCAGAATTTGTCTTTCTGGGTCTGGGTTACCTCACTCGTCATATATTTTCAAATTCCATTAGTTTTCCTTGAAATTCCATTTTTATTTACAGCTGAATAAAATTCCATTGTATATATAGACTGCATTTTCATTATTTACTCATCAGTTGAAAAGTGTCTAGGTGCTGGGTGGTGGTGGTGCTTGCCATTAATCCCAGCACTCGGGAGGAAGGCAGTGGCAGGTGGAGGCCAGCCTGGTTGACAGAATGAGTTCCAGGACAGGCTCCAAAGCTATACAGAGAAATCCTGTTTTGGAAAACCAAAAAGAAAGAAAGAAAGAAAGAAAGAAAGAAAGAAAGAAAGAAAGAAAGAAAAAAAAGGGGGATCGAGCCCAGACTACTATCCCAGCAAAGCTTTCAATCACTATAGATGGTAAAACAAGCTATTCTATGACAAAACCAGATTTAAACAATACATATCCACTACAGAAAGTTCTGGAAGTAAAACTACAACCCAAGGACGTTAACTATGACAAGAAAAATATAGGCAATAGATAATCTCACTTTACCAACAGCCAAAAGAAAAAAGAGGTAGAAATCCACACAAACAAATCCCAAACAAACAAGAATGAATAATCAATAGTCATTAATATCCCTCAATATTAATGGTCTTAACTCACTTATAAAAAGAATAACAGAACAAATATGAAGACAGAATCCATCCTTCTGCTGCATATAAGAAACACATCTCAACTTCAAAGATAAACAGTACCTCAGAGTTAAGGATTAGGAAAAGATTTTCCAGTCAAATGGACACAAGAAACAAGCTGGATAGCAATCCTAATATCTAACAAATTAGACTTTAAATTAAAATCAATGTAAAGAGATAAAGGAAGTAATTTCATATTCACACAGGAGAAATCCATCAAGATGAAGTCTCAATTCTGAACATCTATGACCCAAATACAAAGGCATCCACATTCGTAAAAGAAACATTACTAAAACTCAAATCACACATAAAACCAAAACACTTATAGTGGGAGACTTCAACATCCCACTCTCACCACTGGACAGGAACACCAGACAGAATTTTTTTGTTGTTGTTTTTGGCCCATCAGGGTTTTATACAGTTCAAGAGAAGTGATACCAAGGTAAGAAAGGTGGTGTTGCTGAGACGAAAGTACACACTAGTGAGCCCAACACTTGGGAGAGGGAGGCTGTTGGATAAAGACGAATTCCAGGGGAGCCTCAGATACAGAGTTCAAGGCCAGCCTGAAATAAATGGACCCCACCTCAAAAAAAGAAAAACAAAAAAAGACATATGATGTCCCAGTTTGGAGTCTCCACATCTATCCCTGTATCCCAATCCAATGGCTGCCAGAGGCAGAAGGGTTGAGGAGGCTACTTGGTCATAAGGAACATTGCTATGGTTGGCCAGCAGATGGGAAACGAGGTTTCACTTCTTTACAATCTGAATGACGTCTTCGTCTTCCAATGTATGGTCTTTACCCACTTTCTGAGGCTTATGTTTCACAGAGAGACCCCAGACCAAAGCCAGTGGCTGTGAGATTAATGCCTCCCCTATCTTTCTTCTTAAAGCCAATGTTGGGGGGTTTGCTGTTCAATCGAATCCCAAAGCCTTTCAACTCATTTTCAATTATCTTCTTATGTCCCAACGGTTTTAGGACATCCAGAACAATCAAGATCAAATTACATGTTCAGGCCACTGCAATGACTTGACCACCTCTGCCTTTCCGATCTTTGGCACCTTCAATAATACCCTGGAGATCCAGGAGCTGGATCTTGGCTCCTTTATATCTGATGACACCAGGCACGGTGTTCAAAGTAGTGAATTCATAAGCTGCCACTTCAGAATACACTCCTGCTAGGTTACTCAGCAGAGTTGACTTCCCCACAGACAGGAAACCCACAAACCCAATTTGAGCATCACCTGTCTTAGCCACATCAAAACCTTCTCCTGGCCCACCACCACCACCACCTTTAGGGGTGATGAGTTCTCTTCGAAGCTTAGCAAGACGAGCCTTAAGCAGCCCTAGGTGATGTGCTGTAGCCTTGTTCTTTTGAGTCTGGGCCATCTTGGCTTCGATCTCCGCTAAGGTCCCGCTCATGGTTGTGATGGCTCGAGGCTACGCCAGCCTTCACGTCACTTAGATCTGTGCCACAGGCCACTGCTCCCAGACAGAAACTTAACAAAGAAACAAAGGAATTAATAGAAGTTATGGCCCAATTGGGCTAAACAGACACCTATAGAACATTTCATCCAAATACAAAACAATATACCTTCTTCTCAGTGCCACATGGAACCTTCTCTAAAATCAACCACATACTTGGCAACATAGCAAACCTCAACAGCTACAAAAAAATTAAAATAACCCCCTGTATCTTATCAGACTACCATGCTTTAAAGTTAGAATTCAACAACAACATGAATTGCAGAAAACCTACAAACTCATGGAAATTAAGTAACGTCCAATCGCACAATTCCTGGGTTGAGGAAGAAATAAAAAAAGAAATTAAAGATTTCCTTGAATTCAATGAGAATGCGGACACAACATACCCAAACTTATGGAACACTTTGAAAGCAGTGCTAAGAGCAAAGTGCCCACATGAGGAAACTTGATAATAATCACACTAGAGAATTAACAGCACAACTGAAAGCTCCAGAACAAAAAAGAAGCAAACTTACTCTGGAGGAGTAGATGCCAGGAAATAATCAAATCACGAACAAGACAAGGCTGTCCACTCTCTCCATGTTGAAGAACTAGCTAGAGCAATCAGACAACAGAAGGAGATCAAGGGGATACAAATTGGAAAAGAAGTCAAGCTTTCACTATGTGCAGATGATATATATGATAGTTTACATAAGTGACCCGAAAAACTCTATCAGAGAACTCCTACAGCTGATAAACACCTTCAGCAAAGTGGCAGGATACAAGATTCACTCAAAAAAAAATCAGTAGCCCTACTATATACAGATGATAAATGCTCTCAGAAAGAAATCAGAGAAACATCACCCATTACAATCACCACAAACAACATAAAATACCTTGGAGTAATGCTAACCAAACAAGTGAAAGACCTATACAGGAAGAACTTTGAGTCTTTAAAGAAAGAAATTAAAGACACCAGAAAATGGAAAGATCTCACATGCTCTTGGATAGGTAGGATCAACATAGTAAAAATGGCAATCTTGCCAAAAGCTATCTACAGATTCAATGCAATCCCTATCAAAATCCCAGCACAATTCTTCACAGACCTTGAAAGAACAATTCTTAACTTTATATAGAAAAGCAAAAGACCCAGGATAGCCAAAACAACCCTGAACAATAAAGGAACTTCTGGAGGCATCACCATCCCTGACTTCAAGCTCTATTATAGAGCTACAGTCCTGAAAACAGCTTGGTATTGGCACAAAAATAGACAGGTAGACCAATGGAATCCATTGAAAACCCTGATATTAACCCACACACCTACAACCACCTGATTTTTGACAAAGAAGCTAAAATTATACAATGGAAAAAAAGAAAGCATCTTCAACAAACGGTGCTGGCATAACTGAATGCTGGCATGTAGAAGACTGCAGATAGATCATTATCTATCTCCAGCATCAAAATATAAGTCCAAATGGATCAAAGACCTCAACATAAATCCAGCCACATTGACCTTTTTAGAAGAGAAGGTAGGTGGTAGTCTTGAACAAATTGGTACAGGAGACCACTTCCTGAACATAACACCAGTAGCACAGACACTGAGATCAACAATTAATACATGGAACCTCCTGAAACTAAGAAGCTTCTTTAAGGCAAAGGACACAGTCATTAAGCCAAAACAGCAGTCCACAGAATGGAAAAGGTATTCATCAACCCCATATCTGACAGAGGGCTGATTTTCAAAATGTACAAAGAACTCAAGAAGCTAGTCACCAAAACACCAATTAATCCAAATAAAAAGTGGGATACAGAACTAAATAGAGAATTTTCAATAGAGGAATCTAAAATGGCTGAAAGACACATAAGAAAGTGCCCAACTTTCTTAGCCATTAGGGAAATGCAAATCAAAACAACTCCTTGATACCATCTTACTCCTGTCAGAATGGTTAAAATAAAAACCCCAATGACAGTTTATGCTGGAGAGGATGTGGAGAAAGGGGAACACTCCTCCACTGCTGGTGGGAGTGCCAAATTGTACAGCCACTTTGGAAATCAGTATGGCAGTTCCTCAGGAAAATGGAAATCAGTCTACCACAAGATCCTGAAATTCCAGTCTTAGGAATATACCCAAAAGATACACATTCATACAACAAGGACAACTGTTCAACTATGTTCATAGCAGCATGATTTAAAATAGCCAGAACCTGAAAGCAACCTAGATGCCCCTCAGCTGAAGAACATTTACACAATGGAGTACTACTCAGCGGAAAAAACAAACAATGGAATCTTGAAATTCGAAGGCAAATGGATGGAACTAGAAGAGATCATCCTGAGTGAGGTAACCCAGTCACAAGAAGACAAAAATGGTATGTACTCACTCATATATTGATTTTAGACACAGAGCAAAGGATTACCAGCCTACAATCCATATCACCAGAGAAGCTAGGAAACAAGGATGACCTTAAGAGAGACATACATGGTTCACTGGGAGAAGGAGAAAGGGACAAGGTTTCTTAAGCTAATTGGGAGCATGGGGAGACAGGAGAGGGAGAGAAAAGAAAGAGAAGGGGAGAAGAGAAAGGGAGAGAAGGACAGGAGAGATCAGGAAGTTCGAGTTAGGGGAAGAACAGAGGAGAGCAAGAAAAGAGATACCATAATAGAGGGAGCCATTATAGGTTTAAAGAGAAATCTGGCACTAGGGAAATGTCCAGAGATCTATAAGGTTGACTTCAACTAACAATCTAAGCAATAGTGGAGAGGCTACTTTTCAAAGCCATTCTCACATAATGAGATTGATAACTACCTTATATGCCATCCTAGAGCCTCCATCCACAGAAGCAGACACCCACAATTAAACACTGAGCTGAACTCTGGAATCCAGTTGCAGAGAGGGAGGTGTGATGAGCAAAGGGGTCAAGACCAGGTTGGCAAAACCCACAGAAACAGCTGACCTGAGCAAGGGAGAGCTCATGGACCCCAGGCTGACAGCTGAGAAACCAGCATAGGACTGTTCCAGACCCCCTTAAAGAGGATGTTAGTTTGGAGGTCTGGTTAATTTATGGGGCCTCTGGTAGTAGATCAGTATTTAACCCTAGTATACAAATGGACTTTGGGAGCCCACTCCATTTAGAGGGATACTCCCTCAGCCTAAACACATGGGGGAGGGTCTAGGCCTTGCTCCAAATGATATGACAGACTTTGGACATTCCCCATGGAAGGACTCACCCTCCTTGAGGAGCAGAAAAGGGATGGGATAGGGGTTCAGTGGGGACAGAGGAGGAGTGGAAGGAGAGGTACTGGGATTGACATGTAAATGAAGCTTGTTTCTAACTTAAAAAAAGAAAGGCATCTAGTTGATTGTACTTTCTATTCATTGTACATAGAGCAGCATTGGACATGGAGGTGCAGTTATCTCTGTCCTCTGATATAGTCTTCTGGGCATGTGTCCAGGAGTGACATATTTTCAACTTAAAAATAAACCTCCACACTGATTTATGCAGGGGCTGCACTAATTTACACTCACACTAACAGTGAATCAGTGTTCCCTTCCCCTACATTTTACTAGCATTTGTTGTCATTTTTTTTTTTGTGATAGGCATGTGACAACAGGTTGAGATAAAGTTTCAAAGTAATTTTAATTTGGATTTCCTTAGTGGCTAATGATGTTAAACAACTTTAAAGATGTTTATTGGACATCTGAACTGCTTCTTTTGAGTTCTATTTGTTCAATCCCATAGCCCATTTTTTTGATTGGATTTTTTTCTCTATGTTAAGTTTTCTGAGGTCTCTGCTTTTCTAGATATTAGTTCTCTATCAGCTGTATAGCTGGCAAAGACTTTCTCTTATTTTATAGGCTGCTGCTTCACTCAATCAGCTTCAGCCAATCCTTCACTGTACGGAAAAATTAATTCACAAGCTCCCATTTGTCAGTTGTTGGTATTACTTCCTGAGTGATACAAGACCTTTCCAGAAAGCCCCTTTCTGATTCCTGCATCTTGAAGCATATTCCACACCATCCCCCCCCTAACTGTTTCAGCATTCCGAGTCTTACATTGAGATCTTTGATCCATTCGGGGTTGATTTGGGGGCTGGGTGAGCAACAGATCTAGTTCATTCTTCCAGGTCTAGGTCTAGTTTTCAACTCTACTTTCTGATGATACTCTCTTTCTCCACTGCATATTTTTGGAATTACTGACCAAAAATCAGGTGTTTCTAACTCTGCAGATTTATATCTGGATCATATTTTAATCCATTGACATGTGTGTTTGTTTGCAGACCAGCGCTGTGACTTTTTGTTGCAGTAGCTTTACCATGGAGAGTGAGAAGTGTGCCAGACTGATCTTTGCATACCCAGGTCAAACATCAAGGCAGAAATACAATAAAGACAGAGAAGATCAGTCAGAAACTTCTCTTGAAAATGCCCTTGGGCAAAGGCATTGTTCTGGGCTTGCCTACATCTTGGTTTCTTATAACATAAAAGAACAAAAAAGTGAAAACCAAGGAATAAAGAATTCTATTGGCCTGAATGTGCTATATTTCACTGGAGCTGATCTGTCATAAATTGTTCATCTTCTTCCCAGTATGAAATATCTGTGTCCTTTCCTTTTGAACCAGGGTAGGCTTTAACCACCAGAATATGTTTTAATGGCAGTTCTGGGTCTTAAAATTGGCAGCAGTTGCCCATTCTTTCTTTTTAAAGGTCAGAGTCCTAGACAACAAATAAGAAGTCTGGCCACTCTGATGAAAAGACCATAGAGAGGGTAGACCAGCATAGATGGGTGAGAGACCACAGAGCCCAACCTTCCAGGAACTCTCACTAAGTACAAGCATGTGAATGCAACTGAATAGATCCACCCAAAGAGTCCATCTAGACACTATTATGGGTGACTGGGGAACAGTTATTCTAAAGTAACTTCCCCAAGAGCTGAGAGACAGAAGAATAGGTTCTCCCACCTATATTCATTGGTATTCCTCCCTGCTGCCTCCAGTCAGCTGAAAGCTTCAAGTGACTTGGCACAGCCCCAACCAAAGGAATTCTTTCCTACTCTATGTTTTTCTAAATTGTCTTGTGTTGGGGGATATTCCATCACACTGTGAACCTCATGTTTGTATTTGTGTTAATTAAATAAAATTAGCCTTGGTTCAGGAGGCTGGGTTAGTAACTAGTTGACAGAAAGTGATCATAGAACATCAAAGGACATCTGGAAGACTTAGAAAGATTCAGTGAAGTCCCAGCAAGGAGAGAGGATTATTTAGTTGTTACTCCATTTCTCTGAGCTTGAAGGTTTTCACCCCAGCCTTTGAATCTCAAGTCTTATTTATAAACAGAACCATAGAGATTTGGTGAAAGCTCGCTTTAGTGGCAGCCACAAAGGCCAGTGCCAGGGGGAACAGAACTCCCACCAGGCTGTGGCCTGAGTGACCAGGCTGTAACTTTGGAGATGCAATTGTTAGCTGAAATGTCAGGAGATTAAGGTGCAGCCACATTGCTGAAGTTAAAACAACAGTCTTGTTGAACAACAGACCACTCCTGTGGAGGGTCTGAAGCAAATCATGGAGAAACTGAACCACAGTTTAGAGATTAACATCACCACCAAGAGCTGAAATACATAAATTCAGGAAAATCTCCAGAAACAAGATTCTAAAACATAGAAATTCAATCTATTGCTATACATTGTTACTTGGAAAATGGAGGGTTTGGGGGACATTGGATTTATGTTTAGGTTCTTATGAAGTACAAACCAAGAATGGACTCTCTTTGAGATTAAAATGAAGTGTTTGACCTTAGGAGTTTCCTGATCTAGCTTTATCATGTCACATAAAAGTTTAACAGTTCCAGCAGTCATAAAAGATATAAATGTGAAAAATGATAGGCTATTTTGGACCAATTTCTGTATATTGTTAAAGATGTAGTTTTATGAAGGGCTCAAAATGTAATTACTGGGACTGATCTGTGAAAGAAATGCTGGAGAGGCAATCCTGTCCATATTTTAACTAGGATAAAACTGATGTTACTGATATTGAGAAAAAAATAGCTAATAGCTCTTTTTAAAAATGAGTGTCTTGTTACAATAATTAAATTATCACTTTAAAGTATTATCATTTTAAAGATGATTCTGTTCTCTGTGCCCAAGAAAAGACTGGGGAAGGATAAAGCCCATGGCTGCCATGTTTGCAAATACACTAGCTATCCTGCATGGTGTCAGAAGTGCCCACATGTCTTTAAGTTATGTATCATCTATTTTTCCTCTGGATTTATATGAAAACATTCAGAAGCTTTGCCTAAGACTCAAAATGCAAAATGTCCCTTCAAGTATATCTTGCCAGCTCTCCTGTCACTCATTTGGTGATTTTGCAATGACCTTTTCAATTTGCGCATTGGGTCTATCTTTATATGTTTGAATGTTTTCTGTAATGATTGATCATTATTTTACATTATTGTCTCTTTCCTATTATTCTTAGCTTTAGTTATTTACTGCTCTTTGCTTTTTGATGCACAGTCAAGGAGAGCTTTGTGAATGTCCTCCAGCTGGCTCCTTTTATTATTTAGTAGCAATTCTGTTTGAGGAGTTTGTGAGGCAGATTGCTGTCCAATGATTGCATTGCAATGGTCTCTCATCTTTGCTTATTTCATCTACCAATGATTATACCCCTTTCTGCTTCTCCGCTGCCCATCTTTCCATCTCTAATTGTCTCAACACCTAATCTTTTTGACTCTCCTTTTGATGTACTATTCCCATTTTTGAGTATTATTGAGAATTTAAGAAATAACTTTCCAAATATAGTTTTGTTTCTTCCATTAGCTGGTGAAAAATATGTGTTTGCTGTCTTACCTTTCAGAACAAATCCCTGGCTCTACTGCTTGTTTCTTTTTATTGTTACCAACCCTTACACGAGACAAGAGCTACCAAGGTCTGTCATTTGTCCTCAAAAAGAGCAAAATCTTGTGACTTCCTTGTTATTACCAGTTTGCAATTGCCCATTAGAGTGCATCAAGAGGGATGCAGAGAAGTTATTTTTTTCAGTTACTTTGCTTTACATATATTCCAGTGACTTGTGACTGTTTGTCCTATAGGTCTGAACAGTAAACTGCCACAGTCACTAGCCACATAAGCTATGGTTTATCCTTTAGGTCTGGACAGCCAACTGCCATGGCCACTAGCCACAGAAGACAATTAGAACTGAATAAATGTGAGTCTCTGCACCTTCATTGACAACATGGCAATCATTTCTGAATCTCTACCAGGCAGTGCTGTTGTAAAGTAGGATTCATCTACTCCTCCTCTAATGATACCTATAAAAAACTCACTTGATTTCTGTAAAACTAAAATGCTCAATGATTATTTTTCTTGTAAGATTTGAAAAATAAAAAAGAAACACAGCTTCCACTGTATGTCTCTGTCACTCTTCTTCCTTCCTACCCCCACCAATTTTTATTACAGTCTTAATATTGCAAACTATAAAACAGCCATGTTGGCCACTACAGGAAGTTCAGTCCTCTGAAAGGCCCTGTTCAGGAAAAGACATGGTTCCAGAAACAGAAACAATGGGATGGGTGGAGCGCAGTGAGGACCTGGGTGGTCACTGGAAGAACTGAGGTTAGCTGTTGGATGACAAATGTTCTTTGCCTCTCAGGCAGCCCCTTGGAGGTTGGGCCTTTGAAGGCTCCCCTTTAGACCCTACCTACTAAAGGTCTACATTCTTTACCAATAGAACCATCCCAGAGAACAAGTCTCTATTGTCATAGGGTGACTACCCATATTCATATCCAAGCACCAGGTGAAGTCCCCTCATCACCACCACCAACCCTTCCACTTTGCATGCTCAGTTCATCTCTTCCTTCCCTCTGACTTTCCACCTCACTTTGGGTATTCAGAGAGTTCATGCAGGTCTGTTAGTGTGCTAGCAACCACACAGTGACATGTCACATATATGTGCCTTTACTGACTCCTGTGATCTTTCTCTTCTTACTGCTGTGGTTTGCTGATTGGGTGATGGCATCTAAAAAATTAGCATGGAATCAACCTACTCTGAATAATTCACACCATCAAACTGAAGACTTCATCTGAAAAAATATGTCCTCTTTTAAAGTACAAATGCATAGCTTCTGAATTGAAACACTGAGTAAGAAATAATGGAAGTATTCCCAAGCACTTTCTGACCCTCCTGCAATGTCTTTTTATTTTCTCATCCAGCAGCCCTTGATAAAAGGACTCTATCATTGACATGTTTCAGATCAGCTCCCATCCCACCCCTGGGTGCTCCCACTCATACTCTGATGACATTTCTGAAGGGTCTAGAGACGTGCCTGACTGATCTGCTTATGTCAGTAGCGCTCAAATGTGCAGGGGCCTTTTCTGTGCCCACGGGGGATTCTGGAGGAGCCATCCCTTCACTGTATCTAGTCCATTTGGAGATACAAACTCGCTATATGTGATCTGGAGATATAAACCCCCTCTGTCGGCTACTGTGACTAGGAATTCATCATGGTAGTACAAGAGAGGAAAAACATCATGAGCCCCAAGATGCTGCAATATTCTAGTGGAGCTGCCTGCAGCAGTGAGCCTCATCAGGACCAGCTATGGCTAAGAGCTTTGTTCCTGGGCTGAAACCTCCACACTCCTAGTACCACCCACCTGCTGCCCTTACAGCTAGTCCTACCTTCGGAACCCAAAGAATGGACAATCCATAAAAACATTATGGGATTCCAAAATAATGTGCAATGTTATCACTTAAGTTTCCTGAGTCTAGGAAATCTATAAAATAAGGAACTGGTTTACGGGATTAGGTTCATGGTTATCTATGGGACAGAAGAGCAAAGATGGGAAACCATAGAAAACCTATCAGACTCTATCAAGTATATGATACACCAAATGACATGCCAGCCTTCTTCCCCTCCCTCAAATGAAATGTATCACAGCTGGGGTGCAGCATAGGCAGAGTGTGAATGCCCATACATTCTGCTAGGGAAATCCATTCCCAGGTAGAAAGTACCAAGCTAAATCTTTAGTGACTGCTACCATCTTCCCTTAATAATCTGTGGTGGGTGCACTGATCACTTACCTCAAAACTATGTAGCATTGACAATGCCATTCATTTTATTTAAAGGAGATGGTTCAGAGGCAGGTAGTTCTCTTCACAGATTCCACCCTTGTGATGATGGCATCTGACAGCTTGCACGGCTCTGGGCTGAAATGATACAGATGGGCCTTGTGAGTGGGATCATGTTGGTATCAGGTACAGTTATATTGGTTGTTCATGGATTCAGAGACCTTGAATGGAACTGGCTGGAGGTTATCAGTAGTGCTAATGTGAGTCTTCTGTTTCTTGTCCTCATGCTTTGACACACTGGGGCATTCCAACACTTTCCCTTGATTTCTTAGCAAGGTCAAGATGTTCTAACAACATGGACCATTTGCTTACAGCTTGTTGGCTTCTCCATCTTCTGAAGTGGAGTGTAAGTGCCTGAGAAGAGAGACCTTGTTCACCTAGTTCAGAGGGTTCTCAGTACCAGACAGGTGCATCAGGAAACTTGCTTAAGGAGTCTTTGCCCCACAACTTCTCACTCTCTATATCACAACACTTGGAGACATGACTTGATTGTCCATGAATTCAGAGACCATGCTCATGATTTATGTGCTCCATGTCCTTGTTTAACTCGTCTATGGGGTCCCTGGTACCCAATCTCTTCTTTTGTGTCAGGCTTCTTTGCTAAGGGAAAGGGCAGTGTTGAACACTGAATTGTTTCCTTTAGCCTCAAGGGTTTTCTGGTGTCATAGACTTGGCAGTGATATTTAACATCTCACACTGTATTTGTCATGGGCTTGGGAGCCCATGACAAACAAAAATATGGATACTACCCAAGTCCAACTTGGTGACCCAATGAGTTTTATTGGGGTTCCTTACAGGAGCAGAAATTATTCAAAAGACAATTATATCACCAAAGCCCACCCCAGCTTTGTCCCCAGCTCACAAAACTGGGGACCTGAAGCATACTGCACAGCCTTCAGGCAGCTCAACAGGTTGGAGATTGTCTTTTCCAGGTGCATCAGTTGACAGCAAATCAGCTGTCTTCTGTTTCTTTGCTGCTTGGCTCACCTGAGAGTGACTCTCAGCAATCTTTACTATTGATTCTGGGAGGAAGGAGCATAGTGAATCCAGTCAGTTCCGGGGACTTCCTGAACCAATAGTTGTTTACTTGCTGTCTTAAGGAGCTTCCCTGCAGGGCTGCATACTTCAATCTTTGAGGAAACTGCTGTGCAGCATGCATACAGGGATGTGAGACTCTCATAGGATTTTAAGATGGTGAAGCAAGTGGACCTCCAGGGCTGAGTCCTCAAACCTCAAACTGTAGTATAAGAAATTGTGAAGCAACAAAACAGATGAATGAGGACTTCACCTAGAAAGCAAATGGAACTTTCAAACCAGACCCACTGAAATGGTGCTATTGTGGGTTGCACCAGAGAAGACTACTCACATAGGCTCAAGCCAACAGAAAGTCTTCATTAGCTGGCTGGCAATTACATTGGGTGTTTGGGACTTTCTGGTGTGTTTGGGGCTTTCTCCAGTGAACTTTGAAGCACAAACCCAGTTAACAAGACCAGTTAGCCAGAAGCATACAGAAGGCAAAAGGCAATGATGGTACAGTTAAGGACTTTCCCAGAACTAGGGTCTTTAATGGATTAGGTCTTTGTTCTCATTTTGGCTGGTGTTGCTACCTACAAGCTAGGTTCCAAGGTCTGAATAGCACTTCCATCATGGCATCATTTGCTCTCTGATCTGCGGTCCTATAACAGAGCAGAAATGTCCAGCCACCTCCATTCTAGAATATTGACAGTGGATCTGGAACGTGGTTTTTATTATTCATACACTGGAATTCTTTGTCACTCTTGTTTTCTTCCTTTCCTTTCCTTCACACTAAGCATTATCTCCAGATTCTGAAGCAGGCAAAGAAAGGCAGAGTGTGTGGGTGTAGTTGTAGCAGTGGGGAGGGGACAGGAGTAGGGGAGAGACTGCTGGGGTGAGAATGCCCACATCTGTCACTTCCCACCTCAGTTGTCACTTTCAAGAGTAACACTGAAGGATGGTGGCCTGCACCAGCACCCAGGACTTTTTTTTTTTAAGGGGGATTGTGAAGGTCATGCTTTGGGATAAAGAAGCAACATTAGTGCTCTCTAAAAACATGGGACCAGTCAGGGAATTCAACATAGTGAGGAGGCAAAGGGCATCTTCAGCCAAAGTGACTTGTCTTTATCTGTATTTATACAAGTTCACAGGGCTCTTAGTGGACTGCAAATGAACATGCCAGGGCAAATTCCAAAGAAACCAAAGGGGACCCATAGGAACCTACATGCCTGGACAGGAGGCCTAATGGAGCAGCTGTCACTTGCTCTGGGTGGTTGGCAGTTAGAGCTGTAAGCCATTCTTCAAGGTACAAAAGTCATGGTGTATTTCACAGACCTCACTAACACCTTGGCTTGACAGGGTTGATGGCTGCCCCTGGCCCTACCACAACATCAGCTCTTCACTGGTAATAGGTTGAAGTCCCAAGTTCTGATTCCCCCAGTCTAGGAGGAATGTAAGATGAATAGATGTAAATGCCTTTGGATGTCAGTGAGGAGAGCTGAATCACAGATTTCAGGAAGTGGGGAAGAATTCTGAGCAGGGAGAGAGTGGGAGTCCCCAGAGCCTCCCAGTTTGGTGTGGCATAAGCAAGTGTCTGCAAAGAACAGAAAATCAATAAAAAGAGCCTCCAGTTTGCTTTTTATCACCCATGCCCTGGTAATTCTAAATGCCAGTGATGAAATTTTCCTCGAGCCGGGGAGGCCACTCATGCTCCCTCTGTAACCCTCCCTTGGCCCTCCGTATGCGGTTGCTTGAAAGTGAATTAATTTAATACTCTCCCTTGTTGTTGAGGGAAATGAGCCCCAGTATCTGGCCAGAGCCCTGCAGCTAGAACGTCTGCTAAAAGCCAGCTCTCCTCTCTTCCTCCCAGAGGCCTTTCCAGCCCATTTACCTGCCTGACTCAGGGGTTGGAAACACTGGTGGGCCCAGCAACTGCACAAAATTTGATCATGCTAAACAAATTAAGAAATCTAAAATTGCTGGGGAAAAGAAAGCCCAGTTGGCTGCCCTCTGTGGCTGTTTGCTTACAACCCATACAGAGGAATTTTCAGCCTTAAAACTGTTTGTTTCTTTCTGATCTTTCATTTGTAGTACAATAGCTTTTTCCATACTGGGAAATCCATCTCTCTTCATATAAGTTGATTTCTATCTTAACAAATTTTCACGATTTTCTACTTGTAGAGTGAGTAGGGATCTCAGACCTCAAATGCAGGTGTACAAGGACTATATCCTAACTACTGTAAGATGATAAAAATAAAATTTTAAAATCTGGTTTAGACTCATAGCCTTCATCCTTCCTAATGGACAGGACAGACAAGCTCAGATATTTAAGGCGAATCTATATCAAGGTTTTCAATCATAGTTTTACTTTTGAAACTGAGTCCTCCTACTGGGAAGTCTCTGGCCATCAGCCTGTCCCTTGCTCATGTCCAGTGCTTCACCCTCCTCAAGAGGGGGTCTGCAGCCTCCTGGATGGCATTGTCCCTGTGCTACTTAGCAGGTGTTCTGTTGTGGGATTTTCTGGCATTTTACATTTATTACTTTTTATGATTTGCTTTCCTTTTGAAATAAATCATTTCTTTCCTGAGCTTTTAAGATCAGAAACATATTATTTAAGACCCACCTGGAAACAGAATTAATCCAAGGAAATGCATCAACACACCCAGAGAAGGGCAGGCATGAGATTAACTGACCAACCCACGTCAAGAGTAAGCTTCTATTTGATTTATTCTCCTGAGGAGAATGGATTCATTACCTGGGTGACATGTCTGCCTGAATTATTCCTCCTATTGACTTCCCTCTGCCCACATCACCGACTCTCTATGGACACATGGAAATCATTTGTTTATACTGAATCTTGGCCTCAGCTCATTACACTGTGTGCATCATGTGTATACTAAAACTCATTTTCCCCTGTTTGAATCCTGGGGGAAAGGGATAGAAGTAAAGACCAGGGCAGGGTGTGGAAATCCAGAATGTGCTGACAACAAATGGGAGTGGATGGTGTTGCCTGGCAGCATGCAGTCAGGGTGGAATAAACTCGCCCATCTGGGATGCAGAGCAGGCAGTGAGGATAACTGGATCTGCTCAGCCCTCTGCACTTCACAACTCCCACTCAGGACACGTGAGTATTCATCTTCACTCCTCACATCCCAGAGCTATACAGCATTGTGCATAGTACTGTAAACCAAGTTCACTCGAGATTGTCTATGTGCAGAGGGCACTTAGGAGTCTGCAAGCCAGTGATGAAGTCACAGGGAACCAATAAGAACCTAGAGCCAGAGAGCTGGCCTGGTGTTGGCAGTGAATGCTCTGGGTCACTCACTGCACTGACAGCATGATAGAACTTGAATGGTTAAACCTGGCTGGTATGTATACTCTATAGGCTAGAGTCTGACATGATGGGGGAAATGGGCTTTAGATCCAGCAAGATCTTGACTCTAGTATTAATTCCAACATTTATCAACACACTAACCTCCAGGAAACATCTTCATGTGGCTGTCTTAGTTACTGTCATGGTCCTGAAAACAGTTTTCCAAAAGTCTCTTGGGCGAATTTAACTAGCTAAACTATAAAGGTAACTCCTAATCAGGGTTACTATTGCTGTGTTGAAACATCATGACCAAAAGCAACTTGGGAAAGAAAGTGTTTATTTGTCTTACACTTCCACATTGTAGTCCATTATTGAAGGAAGTGAAGTGAAACAGGGTAACACAACCTGGAGGCAGGAGCTGATGCAGGGAGCATCAAAATCCTGGCTACTTTTTACTCCTCACTTCTTCTGCCATGGGGAAGTGGGGCAACTAACTTGACTGGGCAAATTTAAAATGAGGGGACTTACACCCATCATCTGCTGTCATTTTCCAGGACTCACTCTAAGAAGGGTTTCTGCAGGACTTTGAGTATGGTTCAGGGTGCTGAGGACCTCTCTGGCACAGAATGGCCTTGAGTAGGAGTTTAAGTCTAACTAGCTCAGCCTTCGGGATTAGGAAGAATACATGTGTACGTGTGTAAACCATTTCTTTCCTTGTGGACTTTATTAATAAGAAGGTTATATTTGGCTTTGTCTCGCTGCTTAATTTTGCTCAGAACTAAGCAAAAAAGAATATCATTGCCTTCTTTCATAGACTTTATTACCTTAAAGTTTTCATGGCCCAGCCTTACCCTTGTTTCTTAAATATTCAAATTATGTATGGAAATCCTAAATTGATGAGTGCCACACACATAGCAGTGTGTAGAAGAAGAGAGATCATGCCTCTAATTTTGAGTAACTTTGGGAAGAGCTTAAATTGGATTCACTTACTGAAAATAACAGAACCAAACTGAAGTAGATCAAGATGTGTCTCTGATGGTGTACTGGCTGGGTTTATGTCAACTTGACACAAACTAGAGTCATCAGAGAGGAAGGAGCCTCAGTTGAGGAAATGCCTCCATGAGATCCAGCTGTAAGGCATTTTCTCAATTAGTGACTAATTAAGGAGGGCAAAGCCCATGGTGGGTGGGGCCATCCCTGGGCAGATGGTTCTGGGTTCTATCAAAAAGCAGGCTGAGCTAGCCAGGAGACCAAGCCAGTAAGCAGCTCCCCTCCATGGTCTCTGCATCGGCATCTTCCTCCAGGTTCCTGCCCTGTTTGAGTTCCCATCCTGACTTCCCTTGGTGATGAACAGCAATATGGAAGTGTAAACTGAATAAACCCTTTCCTCCCCAACTTGCTTTTTGGTCAGGGTGCTTCCTTGAAGCAATAGAAACCTTAACTGAGACAGATGGTTAATGCATGCTATTAAAGAAGACAAGGTTATAAGTCTAAAGTCCATTATATTTAGTTAGTGTTGGAAAAGTTAAAATATAAACATCTTTTCCAAAGTTATACTATAACCTTGAGATGTAACCATGAAAATCCACTTTATTAGTCATGGGGGTTAGGACAGAGTGTAAATGGAACTCACAAACCCATTACTCTCAGAGGGAATGAACTGAAATTCCCTGTTCATTTGAAAAGCAGAACTCACCACCATTGTTAATGCATTAAATAAAACAGCACCCTGGAGTTTTCAGAGATAAAGGAGTACATCTCCTTCACGAAGGAGAATAGTTACTTATTATGAAAATATTTATTGTACCCTTGCCTAGGACCTAGGTGCTCTGGCAGAAATTAATGAACGCAGAGTACAATCCCCAGTGATACTTAGCTGCCAGTATGTAGTAGAGAAAACATGAAAAATTAACTAACTAGAGAAGTGGATATAAAAAGCACCAAAATAATGGATTGGGCAGTAAATGCTAGGAAAATTCCTTAAGGGCATAGAGTCAGGGGAGCTGAGAGAAGAGGTGAGCTAAATTTTAGTAAGTGAGCTCGGGTTAGGGTGAAGAGCACTGGAAGAAGTTCTTGGTGGGATGTTATGAGGGTCATGTAATAACATCCCACCCAGTGCAACATGGGCAGAGGCTACAAGATGCAGAACTGTGATCCTTGATGATGGTCAGCAAGCATCTATGGCTAGTAAAGCCATGTGAGCACAGGGGAAGAACAAATGGGCTGGAACCTTTAAATGCAACCATGGCCAGGTTTAAGGACTTGTACTTTGTCATGCAGATAGTGACTTGAGGGGTGTTAGAAGAGAATGAAGCCATCAGCAGTTAGGCAGCATACTTGGACCCCCACAGTCAACACATGATAGGCCACTATCTACTTCACAGTTCTTATCACAGGTGTGGTTTGCCATTCAGTTGTATGAGATATTAATTAATGTCTTTGTACCACCCAAACACCATAAGCACACTAAGATTTCTACAGGCCTACCTCTGCACATAGTGCTACAGGCAGTAAGTCGAGATAATAAGTACTTGTTGAATGGGGGGTGGTTATTTTAGATTGCACGAACATCTGGTGTGGGATAGATTGATGGAAAGTGATGGAGAAAACTGTTAAGTAGATATAAGTGGATGGTGGGAGTTGAAACAAAAGGAGGTCAACTTCTGAAAGTTAAAGAAAGTTGCTAATAGTAAAGTGAAAGCATGCTGTTAAGACATAGTGATGGCTCAGATATTTCCAGGTTTACTGTGGGAAAGATAACTCTAACAGAAGCCTTCAGACCAGATGTCTAAGAAATAACCTTACCACTGTATGACTGAGAGAAGTTTGATGAGGAAACTTCAGTTCACACAGGTTGAACTCATGCAGCCATCATTCATCTGGTAGTCTGTCCCTTTCTTGGACAGCCAAAGCCATATGAAGCCTTCTTGTGACTTAGCCATCTCTAGCTTTTGTATAGCAAGAAACCAACCCTAAAGTATCTTGGGAGCTGTCTCCTTTCCGTATGGAGACCATACTAGTCCTGGGACCTCATGAGTTATCTCAGGGCAGCAGTCATCTTTCCTGGGACTGTACTATTGCACAGTACTATTCCAGATCTGCAATGGGTCTAGAAATCACTGCCAAGAGCACCTTCCCTTTCCTGGACCCACTGGCACCTTCATCTAGCCTCTTACCTCTAGCTAGCTTTGGGCTTCTTCTGCCTCAACCAGATGTTCTATCTTCATTTATCATTCTACCTGCATCTTCCTAATCTAAGAGTGCCTGCTGCCTGGCCCAACTAATTCAAGTGCTGTAACTGCGGTACCATTTGGGATGGATTTGAGGATATCAGTCTTTACAATAGTAATGAGATCTTCATCCTCCTGCAGAGAGGCTTAGCTGCTGTTTCTTGACTGAATGTCATCCGTTTTTGTTGAACATCTCTTCAGGTAATCACTGGTTTAATGAAATTTCTGTGTGATGTATGTCTACAATTGCCCCCTTAATGGTTAATGGTGAAAGCATAGCAAATGCTTCAAAAGTGAGGACAGTTTAAAAGTGGATGCTGAAGCTGAAACACATAGTCAAGTTTCAGCCTCTAGATTTGGGAGTCACCTCTCTCTATAAATACCTAAGTGTAGTTATTCCTAAAGTTAGCTCACTTGACACACATGAGGAGTCAGCAAGATGCTCTTGCAGCAAGCCCATGCACCACCAAAAATATCCCAGTTCTCACTACCTTTTGGGCAAACAGACACTGGGGCAAACAGATCTGTCTAGGATAGAGCTGAGCAATATTCCTATGTCATTGGTTTATGAGAAGACATTTCAAAGAGCAGAAGTTAAGGGGTTGAATGTTGATATTAGCTAACACTGTGAAACCATGAGTAGAGAGAAGAAAAGGCACCCCAACCACAACTGGAAGAGCATTGTGGGGGGATCACACAAGAGAGGCTGAGAGAGAGCAGCATGCTGAGTATGGTCAGGTACTCAGCACCTTTGCCTCTAGAGGCTCTGCGCATGTGTTCTCTCTCTTTCTTGACACTTTTTCAGCCAAGAGTTGATGAAAAAAATGGTATCAGAAGCAGCCTTCGACAACGTGTGCTAACCCTCATATGGAACATCAGGTCTTTCAGCCTGGCAGTGATAATGAGGGATGGGAGCCAGCACTGTCCTCCTTGTAGGCTCTGTGCTTATGTGTCCATAGGACCTAATTTCAAAAGGCAAGAATAGAGCAGGTGAGAAAATGTTTCCAACTCAATATCAAACAAAAGAGCTCCCTGGCTCTTAGCCTGTAGATATTTTGGTCCAACCTTTCCCCAGCCCCTCAAATGTAACCAGTTGGAAGTCTTTTTTAAGTGCTACACTATTCAACCTTTGAGATGAGATGAAGGGTTTGCCATTTAACAAGGAAGTTGCTTTTTTAATGCAGAAATGGGACACGAAGTCTATAGCTTAGGATTCTGGTTCCTTCCTGATAAAATAGACTTAATATATAATGACATATAAAGTCATAAATGTGCACAGATACACAGGTAGAGAGAGTATAAGACCATGTTTTGTGTCCCTTCAGATGCAAACTCAGACATAGGCCTCTGAGTTCATCATGAACTGTTATAGGGAAAAATAGAGTTCTCTAATTTGATCTGAGTAATGGAAGGCTCAGGCAGGGTGAAGGTGAACATGGGGAGCATGGACCTCTGTCATTGTTACAGATTGTCTCTATTTCATTTTCTTCTTGGAGAACATGATTTAACACTTCAGAGAATGGAATGATTATATAACAATAACCCCTAAAGTGTGGAGCAGACTAAGGTACTTGACAAAAGTCAGAAGAGAGGACCAGCATCCCCTGGGAACATGTGCTCCTCATGTTTCTAGTCCAGTGGTTTTCAGCCTTCCTAATGCAACCCTTTAACACAGTTCCTCATGTTGTGGTGACCCCCAACCATAAAATTATTTCTGTTGAAACTTCATAGCTAATTTTGCTACTGTTATGAACCATAATGTAAATATCTGATATGCAGGAGATCTGATATGGAACACCTGTGATAGGGTCACTCTACTCCCAAAGGAGTCATGACCCACAGGTTGAGAACAGCTCTTCTAGTCCTTACTCTCTTTGTGTAGCTCTATGAAACTTCTAAAACTCTCAGGATCTCAGTTAATCTAAAAATGAAAATTCTAGTCTATGTCTATGTAGTCACAAGTGCTTAATGAACTGATTTATAAGAAAAATTCAGCTACATGCCCAAGCTTCAGGAAAGGGGCAGCTTTAAAGTGCATTTTGCTAGAAAGAGGTCTGAGAAGAATCAAAATTACAGAGATGAAAATGGCCAAAATAGCTGGAAGAAAAGTCAATCAAATGGGTGTCATTTCTAGAACAATGGAATCTTCACTTTTGACTTAATCGTCAGGTTAATTAAGAGCACAGCCACGATAGTGCTAAAGATGCTGGAGCATCCTCCACTGCCCATGGCCATTCCTGGAGCCAAATGCGGATGTTCCGTAGAAGACCAATGTGGCCATGGAAAAAGAAATTTCCTACATTGAAAACTCACACGGCTTCTTCAACAGAAATTTTCATTCTTTTTAGGTTGTCATTTCTGCCTCTGAGTGAAGAGAAACTACATGTGATTATACTTTGCTTGAAAATATTTTTGTTCATTTAAAGATTGGATGATGTTGCATAAGATTTTCTACATTTGGTGTTTGTTTTTCATCTTAAAAAGCCTAACAAATGATGCAACCAAGTATATCATGTTGAAGAGTCAATGAAACAACTACATGAAGACCTAAGTTCAACACTGAGACCATGATATAGAGGACCAAGGCTCTGGACTGAGACCAACATGGGAGATCAAGGCTCAACACTGAGACCACAACATGGGAGACCAAGGCTCAACACTGAGACCACAACATGGGAGACTAGGGCTCTGCACTGAGGTCACCATGGGAGACTAAGGCTCAGCACTGAGACCAACAGGGAAGACAAAGGCTTTGCACTGAGACCACAACATGGGAGACTAAGGCTCTCAGGCCTAACACCTCAACATGGAAGAATTTCAATAGCTTACTTTCCTGCCCTTCCTTCTCTCCCTGCAGAAGCAAACAGCAAAAGAAGGGTTCAGTACAAGTTCAAGCTCTTCTGTAATATTTTGGGCCATTTTTTCCTCTCATTTAAATGCATTTCCCCTCCAGAAGTTGGCTCAACAGAGTTTAAAATCAGAGTCACAGGAGGTTTCAGATTGGGCCCTATTTCAAAAACTGTAGAAAATAAATATTGTCTTTTCCAACAAGGATTTATTTTGGAGTACCAAAAATGAACATAGTTAGGAAATTTCATTTTAAATTGTTTTTAACTAGCTCAGGATAATACCAGCAACAAAGTCATAGGTAGGTACAGTATCTCAAAGTAATTGGTCATTTATTCCTGTTTGGTAATAATGCTTCAGTTAAGTCAAAATAAACAAATTTGAGACAGCTTTTAAAAGGAGGTGGGGACTGGAGAGATGGCACTGTGTCAAGAGCACTGGCTGCTCTTCTAGAAAACCCAGGTTCAATTCCCAGCACCCACATGGCAGCTTACAACTATCTATAACTCCAGTCCCAGGTGATCTGACACATCTGGCCCCCATGGGTACCAGGTATGCATGTGCTGCATAGATATACATGGCAACAAACACCCATACACATCAAATAAAAGAGATTTTTAAAAATTAATGTAGGAATAATATAAATACCAGAATTAACTCAAATCCTCTTCAAGACTATGAAGGCTTAGGTGAGTCATGGTTTCACTATATTTACATTTTCCCAGATATAAAATCAAAATGAGAGCAGAGGCATTCCTACTCTCTTTCCTGGGTAGATCTGAGGCCATAAAAATAATATAAAGGACTTTGTAAGTGTTAAATGCTGCATAAATGTAGTTCCCATAATCCCTTGGGTCACATGAGCTTAAGAGAAAATCTTCCCAGAGCCATGCAACAATATGAGTGTCCACCCAGTTGCCATTATTGCCTCCAATACTAGTCCAAATGTCCAGTGCTCATTTCCTTCCACTTACTGTCTCTGGCCATCCAGTATGACTTCTGAGTCTCACCATTCTCTAACAACCAATTTTGGCCTGTGGCTCTGTCTGAGTGATTGACGCTGGCCAGTGCATTATGCTCTGAGGCTATTTATATAAGAGGATAGAAAATATCTTCCTCTGGTTTAAGATACTTGTCCAGCTCCCTTAAAATAAAATTGTGTTAGCTTCCTAATAAGGAACTAGGAAGCACACTCAGGTAGCAGGTGGGAGACATTGGGAGGGTGGACAAGGTGTAACACTGCAGGAAGCATACTTGAGAGGTGGATGGGAGGAGACATTAGGAAGGTGGACACTCGGAGTATGACACTCAAAGTTCCTGGGTCATGTTTAATTTTCTAGGGCTTTCATAAACAAATTTAAAGAACGCTGGTGATGTGAAAGAGAATTGTGCTGTTTGAAAGCTGTTGAGGCCGGCATCTGGAATCAAGAATTATCAGGACTACACTTTCTCTACAGATACTAAGCAATGTTATTTCCTTTCCTGTCCTGTTGGCTACTGAATTTGTGTGGCAGCACTGAGCTAGTCCCTGTATCTTTCTTCACATTGTCCTTCCGTGTCTCTCCTCAGGGATCAAGAATGTCCCCAATAACCTCTGTAGTAAAGGCTTGGCTTTACTACAGAGGAGTTAGAAGAACCCTTTAAGAGGTAGAACATAGTGAAGGTTTCAGATCCTTGGGCCTTGAAGGGCATGGTGGGTCCCCAGTCTTTTATCACCTCATGAGGTAAGAGACTTAGCTCCTCCATCACATTATCTTCATGATGTGAAGCCACAGGCCCAGACCACAGAGGCCAACTAACCAAGGAATGAACCCTACAAAATGTTAACCTGAACCAAACCTTTTATCTTCAAGTTGGTTTATCTCTGGCATTTGTTATCCTGATAGACACTCAATGGGTAAAGATCTCCCTTTAAAAAATGAATGAATGAATGTGTCATTAGTTTGAAGCATCACCTTGATAATCCAAGCTGGCCTCATCTCAAGAGTCTTCTTATCTTGATTTTACCACAAAAGGCTCCCTCTCTAAATCAAATTACATGACTGTGTCCTGGGGGTTGAAATACCTGGATGCTTTTTCAGGTGCCGTTGCTCAAGCCTCCATGTCACTGTTTGTCAACCTTCCAATGCTGTGACCCTTTAATACAGTTCCTCATGCTGTGGTAACTCCCAACCACAACATTATTTTCATTGATATTTCATAACTGTAATTTTGCTACTGTTATGAATTGTAATGCCAACATCTGTGTTTTCCAGTTGTCTTCAGCAATCCCTGTGAAAAGGCCATTTGACACCCCAATCCAACTCTCCCCAGAAAAGGGATTTTGATCTACAGGTTGAGGGCCATTATCTATATCCTTCTGGGCAGGTTAGTCTATGAAGGGAGCCACCTTAAAATGCCAATAGATATTTGGTCCAGAGCATGCTTCTCTCCTAAGTCCCTGACTCATGCCTCTAGTTGCTTGTTGGTTGTTTCCACAAGAATATGTGTTAACCTTTTGATTAAATGTAGATTTTCAAATAAGCCACCAGTCTACCTCATACTGCTCACATACATCAACACTTATCCAGTGTAGCCTCTTAGCATTTCCCATCTACCAGGGTACTGACTCTGTTCTTCCTCAGTAAATTCTGGCCTACAGGTAGGGAGATGAAACTCCCAGCTTTTCTAGAGACATAGCATTAACCCTTTAGCTCCTGAATCACCAGGCAGCCCAAAAGTCCCACAGGAATGGGGGAACACTTTTAAGTTTTCCAACCAGCCTTTTTTGGGGGTAAAGCTCCAAATCAGTGATCCTTCACTGCTGGGTCCTACTGAACATTCCCCACTGAATCAAATACATACCACCCTGAAGTACCTGACACACAGTAGGTACTCAAGAAATGTTTGATAAAGAGATAAGAAATACAGTCAGAAAATGGCAGTGGCTTGGGCTAGATGGTTGTAGTGCAGGACATGAGAAGTGGTCTAATCCTTCATTTTCAAGGTTTTGTTGCAGCACTGGATGTGGACTATGAGAAGAGAGAGCAGAGATCGCCCCAGAATTTTTGATACGAGAAAAATACAAAACAGAGTTTTCATTTCCTGGGTTAACCAACCACTGTCAGAGAGAATAGGTTCAAGGTAGTACATAGTAAACCTGAGAGATAAGCAAGAGCCCCCTCCCCCAGGTAGAAATGTCAGGTTGGCCAGGTGACTGGCCAGGCATTACTGAATAGCTCAATAGCAGGAACATAACCTTGAGGGAAGCAGGAGTGAGAGGAGGCAGCAGAGCAGAGAGAAGGACAGTGGCGATGCAGATGGTACCACTGCAGTACTCTATTTCCAAGCCGCTCTGTTTCACAGGCTTGTTAGCCTCAGGGCACCTACACAGCCTCCACTATAACAGGGCAGTTCACGGTGAGATCAGGAGAGACTGCTACTGCTGAACCCAGGCATCCATGAAGGACTTACCAGAGCAGGGGAGGGGAGATGGGATCATCAAAGCATGGGGGACAGGAAGGTTACAATACCTGGGAGAAGCCATGTGGCTGCCATAGAGCCAGGGGGACAGGTTTGCACAATCACCACTCGGCTTCCCAGGGAGATACAGAACTCCTGTTCACTTGCTGTCTGTGAATTCATTTGTTCCATCAGCCTCTATGACCTTGGGTATAGGAAGGACAACACTGAAAAGTACCCAGGAGCAGGGAATGTGCCAGGAACAGGGTACTACTGCCTTAGCCAATTTAAACTCAAGTTCTTTTACCCAGAAAAAGGAATTTAACTTTTAATTGACTTATCTGAGTTTGAGTGAGCAGATATTAAAGTGGCTATATGCACCCTTTAGATGATAGCTTTTAATCTGTATTTCTATACACATGCATATATTTCAATGTATGTTTCTGTGAAATGAACAGAATAGAGAGGAGAGAAGGGAGACAGCTACTTTGGCTTGTCACATCCACATTAGCTTTCTTTGTGGGTATGGCAAGCATGGACTGACTGCTGGGGGGATGTCTGTAGTCACAGGATGGTTGCCCACAGCCAATGCTGAAGTGACTGTCTCTCCAAGCTTAAATCATTTTGGAATGCAGTCAGGACATGTTGTGGAGAGTTTCCTACATTGCCAGAACTTTGGAATGTTGAAGGTGTGTATAGCTAAGATATTTGGGGGAGCAGAAAGAACTATAGGGAGCAAAAGATCAGAAACAGTGTCATGGTGGTGTTAGAGTTGTGCCATATACTGCCTTCATCTGGCCACCACCAGCAATTTCACCTTCAGCATTTTACCAAGTGTGGCTAGAAGTTCATGGCTCAACCCTAACACAAGAGGGAAAAAAGGGGTCTCCAGGACAAAGATCAGGTATCTCAGACTTGCATGTACCACAGCTGTCAGGTACAAATGTCAGTCCACTTCATAGCATAAATTATTTTAGTTTTATCCAAAGCCACTGTCTTAGTTTTGGTTTTTATTGCTGTGAAGAGACACCATGACCATGGCAACTCTTATAAAGAAAACATTTAATTGGGGTGGCTCACTCACAGTTTCAGAGGTTCAGTCCATTATCACCAGGATGGCATGTAGGCAGATGTGGTGCTGGAGCTGAGAGTCCCACATCTTACAGGCAACAGGAAGTCAATTGGGGGAAGCTTGAGAAAAAGAGACCTGAAAGCCTGCCCCACACTTCCTCCAACAAGGCCATGCCTCCTAATAGTGCCATTCCCTTTTGGGGCCATTTTCTTTCAAACCACCACAGCACACACACCAAAGTATCAGGCCAAAGAAATGGGCAAGAGAGCTAAGTCTTAACCAAGGTTAGACATTTATGTGAGGTCTCTCAGAACTCTCAGAACCCCACTGTGATTTTATACTCTTTATTGTGTTAAGGGTTGTCTATCTGACTGATTAAATGCAAGCTTGGAATGTGTGTGTCATATATGCATGTGCAAGAGTGTTTCTGAAACCTAGCTGCATTTGGGTAAGAAAACTGAGTTAAAGTCCACTTTCACCATTGCCGGTAGGGGTCAGTCTGCTGAGAACAAAAGACAGAGAAGGCAAATTCGCTTTCTCCTGGAACAGGGATATGGCTGTTTTGCCCTCAGATGGAGTGCCAGGTTCTCAGGCCTTTGAACTCTAGGGCTTACATTAGGTTTTCTGTTTAACAATGCCAACTGCATACTGCAGGACTTTCAAATTCCACAATCTATGCAGTTGATTTCACAATATGAAAAAAAAAAATCCCATCTGCCCTAACCCCCACTTTCTTTCTTGTATTGGTTCTGTTCCTCTGAAAAACATGTATACCTACACAGAGAACATTATGTTGTTCACTGAGGTGTGAAAATGACAACCCTTTTTGAATAATACACCATCAAGTGCCTTGCATTTTTCTTCATTTTATTGCTTTTGCCCTTCCTTGTATTTCTGCCATCATTCTCTCTAGCACTGGAAAGCTACACTGAATCCAGAGTATTGACTAATTCTATTTTATTTTTTAAAGGAAGGAAAGGGGGTGGGTACAGTACCATAGCCCATGCAAGCCTCTCCTGCTTTGGTGCAACAGCCCTAGCTATGCATTGCTGTATTGATCCCACCCACACTCTGCCAAGTAAAAACACTGATTTATGAGTAGCAAAGTAGCAAAATCACTCACAGAAAGAAAAGTAGGTTTATTGACAAAAAACTATGTTGTCCCTTGTAATCAGAAGAAAACCCCATAGGCACTGTCCTCCCCATTTTTTAAAGAAAATAATTACAGCTTCTCAGAGTTGAGTGCAGGCCATAATCCTGGAAGACACAGATTGAAACAGCATAGTTCTAATGATTAAACCTTGGAAAATATAAATCTCCAAGTCAAAAAATAGTGAAAATATGATTATGGGAAAGATAAATAATCTTTAAAGATTTTATTTATATTACTATAGGGATATCTATATAAGAAATACATAAAACTTCAAGTAACTTTGTAGGTTACTTTACCAGATAGAGGTAAATAAGAAGGAATATTCTTTGCAAGCATAAATATTGAGCTATCCAGTCACATGACTGGAACAGCCATATCTATAAAGAAATGGGTAAAAAGGTGAATTGTGTAAATGCCTATCACCATGGTTAATTGTGTACACACAGCTTTAAAATTGTGATGTGTACATGACCACAATAGCAATCTAAGTCTTCAGACAAGACTGGCCAAACCCTAACACATAGGCAGCCCAGGGCTTGAGCCACCCCATCCTTCATGAGTGCAGACCCACAAGAAAGACATTTGTTCATCAGTTTAGGATGTTTTGGCACTTGGATGTACTTGTATAATGCTTCTATGCACCCACAAAGTTAACTTGAGGATAATACACTTTCATGAAATCTAATTTGCAAAAAGGTGTGTCAGAATAAATGGGGGGGGGGTGTGTGCTGGCATAAATCCTAGAGTCCATAGGCAGTGGGCCTGACATCATGATATCTACAGAAGCAAAAGAAAACCGTGCCAGCTCTCACTGTCTATTTGTTCTTTCCAAGTGCCTGGAGGGTGAATGGGGTCACCTACCCTAAGGAGGATTTCCCCCTAAGTGCTCCATTCACCCCCACTCATCTCTATATAACTCCTTCACAACACTTCAAATAATGATTTGGGAAATTCTGTCTAACATGATGCAGCTCTCTTGCATACCACCAATAGCACACCACTCGATGTCCAGAATTCATCCTGCTGTGCCCCTCTCTCTCTAAACGTACTTCATTTTTCTTTCATTTTCTGGTTTTGTTAATTCTTTGAAAAATTTGTACCATGTGTTTTGGTTATAGTCATCTCCTCCAAATCCTCCTAGACCCACTCCCTTCCCTACCCACCCAAATGGAGTTCTCCTTTTGTTTTAAGTCTATCAAGTATGGTTTGTGAGGCTGATATATTCTTGGCCTTCTGCTGGGGCCAAGCAAAACTCTTCAACAAAACTGACCTCCTCTCTTCCAACGGACATTTACTGCCAATAGTTTCTTAGTTAGTGCTACTTTGGGTTACTAGGCTACTTCCCACATCCAAGATCAGATTTTTTTCTAGTTTGAGCTTGCCCAGGCCTGATGTATGCTCTCATGACTGCTGTGAGTTCCTATGTGTAACTGGCTTGTTGTATCCTAAAACACCACTTCTCTGTGGTCACCTACCACCTCTGGCTCTTTAAATATTTTACTTCCTATTTTACAATGATCCTTGAGCCTTGAGAGGAGGAGTGTTACATAGATGTTCCATTTAGGGCTGAACGTTCTACAATCTATTATTCTGTTCACACTAGTCATTTGTGGGACTACAGTGTTAATTTCCACCTATTGCAAATAGAAACTTCTCTGATAAGGGTTGAGAGATACACTAATCTATAGGTATAACTGTAAGTCATTTGGAGTCAATGTAATACTATATTTATTTAGCAAAATGAATACAGTGTGTTCTCCCGTGGGCGTGATGACCTATCTGGCCACACAGGTTCTCAATTCCAACATTGGTATCAGGTATGGATTTTAATCTGTGGCTCTTACATTCAATCAGAGAGTGGTTGGTTACTCCAAGGATGTCCGTGCCATTAATGCACTAAGGGGCATGTCTGCTGTGTTGCATGTTATTGTAGCTCACAGAGTTCATAGACAGAAATGACTTGTGATTGCTGTTCTTTGGCAGTGTGCATGGCACCTTCCAGAACAATGAAAACTAGTCAGTAGGTATGAAACTTCTAGGTGAGAGCTGGCTTGATTTATCCATATTCTAAGACTCAACTATGTGTTGTCTTCAGCAATAGGGTCTTACCATCAAGTTAGGGAGGGTAACAAAGAGCATTGGCAATAGCATGCAATGTTTAGATTTCTATTGAACTTCAGGGACCAGGAAAAAAAATCTCCAAATAAGTTCCTGGTAATAGGTTTCCATGGGATTGTTTTTAAATGTATTTAGTGATAGTTATTCCCTTATTCCCTCCCTCCCTCCCTCCCTCCCTCCCTCTATAGCTTCCTCTCCCTTATCCTTTCCTCCTCAGCCCTATTTAACCTTTGCTGTTCCATTTTTCCCTTTAACCATTTATACCTAGGCATTCTATCTTGCCTCTCTTGAAATCCCCAAATCACCCTTTACAAACTCCCTAACTTCTAAGGGTATTCCCACAACATAATAAGGCAATACACAGGAAACCCATAGCCAACATCCTCTAAATGGAGGGAAAAAAAATCAAAGCATTTCTACTAAAACTGGTATCAAGACAAGAATTCCTACTCCCTCTTCATGTTCAATACAGCAATCAAAAGACTTAGCTAAAGCAATAAGACAAATAAAGGAAATAGATAAAGGACTACAAACAGGAAAGGAAGAAGTCAATGTATCCTCATTTGCAGATGGTATGATTCTATACACAAGAGACTCCAAAGACTCCACCAGAAAACTCCTACAGCTGATAAACATTCTGAGAAGTATCAGGGTATAAAATTAATATGCAAAAACCAGCAGCATTCCTGTATACAAACAACAAACATAAAGAAAAAAAAAGAGATCAGGAATCACTACCTTTGACAATAGCATCAAATATATCTTGGAATAAATATAGCCAAGGAAGTGAAAGCCTTGTGCAATTCAAAGTTTCAGAAAATGAAATCAAAAGGAATTAAAGAAGAAACCAGAAGGTACAAAGACTTTTTATGTTCCTGGAGTGGTAAGGTTAATATTGTGAAACCGACTGTGTTGCCAAAAGTGATTAACATATTCAATGCAATCCTCATCAAAATTCCAATGCAATTCTTCACAGAAATTGCAAGAATAATCTTAAATTTCATGTGGTAATAAAAAGATCCAGGATAGCCAAAGCAATCTTGAACAATTAAAATAAAGCAAACAACAAGCTGGCTGTACCACGATCCCAGACTTCAAGTTAGACTGCACGTGTGGTAATAAAAATATCATGACACTGACATTAAAACAGACTTGTTAATCAATGGAATAGAATTGAAACCCACATATATTCTACACTCCCATAGTGATCTGATATTTTACAAAGTGGCCAGCAATGAATATGTGAGATAAGACAAAATCTTCAACAAATGGTGCCGGCCAAACTGAATAGCTGTGCAGAAGAATGAAACTAGAATTATCTCTTACCATGCACAAAACTAAACTTCAAATGGATTTAGGACCTCAGCCTAAGACTTGGTAACCTGAATCCTGTAAAAGAGGAAATCAGGAATATATTTGACTTGTTGGTGCAGGAAAGGATTTTTCTGAACAGAATCCTAACAGTACAGTCATAATTGCATTATGACCAACAATATAATAAATGTGACCTCTTGAAACTAAAAACAGCAGAATGTACCACAATTCAACTGAAGAGACAGGGTATAGAGTGGGGAAAAATCTTTACTATATACTTGACAGTGGGTTAGAGGGTTGGTTTCTAGACTAAATAAAAAAACTCCAAAACTAGACATCAAGAAAACAGACAACCCAATTCACATATAGGGCATAATAGAAAACATTGGGCATAACACATGAACCAAAACAGAAAGTCCTCAACAGATGACGCACAAACAGCTGAGAAACATTAAACATGTTCAACATCTTTTGCTATCAGATAAATGCAAATTAAAACTATGTTGCAATTTCATCTTACCCTAATCAGAATGAGTAAGATTGAGCAGGAGACAAAAACAAAAACAAATGGCAGTAATTCTGGTGTGGGTTTAGGGAACAGGGAACACTAATTCTCTGCAGGTAGGAGAACAACGAGCACAGCCAATATGGAAATCAGTGTGCAGTTTCATCACAGAGCTATAAATAGACCCAGCACATGATCTTGCTATAACAACTCTTGGGCATATACCCAGTGGACTCTATAACCCTCTATAGTTATACCTCGTCATTCATATTCATTGCTGTTCTGTTCACAATAGCCAGGAAATAGAAGCAGCCAAGATGTCCATTAACTTATGAATGGATAATGAAAATGTGGTACATATACACAACAGAATTACATTCAGCTGTTAAGAAAAAAAGAAATTATGAAATTCACTGCTAAATGGGTGGATGGAGAAACAATCATTTTGAGTGAGGTAACCTAGTCCCAGAAAGACAAAGGTTGAATGTTTCCCCTCATTTGGTGGATGATAGCTTTGAGTCTTCAGATACATGATGCCTCTCTCATATGGCCTCTTTTTTTCCCTCAACTGAGTTGCTCGTAACTTAAGGAATTTTAGCTTTCAGGGTTTCGACTTTGGGATTGCCTTCATAGTGACAGTGACATTCAGGACTTTGGGTCTTTCAGGACATTAGCATTAGGGTCTAGAATTGGTCCTGAGGATGTTAAGCGTCACCCATATCTAGGACAGCCTTCTGAACGGCATCCCATCAAAGAAGAAGGTTGGTGGTGTCAGTGCTTTGCTACATCATGTGATTTGACATTTTGAGGTTCTAGTAGGTTGATGCAGGCCCAGAAGCAAGGCCTTTATAACCAGTATGAGCAACAAATCAAGATGGTGGCATCCAGTGTGTGTGTGTGTGTGTGTGTGTGTGTGTGTGTGTGTGTGTGTGTGTAGAGAGAAGCAGGGTTCGTGGCGATTTATGTGACAAATTCATGCATTGTCCCAGGGGTAGAGTCAAAGACTTCCTGACAGATTTTATGAGGCTCAAGGAGGAATTTGGAGTCTGAAATGTGCTTTTTGCAGCCTCTGTTCCTTCTTCAATCCAATCTTTTCATATTTGGGGCATAGTAAAAATATTACTGAAGACATTAAATGATGGATGCTGACAACATATGAATGTGATGAGAGAAAGCGAGGTACACAATTAACCAAAATAGTCAGGCATTGTTAGTGGCTTTGCACTGTGAAATTTGAATCCTAGAGAAGAGATTACATATACTGTTGTCTAATACTTTTGTCAGATGAAATATTGATGGGATATCTCTGGCCTTTTCCCAACCTCTACCTGTATCTTCCCTCTCCTGTAAACTCTCCAGGCCTCCTTTGTGATGCCTGGTCCATCTCAGTACCGATGAAATCCTTCCCAGATCCTGCCCTGCAACTGCTTCCTCTAAGTTCAGATCTTGCATCTTTGTGACAATCCTTGCTACTACACTGAGCTTTACTAACGAGGCTATAGTTCCTTTTACAGACTGGAAAAGCACACCACATAGCCACATTATCTCTATAGTTGTCCTGCAATGGCTTAAGAAATGACTCCCCAATGTTTGATATAAACAGGGACTTGCTATTATCATTAAAGTGACAACCTAATCTCCCCAAAACTCCTTCTAAACAGTGCTTTGAATATAAATGTGTTTGCACAAGAACTGAATTCCTCCCACTGTGATTTCCAAATCCATAGTAGTAGTACAGTCCCTGATGCCCAATTGGTGGAGAGTCAGTGAACCTGTACATTACAATGAATAATGCCACAATCAGATCCAGAGCCCCCTGAGCTGTTAAGCTTCAATATATATGTTTTTAATATTAGTTGATCTGGATTTAATATAAACCAAGTATCCCAGTTAATTAAATGTTTTGCTAGGAAAAATTTCAAAGCTTAATTCAAAGTCATATTCAAAGGCCTTGGGTGTCATTTTAATATCATCTGAGCATTGTTGGTTCATCTTGGATGAATCATAAGCACCAGGTCAGTGAATAGTTGCATTTCCCTCATTTCTCAACACCAGCTATTTATAAAATGTCATCTCTGGAAAGCATGCCTGGGTGGGAGGAACACCTGTCCAATTATGTCTTAGAAGTTTCTGTGAACCAGGCCCAAGAGACCTCCCAAGGAGAGCCACATTCTGGGTGTTGAAGTGCCTTGAGAACCCGGATTGTGGAAATACACTTTAGGAAACACTTAAAGAGAATGATTAGTAATAAAACAATACCCCAGTCAAAGCATAGGAAGAAGGGGGCCACTCCTGAGCCAACTTCACGCTTTCAGGCAAGAAAGAGCACACACTTCAGGGGTCAGGCTCCCACATGTTTTCGGGAAAAATCCAGGGGGACAACACCATGACCTCATCCCCCAAATCCTTCAAGATCAGCAGTCTTAACCTTAAGGCACCTGGTGACCAATATTGATGAACTTACAGTGAGAGGGTAAGTTCCCCATTCTCTTAATGGCAGGAGCCCTAGACAAGAACAAAGTCTAAAACAGACAAAGACCGACTAGAATAAAAACAGGAAGTGTGTCAGACCTAAGTGTAGTAGATGTTCCTGCCTAATGCACCAGGGTTACCAGACACAAAGGAAAAGACAGAAAAGAAGGAGGGTCCCAACACTCACCTTCATGAGGACCAAGGGCATGAAACATAGAGGGGCCAACTCACCGAACAAGTCACTGAGGAGGGGGTGCCGAAACTCACCTTGAGCATGAAGAGGAGTTCTGAAAGGGTGCAGATAGAAAAGTGAAAGTTCACCAATGTAGGGTCCGAGGATGCACTGCCAGCAACAAAAGGCAAAGATCAGAGCCCATACAAAAAACAGCTGAAGCAATGGAAGAAAAACCAAACCAAAACAAAACTACCCTGATTCAAGCGGGACCGAGACCCATGCCAGCACGGGATCCACAAGCCCTATGTCTAGGCACCGGGTGTTGGGGGTTACCCTGCTAGGACATCACTTGGGGGAGGGCGTAAGAAGATGGTACACCGACTCAGGCACCTGGAGTCAGTGAGTGGCAGAGTGTGTTGCAGACTTGTTTATTAAGGAAGTTAAGCCTGCCTTTATACCCCCTCCCAAGGTCCTATTGGCTCAGGTGGCTGACTCTGTTGCATTGTCCTTTCCTCAGTGGTGTCTCTGGGTCAGGTGTATCTCTGTCAGCAATCTCTGGGCATTGAGGCAGGCTTGGCAGCTTGACTCAGGGAGGCAGTGTCTGCCACACATGCGGGCTGGCCTGAGCACGCAGAGGGCGTGGGGTAGGAAGACTGTGGCTTGGATGGGCTTGCCACAGTTTCTCCTACAGGTGATGTATATTCTGTGCCATTATACGTTGGAAGCATGCAGCTTTCTCTTTAATTTTACAGGGGATTACAATGACAGGATTCCCTTGAGTCTCAGGATAAACTTTGAATTTTGGAACTTAAACGGTGTTAAGATTACAATACTTTGGAGACATCTGAAGTTGGACTAAATGTATTTTGTATATTGATACAAATTTGAGATTAATGTGTTAGAACATACTGTACATACATTTATAATCTTGTTAAAGGTATTGTACTTATACAGCTCATTTAACAATGTAATGCAAATTTCTAGTTCTTGAAAGCTATTATTACCAACTACATAGGATAATAAGGAAATGCAGGTTAGTAATTAGTCACCTATTCCAATTAAACTTGTAGTCACATTAGGTAGGTTTTCAAGGTCAAACAGAGCTATATTTAAAAAGGCTTGCCATCTTCAAATACTTCAGAGATCTATAGAATATGCCATTTAAGATGTTTTAATACCATAGGTTCTTTTTTATGACAATGAGACATGTCTGCTCCTGGCAACACCAATCTACTTCAAAGAAGATGATGGACATCAAAGAAACTCCACATAGAGTTTACTTTCTTTGCGGCAAAAGTAAGCCACTGGGCAAGAACATGCCCGTGCCTCGATTGCTGACAGTATGCTGTCCAAATTAGACAAACAGGACATAAAAGAGAATGCCTGCAAAGCTTCCCAAGACAAAGAGGGGCAGTCCTTCAAAAATTCTGCTTCACAGAAAAGTCTGTCAGAGATGCTAGGCCTATAGGCCAAAGATGGATGCCCCAACATCGCAGAGGAACCTTGGGTGACTGTCCAGGCAGTCAGCTGTTTTTGTAATTTCTCACTTTTTTTTTTTTTTGGGAAGTCGCTTGCTTGCACTTCCTACTTACTCAGTTAATATTATTTCCTTCTTGGGTCTCTGAGGGAGTTAAAGGCTAGATAGTTATAGTTTCCCATGTTTACCAGATGCAGAAAATAAACTCACTAAAAAGTGTAAAGTTATAATGTTGAGAGATATGAAAAGATAGTTTTGAATGGTAATGCAAGTCACGATAGAAAGTAAATTAGGTACAAGACTTTGGACTCACCAAGATAGGATAGATAATGGAATATGTTCTCTGAATTTGTCAAATGCAAATGGAATAGACATTGTTGATGTACTTATTGCCTGTATATATAAGGCAGGAGGAGACAGAAGCTGGGGGCATTCTGAGGTTTGTTGGGGAGCTTCAGTGGATCACCTCTTTGGTCAGTGCATTGTTGGCAGAGGTGAGAACTCTCCAGCGGCTGGCCTCTTTGCTTCTGTGATTTTCAGCTTTAACTTCAATATCTGTCTCTGGGGTTTTATTATTCATGCTCCATTGTTACAACTCATAACAGTAACAAAATTGCATTTATGAAGCAGCACCAAAAATAATTTTATGTCTGGGGGTCACCACAACATGAGGAACTGTATTAAAGGGTCTTAACATTAGGAAGGCTAAGAACCACTGATTTAGGCTGATGTTTTCTGTGGGCTTCCTATAAATTGCCTTTATTTTGTTAAGGTATGACCCCTGTATCCCTAGTCTCTCCAGGACTTTAATTCTGAAGGGATTTTGGATTTTGTCAACAGCCTTTTCTTGATCCAATGAGATGATCATCTGATTTTTTAAAAAATTTCTGTCTGTATCTGTGGTGGATTATGTTTATTGATTTAATCATATTGGGCCATTCTTGCATTTTTGGGATGAACCTAACTTGGTTGTGGTGGATAATCTTTTTGATGTCTTATTGGTTTGGTTTACAAGTATTTTACTGAAAGTTTTGGACTTATGTTTACAAGGGAAATTTGTTTATAATTTTATCTTTTTGTTCAACTATTGTGTGGTTTTGGTATCAGGGTAATACTGACCTATTAAAAAGAGTTAGAAACTGTTACTTAATTTTCTATTTTGCAGAATAACTCAAGGAGTATTGGTGTTAATTTTATGCTGAGTCCCCCTGGCTCTGGGTTTTTGTTTTTGTTTTTTGTTTGGGAAACTTTTTATTATTTTTGTTTAAATTAAAAAATCTTATTTTACATAAAAATCCCAGTTCCCTCTCCCTCCAGTCCTCCCATTCCCCCCCCCCATCTCCCCATTCCACCCCCATTCAATCCTCAAGGAGGCTGAGGCCTCCCATGGGGGATCATAAAATCTGTCACATCATTTGGGGCAGGCCCTCCCTCCTGTATCTAGGCTGAGAGAGTGTTCCTCCATAGGAAATGGACTCCAAAAAGCCAGTTCATGCACTAGGAATAAATATTGGTTCCACTTCCAGTGGTCCCATAGATTGCCCAGGCCCCCCAACTGATACCCACATTCAGGGGACCTAGTTCAGTCTTACACAGGTTCCCCAGCTGTCAGTCTGGAGTCCGTGAGCTCCCACTTGCTCAGGCCAGCTATTTCTGTGGGTTTCCATGGCATGGTCTTGACCCCTTTGCTCATCACTCTTCTTTCTCTACAACTGGATTTCAGGAGTATGGCTCAATGTTTAGCTGTGAATCTCTGCTTAGCTTCCATCAGCTACTGGATGAAGGCTCTATTGAGGACATTAAGGTAGTCATCAATCTCATTATAGGGGAAAGTCCAGTTGGGGAAAGAACAGACAAGGAAAGAAATACCTTGAGAGAGGGAGCCATTATGGGCTTAAAGAGAAACCTGGCACTAGGAAAATTCCTAGGAATCCACAGAGTGAGCTCAGCTAAGAATCTAAGCAATGGTGGAGAGGCTACCTTAAATGCCCTTCCCCTATAATGAGATATTAAAAAAGACTATACCTATTAGCAAGTTGGGTCCATTTGCTTGGGATATCTTTTTCCATTCTTGTACTTTGATGCAATGTCTATACTTGATGGTGCAGAACAATGTATTTTTTTTCTAATACAATCTTTAAGTCTATGTTTCTTAATTGTGGAATTGAGACCATTAATATTGAGTGTTAACAATGAACAGCCTTTATTCCTGTTATATTGTTGTTATGGTGTGGATTTTTCCTCTTCTTTTGATTTATTGTTCTGGGATTGTTTATTCATTATGTCTTCTTTGATGTAGTTTACATCTTCAGACTGAAAATTTCCTTCTAGTGCCTTCTGTAGAGGTGTATTAGATATAAATTGCTTAAATTTGGTTTTATCCTGGAATGCTTTTTTTTCTACATCTATTGTGATTGAGAGTTTTGCTGGATATAGTAGTCTGGCATGACATGTGGTCTCAGAGTTTGTAGAACATCCATTCAACCCCTTTGCTTTCATAGTCTCCATTGAGAAGTCAGGTATTATTCTAATGGGCCTGCTTTTATAGTTTACTTGATCTTTTCCCTTGCAGTTTTCAATACTCTTTCTTTGTTTTCTACATTTAGTGTTTCAAGTATTGTGTATTGTAAGAAGTAGTTTTTGTGCTATTTGGTACTCTCTATGCTTCTTGTATTTTGATAAGCACATCCTTCTTTAGGTTAGGGAAATTTCTTCTACAACTATTTTAAAATTGTTTTTGTGCCTTTAACCTCGATTTTTCTGTGGCTTCTATTCCTATTACTTGTCTTTACATAGAGTCCCAGATTTTCTGGATGTTTTGTACCTGGAATGTTTTAGATTTAATATTTTCTTTTGCTGAAGTATCTATTTCTTGAACTTTGTCTTTAACACCTGACATTCTCACTTGCATATCTTATAACCTGTTGGTGAATTTTACCTCTGAGGTTTTTGTTTGTAATTTTATTTTAGCTGGATTTTTGGTGTTTATGGTTCATTATTAAATTCTACTCCATGTGTTGAGTTATTTACATTATTTCATTCAACTGTTATTTGTTTTTTCATGGACTTAATTATGCAACTTTAAAATATCATTTTAAAGTCCTAGAATATATTCATGATTCTTATTTTGAAGTTATTGCCATGTGTTTCATGTATATTGCATTTCTCAGTGCCCACTACAGTAGGACTATTGGCTTCTGATGGAGACATATTTTCTTGGCTGCTCATATTTGTGTTTTTGCACCAGTATCTAGAAATCTGTAAATATTATATTTGTGATGTTCCTTGTTGATATCTGGCCCGTTTTTGTTGGGTGGGCGTTCTGTTCTTTGATTGCTGTTTCTCTCTCTGAATCCCAGGCAAATGTGGTGGCTGTGGGTTCCCTTGTAGAGTGTTTCTTGTGGGTCAGTGTGTGGTAGGAAGGAATGGCAGTGGGCTAGGATGAAAGGCAGAGAGAGACCACGGGAAGTGATAGGAACCAAAGTCTGCATCATGAGACAGAGTCCCCAGGAAGTAGGGTGGAAGGAGGGGCCCCTACAATCAGGCTACTATAGGACTAAAAGTAAGTCTGGGGCTAGTGTAATAGAGGACAGGAAAGAGAGTTAAAATTGCCTATCCAAGTCCCAGCTACTTTGGCCATTTGGGGTTCCTGTATTTCTGCACATCAGCAGCTGACAGAAGGGTATAGAGATGGCCTAGAAGGGAAGCTGAGAGGATCAGTGGGGAGGAGATGAGCTGGTCTGTATCCTCATTCATCAAACATTTAGAGAAGTACTATTCTGTTTATAGCTGCTGGGTGCATAGTGGTGAAATAGATATGTGTGTGTGGGGGGGTGCCTGTGTATCTGACAAGGTTAGAACTTGAATAATCAACTAGATGGAAATATGATACCCTGATACTTTACTACATGCTGTGAGAGACCCAATTAGTGGGAGAGGTTACTCTCTGAACCTGGAAGAGATTAGGGACTGTATGGTAGAGACAACTGGGTAGAAACTATCCAGATCACTAACAAATAGAAGGAGGGTCAGGAGTCAAGGGCAGGTTGATGAAAACATGCGTTGAATTAGAAGACTTTTGGTAGTTTGGTAAACTTGAATGCCATTCACATGGTGTCAGAGAAAAGCTGGCTTGGTGGGTATTCAAGACAGGGTTACTTTTTGTGGTCCTGGCTGGCTGTGCTGGGACTTGCTCTGTAGCTGAGGCTGGCCTCAAACTCATATAGAGATTTGCCTCCTGAGTGCTGGGATGAAAGGCTTGTACCAAAACTGCCTGGCAAAATCTGGAATTCTTAAGTGAGAGTGGATATTGGTGGATATGCCCTGCAGGCTAAAGGGTCTGTTGGATGACATGGTTAAAATTTAACCAAGAATAATCCATCTGCTTGTTACAACCAGTAAAACCCACACAGCCTGGGTATTCTCTATGCCATGGGAAAGTGGTGGAGACATTGGAGTCCTGTCATTGGTATCTTTCTGTTATGAAAAGTCTTTACTCCATCTGCCCGAGCCCTGCCACCACATGGGTGCCCAGAATAAGACACAGAATCTTATATTAGTTTACAATGATACTGGCCAATTGACTAGGATTTCTTTTTTTTTTTTATTTGAATTAGAAACAAGATTGTTTTACATGATAATCCCAGTTCCCTTCTCCCTCCTGTCCTCCACTACCACCCTGCCCCCAACTAAAACCCTACCTATCACATATCCTTTCTGGGCCTTCCATAGGGGGTCATCAGTGTCTATCGTATCCTTTGGGATAGGGCCTAGTCCCACCCCATGTGTCTTGGCTCAGGGAGTAGTCCTCTATGTGGAATGGGCTCCCAAAGTCCACACCTGTGCTAGGGATAAGTACTGCACTACTACAAGAGGTCCCATAAATTTCTTCACTGAAACCCATGTTCCTGGGGTCTGGATCAGTCCCATGCTGGTATCCCAGCTATCAGTCTGGGGAACAAGAGTTCCCCGATGTTCAGGTCAGCTGTTTCTGTGGGTTTCACCAGCCTGGTCTGGACCCCTTTGCTCTTCACTTGTCCTTCTTTGCATCTGGATTCCAATTCAGTTCAGTGATTAGTTGTGGGTGTCTGATTCTACTTCCACCAGCTGCTGGATGAAGACTATAGGATTACATATAAGGCAGTCATCAATCTCATTATCAGGGGAGGGCATTTAAGGTAGCCTCTCCTCTGTTGCTTAGATTGTTAGCTGGTGTCATCTTTGTAGCTCTCCAGACATTTCCCTAGTGCCTGATTTCTCTGTAAACCTAAAATGTCTCCCACTATTATAGTATCTCCATTCTTGTTATCTTCTATTCTTTGCCTGACTCAACCTTTCTGCTCCCTCATGTCCTCTGCATCCCTCCTCTTCTCCCCTTCTCATTCTCCTGGCTCCCCTCCTCTTCCCATGCTCCCAATTTGCTCAGGGGATCTTGACCCTTTCCCCTTCTCCAGGGGACCATGTATGTTTCTCTTAGGGTCCTCCTTGTTTACTAGTTTCTCTGGCAGTGTGGATTGTAGGCTGGTAATCCTTTACTCTATTTCTAAAATCCACATATGAGTGAGTACATACCATGTTTGTCTTTTGATATTCTACCTACACTAAATGACTAGGATTTCTTATATGCTAGCTCAGTCTTAATTATCAACCATAACCATAATCTATGTATTTTATAAGACTTATCTAATCAGACACTAGTGGCAGGCATCTTCTCTTGCAGGGATCACATGGGGGTGACAGAGCAGAGAGCAGGAGGAAGAGCAAGGGCAAAATGATGATTTCCTTCTTGTCCCTGCTTATATATGAGTCTGCCTGCTATGTCACTTCCTGCCTGGATCACAACACTTCTTTACTATGTTTCCCAGAATCCTCCTTGACTCCTAGTCCCACCTATCTTGCTTTCCTATTGGCCAACAACAGTACTTTATTTATCAACCAATAAGATAAACATATACACAGAAGGACATTCCCCATCATCTTTCGGTGGTGTAGGTTCATACTTCAAGCAGTGTCTGTCTGTCCCTATATCAGGAATGCCTGGGAATCTATGTGAAGAACAGCCTGCAATTCTAGGAGCTTTTCCTGGATGCCTTTTCCATGTTTCTGCAATCAGCTCCCTCTTAAGCAGCAGGTGACTCTGGCCACATTTATGCAATGGTGCTGTTTCCAGCTGCTTCCAGCTAAAAGTTTCTGATAGAGTGTCTGTTGAAACTTCACCATCACAGCCTTCAGTGCTCACATTTTATCATCATTCTGGCCCTTGAGCTCCTACCAGAAGGGCCCATTATGCTCTCCTTGTGGGAATCTGTGGCATCTTTGACTTTTATAGCTACAAACTCCTCCACATTCCTTCCACAAACAAGCTCTGAAGACTGGAAACTACTCACTCAGGTTTCTCACAGGAGTGTCCCACTTCTTGGTACCAGCTTCCACCAGCAGCTATTTTCACATCATTGGGATCAAATACCCAACAAGAATATACTCCATGGAGAAAGGGTATTTTGACTAAGGTTTTTATTATCGTGGTGGAGAAGGCATGGTGGCAGGATTCTGTCCTCTCTCACTTCCTCATGAAAAATCTGTTCAAGAAAAACAAAAAAACTAGAAGACTAGAAACTCAAACTTACCTAAACACACACACACACACACACACACACACACACACACACACACACACAAATACGCACACATACAAATTCACACACTCATATCCGCACACATCCACATACTCACACACATATATATTCACACATATCCACACTTATACACACACATATACACACACATACATACTTATACACACACCTATGCACCTACACTCTCTCTCACACACACATACTCATACATACTCATACACATAATACACTCACACTCATATACACTCACATGCAAACACTCTCACATACACACACACTCACATATACACATTCACATGCATACTCATAAACACACCCAAACACATACACAATACTCTCAAACACACACACATTCACATACATACTAATAAACACATCTACACACATTCACATGCACACAGTCTTTCTCTCTCACATTCACACACACTCACATGCACTCTCTCTTACACACACACATACCTACACACGCACACATTCACATGTACACAGTCATATGCTCTCTCTCTCTCTCTCTCTCTCTCTCTCTCTCTCTCACACACACACACACACACACACACACACACACACACACACCACAAATGCAGTGTGGAGATAAGCTTCTTCTCCTGAATCTTCAAAGCTTTTATTATAGACCAGGAATTAAGAAAATAAGTTGGTGAGCATCTGTTTTGAGAATCCCAGGGATCTATGGATGCCTGCTGAGAGCAGTGCCCAGAGATCTGCGTAGATGGCTTTATGTAGATAGTCTTAGGATGCTGGGGGCTCTCTGACTCTCATAAGTCTTTCTGGGACTCAGTAAGGGACCTCTGTTTATAGGAACAATAATGACAACTCAATCACACTTTCCAAACACTAACCAGGCAGTCTGCTAAAGCCACCATATTCATTATGTCATCTCACCTCCCAGGGACCCACATCATTAAGCAATTGCTCTTCTGCTAACTTGATGCAGTTGAGGCAAGCAAGGTCAAGGACCCATGGTGACAGGCCCAACAGGACTCACTGGATCACAGCCACTCCCCCCTGCTTTGCTTTGCCAATTTTTAAATTCAGAGCACTTTGAGGCTTTTCCGGAGAGTGAAAAGATAGGACAAAGATGTCTTGTAGGCACTCAGCTTCCCTGGGTTCTGTCTCAAGTGACCAACCTCAGGTATCAAGACAACAAAGAATTCAGCAGACAGATTAATTAAAGGAAAGAAAAAAATCAATAAATCAAAAGCAGCTTAAGAATGGAAACTCAAGGAAGATGTGGGGAAAGAGTGGAGTAGATGGAATCAAAATCCATTCTATGTATGAAAATCTCCAAGAATTAACAACAATGTTGTACTTGTTTTTCTTTGACATGGGATCTACTACAGGTGGATCCTGTGTTGTATGTGCTTTAAAAACACTTCAAAGGGGATTAATAGAATGTGGAGATCAGACTAGTTCCTTCTCTAAGTTACTCCATCACATTGTGTTGAACAGTGGTCATTCGTACTGCACTTTGCCCAGAGAGACTCCATTTTAGAAGCAACTTTGATTCCATTTTGAGGATAAAGAATGACTCTGCACCTGGTTGGACACCTGAATGACACCATCCATATACCACCACCTATGGGGCACAAAGTGATATTGACTTATTTCTGGTAGGAGAAAGCAAGTGACTCTGTAGACTTACTGGGGTTAATTGGGACGATAGGAACACAGATGTATTAAAACCAAATCAGGAGAACCAAGCCCAAGGACTTAACAGGCACCTGAGACTCCATGAAGGAGTAGACACCTAGCAGTGGGGTGGAGTCAGTCCTTACTCCCCTGTGATCTGACCACCTGCTATGTGTATCAAGGGAGCTGCAGGCAGAGAACTACACACCATCTGGAAACTTCTGCTGAGCTTAGGCTCCCCTGTTCACATTGCCTCATAGAATTGTACTCACCTGCACCCCTATTTGCCCACCTGGACCTGCCCTCTACCTACCTGCTCAGATCCAATCCTGCCCTTGACTTCACACTCTGCTAGCTCAACTCTGACCTTCAAAATTCCTTGCCTGTTTAACCATTGCCATCCTGTAACACACACACACACACACACACACACACACACACACACACACACACACACACACACACTCCTGTGTGACATGTAATATACAATCAGAGAGTTGGTATTAGTAATTAAGACTAATTACAGGAATAAACCTGTGTTTGCCCCAAACAGGGCTACCAAGGAAGACCAGAGTACCTGGAAAAGTGCTATCAATCAAGCTGCCATACCTTGCACATTTCTGGTTATACAATAAATTCTGATATTATAAAAAAGGAAAAAAGAGAATGACAAGGGAAGCTGTCTTGGTTTTCTGTCAGAAGTGTCACACAGCTGAACTACCAGAGAATTGTGACTCAATAGCACCAGAACACTTGAGATTGAGTCAACATTATCTGAATGCTCATATCTGACAACATTAGATTAAGAACAGGGGTCCTGGGAATGTCAAGAGGACAGGTAAGAGTATTGGAGAGAAGGTATGGAGTCACATGGCCAGGATTGTGAGCTCGGGGACTATACACTTAACTCTCTCTGTAAGCATGCTACTGACTTTGTCTTTCTGATTTTGTTTTCTTCAGCACCAACATGGCAAGGACAGAGGCCGTACCTCAGTGAGTTGTTGAGAAGGGTGAGTTACTGTATAGTTGGGACACTATATATACTATATATGCTGCCTAGGATGTACTGCCTCTTCATAATCATTAGTTAACATTAGAATGTTAATATTACATATAGTTGAAATTAAGGAAATAGTACAGTAGTGTACAATGAATATTCTCACATTCCATCACATGGTTATCCTTTAATTTTGTCACTTGGTTCCTACCTAGTAAGTCCATCAGCATAAAGTCCATAAAGTTCAGCATAAGTCCATCCCTTCTACATTGGTCTACTCTCTCTTTCCTTTCATTTCCCTGTACTGTATAGTCTGGGGAATGATCTATAATAGCCATGATTTGCGGTTTGAAAAGTACTTTTAGTCTATAGTGTACAAAAGTAGAAGAAAAGCAAGTAGCAGATAGATAGACAGAAGGAGGAGACAGAGAGAGACACACACAGAGAGAGACAGAGAGACAGACAGAGAAAGAGAGAGAGAGAAAGAGAGAGAGAGAGAGAGAGAGAGAGAGAGAGAGAGAGAGAGAGAGAGAGAGAAGGAGAAAATGGTGGAAGGGGGAGAATCAGGAGTTCACAGAATCCAGCAGAGCTGAATGGAGTAGCCTGACTGGAAGAGCATGTAAAGGCAGCATCCTCAGAGTCTTACAATCATCCAGCAGAAATGGATCAGGGAAGCTGAAGCACCTGCTGGAGTTCTCATTTAAGATCCCTGTCCGTGGCTGAGCTTTCCATGGTTCAACCTATGGTTCCCATTCCCAATGCTGCCACTTTTTGGTCAAAGAATAAGTAACAGTGGGCTCTGTTGAAAATGGTTTTTCTTCTACCTCGTTTCAAGGACAGTAAGTTTGCTCTTGGGCTGTCTTGTTTTCTTTTCTCCCTATCACAGAGTTAGTAGGGCTAGCTTGTCCTTGGACAATGGGTTTTGGAGGACATGTTGAGACAAACACACTTGGGAATGAAAAGGGTTACAGGGAGCCGCTCAAACCTTGCTTTGAGAGCCAGCATTTCAGTGGGCTCAAACAGCACGTAACAATCTACCAACATAATGTACATCACAACCCCATCTGCCATTGAAGCTGCACTCATAGATCTAAGGTCCACATACTCATTCTTCTATATAGGACACCTAAAATACAGGAGGAATTTGCTTTTGTTTGTTGCTCTTTTTCTCTTGGTCTAAATTTAACTGCTTACTGAACCAAAAGTCACCACTTCACTGCAATGAAGCTTTGACACCATGCAGGGCTGGAGCTAACCTTTCCACTCTTCCCTTGCTACAATCACTGGTTTTCCACTTCCTCTCCCCAACTGCTCTGCAAAATTGAGTGGAAGGGATGTCTGTGCCAGCCCAGGTTCTGCCATATGACAAGTTTGGCTGAGACAGAGCTGTACACCCTTCACCTCCTCATTCTAAATGCAGAACTAGATGCAGCCTGTGGGGCATGGTTTATTCTTCTCTGATATGGCTGGGGAATGTGTACCAAAGAGAGTTTCCTCCACCATCTTGACTAACTTGCTTCCTCCTTCCAGCAAAAACAAAGGGACATTTTTTTTTTTGTTCCAGAGCACAAAGAACTGACTGGAGAGTTCACCAACAAGTTGGCCTTCCTGCATCTCACAGATGTTAGTGGAAGACAAGATACTGTGGCACAACAGAAAATGTGAGCATTGGATTCATGTTGGGTCATTCTCCCTCTCTGACCCACATTAAATACACAGGGATGTGACAACAACGGCATGGCTACATAGTCAGTTTATACTAGCCAAAGAATATCAAGGTAAGGGAAACTCCAGTATTACAAAGAAGCTTCTAGCAGACATGACCCACTTTTGCCCTGGAGGAGACATTATCTTCATTATCCTGGTCAAGAAACAAGAATCCCCCCCCCCTTCTTCCAAGACAGACACTGTTATTTATCTAAATTGGCTGTTGCTCTACAGAGTCTGTTGAGATTATCTGCAAGTAATCTTGTCAATGACTCATCACAAAATGCCCAGAGATACAAGAGGCCTACAGAACTCTGTCTTCCAACCATTTTTTTTTTCAGTAGAGAACCAGTGGCCTCTTCCTGAGTAACTAAAGCCTTGGCATGTTGGCAATGCATGTTCATCCAGCTTAGTGTCTGTACAGAGTCCTTGAACTAACATGGGACAGAGGTGGCATATGGACTAGGAGGCTATACCCTGCAGCTCGAAAGCTGTCCTGGACATGGCTCTGGAATCGGGTATTCTGGTAGGATGCTTCATCTTTAACAGTTTCTTCATATTTTGGAATTTGCATGAGGAAAAACTATAATAAGTTTAAAAACATTTCTCTAAAATTCCCCCCACCCTATCCTATGAAATTTTCATAGCATAGACTAGGTAAATCTATTTATGTATGCTGGCTCATTGCAAGGGCACAAAATGTTGTAATATCAAGGTTTTCTTACATACTCAAGAGTCAATTTTCACCTCCTTAGAAGTGATGGTATCTAGCTGGGAATATATGCTTTAGAATATTCCTGAAGGTCCTTGAAGAAGCAAAGTAAGCTAAACATGCAGGGATTTTTAAAAAGTCACCAACGCCCAGCCTGTATTTCTGAATCTTTCTTCAAGGAGTTGAGGTAAGAAACTTCCTGATCCAAAACATCCCAGGAATAAATCTAGAGGTTTCCTCTTTAGTCTTTGTGCCTACAATTTGCTGCTGTCAAAGGAGAAACATCTATTTGTTCCCTATGGTTCTTTTCACTCTCTGTCTCCCCACTCCCTGGACCCAGGCTCCCTTGCTGTATGCTTCCCTGAATGTGAGCAATACCGTGCTATTCTCTCCTTCTGAAACAATTGGAATAATTGGCCGAGTCTCTTGGGCCTCTCAGAATTCGGTTAGCAGAGCTGGGGTTTGGGAGATTTCCCGTCAGTACTTGCTTAATCCTCCCCAAATTTATTTCTTTACTTGATACCCTTCCTCTCTTCAATGTCATATGTAAAAATACTTCTAACCTCATCAGAAACTGGGGCTCCTCATGTCCTTTCCCTGCCAGGTGGTCAATAATTTACCACATGCTTCCTCAGCAATTTCTAATCTGAAAAAATTACTCCTGAGCAAGTAGCTTCTCAACTTGGATGATTGTACACCATGAACAATTTCTAGTGTCACCACTGTCCCCTGCAGGTTTTAACTGTGGAGACATTTAAAGTATAGTTCAAATCTCTTACCCACTGGGACCTAATGACTCTCCATGCCTTGCTCTTGTGGTCCACTCAAAGATTATGTGCTTGTATTCTTCACAGCCTGAGCACCATTGTGGAGTTTATCATATCTCTTTTGATCCAGTTTCCTGAAAATAGTCATCAATTGGATATATTGTCTCTGAGCATTATTTCTAGCTCATAGGAGACTGCAGCAGGGGGATTGTCACTAGTTCAAAGTCAGACTGATCTGTTATAGAAAGCATTGCTAACCCAAGATACACAGTCACACATACACACACACACACACACACACACACACACACACAGAGAGAGAGAGAGAGAGAGAGAGAGAGAGAGAGAGAGAGAGAGAGAGAGAGAGAGAGAGGAACAAAGAACTACATCCTGTTTTATTATCTTTGTCCCTGGCTGAGCCTGGCAATTATCTTTGTAAATAAAGAGGAAATGTTCACAAGACATGAAATAACTATGCTGCTAGGGTAGGCCCATGCTGGATAATAGTGCCGAGTGCCTCAGTTCCTAGATGGGGTAAGGAGGTCCCCTTGGGCTGATTGTTTCCCTTTAAGTTAAAGCTTCCTTTTTTTGAATTACAGACAAGATTGAATTACATGACAATCTCAGTTCCCTTCTCCCTCCCTTCCTTGACTACCACCCCCCCAACTAAAACCCTACCTATCACATATCCTTTCTTCTAATCTACACCTGACTCAACCTTTCTGCTCCCTCATGACCTCTGCATCTTTCTTAACTGTGGTCTAGAGGACCTCATAGATGGGCCCTTTTTGAACAATTGTCCAAAGTTCACTCGATGTGATCTTTTCTTGTTCATAAATGGAAAGTGTAGTGTTGTAAAATATTTCTCATGAGTTACCAATGCATTTAGCTTAAGTAAAAATAACTTGGCTAAGGGTAGCTTCAACCATATGGCTTCATCTTCTACCAATATCTACAGAAGTTTCTGGACTATTACAGCAACTATAGCCTCAAGCTTTAGATGCATCTGAAGTTTTCCTGTCCTCTCTTAATGGTTCCAGATGGTTACTTCAGCACCAAACACAAACTCTTCATGGGACTGTGCCTGGGGCAGGGGTCAGAAGAGTGCCCAAACAGTGAGACAGAGGAATGAGTGAGCAAAATAAAGAAAGGGTTGTTATTGTGAACTTTGCATTCCATCGGGGAAGAATTCTTTTCTAGAATTTTCCAGAACCATCTTACTGGGCTAAAGGAAACCCATATCCCCTGTTTATAGATCAATAACTCTCAGAAGGGTAGTGTTCTGGGGATTGACTAAGAACCCACCTGGCATATTGCCACCTGAACCAAACTGTGTATTAGTCTCTGTGATGGTTAACATGGATTAATTTGACAGGATCTAGAATCATCTGAGAAGTGTCTGGGCATGGCTGTTGAGTTTTTTTTTTATGCCAGGTTCCTGTATGGCTCCACCCAAATAGTTCACCGTGCAGCTGTCAATCACAGCAGTTATCCCATTGCACTATAGAGACAGGAACAGTGAGTTCCACAGGGCTAGGAGTTCTTCACCCAACCAAGTTTTTTATTATGCTTGTTGCATAAAAGACACTCCAGCAACAATTTCTGCTCAAACTAATGGGACAGATTTTGCGTTCTAGATGAGTTAATTTAGGCCCATGAGGAGAAATGGAAATTTCAAGGTCATTTGTTTCCAGAAAAAGACCTGCAACTTGGGTCTTCTGGCCTGTGGTTTGGGTTTCATTTTCCTATTTTCATATCCCACTGATCCAAAAGAAATATATCCAGAGAAAATTATGTGGGGACACAGAGGACAGACCTCTCACTGGAGCAGCATTGCCAGCTGCCTCCTTAAGGTCTGAACTAAGGTTTCTCTCTAATACTTTTTAATGACTTGTAGCCTTAAATCCCTCTGAGTCCTAGGACAGTGATAAAGAGTGAGAAAGGCTTTGGCATTTCCATGTTGTTTCCTGCTGGCAGAATACCTGTTTTATGGGAGCACAGCTGATTCACACTTTTAACTCACCATTGTAACAGCCAAAAAGTCAATAAAACATAGGGTTTTAGTCATAGGCTGATGGCTGGAGTCACACTGCTAGGTTGAAATCTCAGCTCTGTCTGCAAAAATCTGTGCTGTCCTTGGGGAGGTTGTTAACACCTCCCCTCCATCTGCCCTTCCTCTTCTCCTTCCTCCTCTTGCTTCTTCTCTCTGTATCTACAAAGATGAACAATGATAACTGATGAGGCTTTGAGGATTAGTCTACCTTGTGTATGAAAAATATTAGAAAAATACATGACATGTAAGGAAGCAATGTTTACTAAGGAATGATGTATTCCATTTTATTTATCTTGGAATTTTATTAATATTTTCAGTACCTAATTGATGTGAGTAGACTCATAATATATGATACTAACAGGGTGACATCTGATGCTTCTGCCTGTACACATTTGATATGTGTAAATATTTAAACCAGGTTAAATGTACATCCACATACACTGAAGCATCTCTTGCTTATGCTGCAACTATCAGCACCTCTTACTTCCAGACTTCTGAATGAGGCACTGTATAATTCCTGCCTCATTGCCACCCTACTCTGCCATGCACACTGAGACCTCTTTCTCTTGTCAAACTCCAGTTTAGTTCCCATTGATGGAGTGATGTGAGTTTCATTTTGGGGAAACAAAAAACAACAAAAAACAGAAATGCAAAATGTTACATTTTCAAAATATCTTATTTACCAAGATGAGTAAATGTTCTTTTTCAATTTTATAACATTCAAGAGGCAGTTAAGTCCTTGATAACAAACACACAGATGGTTGCCTTCCACCATTTCGCGGCCATTCTTTCAGTTCTGTGGCTCCAATATTCCAACAATTCCAAGGGCTGAGATGGTTCCTTCTGTGGGCATAAAGAAGCTGAGTGGTTAGGAAATTTCTAATAAACCAGGATCTTTGCATCTGGAGGCATGTCTAGAAGGGGGGCCTTCTCCATCCATAAATAAGGAATGATCAGTGCTAGAGCAAGATTCAGAATGGCTTTATGGAGCATAGTGACATACCTTCCAGAGAATCCTATCTGGCGTACACTCAATTTGCCCAGCAAATTTCTCTGTCAGACAAGTGTCCTAGTAGAGAACGACAAGATTCAAGACAGCCTACCAGAGTCACTTGCTGTTGCAAAAGAGACTGGAACCTGCCTTTGTGGCTGAGGTGCTAATTAGCACAGGACAGGAAATGGAGTGTCTGGTCACTCCTCTGCAGCACAGTGTGGAGTTCCTCAGAGAACCTTGTCTTGGCACTCACCTTGACCACACTCAAGGGATAAAGGCCAGAGGTACAAGTTTTGCAGAGACCTCTTGGGATTTTGACACATCATCCAATTGAATATTCATCCATGTTCACATTCTAGACACAAAACTTTCATGCTCACAGCTCTATAATTACAAGCCACATAATTAGTCACATGTATATGGCCATTTCAGAGCAGAGTGTTGTTGCCTCAAATCCCCCAGTCCAAACTACAGAGAGATGTTTGCTTCATCGTACTTTTTCCACATTTGGGAGATATTTTATACAGCTACTATTCCTTTGATCTGAGCTTCCTTTTGCTAAAATCATCAAATTTGTGATTCATTCATTTGACCTCTACATGCTTTTCTTATTTCATTCAGTATCAAGCCACATGCACAAGAATTTTATCCATCAATTACATAGGAAATTGTCAATAGACAGGTATGTTTTTACTGGGCTTTTGAAGAACATGGAACCCAGTAGACCCAGATCAAATATTGAATACACTCGTTTCTCAAGGTGACTGTGTTTTCACTCTCTGAAAGCTATTCAGCTTCTAAGTTATTTGATTATCCTCTTGTTCCTGCTTTGCTCTGATTCCCAATATAGTGTGTACTTTTAAGACTCAGTTTTATTAGGTATTTTATGCAAAGCCAACTGCTTCACTTAAAGTGCACTTTGATGCATTTTGACAAATGCACATAAGTAAGGTCATGAAAAGACACTTATATAACACACAAAATGTTTTCAGGCCTTCTTGCAAATGTTTTCAGTTCTTCTTGCAGTGCAACTCACTCTGATTCCCAGCAACACCCAGGCCCTATACCAAATTCTGGTCAACAAAAATAAGATTTGCCTTTCCTAAAATTTTATAGAATCAGACAAATAGTGTTTACAATTTTGCATTTTTCCTTCTGTGACTATCTTCTTTTATTAACACAGTGTTTCTGACATTCAACATACTCTATTCATACGTGCCTTCCCATGTATGAATAAATTACCTCTGTCCATTTATTCACTGCCAATGAACACTTATGTGTTTCCTACCTTAATGTTGTAGAAAAACACTGAAGTATTGGAGGGAGCAAACATTTTCATTTTTCTTAAGGAAATCCCAAGAGTAAAATGGGTAGATCATGTGATTGTATGTTTCATGTCTCAGGAAACCATTGAACAAATGGGTAGCATGTTTGAGAATATCACTCATAGTATAGTAAAGTACTGCTTACACCAGTCTTTGCCAATAATTAGAGCTTTGTGTTTATAAGATTTCAATGGTTATAAAAATAGAATAATGTTATGATTTACAACTACAGAATTCTCATTTCGCTCTCTTTCATGTTTCCTTCATCTTCACTATGATTCCTTGTTTTAATATAAGTGATTTTTTTCTTTACCTCACTGGACACATGTTTAATAATGACTTTCTTAAAGAGTGTTTTTTAATTGTATATACTTGTGTGTGCCTGTATATAGGCATGTTCACGTGCATGCAGGTACTAGTGGAGAATAGAAGAGGGCATCATATGCCCTGGAGCTATTACAGGTGGTTGTGAGCTTTCTGGTGTTGGGAACTGAACTCAGGTCCCCTGCAAGAGCAGCACACTGTCTTAACCACAGTGCCAAACTTCTGGTCTTATATCAGCTATTTCTAATGTGTGGATTTATCTCAAAATTATCTTATCTTTGTGAGTGGGTTCACTTTCTTGGTTTGTTTAGATGAGATAATTGTGAAGTATATTAAACATGACTAATAAGAGACGGTAACTCTGGGCTGTTTTCTTTCTCTTGAAGATTATTTGTGCTTTGTTTCATCAAAATGCTAACGTAATTAGATTCAGACTTCCACTTGCTCATTCCCACGGGCAGGTGCACATACCATAGGAATCCAGTCTTTGGCCTTTTGTGGGGCTGCTCCAATTAGTTTTGCACATGTGTCTCTCAGGTGCTCTCTAGAGTGCAGAACAGGTTTGGATTCAAGATTAGAGGTCCCCCCCTCCTTAAGCTTTGTTATTTTCAGGGTTACCTCTTGGCATTTGGGGCTGGAGCTGTTTCATTTTCTTTTCTTTGTTCTTTATCACATAAAAAAGCTGCCTTCACTCAGTGCACAGTGGCCTCGGGTAGCGGCTGTTTGTGTTTTATGTGATGTGCTGTTCTTGGTTGTTAAAGGGGACAGGCAGCCTAATGGAGGACTTATGTCATACACAAACACAATGCTCTTATTCATATCTATTCTGTGAAGATGCCCATCTCTTAAAGCCACTCTTCTTCATTTCTTTTTCAGTTTTATCTGCCACATTCAACTGACTTGTAGTGTTTTTGAAAATAAAAAACAGTCCTATTTGTGCTATACAAGCTTTTAAGATAATCTCATGTTATTCCTTCTGTAACCTAGCCAAGAAGCCACCACATCAAGATGAATGTATAGACAGTTGAGCCCATGGCTATAGAAACAAGACAAGCAGAGCACCTAACACCACAAAACACTGCTTCATTTTATCAGAACATGATAACCTTGAGGGGGTGAATGTTCTGGTGACTGACTTGGGGTCATGGTAAGCAGGCACTGTCCCACTGGGATCCATCCTCTGACCTCATACAATAGGTTTTAAAAGAATAGGGCTTGGGGTTGAAATATCAGCAAATGACATCAAGGCAATGACATTAGCAATAATTTTACTTACTAATGAGAAGTAACCAAAATTATAAGATAGTTATCGTACAACTGAGGTAAGAAAAATCTTCACAATATAATGACTGAATACCAAATAAAGGCAGTAGGAATCTGCCATTTTAGACAAGTAGGACAGATGGCAGATAATGACATAATGTAGAGATAGAACTGAAACTCTAAACTGTCCTATGATGGTAAGTCTCTTCTTTTCCACAGGAAATCTGTGCCAAGACCCTATGGTTGCCTAAAGCCATTGATGGTAATAAATATGCCATATACACACATATACATATATAAGTATACATATGCATTTTCTTTTATATAGATATGGTAAAGGTTAATTTATAAATTAGAGTAAGAGATTACCAACAAAAGTAATAATACAATAGAAAAATTGTAGTTATAATAACCTATTGTTATTGTATCAAGGTTGTATGAAGGATGGATGCTTGTTCAGGCAATAATTTACTGTATTGGCTCTGCCTTTCTTTGTATGATTTTCAGATGTCATAATGTTTACACGAGGCAGTGAAGGGAAGTGGACAGTACATCCTGGCATGTAGGGCTTTTTGCACACAGCACTGGGGGAGACTGACTACTGATCAGCTAAATAAGATGGCTGTGATGTGCAGAGTGCATGGCTGAGGTGTCCATCATGGCCATGCGGGACGAATCAGTGACATAATCCCAGTTGAAATGGAATGAATACTGGTCAATTCTCTCAATTTGATAAAAACATAGACCTGTCTGGAGAGAGGAAAGTTCAACTCAGGAATTGCCTCCATCAGAACATCCTATCAGCAACTCAATTCTGTGGGACATTTTCTTGATTAATTATTGATGTGAAAGGGCCTAACTCTCTGTGGGCACTGCTATCCTTGAGCAGGTAGTCCTGGGTGATTTAAGTAATTAAGCTGAGCAAGCCAGTAAACAGTGGTCACTCGTGGCTTCTGCTTTCATTCCTGCCTTCAGGTACCTGCCTTGAGTTCCTGTTCTGGCTTCCCTCAGTGACAGACTGTGATTGGGGCATGTTCACCAAATGAATGCTTTCCTCCCAGAGTTTCCTTTTGCTCATGGCATTTATCACTGGCATAGAAACCAAACTGGGACATTCAGGGCAGCAGCAGCAGCATCATACCATTTAGAATGCTGTGTACTTAAAACTAGGGAGTCACTTCTTACAGGACTTTTAAGTATTTTTCGACCATCACTGGCAGTGATGGTACTTGAAATTGTACAAAGGGAAACTGCACATAGGTGGGAAACTACTCACTCTAGTAAGGAAAGGTTGGATGTGGAGACCAGAATGGCACCATTATAACGTGAATGTGGCTATTGAAGTGTTGAATATAGATGATGAGATGATGAGATGATGATGATGATGATGAGATGATGATGATGATTGTGTGTGTGACCATCCATGCATGCTCATTTGCACAAACATGCATATTTCAGCTTCCAAGATATGCTCTTCCTCTTAGAGTACCAGGAATGAGTCACAAGCTGTACCTCTTCCCACCATACCCACGGACTTGCATTCTTAAACTACTAGATCACCATGCTCAGGCTCATATGTTCCTCAAACTTAAACTCAATCTACTTTTTCTGGTTTTATCTACTTAAATAATTTGAAAGATTCTTTTTCCATTTTATGTCTTGACTTCTTGATTCCTAGTCATGTGGTTCATTTCAAACATTATTGTAGAGTGTGTCAATTCTTTAAAACTAATCTAAGTAACGTACATATAAACTCTACCACTGTTAATGCCTCTGAAAGCTTTGACCTGTAAATGACTATGTCACCTGTGCTGCAGGGGTCCCCAGCGCATCTATCTCTCCACAGTGCCGGCCCTCTCCTGTCCAAGAGGAGGTGACATTGTTCTAATTTTTGTGATTGTCATTTCTTCCAGTTTATTAGAGTTTTATCTCCTGGATATTTTTTAAAAATAAATTTATGTTATGTTTTATTTATGTATATGTGTGTGCATCTATGTGTATGACATGTGTGCACAGCTCCTGCAGAAGCCAAAAGGAGGCATTGGTCCCCTTGGGTCTGGCGTCAAGGCTGTTGGGAACTGAACCCTGGCTCTCTGCAGGACCAGGAACTTCTCATAGCAGCTGAGCCATCTCTCCAGTCCCTCTTGCAGATATTTCTATTTGTGTTTCTTACTGCTATTCTCAGCTTATAAACCTTCACTCTTCCTTAACCTCCAGACTGCATCTGAGTGTTTAATCCATTCAAATTCTGATGGCTTTAGTCATAAAGCAGTCTAGAGTCCATTCCCTGCCTGGTGTTCCTACAGTGACTTTCTGGCCTCAGTCCTTGAAAGCTCCCCTCTTGGGACTGTTAAAATAACTACCCAGCAAGTTTCTCAGCTTTCAGCCATCATCCCTGTCTTCTGCCACATCACAGATACAGCCACATGAGCAACTTACCTGGAACACAAGTTAGCATATTACTTCCTAATTTGGGATGTGCCTTGCATGGAGTGATGAGCGCTGGGAGACATGAGCTTAAAAGCATGATAGCTAGGCAGTACCCTTATTGCTCACCCTGGCCACAGCCCCTCCCATTCCGGTTTCTCTGCACATGATATATGTTTTCCTTCACCCATGCTTGCAGTTTCCCCCTCCCCTTGTCTCTCTTCAGCTGAATACTGCCCACTGTTGTAGCAGGCTTTCTTGGACTGCCAGCCCCCAAATCAGGACACTGAGACTTATTATCAATTATTAATGCTCTGCCTTATCTTATGCTCATTCCAATAGTTCTTATAGCTTAATTTCACTTGTTTCCTCTTCATCTATGTTTTGTCTAGGGGACTTTTGACCTTTCTTTCATTCTATATGACCTATTTTTCCTCCTTCTATGTCTGTCTGTCTGGCCTAGGTGTTTTCCACTCTTTCTCCCTCATTCTCTTCTCTCCCCTTTCTTGCCTAGATTCCTCTTCCTACTTAGTCTCTCTGCCTCCCAGCCCCACCTATCCCTCTATTGCCTAGCTATTGGCCATTCAGCTGTTTATTAGACCATCAAGTGCCTTAGGCACTCCAGGCAATACATCTTTACAACTTCAAGCAAATGCAGCATAAACAAATGTAACACATCTTTACATAGTTAACCAAACACAGCATAAACATATGCAACACACCTTTACATAGTTAAAGTAATATTCCACAGCACCCTGTTCTCAAGAGCCCATAGACTTATCACCTCCTTGTATCTTCTTCCTGCTTCTTTCATAGACTTTAATGTATTGTGTTGACAGGGTTAGTTTATATGTCTGCATCCTCTCATAGACATCATCTAGCTGGTGAAAATCATCTTATTTTTATATTTGACACTAATATGGTGCCTGGCTCCTGCTGCTTTCTTCCAAGATGAAAGCATGGCAGTTCAGTTACAGAGGGGGCACTTTGGGTATTTCCTAAGACCCTAGGGAGTGTCTCAAAATGTCCCCATCCCCTATCCTCTCTTTTTTCTACCAGTCAAGTCTCTTTGAGTTAGAAAAATAGTTACGACCCTAGGGCACAAGAGACTTTCCATAAATGCAAGCATTATTTGAAGTTCTGAACACACTGTACCCTGGAATATACTCCTTTCCTTGTTAGTAGCAAAGCTTCCCTAAAGCTCAGTAGCTGTCCAGGTCCCTCAGCCCTCCCTGTCCCCACAGGACTGACTTTCTTATCTATGGTCCCAGTCAATTTTGCCATGTTCGTGTTCGCAGAGCTGGAACGTAATGTTCTTGCATCCAGAGATGCCTTCCCTTTGGACAAGGAGCATACCTCGTTTCAGACCATGTGAGGCTGATGGAGACAGCTGGAAATTTTCAGCATCTCAGAAATATGTGTGGTATGTTAGAGTTCCCCTGGTCCCTTCCTTCGGCTCTTTCCTGAGGCATCTGAGCAGTTTTCTTGGTGGTTCCTTAGCTCCCTGACTTGACATCCAGCTTCTGCACCAAGCCCTGAGAATAGCTGCCATGCCCAGGCAGGATGAGGCTGCTCACCCTTCCCAGCATCCTTCTGTCCCCAGTGATGTGCTTAAGGTTTCCCCATCTACTTGTGCTAAGAATAATTAAATAAACCCAAGGGGAAGTACAAGTCCTCAAAGCCTGGTGTGGGGATGGGGGATAAGCAGAAAGAGAAAAGGAAAGGCTCATTTACTAAGTTTAAATCCCTACTGCACCAGCAGGCCAATGTTCTAGAACCCAAGGAAGAAAGCTACTTTTTAAAAAAAGATTTTATTTATTTATTATGTATACAACATTCTGCTTCCACGTATATCTGCACACCAGAAGAGGGCACTAGATCTCATTATAGATGGTTGTGGGCCACCATGTAGTTTCTAGGAATTGAACTCAGGACCTCTGGAAGAGCAGTCAGTGCTCTTAACCTCTGAGTCATCTCTCCAGCCCCAGAAAGCTACTTATTTACACAGAAGTTTGAGCTGAGTCTTGCTGCAGTGGTTGTTGCTGGCAAGTTCCACTATGCAAATGTTTCTCCTACTTTGTATCAAGCAAGGGAACAGTTTACTAAGTTGTTCTGGAAAGGTGGCAGGGATATGGAAGATCTGGCTGGCAGATTCCATGTGCCAAAGTGAACAGGGGAATCCCATGGCAGCAGGACCTGTGCATGACATTATCTGGGACTACAGGACTCCTACTCCTGTGTTTCAGCTTCCAAATGGAGTAGCAATGCTGCTGCTTTTGTTAGAAGCTTTCAATGCACCCCATATAGACAAGAGAGCTGCAGCTCACACCATATGGGTGACTGATAATGCAACTGCCCCAACCTGCACAGCAGGCACCTGTGTAGATGTTCCTTAGGACTCAAGTGCATGCTGACAAAAAGCCAAAGAGAATACCAGAGAGTTTGACTAGAGAGGGCAGAAGCCAGGGTGGCAGCTTCTTGCTTCCTAGCTGTGTGTGGGGGGGTGCTTTGGCTGTTTGGAAGTCACAAAGGTTGACTGTGAAGTAAGTTGGGGTTCCAGTGTCCTTGCCATGTGCAACATGAGCCTTCTAGAGCACAACTGCAAGTTGAAGTTACCAATATCCATCTTAGAGGTTTGCCATTTTAAGTAAATGAAGAAAATACACAAACACCTGATAAAAACCCAGATTTTTTTGTGCCCTGTAAATATATATTACTCTCACTGGTTTATAAAGAGCTGACTGGCCTGTAGCTGGGCAGGAAGAAACTTCGCACGAGAGCCAGACTAGAAGGACACTGGGAAGGGCAGAGACTGAGGAGTTGCAAGTTAGATGCAGAGGGAGCAGGACACTTAGAAAATGAGGTAAAAAGCCATGAGCCATGTGGTAAAACTTAGTTAAGAAATATGGGTTAATTTATGTAATAAGATGTTTTTTGTTCAGGTCCTACTGCCCTTGAGCCCTAAATAAACACACAGACGCTATATTAGTTATAAAACTGTTGGCCATTGACTTGGGCTTCTTATTGGCTAGCTCTGTCTTAATAATCAACTCATTTTTATTAATCTATGTATTTCCACGTGGTCTTGGCTTAGTGGAGAACACCCTGAGTGTCCTTTCTTCCCAGGCTTCACATGACGACTGTTCTGGTGGGCCCTTTCTGCCTACCTTTCCCAGAATTCTTCTCGTCCTAGTCTCTCCTATCTTCCTGCTACATTGGCCAGCCAGTGTTTTATTCATCAACCAATAAGAGAAACATATTTACAGAAATACTTCCCCCACCAAATTTAAGTTGTAAGAGCTAGTTAACAACAAGCCTGAGCTATTAGCTGAGCATTTATAATTAATAACAAGACTCTGTGTGGTTATTTGGAAGTGGGCTGGCAGGACAAAGCCAATTGGTCTGATGAAAAATTCTACTTACAGAAACCTTGGTAGAAATCCTAAGTCTACAAAAAAGGATAGCCAGTGATCTTTCTTGTTTGACTCATATACTTAAAGGCTTAGTAATTATTTTTTGTCATTTGTTTTTAAAATTAAATGACAATTTGTAAACACAGGGAAAGTGCACATCGAAGAGGCAGCTATAGAAGGAGGCCTTGCTCACTAGCCACTGTCTTCCACTCAACTGAATCTGAGTCTATGCAGGAATTGAGATCACTTGCTGCCACCCCAGATTTATCATGACCTACCAGGACCCTGCTGGGCTCCTCACACATCCTGTAAACACTCGAGGCAGGAATGGATTTTCTGCCTGCATGGCAAGAATAGGAGTGTTAATGTGGCAGTGCCACCTATCTGTTTAACAAAGGCCATTGCTGAAAGGCACAGCCAGGATTTATAGCTGGTTAAGCCACAGATTTACCTCACTTTGTCCTTATCACCATGATGAGCTTAATAAAGAATGTATGAAAGCCTTTTCTCTTTGTTTAAAACTGAAGAGTCTGTGCTGCAGAATACCGAGTAGCTTGTTAACTTCTCTTGAAGTGATGAACCATTTGATAAAGGAAGAAAGAGGAGGGAAAGGAAATGGAAAAAGAAAGGAAAGAAGGGAGGAAGGAAGGAATGAAGGAAGACAGGGAGGAAGACAGGAAGGAAGGGGAATAAAGGAAGGTGAAGGAGGGAGGGAAAAGAAGAAAGGAAGAAAAGAAGGAAGGATGGAACTTGGGGGCTTACATCAGGATAGCATACAATGTCCTCAGATGAAGAAGTGTCTTGGATTGGTGGCAGAGGAGAGACAGAGGGCTGGGCAAGCAAGCAGATGCCCTTGCCAGCCTGTGTCATGGTGATCTGCTCTGGAATGAATTCGCCACCTGTTGAAGGGCTGGTGATGTGCCTGCTGAGCTTCTTGCTGCGACTAAATGAGCTTGAGCCACAGCCCAGGTACTCCAGAAGTCTTTGTGCCCTGGTGTAGGAGCTGAGTACAAGAAAGACACATGAAAAATTAGTTCTGTGATGTACCTTGGGGAAGAGCAGCAGAGATGGACTGTGTGCCTAGAGACAAGGAGGGCAGGTGGCCATGAAAACTGGGACAATTAAGTATTCCAGGGCTGTCACAGTCTAGAGCAGAGCTCTGAGGACACAGGGAAGTGGGGAGCTTCCAAGGCTATTATTTACATCTGATATTCCAAATGCCCAAGACTCAGCAGCTGGAGAAGGAGAGATGCAAGAATTATTGCTTCTGTTTTACAGATGGGAAAAACAAGTGGCGACATTATGAAAATCACAGAGTACTACAAATGGAAGGGATCTTGGTAACATATGTTTCATAAGGGGGTTTACCACAGCTCAACACACACATGGAGACTTATACATATTTAAGTTCTAAATGCAGACAGAAATATTGAGCAAACAAGCAGAAAAAAATAAAACAGCAGAGAGATGTAAACAAGTCCAGAGCCTCTTAAAAATCCACAGCAAGGATTTTTAAGACTCCTAAAACCAAAACAAAGGGAGACAAATGACCTTCAAGGTCGCCTGACCCAGACCTCTCATTTTATGGATCAGGAAATGAAGGTCTCTATTATATTTAAAAGCTTTTCATCAATGAAATGCATTTCTTCCTTTCTGTAGCTGAGCATGGAATTATTTCCACTTTAATGTTTCGGATTGATTTTTTTTTTTTCAAATGGGCTTTTATCACAGCACTGCTGACCTCTTGGAAAGCAATTCTACTTTAGAGTGGTGCAGAACGCCTCTCGAAAAACTTAACCTTCGGGGAACCATAACTTCACATAGTCACGGAGCAGTCCCTCGCTGGGAAGCAGCATTGTAACTAACACAACTCCAGCCCTTCCGCTACTCAAATTATGTCTTTAACCCTTTCGTCTCTTAATCAAGTTCCCTGGAGATTTCCTAGTCCTTAGTTTTGCTCAGTTGCTGGTCCCATTACAGAGTGAGAGGAGTCACAAAAGCACAAAGACTTAATGTTGACTGATCTCTGAGACCTGCCCCAGAAATAAGCCAAGCTGGTCAGTGGGTCACGTGACACCTCAGAGCGGCAACCCGAAGAAGACTCCTCCTACTTGGCCCTTGGTCCTTGCTGCCACCAGTCAACTTTCTGTGGGCAATCACTGCATCTGAAGCTGCTGAGACCAAAGGAAGGCAGTACACTCTAGGCTGGGGACCTGCTCCAAGTAGCCTTGCTCCAGAAAACTCAGCCCAGGAGCTCCTAACAGTGAGTCTCCTTCCAATTGGTGTGTGGCAGCTCCATCTGGGACATAGACACCAGACAGCAGCTCGCCATGCCACAGGGTAGTTAGTCTGTATTGCTCCCATTTCATGCCCTTTTTAGTCAGCTTTGTCTGGTGATCAGAGCCAGCTACCCTGATTAGAACACAGACCGTTTATAGAAACTGTGTTCCCGAAGCGTGTCATATTTAATGGCCAGTGTCTCATCCGTGTACTTTGGATCCTTTGCCCCCACCCCCACCCCTTTGTTTTCCTTGTCCCTTGTTCGTTAGGATTCCCCTAGAGAATTAATTGCTCAAAAGCATTAGATTCGGGCTCAGACTCCTAGGAAACCCAGATAAACACAAGCACTCAGTTGCTGGACCAATGGTCTTTGGTTCATGCTGGATTAGGCCATCTAATCAGGCTCACTAAGAGTAACCCAGACTCTGTGGTGTTTTGGGTTTTTTATGTTTTGCCACCAGGACTTCATCTGAATCTTTTGGAAAAGAACATTTTAGTACCAGTCTCTCTTCTCACCTTGGTTACATGGATGTGATTTGTGCCAACCAATCAGAACGCTGTGTACTCCTGCTCAGTGACTGGCCAAGAGCATTCACATGTTTCGAACTGAGCCAATTGTGAGTTCAAGATTAGCCTGGTCTACAAGAGCTAGTTCCAGGACAGCCTCCAAACCCACAGGGAAACCCTGTCTTGAAAAGCCAAATCAAACAAACAAACAAAAAACCCACACTAGGAGCTCGTAGTCAACAGTGTACTTTCTTCTTTTCTGCACCGAGGCCCCAACCTAGACAATGTGGCAATAGAACTTTAATGTTGGTCTTACCGTCCTTAGGAGAAAGAGATCCCGGAAGCAGGGGATGCAAGGTCCAGGATTCCAAATAAATAATGTGACCAGTCTTCCCTACCTCTTCTGGCTGAGTTGAGGTAGAAGCCCTGGCCTTGATATTCCTTTGCGCTAAGCCTATTTTACACATTGTTCATTTGTAACCTGCAGCATCTGGGTTGACATACAGAATTCTTGGTTTGCATTTTTAAATTTTTATAAGCCATCTTTTAGTTTGTCATGGCTAGGCTCTTTCATAAGACTTGTTTTTTGTTGTTGTTTTGCCTTTTGTTTTTTTGTTTATTTTTTTACTAAATGTTGAGTATTTTTGAAACAGTGTTTACAAGGTTTAAGCAAAAGTGTTAAGTCAAGTTGATTGTTTGCCAACACAACTTAGGAAAAAAAAAACCCAACTGTTTTACATTTCTCTAGAGGCTTCTCCTAGATTTTGAATCTTATCTTGTATCCTACCTAGAGGTAGCCACAAGCTTGACTTTTGTCTTAGAGTTACATGTTTTTAACTTGTAACATTATCATGTACTCAATACCTAATGTATTATAGTCTGCTTGATATGACTTTGTTTACAGGAAGTCACAGTATTTGTGTTCTTTCTTGACTTGAATTTTAAACCCATTGTCCATTCTTGGGTTCTTCCATTTGGGTCTGCGTGGCTGTGGCATACTTGTTCTACATATCTAATGTGGGCAGTATTGTTTATCTCCAGGTTTGCTTGCTTGATACTACGAACTTTTCTGCTATAAACATTTGGGAATGGGTGTATAGGCTTAATACCTGGGGGGAGACCTTGTCTTCCCTGGCTTACAAGTAATTTTAAATTTACTGAATAAAGACTGCTCTTTAGACTGGCTCCACCGATATGCATTCCTATAAATGGAGTGTATTTTTCCTGTAGTTTCTTTGAAATTAGATATTACCAACTTTTACTGTTTGCCAGTAATGGTGGCTGTGCATTCGTATACCTCATCAAGCAGTTTCAACTTACATTTTTCTGACTTACGACATCAAAATCATAACTCTATATCACAAGAATTTGAAGGTAAAATCTTTATCACAAGAATTTGAAGGTAAAATTGAACTACATATTAATCATCCTTTGATTTTTAAGTGAATACACAGCAGATTTATTGAAGTAATTAATCAATGAGAACTCAACAATAAAATGGATAAAGCAATGTATGTAGTGAATAAAGGGGAAAAAATGCGTAAGTGAGAAGGTTAATTTCTCTAGCAAACTTGGCAGGCTTCCCATGGCACAGTAAACACAGTGCTTGAGGGTTTCTCCACTATTCTACAGAAGTCCTCAAATGTCTACAAAAAAGAAAAAAAAAAAAAAAGGCTTTGCTTTCCTGTCTGACAGAAATCTTTCTATAGATTGGGTTTACCCATACAGAGGTAAGAACTATCCTGATCAGCAGGAAGTCACTGAAAAGCACCTCAAGAGGAAGGATTTTGTTTTCATTTCTTTTGTTTTTTTTCCCCGGTGGTCACAGGATAACCATTCTGGGTTTGGTCTCTATTGAAGCAGCCCATGCTTGCCCCTGAAGCAGCCCAGAGAGACCCTGATGAAAGCCAGCAGCTGCTGGTACAAGCCTTGATGAAAGAAGGTCCCTGTTGAGGAAGGTCACTTGCTGTGTTCTGACAAAACTCCATCAACTTACAAAACTTTAAAGAGTTTCTGCTTTGATTTAAAAAAGCCCCAGAAATTAGTCTTGATCACAAAAAGCTGGTTTCATGAGGGAATAGACTTGGTTCATTTACATAGTTGCACAAAAATGTTAATATTAAAAAGCCACTGTTGATACTGTTAGCAAAGTGAGAGTACTGTGGCTCTAAACAAACTTCGTGTGTGTGTGTGTGTGTGTGTGTGTGTGTGTGTGTGTGTGTGTGTGTGCGCGCGAGCGCGCGCGCGTTTGCACATGTGGGGGCAGAAGTCAACCTCCAGTGTTGTTTCTCAGAAGTCATCCATCTTGACTTTTGAGACAGAGTCTCTCACTAACATGGATCTTGCCAAGTAGGCCAGGCTGTCCGATGAGCCTCAGAGATCCAACTGTCACTGAAACCATGAGTGGGCACTAATATATCCAGCTTTTTATGTGGGTTCTAAGTATCAAACACAGGTCCTTAAACTTATAAAACAAGCACATTGCCTATTGCCCTACCTATCTCCCGAACCCAGAAAATTAACTTCTGCTTGGAGAAACCAAATGTTTTCTACTGTTTCAGAAGTGGACTTTATTTTATTTTCTCTTCTAAGCTAGCAAACTCAAGGTATTTATTCCTATCATTTGTGCCACAAGGTCTGTACATGTTTTCTAACTGCTGTCTTCTCTGTCAAGACTCCTGTAGACAGCCTTCCTCCCCATTTATAAAGGGTCAGCAGATTTAAGACAAGGTGCCATGTCCTTGAATGGCTTTGGGGCTAAGAACCCTGACTAGGGATGATGAAAGAATGAAGAATGGACAGCTTTACAGATATCGAAGAGCCGAGATGAGGTGGCATTGCAGCCACTGCCCCATGCAGAGGAGGCACACAGCCAAAGGAACACATCTTGGCCACTTTAAATGCTACCCTGTTTTTGAACAATGTGACCCAAATAACCCAGCAGTTATACTTCTCATGTGTCTGGTAACTATACATAAGCAGGTAAGGCTGGTCAATAGAGAAGCCTGTGCACCTCTGTACAGTGGCTATACCTGTTTATACCAATGATGTCCTCCATTCTAGGGGGGAGGGCATTTCTCTAGTTACCTGAAGTCCCAGGGGGCTCTGTACAAATATTTTTGGGGGATTCCAGCCCTCCAATTTAGACAGGATTTAATATGTCACATGGATTGCCAACACATGTGTGTTGACGTTAGTCCCTTAAAATGAGAGCAGCTATAATTTGGAATTAACTGGGACCTGCCTCCTGGGAGCTTGGACCCACAGTAATGATAGCACAGATGTGCCCCAGTTAAGTCAGCACAACCTAGAAATGCAAAAGGCTCCAGATCAGATGGGTTTCTCTGGTTAATATTGCAAAAATGAACCTTGGTGAGCTCCAACCCCTTAACTTGCCAAAACATACCTTGTTTCTCTTTGTCAAAGAGGCTATCATGATCACCTCCCTTCCTGTCATCATCTCCCATCTTATCATTCTTCAGTATGGAGTCAAGCACTGCAGTGAGCTTGAAGGTCCATCCTGAACAGGTAAGGAATAAGAAAGAGGAGATATAAAGAGAGACATAGTGGGTGAGTGAAGTTCTGGGTGAGTGTGTATTATTTGATATGGGTCACCAGTGCAGCACTGCAAAGGGTCAACTCACCAAGCTTCATTGTGGCCCAAACATATGAGTAGTCAGACATTCCCATCACCCACCAGAGTTCCACAGCTGGGTATCTATCACCTGCCTGTTGATTCTTTTTGCCAAATGCAACATAAAAGCTGTTAAACCAAAAGCAAACTTGGGGACACACTTTGGTCTCTTGGCTGTCTATCTAACCCTCATTTTCCCCATTTCTTTCTTTATCATCTATCTTTGATCTATCTAACTATCATCTATCTATGATCTGTCATCCATCCATTTAGCAAGTAGCCAAATTCATCATTTGGTTTACCTACCAAACACAGCCCCTAAGCTGATGAAGCTGCATTGACTCCATCCACTTCCATGGTTTATCAAAAATTTCCCCAAAGCACCACAAATAACTCCCTGTCTCTACATGTCTTGTGTGTTAGACCTGATGCTTAGAATTCCACATCTCTCCTTTGCCTTCATTTTCATCTTTGTTTTGCTTTTATTTTCATGTTTCTCTCAGAAGCATTCTCTCTTTTGACCAATTCAAGTTTCCCATAGTCAGGCATTTTAGGCCCGTGGTTCAATTCTCTGTTCAGGTGTTACTTGCCACACTCTGCCTGGCTCCAAGGATGGAGCCATGTCTGTGCATCCTTCTCTAACTGGGGCAGTGAGGTAATGAAGACATGAAACACAGAAAAGCTAGGATTAGGTGGACAAGGCTGTCTAATGGAGAAGTCTCATCATACTGGATGCTCAGCATGTTTACTATAGACAGTTGAACAGGTAAGCAGTGTTACTACATACAGATGATCAAAGAGTTGGGATTATACAGCTGAAAAAGGAGGCAGGTTTGGCTAATGTTGGTAGGAGTAGTCTCCATAAGGGATCTAACATCCTGGGGAAGAAAGCTATGGTGGACATTTCCTGCACATGCTGTATAGATCTGTCCAAGGACCAGGAGAAGACCTTGGCATCTCCCATGGATCTAAGGCACTGGACATGGCCTTTCCCAGGTCACACAATACACATTCACTCAGGACTTCCCTTCTTTCCTACAGCAAGGGTCAGTAAACTTTTTTGTAAAGGGCTACATAATAAACATTTTAAAATTTGAGGATCACATATGCCTGTCTTCTAATGAAGCCATATCTATACAAATAGTTGTGACATTTGGTTTAGAGGTATATGTTTTGAATCTTGGGACAGTCTGTCTCCAGCCTAGATATTTTTAATAAGATATCCTGGAAGGAAAGTTCAGATCAATATTCCAAGAAAAAGTTATCATTTTAACAAAATGAAATTGAGTTCTAGTTTTGAGTCAATGTAATTGTTTTAGTTAGGGTTTCTATTGCTGTGATGAAACATTACAACCAAAAGCAAGTTAGGGAGGAAAAGGTTTATTTGGCTTACACTTCCATATTTCTGTTAGTCAATGGAGGGTTTAGATAGGAACTCAAGCAGGGCAGGAACCTGGAGGCAGGAACTGATACAGAGTCTTTGGAGGGGTGCTTCTTATTGACTTGGTCTTCTTGGCTTGCTCAGCCTGCTTTCTTATAGAACCCAGGACCACCAACCAGTCAGGGTTGGCATCACACACTATGGGTTGGACACTACTCTATCACTAATTAAGAAAAAGCTCTACAAGCCTGTATAGACCCAGTCTTATGGAAGCATTTTTTTCAGTTGGGGTTCCCTCCTCTCCTATGATTTTAGCCTGTATGTCAAACTGACATAAAATTACCAAGAACAGTAATGTTTGATACTAAATGAGCCATTGTCCTTTAAAAAGCTCTTGAATAAAGTCATCAAGACAGCATCATCTTTAGCAGAATCCTCACATTTCATTGCATTTTCAACCATTCCAGAATCCAGGCAGAGTTCTCTCCTGAAGGGATTTGTGCTTTGTTATTCCTTATTCACATGTACATTTTAGAACAGTAAGAACAATGAAATTATTTGTTTAGTTTTTAAACAAAACTGTTCTTTTTCATCCAACCAAATTACTGCATTATCTTTCATGCTAAATGGCATCTTGATGCTTTCACTGCTCTGAGTAGAATCTTGTGTTAACTCCAACTTTTCACCCAAGCATGGAAAATCTATGGTACAGAAAGACCTAAGACAGTAGTTCTCAACCTGTGGGTTGAGACCCTCTTGGGTTAATTTGTAACAGTGAAAATACATCCTGCAAATCAGATATTTACATCATAATTTATAACAGTGGGAAAATTACAGTTATGAAGTAGCAGTGCATGTCTGTTGGGGATCACCACAACATATGGAACTGTATTAAAGGGTCACAGTGTTAGGAAGGTTGAGAACTGTTGATATAGGAGGTAAGTGACTACTCTGTTGTTAGCTTGTTAATGGACTTGAAGAGCTCATTTGCTCCGAAGGTCAATTTCTTTTATATACCTTCTGCCTTTTTAAAGTGGCAAAATAGATACGTGTTAACATTGAAAAGTATAGCCACCCTCTGACACATAAAAAATAACAAAAGAAATGACCAAGTATTTGGGTTGCCAAACATTACATCTTAAGCAAGTCAACTAATATTGTACTAAGAACTTGATACTTTAGCTAACTGATTTTTTGATTGGGTTTAAACTGGCACACTGAGGAACACAATTACTTTTAGTACAAACCATTGGCACACTGTTCTATTTTTCATGATCTAAAACTTACTTTAGTAAGTAAACCAGAAAAATTTAGGAAGGTTAGGCCAATCAATCTCTTAATTAAGAATAAAAAATTCAAAGCCCAGGTCTTTATTTCCTTTTAAAAATCGAAGTGACACACAATGCCCATTTTTGTTGCACTGGGCACCAGAAGGTACATGTATAGCCAGCTTAGCCATTATAAGTTGTCCTTTCATCTCTTCAACTTAGCTTTTGACCTTGCACCTTCTACATGTTTTTGTTGTTGCCATTGTTGGGTTTATGGTAGCATATATAAAATATTAGAGGAAGGTTCTTTGTTTTAGCAAGGTCGTGAAAATATTAGATTTCAATAGATTCACACAAATGCCCATAAGCCAATTAGAACAGAGCTTACTCACTTTTGGCAGACTATGCCAAGTATTGGCATATTCTATAGATTAGTCGGTGTGTATGGACACATATGGATATGTCAACTCATGCATCCAGAAGCTGGTCTTCTCCCAGTCAGAAGCACAGATAATTTGCATCTTAGGCTTCACAATGTCAGCTCTGGGACAGAGTAATACAGAAAACAGCAACGAACCCATTGAGACCTTGAAGAAGAAACCCACAAGACGAACAGAAGAAATTCTAAGACAGATTGTTCTGTTCTGTTCTGTCCCCTAAGAACACGGTTGTGTTCCATCTCTATGTGAAGAAATTTCTAAGTCTCCTTGAAGTCACCACCTTACAGTCATGGACTCTGCAGTGGTTGCTGCCACCAGCAGGCAATAATGGCAACACTGTATGGATGTGAACACATCATCAGATATAAAGACTCAGCAAGGAAGGGGAAACAGATGGCAAACAAAGGGCTGGGCTGGTCAGAAGGAGGAGGGGGAGGGATGACAAAAGCAGCTTGATTGACCCTGAGAACACAGTGCCATGGGAAGGAAGATGGCCTATGAGGCCTGGGAGAGCAACTGACTATGGAAGGCAAGCCATCAGGAAACTCCAGGAGAGCCTCCGAAGGTGTCAAACATAATTTCCCCAAAGCTAAGTAAAAGCCATGTCTGTTACACAAACACAAAATAAGCATCTGTTAAAAAGATTCCTGTAAGTCATTAATGGAGAAACCAGCTAGATGACAAGGCTAAGTCTCTCATTTAAAAATTTGGTGGATTGCTTCTCTGCTCAAAATGATCAGTGAACTAGTTTTGGTTTTGGTTTTACACTTGGGGTTTTGTTCATTTGGTTGGTTTTGTTACTATTGTCGTTGTTTTGTTTTTTTCTTCCTTGCATCTGATGGCAGGGGAAGAATAAAATGCACAACAAATACCTTGCATCCTTATCAAGCCTTATCCCAGGTACAGAGTTCTATTGCCCTATAACTCCCTCCAAAACACAATCTTCATATTCCAGGAAAAAGAAAAATGTAATGAACAAAGAAGGGACCCAGGGCAGAACTTAGAGGGCTAACATCATTGTGGCAATGAATGAGGGAAGCAGCAGGTGAATGGCTCCCCTTATCACAAAAACATTATAGAGCCTCAGGCACACACATATGGTAAATCGCAACTTTCATATCTGCTTTTCATACAATATGAAAAAAACAATGCTTAGACTTCAAGAGTGGTAGTGAGGGCAAAGGGAGAGAGAGAAATATCATCTACAGAACTGGGAAGCAAAGCAAGACACTTTGAAAATAACTTAATTATCTGCAAAGTGCAAATCAGAAATTAGAACAGATCTGTAGGTGACTCGGGCACTTGGGGTCATGCTGGGAATGTGGAAGACGTTGCTTGGCATTGGCTGGAAAGAGAAGATCATCATGAACCCAGGATGTTCAAGATGAGTGACAGGATGAGGACTTGCACAGGGACCAATCACCTGCTCTGAGTCTCTGCTCTCTTGTTTTCACACACACATATATATCCATCCTTGAGAAAAGCCCATATGGAATTTCCTGTTATGATGCTCTTCTGAAAAGATTTAGGTACTGCTCTTTGTATGAAAACAAAAGCATACGGGATAGAATTCTCTTGTCAAAGAAAGATTTTGTAAGCGTAGGAGACTGGTATGATTGACAACTCTTTCCACTGAAAGATCTGAAGCTTTAGGGAGGTCAACCATTGTAGTTCTAATGCCAAGTCCACATGTGGAAAGTTTAAATCTTTTTTCTTTGCATCCCATTCACCATTTACAACCTCTGTGTTGTATGTAACCAGGATGTCCCCCAAACTAATGTGTTGAAGGTTTGACCTCCAGTGCAGTAGTGTCCCTGAGTTGTTGGGAGGTGAGTGGATTTGCAGGCTCTGATCTCATCAGTGAATTCATCTCCTTATGGACTCACAGTTTGGTTTATATGAGTGAACTTCCTCTCTTCACTTCCTGGTGCCAGGAGATCAGCACCCCCTTTTCTGCCAAGTCCAGTAATAAACTGTCTTACCATAGGCATAAAAGTAACTGGGCCAAATGACCATGCACTGAAACTTTGCAAAAATTGAGGCCAAGTGAAAATTTCTTGATCAGAAATTGTGTGAGACATTTTGTGGCAGCAACCCAAAACTGAGCATTGATTATAGTACATACTCAGCAGGTGAATTCTTTGTTTGTGTATTCAGGTCCCTTAGGCTCAAGATGCTCTCTCTCTCACTGATGGGAGTGATCAGAATGCATTTTTAAAGTCAGTGGAATTTCAGATGATTAGTGTTTTGGGGGATCATTGTATATCCTCGGGGTGATGAGAATAGAATTGAATCTATAGGTTAATCTGCTTGTCTTGGAAGATATATTGCAGAAGACTGCATGGGGCCCATTTCAGAGGGAGTTATGCAGTAGGCTACAGGACTAAGAAACAGAGGAGGTTTTGCCAGTTCTTGAAATGAGTGTAGATAAAATTTAAAATATGATCCAAGGAGCTAATTCTCTCTCTCTCTCTCTCTCTCTCTCTCTCTCTCTCTCTCTCTCTCTCTCTCTCTCTCTACACACACACACACACACACACACACACACACACACACACACACGCACACGCACACGCACACGGGGGGGGGGGATCACCTCCGAATTGACTTCAGGGTAAACAAGATCAAAAAGTCCAGGCAGTCTGTGGTCCTCTCAGCCTGGCAAGATAAGCTGGGTGGAGATGTGTAGGGAGTTTCCAGAGCATCTCACAGGCTCAGGACGAGGGACATCCCCAGGCTGTCAGTCATGCTCCATATCATATTAACAACATCTCACAAAGTGTCTGAGATTCTTTATGGGAAAGGGTTAAGTTTTTAGTGAAAATACATTTCAATTAGGCAAACTTGTTGCCTTTTGTGTCACCCTGTGATTCAACACTACGTGACTTTTCACTGAATGTTCTGAATGGAAGTTTCGAGAAGCCACAGAGCTGATTAAGTATGAGCAGTAGTAACAATGTTACCACTAATTTAAAAAAAAAAAAAAGGACAGGATTAGAAGAGATGGTTCAGTGGTTTTGAGAACTGGCTGCTCTTCTGGGGACTTGGTTCTATTCCCAGAACTCACAAGGCAATACACTCATGTCTGTAACTCTAGTTCCAGGGGATCTGATGCCCTCTTCTGGCCTCCATGGGTACACATGAAGTGCACAGACATTGGTGCCCAGCAAAACACCCCAACACATTATATTTCAAGGAAAAGAAAAAATGAAAGGAGACTTGAATTGTGACACCACCACTCATACACAAAAGAAGAGATAATTTCAGGATTATGTTTCTGAAATCTCTATGAACTAATTTGGATAAAAGAATTTTGTGGATATAATTGAGCTAAGACTCTTGTAATGAGCTAATCCTGGGTTATCTGGATGGGTTTTGACCCAAAGTCAGGTATATTTGGAGGAAAGTGAGGAGTTATTTAAAGTATCTTAGAGGTGTGACACAGTAGACCTGGCCCTGAAGGTATCATGAAACCCAGAGAAGTGGACCCATGGCAAAGACAGAGGAGAGATGTTGGGCTAACCAACCCTGCAAGAACCCTTTAAAGTCACATGTTGGCCCACCCCAGCATCCACTCCATCTGTGATCTGCTGAAGTATAAGGCAGGGGGCTGGGAGCAGGGAGGTCTGGTCCTGTGGACCCAAGTTGTAGGAATTCCACTACATAGGGCAGCAATAGGATGTCCAGGAAGAATTCCAGTGAAGGCCCAGTGTCAATGGTGCAGCAGAGGCAGGGGCATGAGCCAGACAAATGATTCTTTTCCATAAATGCCTACATGTAAAGTCTAGATAAAGGGTTTACTTCGTGACTCTCTGTGTCACACTGTAGCTTCCATGAGAAGATTTTCCCCTTCTTCATTTTTTTCTCTTAAATTTATTTTGTTTTATGGTGGTGGGGGGAGATAGGTGGGATCAGGAAGCATGATGTGAAAGACACAAAGAATAAATAAAAAGTAACCCAGACACACATCTGGGCCCAACTACAGCTAGAAATGGGGAAAGATTTACCCCTTAGGGTATCTAGAGGGATTCTGGTTCTTGATTTGAGAGCTCTCATCTTCAAATCATGAGAGAATAAATTTCCACTGTTTAAGCCATTCAGCTTGGAGGAATGTCTCAGAATAGCCCTGTGAAGGTAGAGAACTTAGCGGTCCTACAAAGGAAGGGACTATTCCCCCCACCGCATTGCAGCGTGTATGTGAGAGGAAAGAACATGAAAGTCATAGGGAAGTTGGCAAAGGGTAGGGTGCATTCCAAAGACCAGGCTGGGGATGCCATCAGTGCATATTAGTTTTACAGCCAAGGAAATGGTGACAACAAAGGACAAAAACAGCAGTGGAGGAAGGAAGAACAGACAGCTTCATAGACATCTAGTGGCTAATTGAAGAGCCAAATCTGCTCTAGATTGTCCTTGGGAATGAATGGATGACTTGTTAGAATACAGTCACGATACTTGCAGCATGTTCAACTGAGATGAGGAGAGTTATGATGGGGATAAATGGCAAAAAGTTTCGAGCAGTTCCGTAGGGCAGGATAATGATACAAGTGACTAAATAATAAAACTAAGTAGTTTGCCATTTATCCTTCACTTACAGCCAGTGTCACTATCATCACCCCCAATTTGTAGAAGAAGAAATGGGCTCTTTACCCTTTACCCAGAGTCATATTCTGATGGGCTATGTTATGTTTTTTTGTTTGTTTTGTTTTTGTCTTTTCAGGACAGGGTTTCTCTGTGTAACAGCTACGGCTGTCATGGAACTCATTTTGTAAACTAGGCTGGCTTTGAACTCACAGAAATCTGCCTGCCTGTTTCTTTTGTTGGGAGAACAGGACAGAGCTAGCTGCTGTTGCATCCCTCATCCCAGTATCAGGTGGACAGAGGGACGAGACCCCTTGTGTTAAATACCCAATGTTTATTCCTTAGATGGCTGGCTATTTTTGTTGTTTTGCTTGTTTATTTGTTTGTTTGTTTGGTTGGTTGCAAGAGCTGGATTCTGCTTGAGGGATAACTTCTAGAAAAGGAAAGGAGTCTCTGGAGAACGTGACATTTTCAGGTGTTTATCCAGCCTTTCTGTGTAGCATATGCAGGGGCCTTCCCCCAAAGTCACATTAGAGGAATGGAAGCTCCATTCTCATCAGAGCCAGGGAAAGACAGAGGGACCCCAGAGAGACTGTACTGCCAGTCTCATATTTCTTAAATACATGTTCAGCCTGTGTTTAGCCGAGGAGGGAACAAAGAGACTGCTGCCAATAATCATCTTGAACAGAATTCAATATTAAACTTTTTAAAGGAAACTTCTACTGTCTAAAGATTTTTTTCATTTGCAACATTCAAATCAGCATGCAGGGAAAATTATAATCTTGTCTAATTTTCAATTGTTTCTTGTTATTCAGTTTAAGAGCAAATGACTTCTTGAGATACTAATGGTTTCAAACCCAGATAAACCTGGATGTGGGGGCACACATTTGTAGTCTCAGCTCTTGGGATGTGGAAGCAGGAGAACGGGGGTTCAAGGTCATCCCCAGCTACATGGTGAATCCAAAGACATCCCGAACTTCTTAAACCTATCTCCTAAAAACTGAAAAGCAGAACCAGGAAGAAGGCTCATCAGGTAAAGGCGCTTGCCGCCAAGCTTGGTAGCATGGGAGTTTGATTCCCCAGAACCCACATGGTGGAGAGAGAATATGAGTTCCCACAAGTTGTTTCTCAGCCTCCATCTGTTCACTTTGGCAGACTGAATACCTCCCCACAAGATAAATATAAGTAAAAACAAACAAAAAAGTAAAAACAGGAATCATCAAGGTTTGTACATTGTTATAAATCTGGGAACATTTTGTTCAGAGCACCAGTTGGCTGGAGTTGCCAACATAATTGAGGCAAAAATGCTTGTCAGACATGTGCCGCTGGAGCATCTTTAAAACCTCATCTGGGAGGACCAGTCATGCATGGCTCAGTGGTAGAGCACTTGCTTAGTATGCTCTGTCTCCAACACTGCAATGGCAAAAGAAAAACTCTGCTTCAGATTTTTGCCTCCTCATGAGGGTTGAGAAGCACTCAAAGTTCACCAATTACAAGACAAGCATTTCCCAAATGTGCGCCAACAATGCCAGTGTTCTGCATGTTCTGTCCTTTACCAGTGGACCCCCTCAGGCAACTAACTCTCCCATATGAACCTTAGCCTGGAGGTAGGGCTAATAATAGCCTCCAGCAGTCTGCTCTGAGCCCACACCTGGGCATACTGACCACTCGTATCTTGTGCAAAGAGCTCTATCCACCTAAATTGTTTCCATCTTTCAAGGCATGATAGACAGCCTATAGTTCCCGAAGTTGACAATGGTATAGCTTATTTTAGCCCCTTCCCTAGCAAGCTGTGGGCGTTGTTGTCTACATTATGAGTCAGTCTGGGAAACCTTACCAACTAGGATTTTTCTTTTTTTAATCATTTTTTATTTGAATTAGAAACAAGATTGAATTACATGACAATCCCAGTTCCCTTCTCCCTCCCTTTCACCCCTACCATCCCCCCAACTAAAACCCTACCTATCACATGTCCTTTCTTCTATTCTTCCCCTGACTCAACCTTTCTGCTCCCTCATGATCTCCGCATCCTTCCTCTTCTTCCCCTCTCATTCACGTAGCTCCCTCCCCCTCTTCCTGTGCTCTTAGGGGACCATGAACGTCTCTCTTAGGGTCCTCCTTGTTTACTAGCTTCTCTGGCAGTGTGGATTGTAGGCTGGTGATCCTTTACTCTATGTCTAAAATCCACATCTATGACACATTTGATGTATTTTAATTATTCAGAGAAAATGATTTTTAAAATATTTATTTCTAGTTTATGTATGCATAGTGATATGTGATATGTGCACAGGTGTGAGGCTGCCTGGGGTGGGGTTGGGGGCTGAAAGAGGGCATCTAACTCCCTGTAACTGGAGTTAGAGGCAGCTGTAAGATGCCGAATATAGGTGCTGGGTACTGAACTTAGGTCCTTTGCAAGAGCAGGAAGCACTTTAAACCCCTGAGCCATCTCATCTCCCAAGCCCCAGAAATACATTTTGAGATAGAATTTATTATTTTCTTTTCTATTTTCAAGACAATAAAATTTTAAAATGGTGGTTCCATATCCATGCAAGTATGGTCAGTATTGATCTCAGTGGGGAGAAAGAAGGAGGAGGAGAAGAATAAGGAGAAATGAAGTTAAGAGGAGAACATGTTACGGGGTTATGGGGATCACTGAAGGAGGTGGATATCAGGTATGGGGTAGACACGATTGAACTTCATATACGTATGAGACATGTAAAACAATCTTGTTTCTAATTTAAATAGAAAAATGGAAAGAAAGAATAAAAAAGAACAATCAAAAACCCCAAACATATAAGAACAGCAACAAATGTAGAGTGATCTGATTTGAACTGTTCATAAAGTAAGCAGTAGCCACAGATTCCTGACCCTCGATGGCCATCACCAGGTCCCCTTCACTAATATATTTCTTTTACCCTAGGTGACTTTTTTGCTGACATTTTGATATCTTTAAAGCTTTCATGATCTGTTATTCCTGTTTGCATCTCTTTACAGTACCAAATATACCAACTTTCTGAGAAAAATGCTACTCTAGATTAGGTGTACTTTTGTATTTAGTGAGTTTGCCATACACTGAGAGTTGTGCTAGGCCTTAGAAATGAGCTGTCAGAAGCAGTGCTCCCTCTCTGCTGGAGTCGCCAACACCCTAGCCTGTGTGGCGATACTCACGACATCTCCTCTACTGTGCATCACTTACCATGTGTCCCACATGCTACAAGCAATTGTCTTTTCCATCTCAGCTTGTAATTTTGTGAGAGACTATCTCAGTAGCTTTGTTCTACAGTCATTTGCCAGCACCTAGCATTTGATGCTGCAGAAAACTAAGGTAACCACTGATAGACCCTTCCCCACAGAACCTGTGGACATCGTCATCACAGCCCCAACTAAACACAATGGACTCTTTCGAATTGACCATGTGGAACCTCAGTTGACTTGTCTATGAGATGAATGAATTAGAGGGAACAACTCCAGGTTTCTCTTGGTTTTACTGGTGTGATAATGACCAGCCAGCTAAGGCTTGGCTTTTTTTTTCTCTCTCTCTGGAGTTTCTAATTAGAGAGTTTCATTCAGCAGAAACTTATATTCTCATTAAAGTCTGTGACAATAGTTGTAGGGAAAGTTGCGCTGGAACATCTCACACCAGCAGAACAACTCATGGCTGCCATGACCGTTCATTAATCTCTGTAGCAGCATGAAGCAGAGGTTGCTGGTAACTAAAGAATCTCTGCCCTCTGGATGCTAGTGGAACACAGAGAGTCTGGGGAGACAGAAGAGAATGTGTTGGCCAATAGTACTCTATTACCATGTTAGGCAAACCATCAAAGCTCACCCAAACCAGAGATGGAGTTTGAAGAGTAATTATGTTGACCTTAGTTATGAACATTTCAATCCCTCATGGTGGAAGGAAGCAGAGGATACCTGCATTCTCAGGCAGTCTCCTCCTTGACTCTGTGTGGGTTCCTAGTATATGGACAGTGCCATTCACATTCAGGCTGGGCCTTCTTCCCTTATTAAACCCTCTCTATGAACACCCACAGACACATTAGGAGTGTGCTTAAGCAATCTACTAGGTGCTCCTCAATCTGCTGAGATTGAGAATCAAGAAGAACCCTCACAATTTCTAAGTTTTCTCTGTGGCCCCCGAACCTGCTTTCGTGGCCTGGTGGACAAATGGGAGCCACGGTTGGGGGCAATCCATCCTGCACACACACAAGCTTCTGGTATCTTCCTAGGAGTCTCAGAAAGTGCAATCTCTGACCATTAGGATGCAAATCCATATCTACAATCTGTCATTCCCTTTTGCTTGCCTTTAAAGTGTGAAGGCAACCCCATGTATATGCCTTCATTTGAAATCACATTCCTAAGCAAGAGTAGATTGCTCCACCCCGCCCCCACTCAGAAATCTCCAGGAAAGGCCCAGGCCACAGGCAGTGTGCAGACCCATATGAATGTGGAAAATTCTAGATATTTTCTACTTAGGGAAGGGGAATTCCAAGTCACCCACCCCTCTGTTTAAACTGTGAAATGGGCAAAAGGCAAAGGACAAATCAACGAGTTGGAAGGAACCTTGGAGACGGGCTTTTCCCAGTTTCCCCTCTGGTTCTGGTGAAATCACAGGTGCAAGGCTAATGATTTCTTGGTCTTCACACCCCTATTACAGAAAGGGGCTCATCATAAAAATAAACCATGATTCAGAAAATACTAAATCCAACAAAATTTGTGAAAACACTGCAGAGCCTGGCCTTCCTTTTGAGAGGCAAGCTAGAGGAAAATAACCTGCATAGAGCAATGCAACAATTCTACATAAGTGTTGGTATTAAAATGTAGTGCTATGCATATCTCACTGGAATGAGAGACACCACTTGTTTTATGAGGCTAGATGAAGATATAAAACAGTAGTAAGATCAAAGACACAACATGCAGAAATACTGGGCCTCTCATATACTGCCAGGAGTCCTAAAATGGTGTAGTCACACTGTGAAATGATATAAAACTATATTATAAAGCTAAATACACAATTATAATACAAACCAACGGGACCCAGTCATGGCTGAACACATAAAAGTCTACCCAGGAATGTGCATGACACCTCTACTCAGCATGACTATGCACTGGAATGATGTATGAGTTTTCAAAGCTCGGGTGGTTAAATAGATTGTGGACATCTTATCTTGAAATAATACTCAAAAGTGAAAGGGAATAAACCACTGACGTGTGCCATTGTGTGAGTGTGCATTGAAGCATGCTGAGTGAAAAAGCTAGTCTCGGAAGGCGGTAGGTGAAACAGACATGGTTGTACAGGATCATAATGAAACATCTTCAGAGAAGTCTGAACAAGGACCAGAAGACTCAGCATATGGCAAGGCATTTTTTTGTATGTGGTAAATGTTGGCAGCTTCTACCTGCAGCCTCATTGGGAAAAGGTTGGAAAACCCCCAGAGGTTGCCTTAAGCAAGGCTCTCATGAATGTAATAGTACTGCCTTCTGTTGTTATTGTATTGGTAGTTAGGTTTGACCTATGGATTTGGGGGTACACAAATTTTCAGGACAGAGCAGTTTGTTAGCATGGCATGAACTGATAATGTGGAACTGGAGAACAGGATAGAGATTGGGGGATAGGGAGGGCCATGAGGATCTGAAGCACAGGAAAGGGATTCCTTTTGAAAGCCTTATTTATTGTATATACAAGTGTCAAGAGAGTCCAGAGGAAGATGTCAGATTCCCCAGAGCTGCAGGTACAGACAGCTGTGAGCTGCTGAGATCCCAAATCCGAAAGAGCATCAAACTCCCTTAACCACTGGCTTTTGTGGACTGGATCCATCTGCTTCCCAACTCTGGTGATGGCTACAGGACCCATACATGATAGAATTGCAGGCTTGCACTCACAAACCTACATATAAGCAGAGCACAACAAATAGAATAACGTGAGTAGATTATAGCAATGTCAAACTCCTGGTTGGAAACTTGAACTATAGTTTCCAGTGGCATTCACATGGGGAAGCCAGCTGTAAGACTCATGGACATTCTATGCATCATCTGCCACACATGAACATGAAACAAATAATTACCTCAAAATAAAATGATTTAAAATGAGTCTTCCAGTATTTGTGTGGAAAGCAGCCTAGCTGGACAAAGCCTGGACGGTGTGTTGGAGGGCATTGCTTGCCCAAGGTTGTCTGTATGCAACAGATTCCATTAGAGCTAATCCAGGCACAAAGGGGTATAACCCAGTGATGGAGAGACTTCACCAATCATGGGAGTGTTGAGAGGCAGGCTGTGAGCTGAGCCCAGATATGACTCCCTGCGAGCTGCTAAAGGACTGCCAGAATAGGAATGCAGTGAGCTGCTGCTGCTGGCTCAAGCCCCCATCCCCACCTTCTGGACCACACTGCCTTGTACCTGTCTGTTGCTGCCTCTCCTCATTCAACAGCTGTGTTGCCTAAGAAACTGCAGGCACAGAACTTCTTGACCCCTCCCTCTATGCTTTAGATTTGGGGCACATGGCACTCCCGGGAAAGCTGAGGTGAAGGGACTCTGAGAAAGGTTCCCTCTGCATTTCCAGATACTAAAGTGTAAAAGCTAAAGGGAAAGCTGGCTTTGGGTATTTGAGTGGCATTTAGTGGGGCTTTCTTCTGCATATATATCAGCATTTCTACTAGGAGTGAGTCTCTTTATATCATGGGCTAATCTATCATTTTCTTCTTGTTCTCTGTGTATTTTTCTATGTGTGTCTCTTAAAAAGATATGCTAACATCAATAAAAGCAAAAACCTAGTCCACTTTAAAAGCCAACACAAACAAGTCTTCAGCGAGCTGGTAAGGAACATGGCAGCAGGGCTGCAGCGCCTAGGATCTGATTATCTCTAAAGCGCCTTTAAAGTCTGAGAGCCTGTGCTGCCATGATAAATGAGCATCCGGCCAGACGTTGGCAGGCTCGGAGCTAGAAATTAAAATGTTGTCTATAAGAACAGTGGCAGCACTGAGAGATGGCTCCGTGGGTAGAGGTACTTTCTGAGCAAGTCTGAAGACTCAAGTTCAGTCCCCAGAACTCAATGTACAAGGAGACAGCCAGAAAGATGTTCTCTGACCTTCCCACTCTTGTCTTGGCATGTGTCCACCTGAACACACACACAAAGCTACACATAACATACAGGTACACATTAACACACACACACACACACACACACACACACAGAGAGAGAGAGAGAGAGAGAGAGAGAGAGAGAGAGATACACAGACACAGACACACATACAGGCACAGACACATACACAGGCACACATAACACATATACACAGGCACATGCGTACACACCACACATACACATACACAGGCACACAATACATACAAATAAACCAACACACAGGTACACATAACTTAGACACACACACAGGTACACATAACACACATACACAGACACACATGCAGAGGCACACACACACAGGCACACATAACACAAGCACACAGTCACACACATGAAGACAGAGCCACACACAGGCACACATATACACAGGCACACATACACAAACACCATACACAATTACAATGAACAAAATAATGACTTAAAGAGCAATAGCAGGAAGTGAGACCAGCTGGACAAGGCAATAATAAGTGATGAGTTCTCCAGCAAAGACAGAAGCACAAAGTGAGGATATGGCCCTGGCTATCTGGTACCCATGAAAACTCAGGCCCATGGTCATTTAAAATTCCAATGTCTTTTTAATAAGTCATTATGAAAGATATCATGATTTTAAAGGCTGTTTTCAATCAGCCTTTAAAGGGACCACCCTAATTGTGGTCCTTCCTGATGGGGTCAGAGCTAGCAATCCTTGCATGATCTTTTCCTACAATGTCTCTACTGGCAGCTCAGTTTTTATAGTTTTATAATTTTCCTACCAAACCTGTGGAGACAACATGGGACACTCCAAGCCACAGAGTATGCAAGCAGCCCTTATTATACCTAAAATCTGCCTTTGAAATTCAAGGTCTAGAGGATGCCTTTCTCAATATTGGTGGCTGAGTTAGGGGAAAATCAAGATAAGCCTGTAGTTAGCCTTATCATGTGGGTCCCAGGATGAGAATCTGTGGGTTCCAGAGCATTTCAGAACCACGGCAGAAATGAATTCCAAGGCTGCTCAGTGGGATTGCCTTTGTCTCTGCCTCCCACAGGCGTCATATCAGCTGGCAGGGCATAGAGGAATCCTGTGTTTACTAACTTCTTTAGTTTTAACACCTATGAGGTAGGTGAGCAATTTTTAAAACGTGTGTGTGTGCACGTGCACTCATGTCCATGTGTATGTTAGTCTTCATGATTGTGTAGCAAGTGTTCTTAGCTGTTGAGACATCTCTACAGCCCCATGAGTCATTGTTATTCCCTTACAAAAGACAAGGAACCTCGGTGCAGAAGAGTCAAGCAATACCAATCCCCACCTTCAGCACTGAGTCTCTTCGTGTCAGAGCATTGTTTGGACAGAGTTAGCCTAATGATGTGTGTTGTTTTCAAAACTGTGGAATGGAGTCACTGACATCAAGGGTCCATCTCCAGGAGTTTTTCTATCCCTTCTGCTGTTTATCATTCCAACCTTCTAGAATTAGTTTGAATAACCCAGTCTCTGTCGGATTCCCTATCAAATCTAGTTGTTACCCATCTATAGGCCACCTAGACATTTAGGAGTTGACTTCCTGTGATGGTGGACACAGATAAATCAGAAAAAAAAAAAAAAACTCTGCAGGTACATTCTTCTTTGCTATCCTCAGGAGTATTTTTATCTAATCTCTTAAAAAGACACACAGTGAGATTGAGAAATCAACATGCCACAAGGAGGTGCCATCCCAGAAGTACGGCATGGCCTTCTGTCTGCTCACTTCATTGGCCTCATTTTCTTTCTCCTGTCCTCAGTGTCACTGGTGTTGTGCTCCGAACAGTGTGACTATATAATCTTTCACCATTTACTCTGACTCTAGGAACTCCAACTTGAATAAAGAACTCTGGCAGTTACAGCTGGGTAAGATCCAAGGCCAAGATTAGAGCCCACATTCTGTTCTCCAAAGTTGTGGTGCTTAACCACCTAATATCCTGCAGGTAAAGAGCCAAAGAAAGAGATAAAATCTACTAAGCTAAGTGGGAGAATGCTTTCTTGGTATGCACAAGACTCTGGGTTTAATACCCTGCAGTATTTCCCAAATGAGAAGCTTGGAGTTCTTCTCCCTGATTCCTTTAAAAGAACAAATCTAACTACAATATGTTAGTGTGTGTGTGTGTGTGTGTGTGTGTGTGTGTGTGTGTGTGTGTGTGTGTGTGTGTTTTCTTCTTAGGTTGTCAGGTCTGTGAGCAAGCACTTTCACCCACCTAGATAAGTTGAAGGCCAACAAGGTCATCTTTAAAATAAGCCCTCCCCAACTCCCAGTTGCATCCCTCCTGAACCCCATCTTCTCTTTGTTTCCTGCTAGGTGCTGAAGTATAGACCAAATGGTAACTGTGTTTACTCTGTCTTCCAACAAAAATGTGTTGTGGATCCCAGGGTCCTAATAAAAGGGCTGCAGCATGAGACATCTCTGGATCACCTGTGGGGCCATTTGGTGATAGTCACAGAGCTGTGCTCCCAAACATGATTTTGTTTAGATCAGCAAATAATCCCAAATTGTGTCAGGTAAACACTCACCCTTTTTATTACAAACAAATAGAAAGCCAGGTGCAAAGAGGTAAGTCATGCAAAGCATGCAGAGACCCACGTCTATAGGGAAGCTGTGTCAGGAAATGACACTGAAATTGTGACTGAGCTGGCTGCAGTGGAACTACCTTGTAAAGCTGGCACTAGACACTTGGGAGTATTGGGAGTATGAGGCAGGAGACTAAGTACGACAAAGCACATTCATGGGAAGGCTGAGTTACAGAGTCAGACCCACTATGAAGAAAATAAAGCAACAAGAACCCCCAGCTATCAAGGGCTGGGATGTAGTTGTATGGTAGAGCACTTGCTTAGTGTGCACAAGGCCTTGGGTTTACCCACCAGTGCTGCAAAGGAAAAAGCCACATCACTTGTCCCAACTACAGTTTCCTTCATGAAGTTTGAGTTAGCTTTCAAGATTATTTTAAACAAGTAAATTATCAGAATTCTAACTTTTTAAAGAGTACATGGCGACACAACTAAGAAAGAGAACAACAGACCAATATCCCTCATGAACATCGATGCAAAAATACTCAACAAAATACTGGCAAAACTAATCCATCAGAAAAATCATCCACGGTGATCAAGTAGGCTTCATCCCAGGGATGCAGGGACAGTTCAACATATGAAAATCCATCAGTGTAATCCACCATACAAACAAAATGAAAAAAGAAAAATAACAGGATCATCTTACTAGATGCCGAAAAAGCCTTTGAGAAAAACCAACACCCCTTCATGATAAACGTCTTCGAGAAATCTGGAATAACAGGAACATACCTAAACAAAAAAAGCAATATACAGTAAACCAGCATCCAACATCAAACTAAACGGACAGAAACTCAAGGCAATTCCTCTAAAATCAGGAAGAAGACAAGGCTGTCCACTCTTTCATGCCTCTTCAATATTGTATTTGAATTCTAGCTAGAGCAATTAGACAACAAATGTAGATCAAGGGGATACAAATTAGAAAAGAAGAAATCAAATTTCACTATTTTCAGATGATATGATAGTTTACATAAGTTACCCAAAAAACTCTACCAGGGAACTCCTACATCTGATAAACACCTTCAGCAAAGTGGCAGTATACAACATTAACTCAAAAAACTCAGTAGCCCTACTATATATGGATGATAAATGCACTGAGAAAGAAATCAGAGAAACATCACCCTTTACAATTGCCACTAACAACATAAAATAGCTTGAGGTAACTCTAACCAAACAAGTGAAAGACCTTTACAGTAAGAACTTTGAGACTTTAAAGAAAGAAATTAAAGAAGACACCAGAAAATGGAAAGATCTCCCATGCTCTTGGATAGGTAGAATCAACATAGTAAAAATGGCAATCTTGCCAAAAGCAATCTACAGATTCAATGCAATCCCCATCAAAATCCCAGCACAATTCTTCACAGATCTTGAAAGAACAATTCTCACTTTATATGGAAAAGCAAAAGACTCAGGATAGCCAAAACAATCCTGTACAATAAAGGAACTTCCGGAGGCATCACCATTCCTGACTTCAAGCTCTATTATAGAGCTACAGTCCTGAAAACAGCTTGGTATTGGCACAAAAATAGACAATTAGACCAATGGAATTGAATTGAAAACCCTGATATTAACCCACACACCTATGAACACCTGATTTTTGATAAAGAAGCCAAAATTATACAATGGAAAAAAAGAATCTTCAACAAATGGTGCTGGCATAACTGGATGCTGGCATGTAGAAGTCTGCAGATTGATCCTTATCTATCTCCATGTACAAAACTTAAGTCCAAATGGATCAGAAATCTCAACATGAATCCAGCCACACTGACCTTTTTAGAAGAGAAAGTAGGTGATAGTCTTGAACGAATTGGTATAGGAGATCACTTCCTGAACATAACACCAGTAGCACAGACACTGAGATCGACAATAAATGGGACCTCCTGAAACTGAGAAGCTTCTGTAAGGCAAAGGACACAGTTAACAAAATGGCAGCCCACAGAATGTGAAAAGATATTCACCAACCCCACATCTGACAGATGGCTGATTTGCAAAATATACAAAGAACTCAAGAAGCTAATCACCAAAACACCAAATAATCCAATTAAAAAGTGGGGTATAGAACTAAATAGAGTATTCTTCTCAATGGAGGAATATAAAATTGTTAAAAGACACATAAGAAAGTGCTCAACTTCCTTAGCCATCAGGGAAATGCAAATAAAAACAACTCTGAGATACCATCTTACTCCTGTCAGAATGGCTAAAATAAAAAGTACCAATGATAGCTTATGCTGGAGAGGGTGTGGAGAAAGGGGAACAGTCCTCCACTGCTGGTGGGAGTGCCAACTCATACAGCCACTTTGGAAATCAGTATGGTGATTCATCAGGAAAATGAGAATCAGTCTACCACAAGATCCAGCAATTCCAGTCTTAGGCACATACCCAAAAGATGAACATTCATACAACAAGGGCAACTGTTCAACCATGTTCATAGCAGCATTATTTAAAATACCCAGAACCTGGAAGCAATGTAGATGCCCCTCAACTGAAGAATGGATGGAGAGAATGTGGAACATTTACACAATGGAATACTACTCAGCAGAAAAAAACAAACAATGGAATCTTGAAATTCACAGGCAAATGGATGGAACTAGAAGAAACCATCCTGAGTGAGGTAACCCAGTCACAAAAAGACAAAAATGGTATTTACTCACTCATATATGGAGTTTAGACATACAGCATAGGATTACCACCCTACAATCCACACTGCCAGAGATGCTAGGAAACAAGGAGGACCCTAAGAGAGACATACATGGTCCCCTGGAGAAGGGGAAAGGGACAAGATCTCTTGAGCTAAGTGGGAGCATGGGGAAAGGGGAGAGGGAGATAGAAGAAAGAGAAGGGGAGAAAAGGAGGGGAAAGGAGGATATGAGAGAGCAGGAAGATTTATTCAAGGGAAGAATAGAGGGGAGCAATGAAAGAGATTCCATAATAGATGGAGCCATTAGTGGTTTAAAGAGAATTCTGGCACTAGGGAAATGTCCAGTGATCTACAAGGTTGACCTCTACTAACAATCTAAGCAATAGTTGAGAGGCTACCTTAAATGCCCTTCTCTGGTAATGAGATTGATGACTACCTTATATGCCATCCTATAGCCTTCATCCAGTAGCTGATGGAAGCAGAAGCAAACACCTACAGCTAAACACTGAATTGAACTCTGGAATCCAGTTACAGAAAGGGAGGAGTGATGAGCAAAGGGGTCAAGACCAGGCTTGAGAAATCCACAGAAACAGCGGACCTGAAGAAGGGGGAGCTCATGGGCCCCAGACTGATACCTGGGAAACCAGCATAGGACTGACACAGACCCCCTGAACATGGATGTTTGTTTGGAGATCTGGGCAATCTATGGGGCCTCTGTTAGTGGATCAGTATTTATCCCTACCATAGTAATGGACTTTGGAAGCCCATTCCACATAGAGGGATACTCCTTCAGCCTAGACACACAGGGAGGGCCTAAGCCCTGTTCCAAATTATATGACAGACATTGAAGATCCCCCATGGGAGGTCTCAACCTCCCTGGGAAGCAGAAAGGGGATGGGATATGGGGTTGGTGGGGAGCAGGGCAGGAGGGGGGAGAGGGAACTCGAATTGACATGTAAAGCAAGCTTGTTTCTAATTTAAATTTAAAAATAAAGAGTGCATGGCAGATTTGTGTAGTCTGTGGAAAGTCCTGGATGCTCAGGCAATTGGTTCTGTATGGGATCTCATGCATAGATGACCCAGTCAGCTGCCTCTCCATAATGAATACAGACCCTGATGTTCACTGTCCCTGTTTTAACTTATGTAAAACCCATAAGGAAGCCTAGGGTTTTCCTCAATATCAAGACGAAAAATAGATCAGAGTGACTATTTAGTCTATGGGCACTGATCATGTAGACATGTGATTGACATTTGGGCAGCATTAGTTGACTTTTGCAGTGTCACCCTAAATCCACATATTCAGTCCCTCTCAGTGGCTGGGTTCCTCCATAGTTTCTCATTGACTGTTGTCTGTCTTTGAAAAATGATACTTTTGGCAATAATTTTGAGTTATTATTGCTGTTATGGATATGACTTCCTAAGCTTATGAGAGGAGAAAGAGAGAGAGAGAGAGAGAGAGAGAGAGAGAGAGAGAGAGAGAGAGATTGAGGGAGAGAGAGGGGGAAAGAGATTGGACCACATTGGACCAGATATTTAGGACATGACTCTTTGTCAGTGTTATAGCACTATGCAAAGAATCAAAGGCTCCTTAAAATGGAATCCTTCAATGCCTTCACATTTTTTAAAGGTTATATTTCAAAGTCATGATAAAACACATCATGAATTGACCTCCATCACCTGACTCTGCTTGCCTTTCATACCTCTTCTCTCCTTCCTTCTTCCTCCCTGATTCTGTTCTGATAATGGGAGGTACCAGTTTTCCATTCTTTCTACCCCCCTCTATGTACCAGTATTATGGAATATTAAAGATATGTTACATTAATTTATGCTGTGGAATGTTTGTTTAATGATGCAAAGATATGTTGCATTCTTTTATGTTGCATTTGTTTAACTCTGTGAAGCTGTGTTACTTTGTCTGCCCCAAACACCTGCTGGTCTAACATAGAGCTGAACAGCCAGTAGAATGGCAAGAGGGAAAAGTAAGTGGAGCTGGTAGGCAGAGACAATAAATAGAAGAGAGAAGAGAAATGCAGGCTCCAGAGGAAAGGAGGAGAGGGGCTAGCCACCCAGCCACAAACTCAGCCATGGAGTAAGAAGAAAGAAAGAAAGATACATAGAATAAAGGTAAAAAGCCTAGAGGCAAAAACATAGCTAGAGAAACAGGATAATTTAAGTTAGAAAAGCTGGCTAGAAACAAGCCAAGATATTCTTATTTGGGAGCTTGGTAGCAACTTACAAAGAGTAAAAAGAATAACCAACTACATAGCAGAGTACTTGTCACTGTGCTTGGACTTCAATGGCAAACCCCATTGGACATTGTGCTTCCTGACATTCATTATGCATGTTTCATGAACAGGGACCCCTTTTTCTCATACAGTAAGTACTGCTGGTAACATTTTAAGCAAACTTTTTATTTGAATAAAAATTTTGTTTCACATTCAACTGTGACAAATTATAGAAGAATCTGTGTGGACCTGCTCTGCTTCCTTGTGGAGATGTGGTGGCATGATGAACAACAGTGCAATATCACAGACAGGATTGATGGGGGTACAGTCTGCTGACTTTCTTCTAGTATCTTCTGTTCTCTCTCTCTCTCTCTCTCTCTCTCTCTCTGTGTGTGTGTGTGTGTGTGTGTGTGTGTGTGTGTGTGTGTGTGCGCGCGTGCATGTGCGTGTGCACACCTGCATGTATGTGTCCTGTCTGCATGCTGTTACATTCCTTAGAATACCTTTTGTTGTTTTACAAATACACACTCCTGAACATCTTTGAAGAGCCTGTTTGAAACACCTTATTTCTTTTTTATTTCCCTTTTTTTCACTAAAAAGGGAGCCTCTCTCAAGAAAGACTGTGTCTAGGTTACACAAGGAATAAGTAATAGAGATAGGCACTTTGTCTGGATTTACCATTTACAACCTGGCTTTCAAAGGACTAGAAGGAATTTTTGTTCTCTTGTGTTTGAAGCAAAAGCAAGTTCTTGCTGTGTGTCTCTGACTGGCTTGGTATATACTATGGCTTGCCTTGAACTTTCAGCAATCCCCCAACTCAGGTTAGTTTGGCAACAAAGTCTCGTTCTACAGACATGAATATACTTGAACCTGCTCTTCTCTTGCCTGGGTCTCCCAGATGCTGATGTGATAGGCGTACTCCCAGCTCAGAAGGAGTTTTTGAATCAAAGAGTAGTAGTGACTGAGCATATGAAGCCAGGCACAACATATGTAAACAGGGAACAGAGGAACATAGAAGGATAAAGAACCTGGTAAAGCAGGACAAAAAGGCTGAGAATGGCAGTGTGTGCAAAGCCCTGGACCATGCACTGACCTAGCCATGGAGGTAATAGACTGAGCACACACTTAAAAGGGGTGCTGCTACTTACCAATGGTTGCAAAGGCTGCTTCTTTCTCAGCTGAACTGAGAGCACCAGCTTGGCCTGAGAGGGGCACATCGACTCTCCCATATGATAAGAAGGAAAATTGCCTCTTCATCTCCATTATTGCCTCGATTAAGAAAATGTTATTAACCTTTCAAAAACTTACCATTTTGTTTTCTTGGAGTTTGGTCAAGGTCCACATTTATCTTGAAAATGCTAGTTTCTGCACATTTTTTAATTGAAGGGCTTTAGGGCAAATTCAATTAAGTTGTGGTATATGAACTGAAACTTGCAATATATTAAAAATATTCCACTGCACAGTTCACTAATTACCCAATTTGTAATTTGAGTCCCATTGTCATTTCAATGCTAACTCAGAAGACATGCTCAGAAGAAGTGACTAAGGGCTCTCACAGTCACAAATGTCCACAGGCAATAGAGCTTAAAGGCAACCTCTCTGTGACGATGCCACTCTAGGGCTTAGGGAGGCACAGAGCTGGAGGGGCCCAGAGATCTGCTTTCCAATCTTTCACATTGTATGAGCAAAACAATGCTCAGGGAAGGGAATCCATTCAATAAGGATAACAGATAACAGAAACCAAAGTCCTGTGTTGTTGGACAGTTCAAACTTCCCAGAAATCCTGTATTAAGGGTTCAAATGTCCTACACAGTGGAGCTTGGCAGAAACATGAACAGATCTAGCACAGCTCTGTGATCTGCATGTTCTTTCTAGCAGCCTCCAAATCCACGCTCTGCATATATTTGTTATCATGAGTCATCACTGGATGAGCCCCAACCATGGCATTCTGCTCCTAGCTGCCTTCCAGGTGGAGTCTGGGGAGAGGAGGGGGAAAAGTAGGCAACATGATTCCAGACCTATTTTTCCTGAATTGGCAATACCAGAATACACTTCAAGTCTTGCTGAGCTATCTATTAGCAATTGTTTTTCATTAACCGCAGCTGTCCATCTCTTGTTAGCACAGGCAAAGCCAGGCTAGTGAACAGCTGCCTCGTCTCCCCACGCAATTGTTAGGGCAAATGTCCATAAATCATTATGCAAATTTGTCAACTGAGACCATGTGGGTAGAAGGGTTTTCAATTGCATGCACTGGATTTTATGCATCAGGAATATCTTATGCAAGTATATCCTGTAATATGGAAAATAATACTTGATACTTCCTTTAATAAATATTATTATAGTATGTTTTTAATTAAAGTCAGATTTGATAGAATAATATCAACAAGACAACTATTTAATTTTTGTTCACAGGGGGTCAAAATTCTGCCTGAACATTGAAAATATGCCATTTACATATGTGCTGCAATATATATGTTTGTTTTATGATTGTGTCATTATCTATTTTTAAAGAGTTTTCAAATTTTTAATTAAAATATATTTTCATCCCTAATGCCCTTCCCTTTTCTCCCTCCAACCACTTCCGTAGCCCGTCTTAAACTTACGGACTTTATTATTGTTGTTGTATACATACATACATACATACAACCTGAGGAGTCTGTTGAGTGTTGCTTGTATGGACATGATTCCAGGGCTCACTACTTGGTATTGGATAAGTGATTATGGGGCTCATCCCTGGTAAAGGCCAATTCTCCCTCTCTCAGCAGTCATTAGTGGCCTATAGCTCTTAGTCTAGGGGTAAAGTGTATTCTGTTTCCTCTTTGCACATTAGCATGTCTGTTGGTGTTGACATTGTTTGGTCTTATTTAGTCAGCCTTTAAGGTATCATGGTTGTAACTTCTCTGTTATTTCTCAGAGACATAATCTCACACCCAGCTTCCTGACCCTCTGGCTCTTAACAATCTTTCTGCCCCCTCTTCCATGATGTTCCCCGAGTCTTGGGTTTGGGAGCTGGGCATTCCATAAATAGTTGATCTCTCCATTTTGGCCAGTTGTGGTTTCTTGTAATGGTCTCCATCTGCTGCTCAAGGAAGCTTCCTTGATGAGAGATGAGGAGATACACTTGTCTGTGGGTAGAAGGATGGGTTTTAGAATGCAGTTAGGATTTTGATATTCTAGTAAAGTGGTAGTCATAGGTTCTCTAAAACCCATGACCTCACTAGTGCAAGGGAGTTGGTTAGGTTTCCAGGCATGCTTTCTTTCCTGTTGAAAGAGTGCTAAGTACTATCAGACCACTGTTGGTTACTGCCAAGATAGCAATGCCACTATTGCACCTTGCCTTGTTTATAATTCTTATGGCTCAAAAGTGTCATAACTCATAGAATTAGATTACTTCCTTCCTTTGGAAACTTGCACAGTATATTCTGTCACTACTAAAGCTATTCCTAAAGGAAGAGCCTTTGTAGTTTCATATTCAAACTAATATGATGTTCTTCTTTATTGTTTCTTATTTAAATTACAATTTTATCACTGCAATGTGCTATAATTCAGTAGCTTCTCTGACAGCTTTGTGGTTATTATAATTGTTGTATAGTGTGTATTTAGACTTTTCTATGCCTAATTTGTTCATGGTGGGAGGAATTAATATTTGAGCTTAAAAATGTGGACATTCTCATCTCATTGCTATACATTGATAGATTGATCACCAAAAGTGAAATACTAATCCTCATGTCACCCAGAGAACATGTATATGTGAGTTCTCCAGGAATCTCACCATCTCATCCTTTATAAAGTTATTGGCAGTTTGCTATGTTACAAAATGCATGCAAGTTTCTATATTGCATTTATCTGATCAATTTGTTGACCCATTCATTACACTGGTCATTCAAGAAACATTTATCAAATAAATGGCTTTCTAGGAGCAAAAACAGAGATGAAGTCTTGTGGCCCAAAAGAACTTTAACACCCAAACTGTCCCATGGCCTTGGTGTATACAATGCAGGATTTTACAGGTGCTGGAGAAGCCATGACAGAGCATTGCAGGAGTATGGATGGAGTATTAACTTGAGATAGAGGTATACAACATGATTTCAGACATTGGTACATGATGAAAATTAGTGTTACAGAGATAGTCAGACAGAAATCATGAGCAAAGACATGGAGATGTGGAAGGGAATATCACCTTGGAGATCTATGCATCCAGGCTCTGAGATGCACAGAACTAAGAGAGTTAATTACAGGAAAGGAGATGGGCATATTAGTTCCTGGTATTTTGGCACAAGCATCACAATTGTTGAGCTAAGGAGTAGAAGGGGGTAAAGGCAAATTGCTATAAGGAACTGAGGTATCTCAGTGAGTATCTGGGCACAATAATATATCCAGCTCTTAAAAGCAAGTATATTTAAAAAAAAATTAAGTTGGCAGGCATATCTACTCTCTTCCTTTTGTTTTCTTCCTCTTCCTCATCTTCCTCTTCTTTACCCCATTATATTCCCTGTTCCCCAATTTTTTTGTGTGTCAGAAAATGTAGCCTGCATGGACCTTGGATGCACAAATAAGATTGCCTAACTCTTGTTTCCATTTTCAGAAGTTCCCAGTGAAACCCTTGAATTCTCCAAGTGGGACTTAGAAACCAATTTCAGAAACAATATGCTGAGGCTTGGAAGACAAGGCAACAGAGTTTCAAAGCAGCAGGGCTATGCCTATGGGAATTGTAGCAATTCCAAGGGAGGTGAGAAACCCGAGAAAGGATGAGTTGGGTACCAAACTTCTGGGAAGACAAAATGTGCGTCGGCATCATTATGAAGGAGAAAGCCTAGGATACAGTCATTGGCAGCACTGAGTAATAAGCCAAGTACTGTAGGCAAAACACGTTTGATCCCATGGCCAACCCTTGTCTTCTTATCTTATAGCTAGCCTTCTGTTCATCTGAGGTGATTTGGTTTGTGTGGTTCAAGTCTGACTTGGTTAAGACAAGGAGGATGGAGCTAAGTATCATCTTCCATTCCATTGGTTGGCAAAGAAGCTACCAAATCTTACTCCATGTGCAGAAACTACTAAGTTGTCATTGGAACACTGGACAATGGTGTGGTCTCCATGCACACAATCTAATGGAGACGCAGAAACAGGACCAAGACACTGCTGTACCTTCTGCTGTACTGGGCTCCTGCCTCAGTTTCTCCTGATTTGGGAAAAGTCTGGTCCCTTCTCCATTCTCTTACCTTACCTCTTTTCACAGTTTACTTAATAAATGTGAACTCTAAGTGGCAAGAGAAAAGAAAGAAAAGAAAAAGGGAAAAGAAAAAGTTGTTGATCAGGAATGTAGGGAAAGCAGATTTATATTTTCCCCATGTTGAAAAGAAAAGGGCTAAGGGCTGCAGGAGATGGATAGCTGCAGATTGAGGTTAGAGACAGTGACACCAGTGAGGAGGATTGGTCCATTAATCTACAAGAGAAATAATCTAGTACTAAGGCTGCAGCAAGGAGACAGTGATGGGCATGGGGACATTAGACCCCAGCAAGTCATCATTGGGCCTTCTCTTAGGAAACTTATAGCAACAAACAGAGAAAACAAACAAATTGGCTCCAAAAATAAGCAATTTTTCCTTTAGGGGATATTAGGTTCAGAAAGAGGGCAATCTGAAGAGTAACAGACAGTAATTTCTCTGAACATTTGCTTTGATGGCTTTTGTGTTGGTTGTCTTCTCAAGGTGGCAATAACATGATCACAGTTCATACCTCAGACCATACATGACACCATGCAGAGAGGGGGAACATTTCTAGAATCCTTCAGAGAAGAACAAACTCCCCACTAGTCCTTTCATGGGAGTATCACAACAGAATCCTTGAATCAGGTCTCATGTTTATCCTGAGTAAGTTGTAGCAAGGGAATGGTCTAACTGTGAGCCATGGTGAAGCATTCCTGAAGCCGAGGAAGGGGCTTGCTTCTCCAGAAACAGGGAATGTTTTTGGTGTGGGGAGGGTAGAAGTGAAAAAGAAATATAGTAGCCAAGTCCAAGTCTTGTAGAAATGTGGGGCAGTGGCAGCAGGAGAGAGGAGGGAGCAATGTTCATAGTGCTATGCAAAGGTTCATGGGATTGCATGATTAGGTAGATTCACCAGGAATGGGAGAACTGGTTGGTGGTGGGTGGGGGTGGTTAAGAGTTTGGAGCAGGAGATCAGTTTAGATGGGAATGAAACACAGCTATATAAAGTTATGAGCTTGAAGCTAAAATTGGTTGGATTATAGATACAGTTTTGGTTGTTAGAAAAGACATTATGGTCTCGCCTAGCACTGGGCCCTGCATAATACAATACCAACTTACCAGACAACACATGCCACTGGTTTAATAGTGTCACAACTGCTATGGAGTAACTAACCACTTTCTAATTGGATTATAAACTTGTATAACAGAAATAAATTTGGTGCCTCATGTAATCCTGGCCAAAAATCCATGGCTGAAGTGATCCGAGGATAGACTCTGCCATTTTTATTTGTTAAATGACCATGTTGTAGAATTGCCTCCTAATTATTTACGTTCATACCCACAGACCTGGCTTCTCTTAACCCAACTCTGGCCAGAAAAGCTTCCTTTTGCAAAGGGCAGCAATCAAAGCAGAAACTCATTAAGTGGTCCAGTCTCTGAGGATAATAGACCAGGAATACTTACCTCTAAATGGGGCACCCTCACTACAGGGCTCGGGAAACACTGTAGAGTAAGTGGGAAGAGTATAAGGTCTGGAGGGTGGGGAAGAGTGTTCTGACATGCTGCTTTCTGAAGGTGTTGGAGAGATTACAAAGGGAACTGGGAGGGAAAATGTGGTGATGGTTGTGACCGTGTTTCATTGTATATCTGTATGAGCTTCTCAGAGAATGAAAACATGATGGAAAATAATAACTTTAAAAGCTGTTGCTATGTGGAAGTTATGTAGCATCTAGGTGTGCAGAGAGGTCGTTGTTAGAGGAGGTCACCCAAAGAGCCATGCAGAGTAGCAGGGACAAAAGGATTCACCTCTGCAGAGAGCTGAAACTTGAGACTCAGACCTCACTAAATGCATTTTCGGATCAAACTGGTTTCCTTTCATGTGGGTAGCTGGTGCAGTGAAAAACTCTACATAAGTAAATGATTTCTCAGCTCCGCTTGACAGATCATTATTTTTAAAGCAACATTCCCCAACAACAAAGTTCACTTATACTGCGGAGCATGGGTGAGTTTGGAGTTCAGAGTCATGGAATTTAACTAAAATAAAAAAAAAAATACTTCATGAGTTTTAAAAATGTTTGGAATCTTTTTATGTCATCAATAACCAGGCATCATTACTAGGCCAGATGGCTTCTGTGGGAATGAGGACATGTTGAACTTGTAGTTGGTTACTTTGTAGTTAGATTTAATAAATTAAATTAGATAACTTCTAGGGGGTGATTAGCACAGCGAAAAGAATATTAAAGTCAAATCTAACAAAAGATGTAGGGATAGAATGCTATTAAGTGGGAAGTAGATGTACAGACAAGAACAGGACAAGAAATATCTGGGCTGCTGGCTTCTGGGAATGTGAGGCCTGAAAACCTGGCTCCTTCAGACTCTCAGAGTCTGTGGCAGGCTGGCCCCATAGTGCTAGGAGAAATCCTCCCCATAGAGTCTGCATCAATCCAGGAAGCTAGCCTTTTGTAGTACCCTGTTTGAGCTCACTCATTTAGGGAGGTTAGACCATGCAACCTGAGACGTGGAGAAGGAAGGCTGAGCATGTAGAAGTCTTGTGTCCCCAGGGTTTTCTATTGCCTTAACTTAGAACACACTTCTTGTGTTCATTAAAAAGCTTCTCTTGGACAATTTTTCTAAGCCTAAAAAGGAACAGCTGTTCCAATGCTAGACAATAATCAAATCTGATCAATATCCATGGGGGACTCAGGGGAAAAAATCATCTTCTTGTTCAACTCCATAAGAAAGCCAATTAACAAATAAGAAAGGAAGACAGTGCCCAGTCAGAGCTGGCAGACACGTGAGACTCAGGGGAAGACCAAGCATTTCTGCCCAGCTGTGGACCGGTTTCTGAGCTGTGGGGTATGAGCAAAGCTTGCACCCACATTCTTTCATAGCTCAGCTATACCGGGCATGACAATCTCCACACCTCATTTCCTGGTCCTCGTTTTCTCCATTTGGGAAGTGAGTGCGTGAAGTATGATGCTCCAAAAGAGTTGGTGGAAGATTAAAAGTAACTTGTCCAGGGTTAACATGACGACTGCCTTGACTTTGGAAGGGCTACAAAACCTCTCTGTGTTTTAGGTTGCAACCTGTAAAGAGGACCTCAGATCCTCCACAGAGGTGCCCAGAGCAATGCCTACTGCACTCTGAGCATTACACAAGTACTGGCAACTTTTAAAAAGCTATATTAATTTTTAAATTTCTGAAAGTTTCAAACAAGTGATCATACTTGCACTCCCTTATCCTCTTTTATCCCTCCCACTCCTCTTCATTCTTCCCAACTAGTTCTGCTCCTACTTCCATGACATCTTTGTATTGCTGTGCACATCATGTGCAAGTAGTCACAGCAACTATGAGTTCCTGAGTACAGCAACCATGTCATCTTCAAAAGACAGTGTTCTGTAGCACTCTTCTCCATCCTCTGGCTCTTACGTTCCTTCAACTCTATTTTCTTTTCTGTGCCTTGCAGGGGGTGATATGGATTTCCTGCTAATGGCTGAGCAATAAAAAGTCACTTTTCCTCCAGCACTTTGACCAGTTATGAGCATCTGTGCTAAACATAAACATCACTCACTGCCCAATGAGGTACTCTGACAGAGATTTAGAGCCATGCTAGTCTATGGCTACAAACAAGTATTTAGAAGTCAACTGGACTATATTTCCACTTAGCAGGGCCTATGACCTTCATAGCAATAGGCTTTTGAACAGATTTATAGTACTAGGTGCAGACTCCCTCCCAGGAAGCAGGCCTGAAATCCAATAAAACAGCTAGTTTCCCCCAGAGCAGTCATGCCACTATTGCGCCAATGGGCACATCTTGCTTGACAGATTAGTATTGTAACAGACAGGATCTACAGTTGGCTAAGATGACTAATGACCTAATTGCCCCAACCGCTTGTATAACCCCTTCTGATGACATGAAACCTAGATAGCAATTTCTATCTTGATTTCTGTGTCCCCTACCCAACTTTTGTGGTGTCTTCAAGTCCTGCAACATTTCTTAAAGTTCCAATTTTATGTAGACCTGTGACCTGAGGACCAGCCCAGGCACCTCAGTAGACAGAGCCACATCTTGCAAGTATTCCACAGCTAGAAACAGAGCTGCTGAGCTGCATTTTCATTGCTATTAAATATTTCTAAATGCTTTGAGAAAGGTAAAGAATTTCAATTAGGCTTTGCAGTATCTTGTAAAACCATGCCCTACAGCATCTCTCCCTGTATTAAATGGAGCTGTATTGGAATTAATTACCAGGGGATGGATGAGAGTCTGTGAGCCCCTGATGAGAACCCTCACTGCCCTGGTCAGAAACCACAACCCAGACTGAAGTCTACCACAACGGCAGGGCAGGAGAGAGGGGAGGCTGACCCACCTGAGAGAATGAATGCTGCCTAAACCTTTGTCCCACAGAGAAAAGTAGGATTTTATGCTCTCCCCCACCTTCTCCTCTCTCTCTCTCTCTCTCTCTCTCTCTCTCTCTCTCTCTCTCTCTCTCTCTCTCTCTCGCTGCTTCACCCCCTCTGCTTCAGACTCCTTTAAATTAGGAGTGTTATGAATCACTTGAGTTTACTTGGTATACAGCTCCACTCCGGGTTTGCCCTTTGGATAGAAGCTGGTACAGTATGCTTTTAACCACTCCCTATAGCCAAAGATCCCGAATGCTCATGAAAGTGGTTTTCCATTTAGAAAATGATGATCCTGAGACACCACAGAGCAGGAAAGCCAAAGTAGACTGCCAGCTCTATAGTGGATGCCTCTTCAAATGCTGGTGCAACTGGTAGATGGTGCCTTTCATTTGGCAGCATATTTAAATGGACACACATTTCAATACATAATTTTATTAGTAATTACTCAGATACTTTCCTAATAATTCACTTCTGATCTCCCAAACACACTAGATATGATAAAGAATGCTTTAAAAACTGAGAAGTATATGTGTATAACTCAGAGGCAGAATATAACAAACTAATGTCAGAGGAGTGCCATGCAGGTGAGGAGATTTCTATCTGTGACATGCAAGAATTTCATTTTTGATGTTTTATTCAGGTTTACCTTTGAGGCCACTCTGTAAGGCAGGGGCAATTATTATTTGAGTCATTATTTAATAAGTCCCCATGACTTGATTGGCATTATAATTCCAGTTAACATCTGTGATAGTTTAATGTCCTATTCTGTTAGTATGATACATGTTTGCCCATCCCATCCTTGAATCTGTTCTGGGTGGGGCCATTGTCTATAAGTGGGTGAAAGAGAACTGTGGAGGGCTGGGGCCACCCTCTATATGTTAGTCTCGGTGGGAAAATTCACACCCAGTGACTCAAGATGGTTTGTTATTAAGGACACCCATGTGCTGGGTCTCCGGGGAAGATGGTAGCAGTTCTAAATGAATCATTTTCTTTAGAAGACACCAGTCATCAGTGAGTACTCACAAAGAAGAAATGTCTCTAGGGTAGAGTTCCCAATAAAGGTTACTTGCAAAGGTCAGGATGGCAGTGGCACTTGGCCAAGCCCTGTCCTAGAGTGACAGCAGACTCCAGTGAGGCTGCAAGACCAGTGAATAGTGGGGTATTCAAGATTCAACCTATAGCCAAATGTCTACATTTCAGAGCAACATTTCAAAACCAGCTCTAACTCCTTTGCTAGGTATGACTTACTTAAAGACATCTAATCCTGGTAGGAATTCACTCAGGATACAGAGATTGTTCCCATTGCTTGGAAGGTAATACATATGTATAACCCCAGGAATGGGGCATTCCAAGTCTTCAGCCTGTTTGGTGGCTAACTACTGGCTCCAGAGCCTATATCTTCAAAGTATCCAGTATTGAGAAGAATGGTGTAATTTCATGTCTAAACAGATTACCTCTTCTTTGAGAAATTGCAGTATGCATGGTATTGAACCTCCAAGTTCACAATGAAACCAGCTCCCCGCTTCCAATTTAACAGCACTCTTATGGTCCAGGCACCATGCGAAGTGTAGGTGTGTATGTTAGTGCCAATGTGTATCCCTAACTTATTTCTCACAATGACCCTGAGACTTGACATTGTTGTTTCATTTTGTCAAGGAGCCAAGCGAGTCTAAGAGAGGTTAAATGATTTGCTAAGGTCATGGAGCTGGTGAGCAGTGCTCTGGCCTCTGAACACTGTGTTCCACTGTCGAAGGAAGCTAGTTCAAGGGAGACACTCAAGGTCAGGCCTGCCTTGAGCAAGCTTTATAAACTTTCTTAATTGGGTTGACTTTCATTAAAAAAAAAAACTTAGATCATCCTCTATACTGCAAGCACTGTAATATAGAACATATTGTAAGCAGTGAATATATTCCCTGCTTCAGTGAGGAGATGAGCTAAAATCCCTGTTCTTGGATAACTCATACTATAAAACAGTATTGTTTACAGGCAGTAAGCATGAACTTAATAAATCCACCCACAATTATACTGTAAAATATTGTTGCAAATTTAAAAATTAAAAAAAATATAGAAAATCAATGAAACAGACACTGTGTTGACAACAAATGATAACTCCTATGAGGAAATGGGCACACTGAGAGGACACTGGAAAATGGGAGACAGCTGTGTAACAACTTTAAATGTGAACATCGTGACAGCCTCAGGTTCATGGAGAAGGTGCATTTGATTTCTAGGGAAGAAGGACCCTTGAAGAATGTGAAGTAATTAGTCAAACTCATATCAGATAAAGCGATTCTAGGGAAAGGCAAGACAGAAAGCTTAAGGTAGAGCTTATCAGACACTTTTGAAGTGATCAGCATGTTACTTTTGAAGTGACCAGCATGGTTGGAGTGATATCAGAGAAGTGAAAATCTGGTTCACTAAGGACTTCATAGGCCACCGTAAAGAATTTGTCTCTCACTTAATAGGAAATGGGTAGCTACTGCCAACCAAGTCTTGAGCAGGGCAACCACTATCTGAACTTTCTTTTACTTTTTTCTTTTTTTTAAACTTTGTGACTGAAGTTGCTCTCCAATTTCTAATCCTTTGTCTACCAGGACCTGGGATGACAGGTGTGCCCCTGACATTCTGCCTGTATCTTCTTTTGAAAGGTCTGTAACTGAGTGGTATCTGAGGCCAGACTACAGAAAAACAGAGGAGAAATAAGAAGACCCAAGGTAACCAAGGAACAAACATGAGGCTTAGCCTGGGGTTGGCTGAGTTTCATGAAGATATTGAAGAATTTCTTGGACTCTGAATTACTTTTAAGGGCAGAACCAACAAGTCCTTCTGGTTCTGCATTCAATATGTGGGATATGTAAGCAAAATGTTCTATCAAAGGATCAAATATGACAAATCCTATTCAAAGAAAATGGTGACCAGGCTACTTGGTGGAAATATTTCTTCAGGGCCAGCACTCCTTGAAACAAATATATGCTACAGTTTCTTTTCTTCTTAGAAACTGTGCTGTTCATTCATACAACAAAAACATGTGTTCAATGATGTTCATAGCAGCCATATTTGTAATAGACAGAACCTGGAAGCATCCTAGATGCCCCTCAACATTTACACAATGGAGTACTACTCAGCGGAAAAAAACAAACAATGGAATCTTGAAATTCGAAGGCAAATGGATGGAACTAGAAGAAACCATTCTGAGAAAGGTAACCCAGTCACAAAAATACAAACATGGTATGTACTCACTCATATATGGATTTTAGACATAGAGCAAAGGATTAACAGCCTACAATCCTCACCGCCAGAGAAGCTAGGAAACAAGGAGGACTCTAAGAGAGACATACATGGTCCCCTGAAGAAGGGGAAAGGAATAAGATCTCCTGAGCAAATTGAGAGTATGGGCAAGAGGAGAGGGAGCTAGGAGAATGAGAAGGGGAGAAGAGGAGGGGTGAAGAGGATACGAGGGAGCAGGAAGGTTGAGTTGGGGGAAGAATAGAGGAGAGCAAGATAAGAAATACCATAACAGAGGGAGACATTATAAGTTTAAAGAGAAATCAGGCACTAGGAAATATCTGGAGATCTACAAAGATGACACCAACTAACAATCTAAGCAACAGAGGAGAGGCTACCTTAAATGCCCTCCCCTGATAATGAAATTGACTGACTTACATACTATCCTATAGCCTTCATCTAGCAGCTGATGGAAGTAGAAGTAGACACCACAGCTAAACGCTGAACTGAACTGGAATCCAGTTACAGAGAAGGAGGAGTGATGAGCAAAGGGGTCCAAACTAGACTGGTGAAACCAACAGAAACAGCTGACATGAACAAGGGGAACCTCATGGTCCCCAGACTGATAGCTGGGAAACCAGCATGGGACTGATCCAGACCCCATGAATGTGGGTGTCAGTGCGGAGATCTCAGAAATCCATGGGACCTTCTGTAGTAGATCAGTACTTATCCCCAGCATAAGTATGGACTTTGGGAACCCATCCCACATAGAGGGATACTCCCTGAGCCAATGGGGGTGGGCCTAGGCCCTAATCCAAAGGATATGACAGACTATGAAGACTCCCTATGGAAGGCCTTACCCTCCCTGGGTAGCAGAAAGGATATGGGATAGGTAGTGTTTTAGTTGAGGGGTAGTGGCAGGGGAGGAGGGGAGGGAGAGAGAACTGGGATTGACACTTAAAACAATCTTGTTTCTAATTCAAATAAAAAATGGAAAAAAAGAAGAAGGCTGTGAATTGCAAAGGAGGAATCAATCATGGAAGGAGTAGAAAAATAATTTAATTAAAAATATATATTGTATGAAAATCTGAAAGAATTAATACAAATATTTTTAAATGGAGTCATCTCTCTTAGCACCACCAACCTTTATAAATTTTTAAGTTTCATCCACTATTATATATAAGCAATTTTATTTCAAAAACATAACAAATTAATCTAGTGGAAAATTTTATAAAAATTTTGCTTACCTATGAAATTTAAAATAACGTTTCTTTGAAATATCGATTTCTACAAAAAGTTAGGAAAGGATGTTGATGAAGATTTCTTCATGGAAATTTATTATTTACTCTTGGAGAGAAAGATTAACATGAGATTTAAATTCTTTCCAAAATTACATTCTATCAACTGAAATTCAATGAAACATTAATGATATTTATCTATCTCTAAATCATTGGTAATCTCTTTTGAAATTAAAAACAATTTCAATATTTCTCTTCTTTCTTTGTTTTTTGTTTTGTTTTTGTTTTTGTTTTGTTTTTTTGAGACAGGGTTTCTCTGTATAGCTTTGGAGCCTGTCTTGACACTTGCTCTGTAGACTAGGCTAGCTTTGAACTCACAGAAATCTGCCTGCTTCTACCTCCTGAGTGTTGGGATTAAAGGTACATGCCACCAACAACAAAAAAAAAAAAAAAGACTGTGCTGTTGTCTATTAGCCAATTCATGTTAAGAATGGGAGGCTGGGCTCTGTCCCTCAGAGTGATGCACAGGACTCCTTTGCATCAGTTGTAAAAAGCACAGCCCATTCTCCACCATGTGTGCTTACTTATTTGATTTGTCTTGGCAACCTACCCTTCTGCAGAGCTAAAACTTTTTGGCTTGCTGAAATACTTTGGATCATGTTGTCATTTTCTTGAGATACCAGACTTGGTTTTTTTTTTTTTTTTTTAATAGCTTGGAACCCAATATGGGACACACTCTGTGTGACAGTTTTGAGGAACAACCCTCTAACTGGGGCATGCACCTGCTGCTTTCTTGTGGGTGACTTTAGATGTGGAAGCATTCCTTGACTCAGATCTGTTGTGGAATATTAGTTTAAGGTGTATTACATTTGCTTATGCTGTGGAACATTTGTTCAATGGTGGAAAGATGTGGTTATTCTTTTATGTTGCATTTGTTTACCTCTGTAAAGTTCCATTACTTTGCTTGCTTAAAACACTTGATTGGCCTAGTAAAAGAGATGAATAGCCAATATCAAAGGAGGAGAAAAGATAGGTGGGGCTGGCAGGCAGAGAAAATAAATAGAAGAAAGGGGAGAAGCAAGAAAAGGAGAAGGAGAGGAGGACACCAGGGGTCAGCCACCCAGTCACACAACCAGCCATGGAGTAAGAAGGGAAGAAAGACATAGAATAAAGAAAGGTAGGGACTGAAGAGATAGTTCAGCAGTTATGAGCACTGGCTGCTCTTCCAGGGGACCTGAGTTCAGTTCCCAGAAACCATAGTGGCTCACAACCATCTATAACAGGATCTGATGCCCTCTTCTGGCATGCAGTCATAGCTACAGTGTACCTATACATTGAAAAAAAGAATAAAGAAAGGTAAAAAGCCCAGAGACAAAATGTAGAAGAGAAACAGGTTAATTAAGTTAGAAAAACTGGCAAGAAATAAGCCAAGCTAAGGTTTTGCATTCATAAGTAAGAATAAGTCTCTATGAATTTATTTGGGATCTGGGTGGTGGGTCCCCAAAAGAGAAAAATAAAGCCAACCACACAGAACTAACGGAAACCCAGAAGCAAAAGTATATCAGCAATGTGATGATGAGGGCTCCAAGCAAGGTGAAGCAATCAAGTGACTCTGTGCACAAAGCAAGGTAAGAAAACTGTACTACAAAGTACTGCCTTGGCCATCGGAGAAGTTCAGGGTATGAGAATATGGCTGAGATGTCATCATGAGATGCTCCAAAATTGGAGCAATAGGAAAAACCTCTATTAGGGGTGAGGGACAGAGAACTGAGAAAGGGAGAAATGGGGATTCTCCCTGTGACATTCCCCTGATAGTCTACTGAAGTGAATATTGATGTTTGGGGAAGATAATCCCCAAACAAAAGGGAACTGAGGTCTCCGACAGAAGACCTATATGGGATGACTGATCACTTGGATCAATTCCTTGAATTCATGTGCAATATTAATAGTGACATCATACTAGTACTGTCTTCTTTGGTGAAGACAAGGGGTGTGGTAAGGAAGACTGTCATGCTGTTTGCAAAAGATAACATCCATTTTCACTGCATGTAATGATAGCAGATGAAAAACTGCCTGAGGTACAACCTGAATAGAAAAGTAACAATGAGTCCACTGAGGCCACATGCGGGATCTTAGGAACTTGATCTTAAGAGGGATTAGGGAATAAGGACTTCAGGACCAGGACATAAATAAAACCCGTATGGAAAGAAGCAGGGCCTGTGGAGTTCCTAGAAAGTGAAGGACCAGATGAGACAGTGCTTGGGATTAGATGCAGTAGAACCCTCCAGACAAAGGATGCTAAAATTACACTTTGTAACTAACAGTTGGCCAGACATAGGAAAGCATGATAGAAGATTGAGAGTGTGTTGGGAGGGGAAAGAGATTACATTTCTGGCTGACTGGGGCTGGACATTCTTCTCTGTTCTAACTAGAACAACTAGAATAAATGTCTCCTGTTATTTAAAACTTCAGTTACAGAGTTCACTTGTAAAGTTTAGTGTATAGTTTCTTTACTATATTTTCTTGTTTACTAAGAGTGTTCCCCTATTTGAAATTACTGATAATGTGTGAAGGCTCTTGTTAACACTGTGAAGTTTTTCTAATTCTCCAGCTCTGTGAAATCATCTCTGTCTGTCTCTGTCTCTGTCTCTGTCTCTGTCTCTCTCTCTCTCTCTCTCTCTCTCTCTCTCTCTCTCTCTGTGTGTGTGTGTGTGTGTGTGTGGTGTGTGTGTATGTAATAGTTAAAGTGGTTTCCTCAAGGTTTGTTTGGTTAATAGGAATATATATATATATATATATATATATATATATATATATATATATATTCATTTGCTACAATATGCCATGTATATACTTTGGATCCAACTCTTGTTTAGAGACTAAAATACAAAAGAAACTATAAGTAGTTATGACAGAGAATTGTTTAGAAGGATATAAGTATGAATTTATATTTTTGGATAAAAAAGGCTCACAAAGAAAGAAGAATATTTTAGATAAGAATAAATTTTGAATATGAATTTTCTACTAAGAGTGAAAGATAATATGTGAGGATAGGATCAAGAAAGCTTAAAGCCAAGTCAGGGAAAATCTGAATAAGTTGTTTGTGAGAGATGAGACTCACGGATGTTTGCTGGATAGTCAAAGGTTATGAGAATTCCTAAAATTATACTGATCCATGGTTATAAAAGCTGACTTAAATAGCAAAGAATGTATGTCTAACTAAGATAATTACTTTAGTTTTTGTCAATTTGTTAGGCTTTAACGCTAGGAGAAACTGAGTCATAACAAAATCAAATTTACTTGAAACAGTACTTTTGTCCCAGCTTTAAATATTACACAGAAATTGAAAATTACAAGACTGGTAAAGCTGTCCTTCAAGGTGTTCAACACAGCTTGGAATACTGTACTAATGAAGATGAACAGTCAAAAAGGACAACGTTTGCCCTCTGCCCTCCAAGGTCAGCTAGGACAGGGTGTGAAAAGACCCTTTTGGCAAGTCAACTGACTTCTTGATCAAGAGACTACAAAGTCTCTAGAAATCAGACCCACATTATAATAAAGGGAAAGGGACTCACTGGGGACCTGAGTCTATGTATGATGTAATATAAAAGTTATTGTTGTATTGGTGTCTATATCTTAGCTAACCAGGTAGATGAAGGTGTGTAACTTACCAAAAGAATTTTTTAGAGGGCTGAAGAGAAAACAGACTCCAGATGGAAAGCATCCTGAGCTAAGACTCTCTCAAAGTATCCTGTGGACTTCATAAAATCCTTGAGGTAGAAAAAATGAAAATGTCCACCGATGATAGCACACACTTCTCTGTGTGAGTAGAGGTCTTCTACTTCTAGCTGATTAAGTTGCCCAGATGATTAAAGCTATCTCAGCATTTCATTCCTGCAAGTTGCATTTCTCCCTGGAAACTGTGCAGCTCCTTGTTAGTTAATCACATAACATTGTGAGGCTGTTCTGAGCAGAGTTAGGCTCAGGCCACTTTGTACTTGGAATAAATGCCCAGTATAGACCCCCTGCCCCTAGCTGGGTGTGCTTGCTTGATTTATTAAAACTATTGCTAACAAGCTTTATATTGCATGGTTATTTTATAAAGATCCCAGACCCAATTCTTTTTTTTTCCATTTTTTATTTAAATTAGAAACAAGATTGTTTTACATGTCAATCCCAGTTCCCTCTCTCTCCCCTCCTCCCATGCCCCCCCACTAACCCCCTACCTATCCCATGCCCTTTCTGCTCCCCAGAGAGGGTGAGGCCTTCAATGGGGGATCTTAAGAGTCTGTCATATCTTTAGGGATAGGGCCTAGGCCCTCCCCTGTGTGTCTAGGCTGAGGCAGTATCGCTCTATGTGGAATGGGCTCCCAAAGTCTATTCCTATGGTAGGAATAAGTACTGATCTACTAGAGGCCCCATAGATTTCCGAGACCTCACTGATACCCACGTTCATGGGATCTGGGTCAGTCCTATGCTGGTTTCCCAGCTATCAGTCTGGGGACCAAGAGCTCTCCCTTGTTCAGGTCAACTGTTTCTGTAGGTTTCATCAGCCTGGTCTTGACCCCTTTGCTCATCACTCCTCCCTCTCTACAACTGGATTTCAGTTCAGTGTTTAACTATGGGTGTCTGCTTGTAATTCCATTAGCTCCTGGATGAAGACTCTAGGATGCCATATAAGTTAGTCATCAATCTCATTGTCAGGGGAGAGCATTTAAGGTAGCCTCTCCACTGTTGCTTAGATTGTTAGCTAGTGTCATCCTTGTAGATCTCTGGACATTCCCCTAGTGCCTGATTTCTCTTTAAACTTATATTGGCTCCCTCTATTATGGTATCACTTATCTTGCTCTCCTCTATTCTTCCCCCAACTCAACCTTCCTGCTCCCTCATGTCCTAATCACCCCTCCTCTTCTCCCCTTCTCATTCTCCTAGCTTCCTCTGCCCTCCCCCATGCTCCCAATTTGCTCAGGAGATCTTGTCCCTTTCCCTTTCTCCAGGGGGCCATGCATGTCTTTCTTAGAGTCCTCCTTGTTTCCTAGCTTCTTTGGCAGTGTGGATGGTAGGCTGGTAATCTTTTGCTCTATGTCCAAAATCCATATATGAGTGAGTACATACCATGTTTGTATTTTTGTGACTGGGTTACCTGGCTCAGAATGGTTTCTTCTAGTTCCATCCATTTGCCTGGGAATTTCAAGATTCCTTTGATTTTTCCCCCTGCTGAGTAGTACTCCATTGTGGAAACATACCAAATCAGTATGGCAATTCCTCAGGAAAATGGGAATCAGTCTACCACAAGATCCAGCAATTCCACTATTAAGCATATACCCAAAAGAAGCACATTCATACAAGGACACCTGTTCAACTATGTTCAAAGCAGCATTATTTGTAATAGCCAGAACCTGGAAACAACCTAGATGCCCCTCAACAGACCCAATTCTTACAGATGTAGGATGCCAGATGAAAAAGAGAGAAAGAAGTCTAGGACCATAGAGATAAGCATAAAAAGGAGGTTGTTACCATCACCAAGATGGAGAAGACAAGGAAATTAGCAAGTGTCATTTGTGGTAGATGCTCACCTGGGAGCATGTGTGAACTTTGAAATAACTACCAAGCATCTATGGGGAATCCATTTGAATCTAGGTGTACAGTTTAAATGTCTGAGCAAGAGACAGAATCCCAGAGTCATCAGTGTATCCTGCAAGGCCCTGCAGGAAACACTGACACATTCAAAAGGCTTTAACTGAAAGGAATTTAATAAAGGGGCTATTTACAGAGATGTTGGCAGGATGCAAAGAGTTTACAAGAGATGGTGAGCATCAAGGGACCTGCAAATATGGAAAGTCATTACCACTTTCAGGCTTGAAGGAGAAATGGAGAGGGAACAGTTGCCTGGAGCCAGTAAGAGCTACAGCCAAGGAAAATTCCATTTCTGCAGCTCCCTCCCAAGTGGCAGCAGGGCTGAAGCAGGCCAGAAAAGGGGGCTGTTGTAATGTAGTCTGCAGAGGTCACCTCCTGGATTATAGAGCAGTACAGGGCCGAGTCAGAAAGGATCTCAGGGTACCCACCAGATGGATTATGTATAAAGCCTGAGGTTTCGTGCAGTCATTAAAGGAGTGAGAAAACAGCATGGGGAGAAGGACAGAGCTAAGCCTAGGAGTTCTCTCTCATTTAGAGTGTGAGCCGAACTGGGAGTGACTGTCAGAAAGCCAGATCTACAAGACAGATGCCCAGTAGGAAGGTTGGGACCCTGGAAGCTGAGGGAAGAGCATTCATCCAGGTACCCTGGGTTGAACTTAGCCATCCTGGCCAGTGATGTGCATACATACCAGTGGCTACAATGAGCAGCGTCTTAGTTAGGGTTTCTATTGCTGTGAAGAGACACCATTACCACATTGATTCTTATAAAAGAAAACATTTAGCTGTGGTTTGCTTACAGTCCAGAGGTTTAGTACATTAAATTCATCATAGTGGAGAGCATGGTGGCATACCGGCACACATGGTGCTGGAGAAACAGCTGAGAGTCCTATATCTTGCAGGCAACAGGAAGTAGTCTGTGACACTTAGTGTGGCTTGAGCATATATGAGATCTCAAAGCCCACATCCTTCCTCCAACAAGACCACACCCACTCCAAAAAAGCCACACCTCCTAATAGTGTCATTCCCTATGGGGATCTTTTTTTTCCAAACCACCATAAGCAGCTTGGTTACCAGTGTCTCAACAAGAGATGTTTGAATATGTAACACCTTCCAACAATGTTAGGCAGTCTTGTGTCCTGCCTGGGGTTTCATGAGTCTGGGATCTGTCTGAAGACAGTAACTGTATATACTTAGCATTTGTCCTACACCAGGCACAGGAGTTCATGGGCCTCCTTGACTTGAATGTCACAAATACCAGAGCCTTATCTCCAAGTTCTAATGAGAGAAGTTGCATGGCGGTATTTCAGGAAGATGAAAGAATTGTTACAGGTCACAGCTTCAGGAGACAGAAGCTCTGAGTGTTTGTGACAAAGCCCCATGCTGTCTGTGTCCCTCCTTACCATCCTCTGGCTTCCCCATGCCATCTTCCATGTCCCTCACTCTGTCTGACTTCTTAGCTCTTCTCTTAAAGCTCTCTCTCTCTCTCTCTCTCTCTCTCTCTCTCTCTCTTTTCACCGTGGACACTTTTCTTAACCAAGACTCAGTTCTAATAACACTGCTTCTTTGCTGCAACTAATTTCCCATTCAAGGAGTGTTGCTCCTTTAAAATGGGGCTGTCTTGCAAAGATTGAGCCCCATCCCCCTTCCCATAATCCATCTGTAATGATGGATTGTCATGTATGACAATTGGACGGGGAAAATAGAACAGGGCCTTCCAAAAGCCACGGAGTCTAGTTGTGAACAGCAGTGCCTGTGCTCCTGAAAGATCATTCTGTCTCTCCATGCTATTTGTTTAGACAACTACTTATTCTTCAATTCAAGTTCTCAAAAATTTATGACCTCAACATCTTGGCAGGTCATAACTGAACTGCCTGGCTCCCTCGCTTACAGCTGATAAATGCTGTTGTCTGCTCCATTCTTAATGTCCCCTGCTCGCTGACTCTTTTTTCACTTTCTTGTTGGACCTTTTTCCCTTTTGCCCCCTCCCCTGTCTCTGTCTCTGTCTTTCTCTGTCTCTCTGTCTCTGTCTTTGTCTCTCTCTGTCTCTCTGTCTCTGTCTCCCCCTCCACACACACACACACACACACACACACACGAGAGAGAGAGAGAGAGAGAGAGAGAGAGAGAGAGAGAGAGAGAGAGAGCGCACTCTTCTGCAAAGGGAATTCTTTCACTCAGCTCTGCCTTCTTCCTGCCCAAGGTAGCTGGAGCATGGATCTGATCTGGAGGATGGAGTGACCTGCCACTGTTGCTAATAGGTGGGATCAATATCATGAAATGTGCCACATCCTTCTTCATTTTCTCATCATGCAGCAATCGATAGCCTTGCCATGCTGTAAACCTTCCTCAAAAAGGTTCAACGCTTTTCATTTCCTGGGCTGAATCTTCTCATACTAAGATACATATAACAAAAAAAAAAAGAAAAGAAAAGAAAAGAAAGAGCAGCAGCCGGCCCTAAGTTCACCCAGTTTAAGTGGCTTCAGCTCTTTGTTCTGTGATGCATGTGATATGCCATGTTCACAGATGTGCCTAGATAAATCCTGTGGGTGAGTGTATGGAGGGTGTGTGTGTGTGTGTGTGTGTGTGTGTGTGTGTGTGTGTGTGTGTAAGAGAGAGAAAGAGAGAGAGAGAGAGAGAGAGAGAGAGAGATCCCAAAAGTAGGCATAACAATAGCATCTACTTCAATCCCAGGAAGTGCACTAACTTGGAGCAGAGCAATGTGGAGAGAGGTCTATTCTTCCCCATGAATTAGTGCTGTGTGGAAATATCCTTGGCTGTAATATCTTAGGTAGCAGATCATTGATGAGGTGCATAGTATCGCCCTGGCCTAAAGAAAAACAAAACAAAATACTACCCCACCCTGGGTTATGGACTCTGGACCCTTATGGGGCAATATACCAGATTCTGACTGACTAAATACCTCTGTATGTGTTGTGATTCATATGTGTGGATAGTTCCCTTTATGCCTGACAGAAATTACCCCTTCCCAGTTCTGCCGCAGTGCATAGGACTCCAGCATTATTGTCTTTCCTACACCTTGGTATTAAAGGCAAATGTAACAACGCTGGATATGTGAATTGGGAAGGAAGAACAAGATGAATTCATTCATATAATATAGGGTCCATGACTTCTGAAGTTTCGATTTATGACTTTTAGTATTTTGATATAAAATGGGATATGTATTCAATAGACACTATATTTCAGATTCTGAATTTTCATCTTTCCCCCTACAGTGATATACTGCTACATTGGGCATGGCAGGGAGCTGCACGTGGGCATGGCAGGGAGCTGCGTCTCTCAGTCACAACATGGTGAGGACAGACAACCACTGGCTACAGTGTGCTTGTTGCTAAATTGCAATGCTCAGCTGGCTAGATGCAGTAAACACACTTCTGACTTACAGAATGTTCAACTTACCGTATGTTCACGAGGACATAAGCCAATCATAAATCAAGGAGCATATGTATATCAAATTAAAGTTTGGCCTCAAGAATTCTAGGGGAATAGGGAGCAGTGAGAACGACAGTAGGCAAAATAACAGCATTTCACAGATGTTATTTTGCGCATAGCCAGCACCTGTGACTATGTTACACTGTAGAGAAGAAATCACTTTGAGAATGTCATTATGAACTTTGAGATATGGGAATGGTCCTGGATTGTTTAGGGGGGTCACAGTGAAAGCTCACATCTCTTAAAAGGCAGATAGAGGAGGAAGCGGAGAATCAGAGCGCAAATGAAGACAGGTGTAAGCCATGTCCTATGAGAAGGGTCCACCCACCCTCATTAGTTGAGGATGGAGGAGCAGAACACAAGCCTTCTAGAAGCAAGAAGAGGCAATGGAAACAGGTTCCATCTGAAAGAACTCAGCATTGCAGGCATATTGACTCTAGAGCAGTGGTTCTCAACCTTCCTAATGCTGCAACCCCTTAATACAGTTCTTCATGTTGTGGTGACCCCCCCCCAACCATAACATTATTTTTGTTGATACCTCAAAACTGTAATTTTGCAACTGTTATAGATCGCAATGTAAATATCTGTGCTTTCTGATGGTGCTAGGAGACCCCTGTGAAAGGGTCACTTAAGGGGGTTGCAATCCACAGGTTGAGAACCATTACCCTAGTGCATTGTGGCTCATGTTAGACTTCAATAGAACTGTCTGGTAATAAATCCAGGAGGTGTTATTCATATCTTTGCTTTGTTTTGTTTGGAGACAGGATTTCACTACAAGTCTGTCCATTAAGCCTCCACCATTCTGTCTCATTCTGCTGAGTACTAGATTACAAACATGTGCCATCATGCTTGGAACTAAACTCACATCTGTCAAGACACTAAGTTAGTTCTAATTTGTTTCAGAGCCGCTATTATGAAGCTCAAGGTTCCAAAGGCAGGATGAACTGAAGTCTAGCTGGGAGACTGAGAGGAGTGGTAAGCAAGAAAGGCAAGAGACAGCCATGGGGAAACCTCAGAGGATGATGAGAGATGGGCTTGAGGCTTTGATGAGTACTTCTGTGTGAAGTTGGGCTCTGTAAGGGTGCTGGGGGAGGCAGGGTCTAAGAAAAATGTGTACAAAAGGGTTTCCCAGATCTACCTGAGTTGAGGGAGATTGAGGACGGTGTGCCTTGCTGCTTAGGGCTTCTCTACCAAATGTGTGATTCTAGTTCATATTCAGTTTCATTAGTCTACGTTGAGTCCAGATTCACAGCGGATACATCACACAGAGGCCAGGATGGAAACATTTCTCAACCCAGCAGGAACTTCAGCTGCTGATGTCAAGAAATTTTATGACAAATGATGCCAGGCGTGTCAAATGTCACAAATATTGTGAGAAAGGTCTTGGGGTACCCAGTCAGATAACTTTCTGGAACTTTGCAACTTGGCTGCTGTAGAAAAACATTAAGTTTCAAAAGCATATTGTGTCACTTTTGGTTATTGCTGCCTAAATGTGCCAACATCTACTTTCCAGGAAGGGGTGACATTGCCTCTGGAGTTTCTAGTAGGAATTTTACTTCAGTTTTTCTTGAATCTCAAACACTGTCTACAGTGAGCACTTTGTTACAGATGGTAGACAATGATGGAACCAAACAAACAATGCTGTTCTGTCTAGAAAGTGTTTTTCCCCACTCCCACTGAACAGGAGTGCGAGTTACAGGGTTCCTTCCTCCGGGTGCTTCACTTCCTTGTGCTTGGCAGATGTGGTGTCCACAGACTGAATATTTCCAGCACGCCTCGTCCACAGGTTTCTAGGTACCATTTTTTCCCCCAACAGTGTGTGCTTACTTCCTGCCTATGGAATTTAGATGTTCTCACTGTATTTGAATTATCTCATTCCCATTCCATTTGCTATTGTGAACTGAATTAGTGCTCTTGGTTACCCTGTATTTGTTCTGAACTCCACGGGCCACACCCACATGCTAGCCACCCACATGCTAGCTAGCTTGCCTCGGATAAGCAAAGTGCTTTTCTGCTGCTGGAGAAGGCACTGTGTTTCTGGCTGACACAATACAGAGGACATTCTGTGGGTTGGTTTACTTTGAGCGGTGTGAATGCAATTGGCAAATGTTCTGTTGTTGTCAAACAGCTTTGCACGCTAAAGAGAAATCTTTTGAGGAAGAAAAAGTCAATCCGTGGGACAAGCTTCATTGTTCTTTTTTAGTGAGGAGGTTCAGCTGCCTTGCAAGCCTTCAGTATCTATAACCTTGCTCATTCAGCAGCCATCCATGTCAAGGCAAAACCTCCCACTACCAAAAATGAACAACTTGCTGAAGGCACTGAGAATGGTTATTGTTTTAAAAATAAAGAATTTTTATTTAAGATATGTACCTTGGCTGTTTTAGACAGAATGCAATTTCCCACTAAAGATACTGTAATACACCATAGAAATAACTTCTACAAGCACTGAGAAACCAAAACACTGTGTGACTCACTTAATTGTGGCATCTGGTTTATTGTGGCAATATCTCCTAGCTAAGCCTATATGGTGTATAGGTGTATATGGTATATCTTACATAATGACAAGGGACTCACAACCCAAGGAAGAGAAACTTCTCTCTTATCAACCCTCTTAAATTTGCCAGAATCACAAGGCACCTGAACCATCAGCATAGGGACATGATTTCTAAGGACATGATTTCTTAGGGAGTATCATGGAGTGTTCCTGAGGCATGTCCCTCACTCCTATCTCTGTCACTTCCGGACTGTCATGATATAATAATAAGAAGTGTAATAAGTAGAGCGAACTTAAACAAACATTAAACAGAGGGCATGGACCACAAATAGAAACTGATAATCTCTGGTTAATCCTGGCTATGAAGCTCATTCAACATCCACCTCCATGAATGAAAATTCATAATTAATGGTTGAGGTCCGGGATATACTCGCTTCAGCTGGCAGCTTTCCAATTCTCAACTCCACAAGACCGCCCATACTCTCACTTCTGTCCTGTGGCTATGATACCAGCCATCAGGCATGGATGGATACCCAGTGATCCAAATCATTCTTCTTGGAAGGCTAACCTATGGACCACAAAATGCCTACTCAATGCCTTGGTCTGGTCTGTGGGCCTCTATGCTTCTGGCTCCCACCTTACTAACTCCAGCTGCTCTCACATTCTGTATGTGTAGCCTGGGGCGTCCTGCTTGCTGAGGAGGACTTGAATTTGCAAAGGAGAATTTTCAGGCACTCAGAAATCTGGGGAATTCAGTATGTTTGGGCAAGGTGCTTAAATGTAGAGTTTATTACACCAATCCAGATAGTTTAACATAAAAATATAGAAAGGAGTAGAGGAAGAAGAGGAGAAAGGGAAGTTTATTTTGACATCTAGCATGGTGAGTCTCATTGTCAACTCGGTTGAACTCAGAAACACCATGGACTGACATCTCTAGGTGTGTCTTGGAGGATGTTTCCGAAAGGTTTAACTAAAAAGAGAATACTGACTCTGAATCCATGGATGGGCTTTCTCAGTTGGTGGTCCTGGGGACCTGGGCTGAATAGAACAGAGAAGTAAACTGATTTTCAACATTCTTCTTCCTGACCAAGACTGGCTGTTCCCACTCCCAAGACCATGCCTTCCCTACTGCATGGCTAGATCCCCTCAAACTGTAAGACAAAATAAACCCTTCCTATCAGGTACATATGAAAAGCAAGCAATGCAACTTATAAAACAGAAGCGATGACATATTAGAAGGCCTCGGGTTAGCACAGGGTAGATCTCCATCTCACATCCCTCCTCAGGCCAAGAGCAAGCAGTCTGCATGCCGAGAATTTTACCCAGCAAAGGCAGGGTTTTGCTTTATGTATGGCAGTCTCCAAGAACACACAGGTCATTGCCACTGATTGTGCTCTCTACCATAGAGGGCAGCTGTGCAGAATGTAAATTGGCTGAAGAACATCCTTCCTCTATGATAACAGCAGTCTGTGCTTCCCTTCTGTCTAACTGGAACCTCTAGCTTCAAAAAACCCCAGATATCATTATCACATGTGCCTTTCCAGCCTGTAGGGAACTGATGGGTAAATGAACCACTACAGGGAAAGCCACAGAAAATAGACATTGATCTGGGCTTGAAGGTGAAGTGTGTGAAATTGTTTATAAATTGTCTGGATAATTGGAGGCGCTGATGTGGGACACTCTGGTCTCCATCCTCCTCTCTTGTTCCGGGGACAACTTTAATTAACTTTCTGAAAGGAAGCGACATGCCCTCTGAGCCAGCAGAGCTGGAGACCCATTGAGTCTTGAACACACATGATGTGCCAGTTTACACCACCATACTCCCCGTATCTACAAGCAATGACACAGTATTTCTTCCAGCCATTGTAGAAAGAATAAAACTAAGTAACTCCATGATACTTAGCAAAGTGACTTCCATTTCCTGGGTTTTCATTTGATGGTGCTTTCTTCCTAGGAGTTCAGACTAGAATCTTAAGTTTTTGTGTTTCACATGTTATAAACTAACCATGTTATCTTCCCCCTTGGGCCTGTTCTTTCTCTTAACTTTTCATGCATATCTGGGAACCTGGCATGAAGATCTTACATCCTTTCCAAAGTCTGAGATCGCCTCCCTATTCTCTCCCACCTGCCCAAAACTGCAGCCTTTCCTGTAAAGATGACACCAACAAGCTCTCAGTCAACAGGACAACAGCAAACTTTGAGGTCAGCTGAAGTAGGGAGGTGAGACTCCAGATGTTTCTTCCCTTCCCTTATGAGTACCTCACCCAAAGGAGGATCAACAAGGTTCTTAAAGTGCTCTAATCTATAGGACTTGCTTTATTGATTTTGAGAATTATTTCCTAACCATAGGCCTTTACATCTAGCCCCCATCTTCATGTAGATTTCCTCATGGTTGCCCTCTCTCTACCTTGCCAATACCATTGTAATTATACTCTGCCAAAAGATTAATAAGCAGACAAAAACATAAGAGAAGAAAACATAAAATAGAAGAGAAGCAAGAAATATGTTGCTAAAATTGTGTTGACTAGGTAAAGCATGTTTTCTCTAGTAATTTTGATTCAAGTCTCACATCTATTCTAATCCTCAAATTTCAAGAGACCCATTCCCCGGTGAGTAGCTTTCATAGTGCCAGAAGGTGCTATGTGGGCTGTCGCTGGAGAAAAGTTACCAACAGTCTTACCAAACTGCAAATTCTGCCAGATACAATATAACAGACCTGGCAAGATATGCCCATTTGGTACAATAGTGGCATGAATGTCTTGAGAGTAACCAACAGCTATATAGTTGGATTTAAGGCTTCTTCAATAGGCAGGAACTCATGCCTCACACCTAGCCAAGAACCCATGACCAAGAACCCATGGCTCATGGCTTGAGAGGTCATAGATCCTAGGGGAAACCTACTATTATAATTTTGCTAAATTTGTATAGTGTCCAATTGGCTTTTAAATATCTATTTCTATGAGCATAGATTATTGCAACTCCCATCACTCATCAGAGCAACCTCTTCCTACTGTGGGCAGGAGTTAATAACAGAGAACCACAATTAGTCAAAATGTAGAGAATAAGGGACTGTGGAATATCCACTCCCAAATGAGACATCTATATCTTCATATCTTCAAGGTTCAGGGACCATCAAAGAAGAAGGACCAGAAATATTTTTAAGAGCCAGAGGCCCAAGAGGACTACTGTTAGCGGGCGTTGGTGGCACACGCCTTTAATCCCAGCACTCAGGAGGCAGAGGCAGGCAGATCTCTGTGAGTTCGAGGCCAGCCTGGTCTCCAGAGCGAGTGCCAGGATAGGCTCCAAAGCTACACAGAGAAACCCTGTCTTGAAAAAGCAAAAAAAAAAAAAAAAAAGGACTACTATTAATTAGTATCTTCTGAACATGACACAGTCATCATACTCATGAATTCATAGCAGCTATGGCTCCTGCACAAGACCCAAATGAGATCTGTCAATATTCTAGCGCAGATGGGCAGAAGGTCATCAAGCCCCACTCCTAAACATAGGCTGTCAACAGTTCCTAGATGAGTGGGAATCAGTCTTCTTCAGGATGCTGGTCCATGGTAGGTTTCCCATTGCATAGTAGGCAGCCCTACACCCATGTGCATACCAGCAACACTGATTGAACTCAATGAGTTCGATGAAGCAAACAGAAAAGGACATTAGGCTTGGAGGAAAATGAGAGGTGAGGACCTATAAGGAGCTGGAGCAATGTAGTGAGAGCTGGACATGATCAAACACATTATATTTACGAATAAAAATCCTAAACAGGTTTTATAAAAGAATCTAGAGGTCGTGTTAATACTTATCTTTTGTACATTTTATGCCCAGCAGTTAGCCTGCTTGTCTGGATGCACACACAGGTGTTTCTGGAAATGGGAATTTCTTCTCAACTCTGGTCTTTGACCGACTAGATGGTATTTTAATCACTAAGAACCAAGCATCTTGGTGTGAGGCAGGTGCCACCACCCAAAGCAGCCTTTCTGAGTCACCTTGGGAGTTCACTCCAAGGGTGTAATCGGGAGTACAGTCCTGGAAATTCCTTAAGAGAATGGCAATATTTCTTTCTAAATCCACCAGAGATTGCTTCCAAATATTGAAGTCAAATGGTCTCTTCACCTCTCAGGAGCTGAAGGAGTAAGCAAGGTTTGTTTGTATTTTCTGATTGCTTTTCCTGTCTGTGTTCCCTCTTGATTAGTCCTCCAGGTTTCCATCTTGTTAGAAGGTAGTTCCTCCCTCAGATCACCAGTGTTTAAAAGGCAATCTCTGAACTTCCTAGAATGGTTACTAGGACACTCCAGAGTATGGCAGCCAGCCTTCTTACCCACTGATCCCAGTTTTAACCACTAGGTCAGGTGTGACCTTCACAGACCATCTGTGGAGTGAGCATAGGCAAATTCAGCGAGACCCTCGGCATGAGGAGAGGTGTTTCTGGCTCCTTTGTGTTACCTGCCATCTGCCCTGAGACAAGACCTGCTGAGATGGGAGGCATCTGACTGCTCAGCCAGCTCCTTCCCTGGTGAGTGTGCCATTGCACCAGCCTAGAGTCTAGAGAGAAATTTGCTGTGTTGAAAGTGCCTTCAATAACTGGTCTGGCGCTGGGGATGTGGCGCTGTTGGTAGAGTACCTACCTTGCTGACTCCTTCATCTCCTGAGAGGTGAAGAGACCATCTGACTTCAATATTTGGAAACAATCCCTGGTGGACTGAGAAAGAAATACTGCCATTCTCTTAAGGATTTTCCAAGAGTGTTTTCCTGATTACACCCTTGGAGTGAACTCCCAAGGTGACTCATAGAAAGGATGCTCTGGATGGTGGCACCTGCCTCACACCAAGATGCTCAGTTCTTACCAGACAAAGCCCATACCTTCTCTGGGACATGGCCGAAGGCAGGCAGGTAGGCCTGGTGGTTGGTTCTGCCTTCCAGCAGACAAGAGTACACTCTGACAGAGGTGGGGACACAACTCCAGGAGAACTTCTTGGACTCTCTTACTCAGTGCTAATGGAAAAAGGCATGAGGCAGAGCTATGGATGGATGACCAGTAACATCTTAGCACAAGAGAGCTGCAAGACAGGTTGCCCATACACTCCCTGAGAGCCATGAGTAGGAAAACCCAGACCGACACTGAATCTGAACAGAGGATTGGAGAATAAGTATAAGGGCCTGAGAAAACGGAAAACAGTGAACAGCCAAAGCTCAGCTGTAGTGTTCTGAGCCACCTGCTCTTTGGGCCTGAGGAATAGCAGTGGGCTGGAGAACCAGCTAGAGACCGAGGCAGACGAGGCACAGATGACACCAATGGTATTATTGCTGTGGCACGTGCAAGTTTTTCTGACACAGAGCGATGGGTGATAACCTCATCTGGGCATCTGGTGAAGGAGGAACACATTTACTTTCTCCAGATGGGGATGCCATTCTTGGAAGTACAGGCTTCTGGAACTTCTCCAAGAATGTTATTTTTTTTTTTCAAAAAGAGAGAAAAATTATTTAATCTCTAACCAAATCCTAAGGCATGGCTGTGAAAAGAACCAACGTAGCCTGGGAGGTGCTTTTGAATCTTGACTGTGCGAGAGGGCCTAAAGGATAAGCTGGTATGATATTCTGTAGGTTTGCAATGACACTCAACACTTCAATTCTTGGGAAGTCAAACAGGTAGACAGATACACTGGACATTTTTTCCATAAGCCAGGCTTCTTTTGAGAGATGATTTATCAGGTAAGACTGGGTGGCTCTTGACCACTGGATCTCACCAGCAGGGCTTTAGCTGAAATTCATTGTCCCTAGGACTCCCAACTCTGTCATTGTCCTGGAGCAAAAGTGAATCATGGACACTGAGTCACACAAACCAAATTAAAATCATAGCACATCAGGAGAGGAGCACCATTAGAACACAAGGGAACATCTTTTTATCCAATGGAAAGACCTACTATGTCTCTGGCTGAGAACAGTTGCTTCTTAGAGAAGTCAAAATAATAACTTTAAGCTAGGTAGCAAATACAAATCAGATCAAAGGGAACTGGGGAATCTGGAATCTGAAAGGATTCATCCAGCCCTGATGTGGTGTGATGAATCATTCCCCGCCCTTGGTAGGGACACCTTCCTGGTTATTAAATTAAGGCTGTCTTGCAGATTCAGTGTCTCCAGGCTTGGGCTTGGGCAGGGCTGGAAAGCAATGCCAGGTTTTGTCCTATTGAGTTGCACTTTTGTGACTCAGCTTCTTTTTTTCTGCTTCTACCTCCCAGTACAGTTTTCCAGGACAGGCTGCTTCTAAATAGTATGCATTCCTGCCCTGTCTGTCTGACACCTGGGTCACCTTGTGCAGAATCAGAAGATAGTCCAAACCAGAGAGACAGACAGACAGACAGACAGACAGACAGACAGACAGACAGACAGAGAGTATAAACTTAAAGTTTGAAAGAGGTTTCACTTACAGAAACTTCTTAAATAAGCTTATAAAAATCATCTTCCTGGTGGGTTGCATGCAGTAATGCTATATCAGACACACAAAAGCTTAAATAAATTCTTGTCATAGCTTCCTGGCTTGTCAGGAAGATCAATGATACTTGGAAGTCATACTTACACCTGCATCTGTGTCAGCACACCTGATGGCCAGCTGCTTCTGCTGCATCAACCCAGGAGCTCTCTTTATAGAGATGACACTGAGTCACATGGACCATGACCCAAGAAGGATACGTCCATCTCATATGCAGTTCGATCTTCGAACTGCTTTCCCAAACAATGTCTAACAGAGAAGAGAAAAGACTGTAGAACCAGGGGAAATGCTGGCCTGGGATGTAATTTCAAAAGAGACCCAAGAGAGCCCTCTGAGCTACTCCAGAGTTTTGTGGTTCTTGATTCATTAACCATCACTCTCTGAGAGAGACATTCCTCTGGGCAGGCCTGTGACCACACAGAATGTGGCATTCTTTGTATGAGGGCAACTTCTAGAGGGAAACTATGGAGAGTACATTTAGTCATTCACTCCTAGAAGTTGGGGGCATTAAAGTCCCTTCCCTGGACACTGTGCTAAACTACAGGCATATCTAACCATTTGGCAAGGCCTCTCTACATAACACCTTCCAAGGTCACATTTGAGAACCATACCATTGACATAAAACATGGCCAAAAATGTCAGTTTTACATGACTTCAGGTTGTATGGCTGCATTCAGAGATACCCAGAGTATTCAAGGTACACACATCTTGAAGGAATCACTCTTGGGTGCTCATACACCAGACCCATGTTAGAGCATTCCATCATGCAGGCTGGAGACAAGCTGTTTTTACAACAGAAGTATTTCTGGCCTGGAGTATTGTTGCTAAGAGGTCCCAGCTTCATGAGGAAGACTAATTCTAGAAGCAGAATGGTTGCTTCTTATGCAAGCCACCTCTACCCACAAATGCAAAACTTAGCCAATCATGGCATTGCCCAACACAGTTCCAGGCCATCTCAGTTCATGGAAGCAACCAGGACAGCTTCTCTTTGGTGATAAACAGACCAGAAAACAATCTTTCCTACTCTAATCTTGATGGTGTTTGCAACTGTGTCTAGCAGAAGCAATGGGTCATCTGTAATGACCCAGGCACTAGACCCAGACAAACCAGTGGCACTGTTCTCTTAGCCCTACCTGATGCCCTTGTTAAACTCTCCTTTACCTTCATCTCCAAATCCATTGTCAGGAAGTGACAAGATGTGTTGGCATAAAGGTGTCAATGACTCATGATAGTTCTTCCCTGCACCTTTCTGGGAACATTCAATCAACTCCGCTGGATTCAGTGCCAATGCAACCAGGGCACTGGTCTTGTTCCTGGGTGCACAAGCTTGGGACCTAAATGGAGCAAAGGTGGAATTTCTGCACTATTAGAAAAGATGGATAGTAGCCTGCTCTCTATTACTTTCCCTCTTTCTCTTTGCTAGCAGAAACCCAATCACTTAGTGTGGCCATGTGCTTATCTAAAAGACAGTCTTGGACTTCTTTACATTTAGATGTGGTCCAAATTGATTTAAGTACTAGGGGGAGGATACTCAAAGAAAGAACTGCAAATCAAGCTGACTCAGCTAGCAGCCTTTACTTCATGTTTATCCCCCCCCACCTCACTTTCTTTCTCTTGTTGGGATATGACCATGATGTCTGGAGAGTCAGTAAATATTTTAAACAATGAGATTGCCTGACATAGAATGAAACAGAACAGAAGGAACATAATCCCCACCCCCTTGCTAATCCTAGATCACCCATTTCTGTCATGCGAGGAAGAAGAAAACCTTCATCGTGTTTCAGTTTTCTATTATGTACAGATGGAATGAAGCAAAACACAATCAACATGGAATTCGGCTTCTGGAAATGAGTGCCAGAGATAACAGAACTCCAGATACCAAGCAGGTAGAATGCAGACAGTGGGACACAGGTACCAGAGATCCCTCAGGGTGTGAAGATTTTGCTGTCCTTGAAAGTGCAGTAGGGAAACCCCATGTGAGTCTGTAACTTGGAAAGCAGTCAGTATACTGACCACAGTTGAAGAATCAGGACAATGTAATACTTTAGCATGTGCTGGCCTCTTTCTGTTGCTCTCTGCAGAGTTTCCAAGAAGAGAGATTCTTTCAGTAGAACTAGCCATGTTATTTCTCAATGTTGGAGAGAAATACCAGTTTCCTGGGGGAGAAGTGCCCACAATCGACCATCCAGATGGAATAGTTTCATCATTGAGCCTCTCACAGTGGAGATCAAATGTGTTTGCACCGCATAGAGGAGGGATGAACAGTGCTCAGAAAACTGCTGTTTTTCCAGGAAATGAGGCTGGTCTTTCAAAGCAAGCAGGGACTTGGTCAAAACTGTGAGATTAAAGATGTTCTGCTCCATCCAAGTGTATTACTTCAGATGAGACAGGGAAGTAGCCATTAATTTGAGAAAGCAGACCACAATTGAGCAGAGGCCAGTAGGTAAAAGATGAGACTCCTATTGATTAAAAGTTTGTTCGAGCCTTCGTCAATAAGCTCTTTTGGTATAGCTGAATAGAAGCAAGAAGACCAAGTGCATCCAACATAATAACAGCAAACTTGAACATGACCTTCAGCAACCTGAGGCTTTCTACCATAAAATAGTTCCTGAGCTCCTTGCCCCCAAAACAGTATCAGTAGCAAGTAGGGTATGGAAGGTGTGTGAGCCCCCAGCAAAGCCTCTACATACCTCCTTTATTTGAGGTAGAGAGTGATAAACATGATAGCATGAGAGCATAATAGCTCAGGCCCTGGTGTGATGAGGAGCAGAGGTGTAAGCCTGAGTCTGTGTCATGCAAAACGAGGTGGCCAGGTGCAGCAGGTATTCTGCTGATAGCCTGCACAAATCAGGTAGGGATGGTGGGGGGGGGGTTAGCTTGTTTTGCCTAAATGGATTTGCTCATTTCTGTGGCCCACCTTTCCCAAGTTCTGAATTTCCACATAGAGGAGTTTTAGTTGTTTTTGTTATTATGATAATAAGATTGCTTCTCTGCCCTGGGACTGGGTTTGGAGACTTGCTGTTGAGCTGTCACTGGACCACAAAAGAGAACACTCAGAAGTGATGGGGACGACTCCATGCTATCCAGATCCCCTGAACGTTGAGCTGGGCATGGTAACAAGACAAGTTCATAGAATGGTTCTTGAGGGAGATGAGGAATATATTCTAGATAGAGTCTCTATGGACACTGGATAGTGAAGGGGCAGGCTAACTAGGTTTATCTATTCTCTTCTCCTTCTAACAGAGCAAATGTCCTTCTTTAACAGATTACAAAGGGCTATTTTTAATACTTTCTAAAGTAAAGTATTGCTAGGGAGAAGCAAGAATCCATGGGACCCTCCAGAAAGGACATTAAAGCAGGTACAAGGTGTGTGTTGGAGGCAGGTTTTCCTCCTTTGCATTACCTGCTGTTTTCTCCTCCTGCTAAAAATATGAGTACAACGACTAGAGCTCTGCCAGTGAACTTGGAATAAAACCTTGCTGCAAGATGGTAGAAGAGAAGGAAAGGAGGCTAACTCCCCCTCCCTCCACTATAACTGCACATTCCTTGGTACTTGGTGTTGGTCATTTTCTTTCTTTCTCTTAAGAGGAAGATACTATTTGTTGTTGTTGTTGTTTTGAGCCACTGGATCTTTTGTTTGAAAACCAATGGCTCCATGTCAGGAATGGTTACTGGCTTCTGCCAGCCATCCTTAGGTAGACTAAGGAGCCCTCACCAAGCTTCCAGCTCTAAGAGGTTCCTACACTCTGGGTAAATACACTAAAATCTCATGTTTCTAAGAAAGTAGGAAACCAGGTGGAAATCATTTGGACATACAGTCACTTCCTTGTGGGCTTCTATACCTGTGAGGAAGACCTAGAATTCAAGAAACATATGAAACAGCCATCATAGGCAGGCTTGGGCATGAGCTTTTGCATGCACTTGCAAAAAGTTGCAAGGGCGTGGATTCTAGTCTGAAACCCCTCCTCCCACTTGCCACCATTGTCTTATCAAGAGCATATGGCCAAGCAGAGAGAATGTTCCTAACTTCTCCAACATTGAGAGTGTAGGAACTGTAGTCTGTGGTCTCTTTTTAGCTCCATAAAGATGCTAATGATCCTAGAACTGGTTGACCTTGTATCAGTTTCTTATTGCTGCTGTGACAAATTGCCAACACCTTTGTGGTTCAAGCAACATCACAATTGTATTCTGTCACAGTTCTGAAGATCAAAAGTCCTAAGAAGACTAACTGGGGCTGCATAAAACAATTTATTTCCTTACCTCCTCCAGCTCCTAGAGGTTACCTATATTTCTTAGCGTGTAGCCTCAGTTAAGATCTTCAAAATCAGTTGTGTGACATCTTCCAGATTCTGCACATGTGCCTCTCCTTCCACCCTTCCGTCGGCTTCTGTCTAGAACTAACATCACTCCCTCTCACTTGGAAGGTCCTTGTATTTCTAGGGAGCCCATTTGATATTCTAAATCAAGAGCCTTAGTCACAACTTCCAGGTCCTTTTGTCACATAAAGTGACTGATTCAGAGACGAGGATGTGGACAACTTCAGAGTGTTCTTATTCAGCCCCCACACACCAAAGTCAGCTGGCTGTTCCCCTGCTGTGCTTGTTGCCCCATATTTCCCAAGCTCCTAAGTAACTCTCTCTTTGAACCTCCAGTGTTAGATGCATTTTTTTTTTCACTAAAGGACTCAATTAAAATAAGTCTACCACTCACTGTTTTGCCGGCAAAGCTGTTAGCTTGTTCCCTAGAGTCCTTGTCACCCTGTAACTGTCCTAGAGAGGAGGCATAGCTGTGGATTGGTTAAATGCTGTTAAAGGAATTGATTGTTTTCAGTGTTTGCTCCTGCTGTAGTGGCCCTCAGCTGGGTGGGGTCATGAGCCATCAATCACATCTATTTACTTGCCAGAGTGTTTGGGGATGGTGCCTTTGCAACCTTACTGACCATATTATGTTATGGTGGTATGTTACAATGCTATAGGTGCTGATAATTTGCACTCCTTCCCACTCAAGTTCTTGTGTGTGTACCTATGACTTGGTCATGCCTCCCAAAGGGACAGAGGCTGTTTCCCTGGTCCCTGATATGTGGCTTGTAAATCTCTCTCTCTCTCTCTCTCTCTCTCTCTATATATATATATATATATATATATATATATATATATATATCACTCCAAGTCACGATATGAGAAAGAGTTTATCTTCTTGTATATCTGTTATAGTGTCCTGACTGGTTTTTATGTCACCTTGATACAAGCTAAAGTCATTTGAAATGAGGAAACCTCAATTGAGAAAATGCCTTCATAAGGTCCAGCTGTAGGGCATTTGCTTAGTAATTGATGGAGGAGGACCCAGCCCATTGTGGATTACCACACCAAATCCAGTAGATTCTGTGTGACAAGTACCACAGACTGAGGCAATAACTTCAAAAGAAGGAGGTCTCCTGGAAACGATTGTGGAACTCTCAGCTGGAGAAAAATATTGGGCTGTGATTCTCGTGGCAATTTCTGTTTGTTCTTCTATTCCTTTTTTCACATTAGCGAAATGTTCCTAAAAGCCTATGCTGACATTTCAAACAAAAGAAATAGATAAGAAAACATTCCCTGAGATGGGGTCACTAGCCATGACCTCATCTCAGGAAAAAACAGAGCTTTCCAAATCATTCACGTCATTCACATAAGTACAAATAGTGAAAACTCTCCCAACAATAAAATTTCATATGGCTGTACATGTGTCATCGAAAGTCGGCTTAGGTGTCTGGTAACAAAAGCTTTTAATAAGAAAGAATTAAAATAGCTACAATAGCTCAATACTTCAAAAACTCACAAGAACTAGGTAACCGATGTTAAACAATAACTGACTATAAAAATATATTAATTTGATTTAAGAAATATGTGGTTAGTCTTGGATGATACTATGTTAATCAAGGACGGTCTTATGTTTTGACTAATCAAGGACAAATTTCATGTTTTTATTAACCCTGGATGATTCTATGTTTTGGATTTCTGCATTGCTGTGTCAAGTAACAATAATGTCATATGTTTGGGTTGTTTAAAAGCATCCCCTGAGAAAGTATCTCTATAAAAAAAACCTTGTTTGAGAACTGCAAAATACACTCAGATTCAAATTGCCTCTGTGTTTGTTTCTGTTTGTCACCGTGGAATTCTTACCCAACTATTCTTCGAGAACCCTCATCCCAGGGACTCCCATACCCTCCTGGGGTGGTCCGTGGCAGTGGGTAGGGTTATCCCTGGGCTGGTGGTCCTGGGTTCTATAAGAAAGCAAGCTGAGCAAGCCATAATGAGCAAGCCAGTAAGCAACATTTCTCCATGGCCTCTGCATCAGCTTCTACCTCCAGGTTCCTGGCCTGTTTGAGTTCCTGTCTTGACTTCCTTCAATGGTGGGCAGTGATATGGAAGTATAAGCCAAATAAAGCTTTCCTCCTCAACTTGCTTTGGTCATGGTGTTTCATTATAATAATCGAAACCCTACCTAAGGAAAGTAGAAATAGAGGGACATTGTCATCTAGCCCACTGTCTAGAGGAGGATGAGAGGACTGGCACTGCCCATGCCTCCTGCACTGAAGGTGGCCTCAATTGATTACCGAATCTGAAGAGTAAACACTTCTTATTTCACACAATAAATTCCTGGGTATGTTTTACTTGTTTTTGAGCCACCCAGAATGGACCAAATGCTTCCTGCATATTAATTTAAACCACACCTTCATCTTATAAAGTGTGTGTAATTCTTCCTTTTTTGCAGATGAAGAAAAAGAGGCATTGAGCTTTCAAGAAAAAGCTGTATGTCATGCAACTGAGAGGAGCCGGAGCCACCACAGGAATCAGGCTGTGTATCTGCTCACTTCCTAACTACTACAGGCCTAAAGCCACAGCTGAAGGTATAAGTCTCCTTCCTTTCCTCTCTTTGTGAGCCATTTCAACCTATCCTAAAGATTGGGGTTTGCATCTTCTTTATAAGTGTGTGAGAGTAGAAGCCCAGAGCCCTTTGGATGATCAATAAACTATGAAATTGTATGAATAGATATAACTATTTATTGATGCAGGACCCATATTTCTAGCAGTCAAAATATATTTTCTTGAACCTTTACTTGGGCCTTGTATAAAGGGCCAGACATGGGATGTCATTTCTGCTCTGTGATGGCAGGCTAGATGCTGTATTTTCAGATTTCTAGCCCCTTCTTTAGGATGCCCTTCCCAGAAGGTGCTAGCTACTCATTTGGAATCTGGTACAAGAAAGAGCCAGCCAGAAACAGCTATAGAGCAATCATTGTTCCTGGTTCCAGGCATCTTATGTGACTTACATTTTGGATGCAGCATCTTTCAACCAATGTATCAGTCTGTGACCTAGATATCAGGACAGCTCATGTGACCCTGGCTCTGTGTGACACCTTCCCATTGTTTAGACTAGTTGGTTCTCAACTTTTTAAAGCTGTGAACTTTAATATAGTTCATCATGGTGTGGTGACCCCCAAGCCTAAAGTTATTTTGCTACTACTTCATAACTGCAATTTTGCTACCGTTATGAATTTTCATGTAAATATCTGATATGCAGCATGTCTGATATGTGATGCTTGTGACAGAGGTTGAGAATTTGTGTTTTATCTTCTCTTTATGGGGCTCCATTTTTATTATCTGTGGAGATTGCAGTATGTGTCCTTCCCAGGACAATAGATACTTGATTTAGCATTAGTTTGAGAGAAGGAACTGTTACACAAAGTTAGCTTTATTTGTTTGTGTAGTCACCACTTATCTTTTATTTTGGTTCAGGTTGGGTTTTGTCTGTTGTGTATTAAATTCAGTTGTATCCTTTCTACTCTGCCAGTGTTTCAAGATGACCCATAAAAGTCTTGGCTTCTAGTTTCTTGATAGTTTGCTGAGTCCATCTAGTGGGAGTCATTGATTAGAGAATGAACCAGAAAAGGAGGGGGTGGGGTGAAGAAACCTTTCTTCCTTCAGCTTGGGAAGTCAATGGAAATGTTTTAGCATTGGCTTCCTCCAAGCATCCCTGCTTCTGATGCAGTGCCTATTGGAAGTCTTGGCATGAAGCTAGCTTCCATTGGTAACACCATCTACCCTCTCCAATCCTAGAGTTGGGGACCATTTCCTACTCTTGCTGTCTCTGGATTTCTACACAATCCCCTATCAGAGAGTTTCAGGACCTCCAATTATCTTTATAACTATTTTTCTGTTGGCTGGAACTTGGAGTCTGCACATGTGGGACAAAAGATCACAGAGAACTGGGTCAGACCTTTGTGTTGCAAGCTTCATCTGGCAGTTATTCCCAGTGTAATGGGTGGGCATGTGACAGCCACTAGCCTCCCTGCCATGGAGACCAGACCTAGTACAGCCCAAGTTACCAAAAAAGAGTTTGTTCTTGGTCACCTTCCTTTTGTGGGAGTCGTCTAGAAAGGCCTTGTTTTCAGGCATTTTGTTATGATTCAAATGCTGTCATAAAATATCTTCATCACAATAAAAATGCAAAGTACAGAGCTGCGGTTCTGCACCATGTCACAGAGGGATACAGGGACATCATTCAAATGTGTAGGGGCCAGTTACTGCACATGCGCTTGCAGGCTGATGGGAAGTTAAAAATAGCACATTCCATTAGCAGGGGGAAAAAGAAAAGTCTTGACTAACCAAATAAGTGCTTTCTCTTCACCCTTATTCTATAAACAGGAGCCCCCCTTACCAGACTTCGAGCAAACTCATATTTTTCCAGCAAGTTTTAGAACCTATCAGTAACAGCTGCCATGTGAAGGGACCTGGCAAACTACAAAGAAACAAAGCTAGGGGTGGCAGAGAATGTGACAGCATTCCCTCCCCTACTGTCTCCATATGACCCCTGCATACTCCCTTGTCTTTAAGTGGGTATATTACAGGGCTTTCTGGGGGCCATAGAGGACTTTTAATATAAGGAAATATGACAGTATTGGAAAGCAAAGGAAACTGAGACACTTTGTAGAAAGTTCAAGTTGTTAATGATTTGGACTATGTTTTCTTTCAAATGGAAAACATCTCATTTATTTTACAAATGGGGAACTCAGATGCTCTAAAAGCAAGGAACCTACCCAGATTTCCTCAGCTGGGGATCTTTAACTCAGGCTTGGGGCAGTACTAGAACAGCAGAGGCAAGTCTACCAGGGAAAGTGCATCCCACCTTATCCTGGACAGATCCAGGTGATGAAAAGTCTCAGTCATACATTCTATATAAATCTGTTTTCCTCATTGAACAATTGGGTATAAAAACACAAACTATAAACTACATCACAGGGTGCTAAAATGACTCAACTCACCAAAAAAAAAATGTATTCCCATGTCAGGAAAAGGCAAAGAGAGATAAGCAAACTCAGAAGGGTTGGGTTACACAGTAAAACTTCATAATTTTAGGTCAAATACAATCTGCACTGTAGCCATGCTTGCCACACAAAGCCACCTTAGAGGGCCAGTAACTGATGAGCATAATTGTGTTTCAACAGAACAGTATCAAAGGCTAGATCCAGCCTGTGGCTCTCATCTGCCATGTCCAGGTCGAGCACCCCACTGTGTTCATCCCCACCCCCTGCCCTGACTTCTCTACCACTTCTTTTCTGAGCCCAGGACTGTGACTCAGCCCAAGCCTTAATTTTGGAACACCAGCTTTTTAAAGCCAAAAATAGCTTGCTGGAGGGGTTTAAAATACATAGTCATCTGCACCATGGACTCACAGTACACTTGTAACCAGAATCACGGCCATCTTCTTGGAGAGAGAGAGAGAAGGAGAGAGAGAGAGAGCACATGTGCAGACTAGATTCACAGCCCTATATAGATAATGACACAGAGAAGGGAATATAGCTGTGGATTTCACTGAGTTGTAATAGAAGGCTAGATAGCAGCATTAACAAGACTTTTGCATCCCACCTCTAACTCTTTCCAACCTACTCCCATTTCTTTTCCCTTGTCACTCTGAGATTACGAGGAAGCTCTGAGGGATCAGGGTGGAAACAGTTGCTGACCATCTTTTATAAACCTGGCTGGTTGCAGACTTGAACTTTGCTATGGTTTAGGTCTCGCATGTCTCCCCAAACACCACATGTTCAAGGCTTAGTCCCTATGCTGGTAAGATTGGGAGGTGATGGATCTATTGGGATGTTTATGACAGGTGGAAAGTCTTTGAACCACTGAAGGTGTGACCTTGAGGGGAATAGTGGAGCCTGGCTCTCTCCTTGGGGTTTCTTTTCTTTATGGCCATGAGATGAGAGGTTTTACTCCAGTGTGTGCACCTCCCCTGATCAACCACCTCTCTATGGGCCCAAAGCAAGGGGTAATCATAGACTGAACCTCAACAGCAAGCCTTTTTTTCTTTGTAAGTTCACTATCTTGATCATTCCTTATAGTAACTAAAAGCTGACTCACACAGGCTTATATAGAGCTTACCTGTTCTGTTTTACAAACTTAACTGATACCCTCAGCCTGAGGAAAGGTAACATGGAGAATGCCTGGGTTTGACCTCAGAGTATACCATGGTTGTGCCTGTTTTTTGACCCAGTCCTTCAGAGTGTCATAGTGTCAGTCTTCTTTGAGGATAGTAACTGCTAGAAAATGTGCCCCTTGATTTGAATTGAGGAGCAAGTTGAATGTTCTGGGATGGGGGACATATAAAACATCTTTAGTGGGGTCTGAAGTTGAATTATGGAGAATGGATCATCTTTCAGGCCATTGTTAGGTTAATCTGTGAGGAAGCTAGAACTAGTTTTTCTCAAAAGAAAACTGATATGATTTTGTGTGTAGATATAAGTTTGGTCTCCATTGCAGTCTGCAGTGGGGTCACCTTGACACTTGAGTCAAAGTCTATAATGGGTTTGTGCCAGGTAAGGCACATGATCTGGATGGCAGCTTCATTGCAATTGTAAAGAAGTTGTGCCCTGGTATTAGAGCAACTGAGCTAAAATGCTGAAGACCATGTTTTGGATCACAAAATAAAGAGCAAAACTGTACACTGCACTCTTCTATGGACCACGTGATCTTTATAGAAGAAAATAAGCAATTATAGGATTGTCTTGACCTCTGGAGAAAAGTTCAGGGCCACTGAAGAAAGTGCTTTTCTGAGTCAAGGAGTCAGGTATTGAGAGTCATCCTGGCCATCAAACCTAAGATTGAAAAGGTCATGGAAGAGCCAGAAAGTCCATCTGCACTATTTGGTCCAAAGGCCTTACAAAGGTGGTTAACTACCACCATAGCAACAGTAAGAAATGAGTCCTAATGGAAAGTGTCCAAACACAGCCCACATGATGGAACCAAGGCCACTGTCACCGAGAACAGCTTCTTACAAAGTAGTGCAGTCTCTTTGCTCTCTGCTCTGCCCTTCTGTCATGAGTGAACACAATGTGATGTAGAACCGTCCCCATAAGAAAGCTTGCTCTTAGACTAGCTGGTCTCCAGGGCTGTGCACCAAACCAACTCTTATCCTTCCTAAGTTACCAATTTGGCAGCATTCTGATAATGGCAACTGAAAATGAACTAAGATATGCATGACTAACATAACACCCGTAATTACAATAGGCTATATACCCTGATACCTGTTTCTGGCATCCAGCTGCAAACAGCCTGAGATGAAGTGCAGCTTACGAATCATGGAGAAGAAATAATAGCCTGAACCCAATTACAATAAATATTTGGTCAACAGCATTTGTTGAAACAAACAGTTTAAGCACAAAATCCGTGAAGTACCACTTACGTTAAATGTCTAATGATTATGTCATTATCAATCCCTTGGCCCATAATGTGCAACAGATGCTAGCTCATTTCTCTCATCTAGCTGTGAATTTTGTGCCCATTAACCAGCATTTCCCCAGCTCCTTCACTCCAGCCATGCCAATTCTCTAGGATGACTACTACACTATCTACATCTAAGATCAATTTGTTTTTCAGCTTCTGAACCAGAGTGAGAACATGAGGTGTCTTGGGTAGGTTTCTAATGCTATGAGAAAACCCCATGTCCAAAAGTAATTTGGGAAAGAAATGGTTTAGCTTGACTCAGAGCTCTTGGGTCACATGCTCTATCATTGGGGAAGCCAGGGCAGGAACTCAAGGCTGGAAGCAGCGAAGTAGAGGCCATGGAGGAGTGCTGTTTAGTGGCATGGACTTCATGATCTGCCTGCTTTCTTCTACATCCTAGGACCACGCAACCAATCCTGGCATCAACCCCAAGTGAGTTGACCCTCCACAGGCTTGCCTATGTGCCAATCTTATGGAGCCATTTCCCCAGTAAGATATCCTCTTCTCAGACTACTCTTGGTTTGCGTCAAGCTAACAAACCCCAGCAGCCCATGTGTGTCTCACTCATCATAATGCCCCCCAAGGCATTCATACATCCTTACAAAGGAAAGATTTCATTGTATTTGGGGATAGAATATTGTTGTGTATGTATCGAATGGTCTTTATATATTATACTCTAATGACCTCATAGGCTGAGTCTATATAATGGCTGTTGGAAGCAGTTATCTGATAGAAATGCCAACATAACCAAGCCAGGGGTGAGGGGCTGGGATTGATGTCTCGTGGGTTATTTTGAGGCGCCTCCACATTGTATTGATGCTTATAACCAAGGAACACAATTTTCTCCTTTTCTACATTCAAAGTTTTATTTTGAACTCTGAGGCTGTTGGTCTATTCACAGAGGTGTGTGTGGTATGTAGTGTCCTTGGACACACATGTTCACACAATGCCTCCCAAACCCCTCATTGTCCCACAGAACACTCTTTGGAAAGTTTGGTTCTCAAGTCTTTGCTATTGTTTTGCTTTAAAACCCCTCATATGAATGCATTCACTGATTGCCTTGGCTCAGCTCAATGTCAAATTTAAAATTGTTTGCCAGAAACAAATGCTTCCAGCAGCACCTTCTCCTCTCAGCTAGATATGCTTCGTGCAGATCTGCAGTGCCACCCCCGGGGCTGATCTCTATTGTGAGGAGAATATAGAATTACTGGAGCTATATTTATTTTCTATTTTAAGCAGCAGCAGAAAGAAGTGGGCGAGAGAAGGGTCCTAGCCATTTTTTTTTTCTGGAATACACTCCTGATAGGAGCATAGAGCCCTCAGCAGTGACGAGGGGGAGGGAGTTTAGTGTGGGGTCATACACACCCTCCAGATTTGAGAAGCATACACCCTCTGGATTTGAGAGGCATATCCCTCAGGATTTGGCCTGAGCAGGTCTAAAGGAAGGCCTGTCTAACCTTGTCTCTGCATCATTGTTTTTGAAAAGTAAGGGGAAGTAGGGAAGGGTCTTAGAAAATGTATCTCAATAATACACACAAACCCTAAAATACACATTAGATAAAGGAAACAGAAGGAAGTTCCCCTCTTTTCTGATTATATGTCCCTTCAGGGATTAAAGGTCATGATGAAAGTGGCTTTTGCTGCTCAGTTTTGATGTCAGATCACTTGGGTTCTTGGTCCTGTCTCTATGACAAGCAGGGACCCTGCTCATTCCAGGACCTGAGCTAAACTGTTTTCCCACACAAGACCCTTTATAATACAGGCTACACCACACCAGATGCTAGAAGCTTCTCGCCCGTCGGTGGGGAGAAATAAGGCAATTTGTAAAAGGCATCCCAGCTGTAACAAGGCACAGGTGATGGAGGGAATCTCTCCCTGGAGCAAAATGAGGTGGTGTCTCAGGAAGACTGCTAAGAGGGAGGGTGGCTGCATGAGTGGGATGCCAGGGTTGTGCAGGATGGTCAACAGTCAAGGCTGCCCTTCCACATACTCCATAGCATCCAGGTGACTGGGCTGGGCAGGGGGTAGTAATAGAAGTGGGAACTTGACAAATCCAAAGTTTGTGCCTCAGATGTGCTATTAGCAAATGATAGTTCTTCGATTTGAGAACACCTCCCATGCATCACTTAGCTCACTTTCTCCATTCACGCATGCACCATGCATAATGGTGTCAAGTTAGACTCGTATTTCAGGCTAATCAACAGAGAAAAGTACACTAAAAACACTGTGGAAACTGCAATGTATAATGCACATAAAAGGTTCATATACATTTTAATGCCATTTACAAGGGGCTTAAGCAAGTCAGGTACTATTAAAGCACCAATTTCCAGTCTTTCAAAGAGCGAATTCTGAATAAGATTATTATTAAGACTTCACTAATATATAGGTAGCAGCATTTTCTGCATAACCAGTCATTATTGCGGCCCATTCCTGTTCATTAGTTACATTCTGCAGCTTAGCTATTTGGATACTTAGCATCCAAACTGACAAATGAACCATTGTTCTAATTTAATTAGATTTGGAACAATATTTTTAGCACATAATGACTTTCTAATTTGTGAATTTACATTTGGGGTTTTTTGAACCACTACGGGTGCATACTAAAAAATCCTTTATAGTTCTACAGCATTCCATAGTTTGCCGAACACAGCTACATATTTTAACTCATTGTCTTAAAAAAAAAAAAAAAAACACTTGGAGCATAGATTATTACAGTAATGTTCCCCGTAATAAAGCCAAGCTCAAGACTGTATAACTTTCCCAGCATCACCCAGCAACTGACCAGAGCCACACCTGAACACCATCTCAGCCAGGCTGCACCCCATCAGATCAAGTAAAGTTGCCTTATCCTATGACCTTGATGTCACAATACTGACCTTACACACCTAAGTTCTTTCTGTGGCTTCCAGCCAGCCCTCTACTTATGGGCTTCCTGGGTTCTTGCATTTGCTGAATGACAGTTGTTCAAAGTGGTATCCTCCATCTCTCTTCTTCATAAATTATGAGGACTTCAAAATGTCAGAAGGCCACCTGAACTCTACCTAGATCAGCCTGCGTCAATGTTTGCTCCTCGAAGGGATCTTCTCAGTATCTGGTTCCCATGGTCAAGAAAGGGCTTTACTTTAAAAAATTCAATTTTTTTCTAAAACAGGGTCTTACTATGCATCATGGGAGGACTTGGATTTTTTAAATATAATTTTTATTTAAAATTTTAATGCCACCATATAATTTTCCTCCTTCCCTTTCTTTATTCCAGCCCTGTCTGTGTACCTCCCCCAGCTCTCTCAAATTCGTCACTGCTTTTCCTTAATTGATATATATATAATTGATATATATTCCTCTATTCCTAAATACATAATACAATATCCCCAATATATATAATCTATATCTATATCTATATATTTATGATCTCAGGGATGACTTTTGGCTATTAGATAACCAAATGGGGAATACCATTTTTCCTGTTCACAGCGTCTATTGAGATGATCATATAATTTTCATTTTTAAATACATTTATATGGTTTATTATATTTATTAGTGTATGTATGTTAGCCATCCCTGCCTTTACCAGAATAAAGACAATTTGATTGTTGTTGGATGATGTTTTTAATGTATGTCTATACACTCTTTGCAATTATGTTAGTGAGCATTTTAAAATCTATGCTAATCAAGAACATTGGCCTAAGGTTTATGTTTTATTGTTTTTTCTTTACCTGGTTTAGGTATTATCACAATACTGAGTTTATTGAATAAATTTGGGAGTGATCTACACACACACACACACACACACACACACACACACACACACACACACACACACTTGAAACATTTAAAGAAGACTGGCTGTAGATCTTTGGGTCTTGTAGAAATCTGCAGTGAATTCATCTAGCCCTGGACTTCTTTTTTTTTAAGATGGGAAACTTTTTATTACTATTTCAATCTCCTAATTTTTTATGTATCTGTTTAAGATGATGATCTCTTCTTGGTTTAATTTTGGTGGTTTTATTGAATCAAGAAATTTGTCCATTTTCTATTATTTCCAACTTAATGGAGTACAGTTTTGTTTTTGTTTTTAAAGCATTCCTTTATGATATTCTGAATTTATTTTGTGTCTGTTGTAATGCTTCCCTGGTCATCTCTGACTATGTTAATGTGGGCCCTCTCTTTTACTTGGTTGGGCCAAGGCTTTGTTGACCCTGTTTATCTAAAACAAAAATAAAAACAAAAACAAAAAAACACCCTCTAGATTCGTTGATTCTTTGTATTGTTTTCTTTGATTCCATTTCATCTCTAGTTTTTATTTTGCCTTGCTTGTCTACTGGGTTTGGATTTAGTTTTTCTTGGTTTTCTAAATATTTGAATTGCATTATTAAATCATTTATTTGTGCTCCATTTTTTTCACTGTAGACATTTTGTGTTATAAATTTCCCCTCCAATGACTGCTTTTAACGAGTCCTAGAAACTTTGTTATGTTATTCTTTCACTTTAATTTGGTTATAGGATATTTATTATTTTTCCTGATTCTTTTTCTGTTTTGGATCCATTCCTCATCATACAGTAATGAGTTTTTCAATTTTCATTAACATGTGTGGTTCCTAGAGATTTACTGTCAATTATAAGTTTTATTGCATCATGGTCAGATGGGATACATGGGGTTATGTCAGTCTTCCTGAATATGTTAAGATTTGTTTTGTATTTCAGATGTGGTCTATTTTAGAAAAGCTTCTATGAGCTCTTGAGTAGAATGCATATAATTTAGTGTTTGAGTGGAATAGTCTATAAATGTCTGCTGAGTCCACTTTATGTAGGAATTCATTCAATTCTGACATTTCTCTGTGCTTACTTTTTCTCCAAATGACCTGACTATTGAATAAGTAAGGCATTGAATTCACCTACTATTAATGGGTGAATGTCTTTAATTCCAGTAGTGCACTTTCTATGAAATTTGGTGCACTAGACTTCGGCATATACACATTTAGGATTGGAACATCTTCTTGGTTAATTCTTCTTCTTTAGAGGGTTAGGATGACTTGCCCCACTTTGTCTCTTCTGAATTTTATTTTAGCCTGAAGCCTATTTTACCAGAAACTAGGCTAGAAATGCAACTTTCTTCCTGGTTCCATTTGATTGGAGTACTGTCGCCCGTCCTTACTCTCTAACATGGTGCCTATTTTTAAATTTGTGTCTCTTGTAGACAACAAATGGATTTGTGCTCTTTCATACAATCATCCAAGCTGTATCTATTTATTGGAGAATTGAAATCATTAATATTTAGAGTCATTGTTAAAAGGTGTGTGTTGATTGTAGTCATTGTGTTGTTGAGTTTTGATGTTTGTATTCTCAGTGGTACTTGATGTTTTAGTAACTATGGCTTTATAGTTCTTTCCATAGCCTCTTGGAAAGAGTGGCTATGCTAACTCTTCTCTGTAGCCCAAAATAATTGCTTCCTGTGTTTTCTTTAGAAATGATCTTCTGGATATAAAATTTTTAAGGCTGTTTAGATTATGGAAACTTATCATAATCTGTCAATATGGCAGACAGTTCTGCTGGGTACATCAGTTAAGCTTGGACTTCCTGGTCTTTTAGGACTTGGAATACGTTGCTCTAGGCTTGTCAGGCCTTCAAAATGTCTGTTGGGAAACTAGCTATTGTTTTCATGGGCTTTCTTTTATATGTGAGCAGTATTTTTCTCTTGCAGCTCCCAATACACTTTCCTTGTTCTGTACACTTAGTGATTTATTTATGATATGATATGGGGATTTTTTTCCTGGTCTTGTCTGTTTGTTCCCTGTGTACTTAAATCTACATGGGTATCTTTCCATTATTTGGGAAAGATTTCTTGTATGATTTTGATAAAGTTCTCATCTGTGCGATTTTTCAGGAATTCTGTTCATTAATACAGAATTCTTCTGTCTCATTTATTTCTATATATCAAAAATGTTGTCTTTTCATGTTGTCCTATATTTCCTCTATGTTCCTTTCTTGTACTTTTTTTTTCACATTTCTTGCTTATTTGGTGAGATTCTCTATCTTCTGTTCTGGATAGTGTGTCTTCTGCTTGATTCATTCTACTTGTAAGGCTTTCCCTTGAGTTTTCTAGCTGGGTTATTGGATTTTTCAATTCCATTTTCATTTCAGTTTGGGTCTTCTTTAATGTTTCTATCTCTTTATTGAATTCTGTTTCCAAACCCTCATTGTCTTCACCGTTTCTATCAGTCTAACCTTTGTATTTTTGGGGGGCATGACTCAGGCATTTATTTCCTTGAAGTTCATCAAACTGTCTATGTCTTCTTTAAACTCTTTGAGTTTTTAAATAAGGTTTTTATTTGTTATTTTAAATTTTGTGTCCTTGGTTTCATCTACATAATGCTTACTGATGAACATTTCTATAGGACTGATGAACTGGAGGCAGGTAGGCTGAGGGAGAGGGAAGGTACCACCTTGATCGTTCATATTGTTTGTATTTTTGCATTAAGATCTGGGTATGTGAAGTTCTTTCATTATTTCTATGTCTGATATACAGAGAGAGTTGGGACAGAATAGGACATGTGGATTTAATTGGGCCTAAAGGTTGGAACTTAGGTGGAATTCAGCCTGGTAGACCTAGAGGTCATTGTTGGCATGCATTATGTCTAGGACTGGAGTTTGGGGGTAGACATAGTTTGAAAGTTAAGGAGATTGTGTGGAGGGCAGAATCAGGTGGACTCATATGGATAAACTCTAGCAAAGGATAGGCAAGATCTGGTTGGGCAGAGAGGTTAGGCATGCCTACAGGTTGTGGGAAGGCAGGGTGGGTCCTGGCAGAGGTTGGAGATACTATAGACAGGTATGGTAAAACTAGGCTGAGTCACTGGATATGAGACCCAGGCTAGTTCTGGCAGCTTAGGGAGCATGCATGGAGGAGGGGATCATGAGATAGATTTACTCAGCTAGACTCCGTCAAGGAATGTTAAGTGTCTGGCAGAAGTGATGGTTATAACCTGGGAGTAGCCTTTAGGTTGTAGACAGGCAGGGGAGGTCTTGGCAGAATCCAGTCTTGAATTATTAATGCTATTGTCTCGATCTCCAGAATGCTTGGACTACAAATGTCCTGCTATACACAGGAAAACATTTCCATTTTCTAGGAGTCAAGGGCATCCTAAACTTGGTTATGGCCAATTTGTCTTCCACTTGATGGCTACATCACCTAGACATAGAAATGAGACTGAAAGTGATCAAGACTGCTATGACTTTTTTATTATCTAGTAGTAAATAATATTATTTTGTAGTAAAAAGTCATGCCATCACTTTTTTGTGTGTGTTTCACTATATCCACAAAACAACCTGGGTAAAATAAGGAATGGGACTATACAGCTTGACTTCTACTATCAAGAGACAGGAAGCATGGGGCTTAGGCTCTGGCTACCAGAGGTAAGATGGTCACAGATATTGTCCAGGCCATCAGATTATAGATACCACTAGAGAAGAAATGATGACTGTCAGTCAATCCCAAAAACGACACAGAATCAAATCACCATTAGAAAAGAAATGTTCTACATGGGAGGTCCTATGGGGAATGATGGGCCTGCATCTAAATAATGCTGAAATCCAGACAATCTCATTGTAAAGAAAATTAGTCACAAATGCTGTGAAGACCGCCCTTGCTGTAAGAGCAGCCAGATAAAATGATGGACAAGAACCAGTAATAATAGCCCCGAAGTCTTGCTACAAGGTTATATTGAAGAGAAGTCTCATATGTAGTTCTCCATATTCAGACATTGTTAAACAAACATTTGCTGACAAATTAGCGTATGTCCTCTGGTAACAGGTTCCAGCACCCTGTCTTACTTAAAGACCCTCACCTAGTCCTGTACAGAATCAGCCTGAGACTGGTAAGATTTTTACCAGTAGAATCCTTATTCCTGAGTAGAAACCTTGGTCTCTGCTGGACAGGATATGTACAGCAGCTGACCACTCCAAGATCAGCCCAAAAGTAGTGTCTCTGGAAAAAGATTAAAGATGATCAGATGTTCCACCAGAAGTGAGATCTTTTCTTCCCCTCTGTGGTAGCATAGTCATGCCTCATGCTTTAATGCCAGTCATCTCATCTAATGAGAATGCCTATTTAACATTCAAGCTAATTTCCAAAGTCTCCAATGTTTTGGGAGATAAAGACAGCTGAATTACTTGTATTATGCATGTATTAATATGACTATGTACTTTTTAAAGCAGTTAGCCTAGTGTCTGGCAGAAAGTAAACAACATGTGTTTGTTGAGCCTAAACTGGAAGTGTAACTGCCTCTGACTTCCAGAGCAACGGAACAGAAAGCTCTAGAACGTATGTCCACTTACTCACAGGTAATATCCCACTGCTTAGGCTGACATGATTTCAAATGAATCATAGTCTGTGGAGGTCCTAACAGTCTTGACAAGGTGTCAAAGATCCGAGAAGGTGAGATGCATTTCAGCAAAGACCAGTGGAGGGAGGGCAGGTGCAGCCCTAGACCAGTGGAGGGAGGGCAGGTGCAGCTCTCCTTCACCAAGTGTACTGCCCTGGAGAGGGTGAGCAGGAAGCATGGGGCCTGGCAAGATACAGATTGAAGGAAAGTGATGAACTTAAGTTTTCTTCTTCACTGGGTTCAGGGAGAAATGCAATCATGTCTCATCACGTAAACTTTATTCTCTCAGCTCCTGAAGTGTTATCAACATCATATGAGTGGCATGCTCAGCTTCATCCTCTGAATGCAGCAGTCTAAAACCCCTATCCCAAGGCTGTGTGCTTTATCAGCTTGAGGTTCCCATGCCCTGACTCCCCAACTTACATTAGCATCTGCTTATGGAGCTTACACTAAAAGTTGACAGGTTACCTTCCCTGTGCCCTTGAAACACAATTCTCATTGCCCCATCTCTGTGATGGCTAGCACATCTCCTCCACCCAGTCACAACAGCTGTGTCTAAACCACCAGTCTGCTGTCTTCAGGGGGCTGTGCCATATTCCGCTTCATGCCTACTTGCATGGGTGTGGTGTTTCTATTTAGAAACATTCGCCTGCCTACGCTGGTTTTTCTTGGCTACTTATCAGAATGGACTCTGTTGGCTTTCGGTGAAACTACAGAACTGGCCTGCGCTGAACATGCCGTAATCTGTTGGCTGGGCCAGTGATGCATAAATGAGGATCAAGCATGGAGTCCCTGACAGGTGATGCAGTCTCCATTTGGGATGGGCTACTGGGTGGGGAGGGGGCAGTCAGGACAGAGGGAGGAAGCTGCAAGCAGAATGGAAATGCAAATGAGACTGCAAACACATTCTGATGACTTCTAAATTAAGGTAAGATTCACACCACACAAAAGCTACAAAAGCTTTTCCTTCAACATGAACACTGTGTTTGCAAGGCTGTGTGACTGTCTATCTAGGTGCAGAGTCTTCCAACAGCTCTAAATAAAGCCCCACACTCAAGCAGCCTGTTTCTGGTTCTCCCTCTTCCCAGGACCTGGCAACTGTCACTCTGTGCCATGTGTCAGTGGATTTGCCTAATGTGGATATTTGATATACCTGCAACTACACAGTTTGTGATTTCTGGATCTGACTTCTTTTACCAAGCATTGCATCTTAAAAATCCATTCCTATTACAGTATGTATGAAAGGGCCATCCCTTTTTAATTGACATTATATTTGCGTTTTCCTTGGTACTGTATTAGTATCCAATACATGTATGAATGTGTAGAGATTAAATTGAAGTATTTGGCATTTATAGCTCCTTACTGAGAGCCTTCAAACCATTCCCCCTGAAGTTACCTTGAAATAAATAATAAACTATTTCAGGTGACAGTTACCCCCTCCTGTGCCATGAACATTACAGCTAAGTCCCTGTCCAATTGCATTTTGCTACCTGCTATCCAAATCCTAGTATCCTTTTGGCATAATGACAGTATTTCTTTGGAATGTATAATCAGTAGCTGGATGCTGATAACACATTAGTTCTATTTTCACTCTCAAAGGAACCTCTACATGGTCATTGATGATGGCCGTGCTAATTACACTTCCCAACAGTGTGCAAAGGTCACTCCTCCCTACACTTTCACCAGATATTTTTTGTGTTTGTGATCACTATCATCCTAACTGTAGTGAAATAATAATTCACTGTACTTTTGATTTGCATTTCCCAATAATTAGTGATGTCAATTTCTCTGTGCACTTGTTGGCCAGCACATGCTTTCTTTTAAGAAATGGAGAGCCTGAGGTGAATGTGCTTGCCACCAAGGTTGATGACCTGAGTTCTATTCATAGGACATTCCTGGTGGAAGGAGAGAACCTACACCTACAAGTAAGTTGTCCACTGATGTCCACACATGCATTGGTGCCCATTTACTCACACACACACAAGCATTTGCATGCGCAATAAATAAATCATATAAAAAAGAAATGTCTGTCCATGCCTTTCATGCATTTTTAATTAGACTTTAAATTTGTTATGCTCTTTGACTTATTTCAGTTGCTAACCCCTTGTCATGTATATATTTAGCAAATGTTTTATCTTATTCTGTAGACTGTCTCTTCTTCTGTCTAAGGACTAGTCCCTTGTTCTGTAAATGAATATCCTGTTTATGGCACCATTTATAGAAGAGATTACCCTTTCAGCAATATAAATTTTTGATAGCTTTCTAAAAAAAATCAATTGCTTGTAAATACATTGATGAATGTATGCTAGCTGTATGCTGCTGTATAACTGTCTTCATAATATGTTTTGAAAGTCAGATATTGTGATAACTATAGCTTTGTTCTTTTGTCTCTATATTGTTTTGGGTTTTCCAGGTTTTTTGTTATTCTAAATAAATAACTTCTTTCCCTCAACACACACACACACACACACACACACACACACAAATATCATTGTCAGGATTTGTACTGAGTCTACAGATCATTTTTGATAGTATAGACATTTTAAAAATACTTAATCTTCCCATTCATGAGCATGGGATATCCTGCCCCCCCCCTCTCTCTCTCTCTCTCTCTCTGTGTGTGTGTGTGTGTGTGTGTGTGTGTGTGTGTGTGTGTGTGTGTGTGTGTGTTAATGCAGGCACACATATCCTCCATAGTTTTCCTTCATCAGTGTTTGTTGTGTGAGAGACTTTTCCTGAGGAGACACAACATACACAACTACTCACCCATGGAAGGGACTCCCACAACAGAATAAAATAAAGATTGTGCAGAAGTCCAATTCAGTGAACCAATGAATTATCAGTGTTTCTAGCAGGAGTATGGATGAGAGGTTACTACAGGAGCAGGACAATTCAAAAGCCATCCAACACAAATGGCATCTCCTGAAAACGGCACACCTGAGCCTTCTGCAGGCTGTGGGTAGTTCTTGTAACTAGGCTGGTCAGTCTCCTCCCCCAACAGACATTTACTCTTTTTACACATCCCAGGAGGGACTTTTGAGAAACAAAACAAAAAACTTTTTGTTTTTTTTTTCAGATATGTGACACTTTGTTTACACCCTGAGTCCCATAAGTCTCCCCTCTTCCTGGAGAGAGTGTTTCAATTCAGAGGAGACTGAATCAACAGTGTTTCAGTTTTCTTTGCAGAAGTCTTTTATTATAGTAGTTAATTTTTATTCCTTGCATCTTATTTTTTGTTGCTATTATGAATGGCAATGACTTTATTTCCATTTCAGCTAGTTCATTGTTGGAATATAAATATATAAAAGATTACAGGTTTTCACATTGGTCATGTAAGCCTGCACCTTTACTGACATATGATAAACCTATGATCAGATTGAACTAAATGTGAAGAAACTGGTAGCATTTCTTCTAATCTCTGGAATGAGTCAGGGTGGCCATGCTCTCAGCTCTTGTCCAACGTAGTGCTTGATGTCTTGGTTAGATAAATAAAAAACGAGAATGATAGAGAAGGAATATTAATAGGAAATGCAGAAGTTAAATTCTCCTTGTTTTAGATGGCATGATTCTAGAGTTCATTTATCCCATGAAGTCCATAAAAAAATTTGCATCTGATAAACACTTCCAGCAAAGTTTCGGGGCACAAAATCAACTCACAAAAATGAACAACATATGGTGAGTGTGTGTAATGAACTTACTGAAAAAGCCATTAGAAATTTAAGAAATCTGTAAAATATAAAATATCTAGTAATAAACCTAATCAAGGAAGTGGAAGATCTCTACAAGGAAAATTTTGAGATACCAAAAAGGAAATAAATTATTTTCAAATTATATATATTAAATAAGGACATATGTGTGCATATATATGTATATGTATGTACATAGACAAACATATATATCTATACATACATACATATACATACACACATGCATATATATGCAACTCAATAATAGAAATAACAATGGCCCAATTCTGAGAGAGTAGGAAACTAGCTATCTAAGTTGTCTACATTAGTAACAGGTAAAAATGGTACTAATAATATGAGAATCAGGAATGCTACTGCATCTTTTGATGGTGCAGTGTTGTAAAAGCTGGGAAAGCTTTTAGGAAAACAATGAAAGGATGAAAGGAGGTGAGCAACAAAGACAAATCTTTCAATGGGAAGGTAGATGCAATTAGCAAAGACCTAGGTCAGCAATGTGACAAGCTTTGATGGACTTTGGATGGAAGGGTGCCTGTGTCAGTAATAATGAAGACAGGGAGATCTCTGAAAAAAATTACTTTAGCTGTTATAATCATACTAATGCAGGGACATCCACACTCCCAGATCTGCATGTTTATGTAATTGGTGTCTGGGTAGATGGTTTTGTCTCTGCTCTGGGAGAAACGCACCTAGTAGGTGCCTGATAGGTTTCTGCCTGGATTGCTTCTTGGCTTCTCTGAGTTATGTTAAGAACCCTGAATCTTTCTGGGGGAAGAACAGTAAAACAATGTGGTTCAGCATTCTGGATATTTCATGTGCTTTGGAGGAGGTGGTCTGACATTTTGGTGGAGGGAGTAATAAGTTCTGGGCTCAGTTGACATTCTCTTTCTCTACAATAATAGTCGCAGAATAGCAGGAGTCCAAGTTACTTATTAGAACCGGGAATGCTGGTATGGGTTGCTATTAGCTTTTCTTGTGTCTTGGGTTTGGAAGCCAAAAAACAAAAGTGTGAAGAGAATGTTCCTGTAGTTGTCCCTAAACGACTCTCCCAAGGGATCCCATCCTCAACTTGGAGGTCTCTAGACAGAGGTTGCATAAGACAGACACCTACCCTCCTTTGCTCTGTGGCTAATGTAGAAGAGGCTTTGCTAATGGTGGACAATGTCCTGGGGGCTGTTCCCTGCCTCTAAAGATACACCATGGGAGGAAGCCAAACCCAGTGTGCATCCACACATCTTTCCAATAGACTGAGACTAATGTCCTATTCTTCTCTGAAGATCTAAACAGAAAGAAAACCCTGAAGGAAAGGAGGGAAAGGTTAGATTGGGAGTTATGGAGCATCATCATCTTACTGAGAATGAGAAATCTGCCCACCTCTGGAAGCACATCTGGAAACAAGTTATTTGAGCTTTCAGGCTCCCAAAGGGTCTGGTCATCTCTGTTGTAAAACAAATGTGAGGCATCCTGAAACTAGGAGAAGGTGGGCTCTTTCTGCAGGACAGCAGGATGCTCATCTGAGAAGCAATGCTAATAGCCCTGGATGATACTGAGTTATACTCGGGGGAAGATGGGAGCAATTGTCCTTATTTTGAAGACTCCTTTCCACCGCCCCCCACTGCCGCTTGACCCTCTTTTTTGCTGAACTCATCTGTCTGCTGCTCTTGAGCCATGAAATTATTTGTCATTTCTCTCTAGTGAGCTGTTAATGGAGAGCGCTAAAATTCAATTTAAGAGTGGGAGTTAACACTTAATACTGTTGTTGATGATGGATTATAGGATTTTAAGGAATGGCCATGTAGTAACTTCTTTAGAGTTATAAACCGACAAAAAGAAATGATCTTGGAAACACGTTAATACAGAAGCCAAACATGGTCTCAAGAAAATAGCTACTTCAGAGATTTCATCATCTCTTAATGGACAAGAATGGCTGAACATCTTTCACATCATTTCAATGACACCTTGGGTGTGTGTGGTGGTTACAGAGTATCACTTCCTCCAGGACCCAAACACTGGCAGCAATTTCCTATGGCAGAGGCTAGCATACCTGCTTTCTCTTCCTTTAGCAAAATAGCTAGATCCTAGATTCCTGCCTTGCCTTGTGTAGCCTCCTGCTGTGGGGTTGAAGACATTGCATATGATTAGAAGTGGTATGATGTACCACTTGCAGATGTCTCTTGTGTGACCCTCTCCTGGCTCTTTCCTACACACACTTCTAGTTGGAAATCACATGCAAAAAGTCACTGAATTGGAAGAAGGAAGTCTCAAGGACCCTTTACAGCTAGAGATATGATGGACCCAGATCAGACAAATGTGAATGAGAAATAAGCTACCATGGGATTAAATGGAATGAATATATGTCTCACATTATTTAGTTAATATTATCTTAGTTCCTTTGTCATAGTTCACAAGGAGTCTAGAAAGTATGTCAACAATATTAACTAGTCCCCTAATGAATTACCAGTATATCCACAGATTAGTGATCCTCCTAAACTCATCAGAGAAGTTTCATTTCCCAGAAACACAGAAACAAAACTGGTCCCCATGCAAAGAGAAAGATACTGTGGACATCTATACCACTCCCACCATTCAGGAATCATCATGGAAGAGGGGCAGTAAGGACCAGAGGCAGTGGATGACCACATTGAAATAGTGTTTTAAAATCACAAGAGGGAGCTTGCATATATGCCACAGTGGTTGTGATAGCATGCATAAGACTTGCTCAAAATCAAGCCAGACAAAATCTGATGTAAGAAGCTATTTGAAACTGATGGCTGCTCAGAGAGAAAGAGTTTGTTTCTTCAAGGATGCTGCCCCTGAGATAGGGTCCTACACACTGACACATCCTGACAGCAATGAGTAAATGCAACAGAAGAGAAGAAAAGATCTCATGAAGTTGGGAGAGACTGATGATGGAATAATTAAGAAGGAATTGAGCAGAGGGAATGAGAGTGAACTTGGTCAAAATACATTGTGTGCCTGTACAAAATTCTCAATAAAATAGCTAAGTCAAGAATATGGACTTCGATATGTAACTGATCTTAAAGAAAAAACTGAACCACCCTATCAACTGAAGTTTTGTAGCCTTTGAATACTCCCTCTGGTAAAGACCTTCCTATTTTTTTGCATTAATTGCATTGGTATTTAGATTCATATTATAAGTGGGAACATGCAGCATTTATGCTTGTGTTTGGCTTATCTCACTTAGCTATTATTCCATTTATCCATGTTTTTTATAAATGACAGAACATACTACTTTTTAAAGGCTGAGTAGTATTCATTGTGCACACCCACAGCAATTTCTTTATTCATTCTTACACGGTTAGGGGCTATGCAAGAACACAGTTTTCAGATGAAAGGGGATAAGAGGCCATTGATTATGGAAATCAGTATGAGTGACCATGACCCAGGAACAAGGATTCAGGGTGTTCCAAATGTATTAGCAGTTTCATGACGTTTTCATAGTAACAAAACAAAAAAAGTCCTACATCAAGGGACCTTTACACACATCAGTACCAGGTGGTTACAGCAAAGTAAGGAAGTCTGTGCCATAAGCTTCAGATAAAGCTGCTGGCATATTTAGCCTGTGTGTTGGTGAAAGATAAGGGCCTATTTGAAAATTCCAAAAGAATTTTCTTGGGCAGGCAAGAGGGCTCATTTCAGTGAAGATGCTGCCAAGCCTGAGATCCACATGGTAGGGGAAAGTTGACTCATATGGGTTATCTTCTGACCTCCACACATACATGCCATTCATACATGCATATGTACATGCAAGCACTCTTACACACACACACACACACACACACACCAAGTGCAATTATAAAGAAGAATTTCCCTAGTAGTCACAAGGATGGATTTGAGATCAAGCACACAAACGGGCAATAAATGGCTATTATGGAGGCCAAGGATAACCCAATAATTTGTCTCTTGACTTGTAAGTTTCCAAGATGTCCACATCAGAGAAGTTCTAACCAGTGTAGAAATTTTTTTGTTTTGTTTTTGTTTTCATGGCAGAGTTTCTCTGGAGCTATGGAGGCTGTCCTGGAACTAGGTCTTGAGACCAGGGCTGGTCTCGAACTCACAGAGTGAGTGCCACCACTGCCCTGCCCCAGTGTAGAATTTTTAAAATAGATGAAGCATTTTTCCCAGGAGCTTCAGTTGACATTGGACACTTGTTGATTCTTTAGCTTGGCTGTTTTTCAGAGAACTGCAAGAGTGTCCTTCAATGAACACAAGAGTGCATCTGTCTTTTCAAACACTTGGATCCTTCAGGTAAACATCCAGAGATTGATCACAGTGTGGAGTGGGCTTTGTAAAATAGCTAATCATAGAATACTACATACTGAAGTTTCACTATAAGGGTATATTTCACATGCTTTGGTGACAAAAATGCATATATTGGTGATGAATGTTAATTAGCTTCTTTAATAATTGACTTAATTTAGTAATTAGCCCTTATACAGTGTATTTATATCTATCTGCAAATCACTTTATGCCTCCCAATGACACATAAAGGACACTGCAAATGTTAACAATAAGATAACCCCCTAGCAACAGGAAGACTGGGAGTTCAAAGGTAGCCTTAGCTACACAGAGAATCCATGTTAAAAGCAGTACAAACAACAAAAATGGACATGTGCCAGGCAGCTTTGACTGGGAATATTCTTTGCCAGCCCTGGTGACATAAACTTGGCTAAATAACTAGTTGGTCTGACTCTCAGTTCTTCTGCCCATGAAACCAAGATGACCATCCTTCTCACAGACAGCAGCATGGGACTCAGTTGCCAAGTGTTGGCCCAGAGAAGCTATTTGCTTTCTCTTAGGTCCCAGACCTCCAGCTGCCTTTCCCATGATTCAGGCTACTCCTCCCCTATACCTTACCATCACCACTCGTACAAGGAAAAACAGAGGCAAGAGGCTGAATGACATGGCTGCTACCATGAAGTGGGAAATGCAGAGATGGGATCCGGCCTTGCAAGAGACATTCCAGCATTGCACTCTCAAATGTGACATCATTCCATACTGCATCTTAACAAACCACCAGTGTTGTGATGACATGCACAAGGTGTGTGTGTGGAGGGAGACAGCCAGACAGGCAGACAGAGGGGCAGATGGACAGAGCCACAGAGACAGACAAAGAGACGGAGACACAGGCTCATGTTTATACTGGTGAACTTGCAAGAGCTCACTGCTTGTTTTCAGGAAAAGCTAGCTGGTCATTCATTTCTGAAATGAATTCTTAAGAGAACAGTGCAGAGGACCTCAAGCGACTTAGTAGATGGAGGTTAATTACCTGTGACTTTAGTTGGGCAGAGAAAGTGCCAAATGAAAGAGAGAGAAAGCCAGATTCAGACAGAAGGAAATAGCTGCCAGGTACCTTTTCCCCTCTGGCTCCACAGGGGGGAAAGCAGCTGTATTGCAGAGCATACCCAGAATGCTTTATTGTTCTGTAAGAAAGCAGTTTCTGAACTAATTCACTTGTGCCCAACATATTCCAGATGATGACATTAGCTAAAATCTCAACTCAGGGTGGGGAGAAGTGTGCCCCTGAGCCAGTATTACTTGAGATAGGAATGCCCTCAAGACCCCGTGAGGCAGACAGAGTTAATCATCTCACACTTTAGCAGGGAACCCTAGGGTGCTGGAAGGTTAGCCTACTCCTCCAGCATCGGAATCATCCAGGTGTCCTGGCTCCTAGCCAGAGTTCTAGCTCCATCTCTCTGAAACTCCAACAATAATCACTAGATTATTATGCAGGCTGTGGATTATTTCTTTGGAGCTGAGAGACATTTTTATTTTTTGACTTTTAACTTACTTCTTTATTGAACAACTCTGGAATAAGGACAGCCAATTATCAGAGCTATTGATGAGAAGACCCAACTCTAAGAAAGGTGATTAAACTCGAGGCTGTGGAAAGTAGGGAGATATGGCACCATCAGCCCTGGTCCCTCTTCCGAGGAGCATCCTGCTGCATGGACCTGCTGGGTCTCTCTCTCCCTAAGCCTTCAGAGTTGTTTCCGAGTGCTCTGGACAAGGCATCCTTACCAGAGAGTGCTCTGGTTTTGAAGAAAAGTGATCCAATTTCTGGATGGAAGAAGATCCAGAAATCTGGAGGTAGGAAACTAAAGGGATAGATCATAAGAAGCTAGTAAACCCAGTTCTAAACTGGAGCTATTGTTGCAAGAAAGTCAGACAGGTTACAGAATGGTCGGAATAAAATAAGCAGTACCAGAGGAAAGTGTCAAGTAAGGGAGGAAGTGCTGGACAAAAGTGAGACCCAAACCCAGCAGGTCTTGGTTTTAACCCTGGAGGAGTGACATACAGATTCATCCCTGAAGGGTCTGTGCCCTTGGCCATCCTGCCAGGATTGGATGTTTGCAGTTTCCCATTGACCTTTATCTCAGGATGCTGTAACACCAAGACATGCTCTGGATCAGTGGTTCTCAAACTGTGAGTCACAACCCCTTGGGTGGGGTAGGGCGATCCTTACACAGAGGTCACCTAAGATCATCTGGAAAACACAGATATTTACATTACAATTCATAACAGTAGCAAAATTACACCTATGAAGTAGCAACAAAAAATAGTTTTATGGCTGGGGGTCACCACGACATGAACTGTATTAAAGGGTCCCAGGGTTATGATGGTTGAGAACATCACTCCTCTAGAGGATACTCCATACTCCAGACATAATTTCCAATACTACCTCTATGGAGAAGCATTTCAACTTCTACTTGATAGTGTGAATCAGTCACCATTTTGAATACCTTTATTCCTATTAGCCTGTTGACTTGAGGGCATCAGAAGCCCAAAGTGGCCAAGGGGAAGCCTGACCTCCCAATCCAGTGGCATGTTTGCTGTGTCTCCTGGCAGTAGTGTTCTCAGTCTGGGACACAAACTAGGCCAGCAGAGACAAAACTTTCCTAGCATGTAACTAGGGGTGATAGTGAGTGGAACCATTCCCAGTTCTACCCCTTGATTCCTGGAACTATGAATCATGGTTATGGAGACAATGCACCACATATTGGATGTTGAATAAAAACTTGCACTGCCTCCTAGACAGCCTCCCCTAACTCCCAAGCTATTGAGCCACAGAGACGTTTTGCCAATTTGAATGCCCTTTTCAGAAAGGGTTTCTGTAACCTAAGCTGGCTGGCCTCAAACTAACTCTATAGCCCAGGCTGGCCTTGAACTCACAGCTTCTTTGCATTAAGATTGCATGGGCTGAATGTGATGTGCACCATCTGCAGTGGGTCATGCAAATGTGTCTGCTCTGTGTAACAAATGATCTGGGAAGTGGAGGTCCAGGGCAACCACATGATCCATCCATGCCTTATGGCTGTCAGACTCCTTACTTTGTTGTTCCCTTAGTTAAGGTTATGGCTTTCGTTACCCTGCTCAAAATGTGAACAATGATGTCCTAGAAGGGAAAATGTTCCCTGCTGTTCTAGAAAGAGAAGATAAAGGGCTACTAGGAGGCATCCGGTTTGGTAGCATAATTGTGTCATTCCGCACCCAAGAAATGAGGCAGGAAGACCAAGCGTTCATGGTTATCCTTGGCTACATAAAGACTTGGAGGCCAGCCTGGATTGTAGGAAACCCTTTCTAAGATCAGAAGACAAAAGATACCCATAGAGGTTAGACAGACTCTTCCCCAACCCCCCTTTAAGGCAGTTTGGGTTGGAATTTGATATCCTTCCTGCTTCAGTCTTCCCAAGGTACTAGAATTACAGGTGTGCACCACCATGCCCAAGTTGTTGCCTTTAAAAGAAAAGAGATTTATTTGATTTTATTATCTCTTTATGAGAGGAGAGTTTTTGCCTTTGTGTATATCTGTGCACCATGTGCATATACTTCTGAGGAGGCCAGAAGTTATTAGATCACCTAGGTCTGAAGCTACAGACATTTGTGAGCCACCTTGTGGATGCTGGGATTTAAACCCAGATCTTCCAGAAGAGCAACAAATGCTCTCAATCACTGAGCCATCTCTTCAGCCCCCATTTTCCACTTAAGAACACTTCTAGAAATCTCCTATGGCCTCTTCAGTATTTGGCTACCTGTTATTGGCCTGGAGTGTGTCACATGATCACTCCTAATGAAAAGGAATTTAACTAAGCTTGTTTAGTTCTAAATCATCACAAGGCTATTCTGACTAGAATTCAGTTCTATAGCCATTATGGGTCTGCATCCTAACAGGGAGAAGACTACACAGTCAAATGTAACCACTGAGACACTAAGCATCCTGCACTTAATGATGTGGCTGTGTCAGCATCTCCAAGGGCTGGTATAGAAAAGTGGGACTGGTGACAGAGCTTACCTTCAGCTCCACAGGATGAAAACACAGTCAACCAATAATAACAAAGGCTGCCACAAAGCAGGTAGAGAACACCACTTTGACCAATAGGTAACTTTTGATAATGATCCCAAGATATATACAGAATGAGAAAGGAAGAAGAGACCAGCATTTTCTCTCATAGCCTACCTTCTATCTGATAATATACCAAACCTCCTTCCCTTTTTACCAAACCAAGCAGCAGCCAGAGGGCAAATGAACTCTTTGATAGTGCTGATATAGGCTTGTATTCTGAGGAATGTAGCAAGCATCCAGAGAGTTTTTTTTATAACCAAGGAGACAATGCTCTGAGAACTCTTGGGATTTTATAGCATCTTCCATTCTCTCAGCTCCCAACCACTCTTCCTGCTGCTACACACTATTGTTCCTGCCCATTTCCCTCCCCTCAGCTAAGCACGTTTCTCTTCTCTCCGCTTAAGATTCATATGCACAGCAAAGTCCTCTTTGTACCCTGAGATTTTCACAGCATCCTGCAATATGTCCTCAAGGTGCCCTGGTGTAAGCCTCTCACTTGCTTTAATTGCCTGTTTAATGGCCACTTTCCTTAGAAGGCTATATACGTTGCTGTCTCGATTATTCCCCAACTGCCCAGTGTAGATACAGAACTGGGATATTAGACAGTTGGTAAGTGTCTGCTTGGATTTTCATTGCTAAGCAAAAATTGCCCATGACTTGGAAAGCATGCAATAAATGCAGAGATGGTGAGAATATTTATTCTCAGATTGGAAGATTATCTGTAATGCTCAGAACTGCTCCACGAAACACTGACTCTGCAGACCCAGTACCTCTGCCCTGGAAAACACAGGGGAGACAGGGAAATAGGCAGATTCGTTGTGACTTTCAAGACAGTCATATCCTTTTGCAAAGTATTTGGAGTGCCTCTAACTCTTATATAACTTTCTAAATCCACATCTGGACTGATATCTCTATGTACCTTGCACCAGCAGAGGGAAGGGTCTGAAAGGGTGTTAGCACATGTATACAGCATGATAATGTCTCTTTGTGCACACAACGGCCATAACATGGAGCTGGTAAGGCTTGGTCAAATGGTACATCCCTGTAGCCCCGGAAGATCTGGGGAATGTATGGGTGACTCAGGAAGGCTGGATTACAGCCAGAGTTCATGTTTGGCAGACTCATGCTGTGTTTTGTTCATGGCTGACCAGCATTGGTATCTTCTTAGGAAACCACAGAACGTTTCCAGGTCACATGAGGTGAAAGGGTAGTTGTTACTCCAGTTGTTACTCCTTTGCTCAATCTGTGCCCAGTAGGTACCAAGGGGAGGGGTTGAGTACTGTGGGGTTTTTTTTTTGCATATTTCCTTTTCATTCCATTGTCATTCATTTAATCAAAGGTTATGGATTAGACAAGGGGGATAATCATATGTTTCTAATTTGTTCTGGGTCTTAATGGCATAGTGTAGTCAGCCACTGGCAGGTATCAAATATATAAATATATATATTTTATGGTATTCATTCTGCTTTACATCAGCACTCCAGTCACTTTTGTTCTTCATTAAAATCCTTGGGGTATTGTAATCATCTTTCCAGAGGCCTTTATCAATCTCTGGTGTCCTTTTCCTCCTGCTTATCTTCAGAGATGATCTCTTTGCTAGGCCATTGGCTCCAAACATACCATATGGTTATTAATAAATTAGAGTTTATCTTAACTAGTACTTCAGTAAGCTTGATTATATGTGAGAACATTTTGACATATTTAAGTATGCAACCATGTTTCATTAAAATATATTTTTAAAATATTTTAGGGAATTATATTTTTGCTATTCATTTCTAAATTGTTGAGGAAGGTGTGATTTTGGATGTATTACACACTATATACTCTAAAAACGGTGGTATCCCATGCAGGCTGCTGTGTGTGTATACTTGGCCTCTAGCAGATGGTCCTGTTGTAGGGGATTATAATATCTTTGGAGTGATACCGGTACTTGGGGGTCCTTTTTTTGGCTTTTCAGCTTCCCAATCAGTCACAAAATGAACCACCCTTCTCTACCACATGCTCCTGCCTCCATAATGTCCTGCTCTAGCTCATGGGACCAAATGGCCATGAACCTATCCCTCTGAAATGAGGAGTCTAAATGTCCCTTTCTTTCCATGAGCAGGTCCTTTGAGTTATCTCAATCACCGATGCAATAAAATGATGCAACATGTGTGTTCTCATGGTTGTGTACCCAACAGGAAGACAGGGGGTTTTCAAAATGAAACTTGTTATAACTGTTTCACTGAATATCCTATATGTGGATTTCTGCAATATCTTTAAATTTGGGTTAGACTCCCAAATATTCCATTGTGTAATAATGATGAAGTTTCGCTAACAGCATACTGCATTGCCACACCCCCCATCTGCTCATTCACTTCCCTACTCATCCTAAGTCCCATCCAAGCCTGTACTCCATCCTGCACGGATAAATCTCCTACTCCAGTCTGTCCTTAAGTGTAGTCTGTTTCACTCCAGGAAACATGATTTTTCATATATTTTACCCATTTCCTAGTTATTTCATATGTGAAACTTACTATGTAATTTTAAATTTGCACTTAGTATTCATGCACATATTTTAGGGTTCTGTAATTAATAACAGGATCTCTGAGCTCTGTCTAGATTCACTTTGTCTTTAGGACAACACTGAGAAGTTATTTGTATTTTACTACAATTCTAACAGGAGAAGCAGTCTATGCACAGAGAGCTGTAGTCTTTTTCCTAACTTACATTGAACAATCCATCATTCTTTCTGTAGTCACAAAATTTATTCTCTCTCTCTCTCTCTCTCTCTCTCTCTCTCTCTCTCTCTGTGTGTGTGTGTGTGTGTGTGTGTGTGTGTGTGTGTGTGTGTACATGTGCGCATGCACAGTACTTTTCTTAGGAAATAGCTTTTTCTCATTGAGAACTTAGCACATGTATCCAACAAAATACTATCACACTCACCACTCATTTCCCTCTCCAGCTTCCCCCACATCTCCTCAACACATTCTCTTCCCAACTTTGTCACCATCGTTGTTCTTTGATAGCCCACTAAGTCCGATTATTCCTGCCTAAACTCACTTGGGTGTGGGGCCACCCATTGGAGTGTAGGAAACCAACCAGTGGTTCCACCCTTAAAGATAATCCCCTCCCCCAGCAGCTGTCATCTGCCAATAGCAAGTAAGTAAGTAAGTGGTGGGCTTTTGAGATCATCTATCCTATCTATGCAAGAAGTCGGCTGGATTGATGTGGCTGATTGATTGGCTAGGAATTCATGAGTGCATCAGCTATGTCATGTGCACAAGACAGCATTTCCACTCCTTGATCTCTTTCAGCTCTCACATCTACAAAATATTTATGAGTGCCCATGCTTTGCAGATATTCCATGCTGAAGGGTTAGTTCCTGGATAGGAGTAGGAAATAGCTATTTTGCAGATATGTAAATTGACTTAGCCTCAGTGGTTAACAGCACTGGCTGCTCTTCCAGAGGAGCTGGGTTCAATTCTCAGCATCTACATGGTGCCTCACAACCATCTGTAACTCCAGTTCTGGGAAATCTGATGCCCTCTTCTGGTTTCTATAGGCACCAGGCACACACATGGTGCACAGACATACATGCAGATAAATTACCCATACATATAAAACAAAATACGCTTTAAAATACTGACTTAACTTGTTGCAGTACCATGTTCAGGGATAGACAGCAATAAACTTATTGATAGTTACTATGAATAATAATGTTATAGCTGACACACAAGTTTTACCTCACCCCAGAAGAATTTTAAAATCTCGTTACATTTATTTATCACACTAGCACACCACAGTACATGTGGAGGTCAGAGCCTGACTTTAGTGGGTCTGTTTACTCCTTCCTTCTCCCATGGGCATCTCAGGGGTCAAAGTTAGGCTGTTGACTTGGCAGTAAGCACCTTTGTATGCTGAACTATCTCACTCGCCCCAAAGAATATTGTCATCATACAAAATGTTTGGCTCAGTATAATTACATGTATTCTGAGACATTTCTTTTTGCCCTGAATGACTCTGGGCAACCACTCATCCAGAAAAACAAATCTGCCTCCTAGGACTAAAAAACAGAAGAAAACTGGTTTGGGCATTAAGAATGCATTTTTCAAAGGCCGGAGAGATGGCTTAGTGGTTAAAAGCACTAGCTGCTCTTCAAGAGGACCTAGGTTCAATGCCCAGCACCCAGATGTCTCCTCACAATGGGCTGTAACTGCAGTTCCAGGAGGTCCCTCTCCCTCATCTGGTATTTGTGGGTACTGCATGCACTGCTGCTCAGCCGTGCAACTGAAACACTTGTATACACTAAATAATGATGAAGCCTTAGAAACAGAGTATGGGGCCTGTGGCGGGTGCCCTAGCCTCAGCCTCAGGTGAGTCTGGGTGCTGCTCTGTTTCCCAAATTCCCCCATCAACCCCTGCTCACTTCTTCCTGAAACACCCCTCCCCCTGGACAAGAGTGGACTAGCCCAGACTGGAAGGCCAACCCTGAGTCTGGACATAACTCACCCCTGTCTACACCCTGCCCTCTGTCCTGCAGCGGGTGCCCTAGCCTCAGGTGAGTCTGGGCGCTGCTCTGCCCAGCACCAACATCTTCCATCAACACCTGCTGGCTTCTGCCTGACCCCACCCAGACAAGAGTGGACCTCCCCAGTCCGGGAAGGTCCACCCTGAATCCAGACACACCCCATCCTTGTCCACCCATCATCCTCTGCGATCCCGTTGCTGCCAGAGGCTGAGCCCTCCACCAGCCACCTGAGAGAGGGAGAGACCCCACCTTCACTCACTGGAAGAAGGGATGGGAAGAAGACAGAGTAAGAACACACTCAACAACAGAAAAACCAATATGGCACCACAAGAATCTAGGGACTCCACACCAGCAAGATCTGAAAAGCCCAACACAGAGTATGAAGAAGAGATGGACCACAAAAATTATCTTAGGAAGATGATAGAGTACTTTAGAGATGAAAGAAGAAAATCCCTTAAAGAAATAGAAGAAAAAAAAAACAAGCAAAAAATTACAGGAGATCGAGGAAAAGACAAACCAACAAATTCAAGAAGTAAACAAATCTCTTAAAGAATCTAAAGAAAGCCAAGAAAAAACAACCAAACAAGTGAAGGAAGCACTCGAAACAGTTCAAGGCATGAAAGCTGAAATAGAAACAATAAAGAAAACACAGAATGAGGCAATGCTGGAAATAGAAAGGCTGGATAAATGATCAGGAACTAAAGATATGAGTATAACCAATAGAATTCAAGAGATGGAAGAGAGAATCTCAGTTGTTGAAGACTCTCTAGAGGATATACAGTCATCCACCAAAGAAAATCTCAAGTCCAACAAATCCTTAACACAAAATATCAAAGAAATATGGGACACTATGAAAAGGCCGAACCTAAGAATAATATGTATAGAAGAAGGTGAAGAAATACAGCTCAAAGGTACAGAAAACATGTTCAACAAAATCATAGAAGAAAAATCCCCAACTTACAAAAGGATATGCCTATGAATGTACAAGTAGCTTACAGAACACCAAGCAGACTGGACCACAAAAAGAAGGTCCCCTAGACACATAATAATTAAAACACCAAACCTTCAGAATAAAGAGAAAATATTAAGAGCAGCAAAGGAAAAAGGCCAAGTAACATATAAAGGCAGACCTATCAGAACCACACCAGACTTCTCAATGGAAACTTTGAATGCCAGAAGGTCCTGTATAGATATCCTATAAACACTAAGGGAGCATGGATGCCAAACCAGACTATTGTGCCCAGCAAAACTTTCAATCACTATAGATGGAGAAAACAAGATATTCCATGACAAAACCAGACTTAAACAATACATATCCACAAATCCAGCACTACAGAAAGTTCTAGAAGGAAAACTCCAACCCAACGAAGATAACTACACTCACAAAAATATAGGCAATAGATAATCCAATTCTACCAAACAAAACAAGAAACAGGAGGGTGAAATCCACACACAATGACACCCCAACAATAAATCCAAAACAAACAAGAACAAACAATCAATGGACATTAATATCCCTCAATGTCAATGGTCTTAACCTGCCCATAAAAAGATACAGGCTAACAAAATGGATACGAAGACAGAATCCATCCTTCTGCTGTATACAAGAAACATACCTCAACTTCAAAGACAGATGTTACCTCAGAGTAAAGGGTTGGGAAAAGATTTTCCAATCAAATTGGCCCAAGAAACAAACTGGTGTAGAAATCCTAATATCTAACAAATTAGACTTCAAACTAAAATCAATCAAAAGAGATGAAGAAGGACATTTCATACCCGTCAAAGGAAAAGTCCATCAAGATGAAGTCTCAATCCTGAACATCTATGCCCCAAATACGAAGGCACCCACATTTGTAAAAGAAACATTACTAAAGCTCAAACCACACATAAAACCACACACACTTATAGTAGGAGACTTCAACAGCCTGCTTTCACCACTAGACAGGACCAGCAGACAGAAACTTAACAAAGGAGCAAAGGATCTAACAGAACTTATGACCCAACTGGGTTTAACAGATATCTATAGAACATTCCATCCAAACACAAAAAAATATACTTCTTCTCAACGCCACATGGTACCTTCTCTAAAATTGATCACATAGTTGGCAACAAAGCAAACCTCCACAGATACAAAAGAACTGAAATAACCCCCTGTATCTTATCAGATCACCATGCTAGAATTCAACAGCAATACAAATTGCAGAAAACCTACAAACTGGTGGAAATTGAATAACACCCAATTGCACCATTCCTGGGTTGAGGAAGAAATAAAAAAAGAAATTAAAGACTCCCTAGAATTTAATGAGAATGTAGACACGACATACCCAAACTTATGGGACACTCTGAAAGCAGTGCTAAGAGGGAAGTTCATAGCACTAAGTGCCCACATGAAGAAACTGGAGAATAGTCAAACTAGAGAATTGACAGATCAAGTGAAAGCTTTAGAGCAAAAACAAGCAAACTCACCACGGAGGAGTAGATGCCAGGAAATAATCAAACAGAAGGCAGAAATCAATAAAGTAGAAACTAGGAAAACATTACAAAGAATCAATGAGACAAAGAGTTGGTTCTTTGAGAAGATCAACAAGATAGACAAACCTCTATCCAAACTAACCAAAAGGCAGAGAGAGAGCATGTTAATTAACAAAATCAGAAACAAAAAAAGGGGATATAACATCAGACACTGAGGAAATCCAGAGAATCATCAGGTCATACTTTGAAAACCTGTACTCCACAAAATTTGAAAATCTAAAGGAAATGGACAGTTTCCTGGATAGATATCACTTACCAAAATTAAACCAAAAACAGATAAGCAGTTTCAATCGACTGATAACCTCTAATGAAACAAAGCAGTCATCAAAAGCCTTCCAAAAAAATAAATCAGGGCCAGATGGCTTCACTGAAAAATTCTACCAGAAATTCAAACAAGAGCTAATACCAGTACTGCACAAGTTGTTCCACACAATAGAAGCAGAAGGGATATTGTCAAACTCTTTTTACAAAGCTACAATCACTTTGATACCCAAGCCACACAAAAATACAACTAAAAAAAGAGAACTGCAGACCAATATCCCTCATGAACATCAATGCAAAAATTCTCAACAAAATATTGGCAAATCAAATCCAAGAACACATCAGAAAAATCATCCACTATGATCAAGTAGGCTTCATCCCAGGGATGCAAGGATGGTTCAACCAACAAAAATCCATCATTGTAATCCACCATATAAACAAACTGAAAAAGAAAAACCACATGATCATCTCACTAGATGCTGAAAAAGCCTTTGACAAAATCCAACATCCTTTCATGATAAAGATCTTGGAGAGAACAGGAATAACAGGAACATATCTAAACATGATAAAAGCAATATACACCAAACCAACAACCAACAACAAACTAAATAGAGAGAAACTCAAAGTGATTCCTCTAAAATCAGGAACAAGACAAGGCTGTCCACTCCATATCTCTTCAGTATTGTACTGCAAATTCTAGCTAGAGCAATAAGACAACAAAAGGAGATCAAGGGGATACAAATAGGAAAGGAGGAAGTCAAACTTTATTTGCAGATGATACCATAGTTTACATAAGTGACCCGAAAAACTCTACCAGGGAACTCCTACAGCTGATAAACAGCTTCAACAAAGTAGCAAGATACAAAATTAACTAAAAAAAATCAGTATCCCTACTTTATACAGATGATAAATGCTATGAGAAAGAAATCAGAGAAAGATCACCTTTCACAATATCCACAAACAACATAAAATATGTTGGGGTAACACTAACCAAAAAAGTGAAAGACCTGTAAAGTAAGAACTTTGAGTCTTTAAAGAAAGAAATTAAAGAAGATACCAGAAAATGGAAAGATCTCCCATGCTCTTGGATAGGTAGAATCAACATAGTAAAAATGGCACTCTTGCCAAAAGTAATCTACAGGGTCAATGCAATCCCCATCGAAATCCCAACACAGTTCTTCACAAACCTTGAAAGAACAATTCTCAACTTTATATGGATAAACAAAAAACCCAGGATAGCCAAAACAACACTGTACAATAAAAGGATCTTCTGGTGGCATCACCATCCCTGACTTCAAGCTCTATTATAGAGCCATAGTTCTGAAAACAGCTTGGTATTGGCACAAAAATAGACAGATAGACCAATGGAATCGAATTGAAAACCCTGATATTAACCCACACACCTATGAACACCTTATTTTTGACAAAGATGCTAAACCTATACAATGGAAGAAAGATAGCATCTTCAACAAATGGTGCTGGCACAATTGGATTCGGACATGCAGAAGATTGCAGATAGATACATATTTGTCACCATGCACAAAACTTAAGTACAAATGGATCAAAGATCTCACCATAAATCCAGCCACACTGAATCTTCTAGAAGAGAAAGTGGGAGATAACCTTGAACAAATTGGCACAGGAGACCACTTCCTGAACATAACACCAGTAGCACAGACATTGAGATCTTCAATTAATGAATGGGACCTTCTGAAACTGAGAAGCTTCTGTAAGGCAAAGGACACAGTCAGTAAGACAAAACGACAGCCCACCGAATGGGAAAAGATCTTCACCAACCCCACGTCTGACAGAGGGCTGATTTCCAAAATATACAATGAACTCAACAAGCTAGCCACCAAAACACTAATCAATGAAATTAAAAAGTGGGGTGCAGAACTAAATAGAGAATTCTCAACAGGGGATTCTAAAATGGCTGAAAGATACTTAAGAAAGTGCTCAAAATCCCTGGCCATCAGAGGAATGCAACTCAAAACAACTCTGAGATACCACCTCACACCTGTCAGAATGGCTAAAATCAAAAACACCAATGACAATCTATGCTGAGAGGATGTGGAGAAAAAGGAACACTCCTCCATTGCTGGTGGGAGTGTGAACTTGTAAGACCACTCTGGAAATCAGTATAGTGGTTGCTCAGAAAAATGGGAATCAGTCTACCTCAAGATCCAGCAATTCCTCTCTTGGGCATATACCCAAATAATGCACATTCATACAACAAGGACATATGTTCAACCATGTTCATAGCAGCATTGTTTGTAATAGACAGAACTTGGAAGCAACCTAGATGCCCCTCAAGTGAAGAATGGATAGAGAAAATGTGGTACATTTATACAATGGAGTACTACTCAGCAGAAAAAAGCAATGGAATCTTGAAATTCTCAGGCAGATGGATGGAACTAGAAGAAACCATCCTGAGTGAGGTAACCCAGTCACAAAAAGACAAGCATGGTATGTACTCACTCATACATGAATTTTAGACATAGAGCAAAGGATTACAAGCCTACAATCCTCTTCACCAAAGAAATTAGGAAACATGAAGGACTCTAGGGGATAAATGCATGGACCACAGGAATGGGAAGGGGCAGGAATTCCTGAGCTAATTGGGAGCATGAGGGTAGGGGAGAGGGAGCTACCAGAATGAGAGCAGGAGAGGAGAGGAGAAAATGGAGGAGCAGAAATATTGAGTTGGGGGAAGAATAGAGGAGAGCAGGATGAGAGATACCATATTAGAGGGAGCCATTTTAGGTTAAGGAGAGATCTGGCATTAGGGAGATTTCCAGAGACCTACAAGGATGACAGAACTGACAATCCAGGCAATGGTGGAGAGGATAACCTAAACGCCCTTCCCCTAAAATGAGATTGATGACTACTTTTTATGACATCCTAGAGCCCTCATCCAGTGGCTGATGGAAGCAGAGGCAGACATCCACAGATATACACTGAACTGAACTCTGGAACTTAGTTGCATGAGAGGGACGAATGAAGATCGAAGGGGTCGGTACCAGGCTGGTGAAACCCACAGAAGCAACTGGCCTGAACAAGGGGGAACACATCAATCCCAGATGCTGTCTGGGAGGCCAGTACAGGACTGATCCAGACCCCTGAACATGGATGTCAATAAGGAGGCCTCTGCACTCTAGGGGACCCCTGGTAGTGGATTAGTATTTTTCCATGGTGTAAGAAGGGACTTTGAGAGCCCATCCCACGTGAAGGGATGCTCTCTTGCCCTGGACACATGAAGAAGGGTCTATGCCCAGCCCAGGATGATGTGGTGGACATTTCGAAACCCCTGTTGAGGGCCCTACCCTGCCTGGGGAGTGGAGGGGTAATGGGGTTGGGGGTAGGTCGGGGTGAAGTAGGAGGGGTGAGGGTGAGGGGAGGGAGAGGGAGAAGGGATTGACATGTGAAACAAGCTTGTTCCTAATTTGAACTAATAAAAAATAATTAAAAAATGAAAGAGTATGTTTTCAAAACAAACTATGTGCTGTTTTGTTGTATAATTGCATGTTGACCTTTACACAGCTGCCACTTTGCTGTTTCCAGGCTCATACTCACTAGGTATGTGTCGGCTGATTTGATGGCATGTACATTAGTCTTGCAATTGTTACCTAACCAGAGGTCTTCACAGCCATGGAATAGGTGAAGCTCTGAAGACATACTCATGTCAGAGCAAATAGAAGAGCACATGCCTCGTGATTTCTGTCCAGAATTCCTTTCCCAGTGCTCTGATAGTCTCAGATGCTTAGGAACGTATTGCTCAAACTGTTTGAAATGCGCTGTAGTTTGGGAAATCCCAATGTAGGTAAAATACCTTTGAAGCAACCTGGGAGGCCAGGAGAGGTGTGGTTCTGACACAAACTGTGCAAATTGCCTAAGACTTGGTTGTTTACACCCTTTTCAGAGACTACAGGGAAAAGATAAGAAAACCAGAGAAGCATTGAGACATGAAGCTAGAGTTAAAGGAGCAGAACAGGACACATGCAAGTACCCTGAGGGCATTCCACTTCTTCTGTGTGCCTCTCTGGGGCCACCAGAAACAGCCTGTGTGTTTGGGTAGAGGTTTGTAAAAGCCCCACTCCCTTATCCAAATGTAGGCCATGGGTGGGGAACACAAACATTCTGTGGCTTTTGTTGAGTAAAGCTGAGGACAATGCAGTGCAGAGGCAAGACCCAGTTTTGCTCTGCCTGCTCATAATCACCTATACACCACACCCAGGCTAGGACTGGAAGATCAGAACTCCATCTGCATGATACCTAAGAAGGACAGGCTGTTATGATAGGAATTTTCCATGACTTGCAAACACAAAACAGAACAGGGGTCAAAATGTGTCACATTTCAGCTTCGGAGGGCTGGTTTAAATGTGCTAAAAGAAGAGATTTTTTTTTTCCATATTGTAAAACCACCCCCAAGGTCACACACATATAGCAATGTTCCTTAAACAACTAGTGATGAAATTTTGGGAGAAAGGGTTGTAAGAGAAAACACCTAGGGCTATCTTCCTCATTTGGTCATTCTGATTCAATTCCACGTTTCTCACTTTGTTCAGACAGCTTGGTGATGAAGCTCAGAGATAACCAGCTACATACAAAGCTAAGGCCAAGCAGACTGGTCAGGAAGGAGGAAGACCCACATGGGAGCAAAGACCATCTGTAGGGAACCTGGGTAAATGGCAGCGTGCTAGCTAGGAGATGAGCAGAGTCACTAGAGTCATTTCCTTCCCTAATCACGGTGACAATCCTCTGAGGAGGAAGGATTCTCAGATTCACTGTGCCTTGGAGGAAAGGGAGATTTAAATTCAAGCAACTGGAGAAAGTGAAGGGCTGTCAAGTAGAGAAACTAGACCTGGTCCCCAGGAGCATCTGACTTCATAGCCAGTTCAGCATCCACAGAACTTGGGAACAAAAGATGTGCTGAACGAACTTTAGTCCTGTTGATTATTTCAGAAAAGCACTGACGTCGTGAGCCAGATGGCAGTTGGTGGGTAATATAATGAGAGGGGGAAACAGAACAAACAGAATGGAGTGTTTGATGCAGGTTGGCACTGAGTGTCAGAGAGGAGTGGGGGATGTGGGACTGGGGAGTGCTTTCTGTCAAGACAGGAGAACTCTGCAAACATCTGGGTGCTGTTAGATGAGCATGAGACAGGAGCAGTGACTGTGCCCAGGGATCATGAAGTCCTCAGGTGGTGAGAGGGACAGCCAGGTGAGTAAGCTAGCAAGTGCCTTTCTCTTTGTATTTCCTCAATGCAGCAGAAAGTGAGGTTAGAATCCAAAGTGACGAGGCTGGAGGATGATGGGCTCCTGGGAGACAAGCAGGTGCTAGACCAGTACCAAGACAGGGCTAAAAGGAATGAGCACAAAAGACAGCTTGTGCAGACCCCCCAGCCTGAGTGTCCTAGAGACCTAGACAGGATCTGTACTGTCCCAGCTTGTCCTTGGCTTTTCTAGACACTTCTCGTGGTGAACACATCTGCATTGCTATGCTGTTGTGTTGTTAACACACCACTTCCATTTTTCCTGCTTTTTTTGCCTTTATGAGAAGCAAATTTTCTCTCAAGAAATGTTTTTATTTTTTCATTAGTACTAATCTTATTGGGCCTTCTGTCATCCGGCTGTATCAACAGAAAATGTGCACTGAGGTCTGCCATGTAGGCCACACATCAATGCAATCCACCTGCACAATGCTCTCCTGGTGTCTTGTCCTTGCACCTGTGGAACTGATGCTCCCAAGTCATCCTGAAAGCCCTTTGTATTTTCCACAGAATCCCATCAGTGAGTGTGTTTCTTTCTGTGGTGCCTGCTGTTCAACATTTAAAGTAGAAGAGAGTGTGGTTTCTCCATCCCAGAGATAATTCTGTTTTCTTTATTTATTTTGTTTAGTTTGTGTTTTTGTTTTATTTTTGTTTTCTGGCATAGGGTATAGAATCCAAGAGCTTGAATATGTTATGCAAGACTCTACCACTGAGCTACATCTCCAAAGATGCATGAAGTGGGAGGGTTTTCATTACAGAAACATAAGCAAATAGATAATATTTTAAATGCCAGGACAAAACATTACCCAGTAAACAAGTAAGGAATAGTATCAAGTAGAAAGTGCTGTATCTTTTATGGGGCATGAGATCTAGACATGCTCCCTTGTGTTGATCAGAGTTCTACTGATTTAACTTATGAAGAGGAAATGTTCATTTTGACTCATAGCCTTGGTGATTTCAGTTCTTGAACTATGGGCTCTGTTGCCTTAATCCATGGTGGAACAGTACAACAGGATAGGAGCACAGGGTGAAGAGGAATGATTCACCTAGTAGCTGGAAATTAAAAAGAAAAAATGAGCAAGAGACTAGAGTCTCAAAATCCACTGTGGTGTACCCCAAAATCTAAAACCTCACACTAAACCACACTTCCCAACTGTTCTGGGAGGAGTTATACACTGGCTTTGGGGGGCACATTCAAGATCCATACTCTGGCAATGGTTTTCATGTATGTAAAAAGCTGTGGTTGTATCTTTAAGGAGAGTGGAACTAGATAAACTAACCCCAGCATCTATCAACCAAGCAGCTTGGGAACATGTTTAGATCTGTGATCTGAGAGGTCTTTACACGACCACCCCAGCATCTCTTGTCTAAGCTATCTTGGAAAGATGCTTAGATCTGTGTTCTGAAAGGTCTTTTGAGGAAAGGAGCCACCTGGGAGACCTCCAAACATGTCTGGAGTTTTGAGGCTTGTGAAGGAAGAAACAGCTTTCAGGTGTGGCCAAGTGCTCATCTCTGACTCTGCCCCAGGGGCACCAGTGAGAAATTTCAGTGAGCTGTAGAGTAGACCACTGTAGCCATGCCTATTATTTAGTTGTTTTTCGGTGATGTTAGAATACATTGGCGTTAATAGAATTCTAGAATATTCAGCTATGTTATAGAATTGTCCTTTTACCTTTTCTGTTTTACTTGTGTTCTCGCCATTTGGATGGTCTAGTGTTAGAGATGTAAATGACTCTAATTCTCTATGTCCTTGCTTCCTTTAGCCTTTTGTGAATATACAACAGCCTTCCCCCCCCCTTTTTTGGTCTCTTTAACTGTTTTTTATTCAGGTACAAGAATCTGATTGCTATTTTTACAAAACCCTTTTCATCTTACATTTCAACTACTTGTGTCTCTATGTATAAAGCTGAGGTGTTGTAGATAACATTAATTGGGTAGCTTTATTTTATTTTACATTTGAAATGATTCTTGTTAAGAAAAAAGTATGTTGTGTGGGGGAACATCATGGCAGGGCAAGAGGCAGGAGGATGTTAAAGTCAGAAAATGTGCAGGAATACTGTAAAAACCTGTCTTATGGTGTGACATAGTCATGACATAGTACTCATGAACTCATAGTAGCTGAGGTTACCTGTACAAGATGGGGCCTCAGTCGTGGCCAGAGGCTCATGAGATACCTCCTACCCATCCCTGAGATGGTTGACAGTTGATGACTGATGAAGAGTAGAAGTCATTTTCTCCAATTGTGTAGCCATTGGTAAGTCACCCAAACTGCAATAAGCAATCCTCCCCTTGTATTTGTGCAATAAAACAAAACAAACAAAAAAATTAAATTCAGTGGGTCACCAAGAGAAACAAAACAGTATGTAAGATTTGACAGTAGAAGATAGATCCAATGGGAGGAAAAAGTCATTCATCTGTAGTAGAAGAAGGATTGGGGAGGGTGAAAATGACCAAAACACATTATATTCATGTATAAAATTGTCAAAGAAGGATACATTTTTAAAATAGAAACAAAAGCACAAATACAATACCAGACTGTCTATTGTCAATGAGGAAACCCATATTACTTGGGAAAATATATAAAATCTGAGAGTTATAGGCTGGAAAGCAAACCACTGAGCAAATGGAAGCTGCAAACTTGCTCTATCGGAGATGGTGTGGACTTAGGGAAAAATGTCAGAGGAGACAGTGGCCACTACTTAATAATGAAGATAACAACTAATCAAATAGGTTTGATAATATATATATATATATATATACATATATATATATATATATATGCACTGCATATTACAACACCCAGTTTCACAAGCACTAAAAGGCATAAAAAAAACACAGAGGTCCTTATGCAGTATTATTGGTAGACTACAGTTCCCTAGTCTGATAGTCAGTCTTCTAAACCAAAAATTGCCAAAGAAACTTCAGAGTTAAATTATGACATGGAACAGATTCTACCCAACATTGACACACATTCTTCTGAGCAATACATGGAACCATCCCTAAAATCTATCATATTACATGCCACAAAACAAACCTTAACAAATGCAAAACAAATTGAAACAATTCACCACATCTTACTTGATCCCAGTGGAATAAAGCTAGAAGTCAATTCTAACAGCAACTCTAGGAAATACAGACATGCTTGGCATTTGAGCAACACACTCATGAATGAACCATGAATCATTGAGGAAATTGGGGATAAAATTTGAAAATTCCTAAAATCTAATAAAAATGAAAGCTCTCTAGAACACCTGGAATACAACCAAGGCAAGTCCAAGAAGAAAGTTATACTACATAGAAAAAAACTAACAGCATTTCTTCCAAAATCTGAAAGGAGTCAAGAGTGCACTCTTCTTTCATTCATATCCAGTATAGTTCTCAGTGTCTCAATGAGAGCAGTTGGGACAAGAAAAAGTAGAGGGACACAAATAGTAAAGAAAGAAGTTAAACTTTCCTTATTTGCAGGTGATGTGATCCTATACTTTAAGACCTCATGAACTCTAACAGAACACTTTTGGACCTGGTAACATTTCCAGTAAGGTTTCTGGATGTGAAGCCATCCTTCAAAACCCAAAATTGTTATATAAACCAACAAATGAAGATGCTACGGAAGATATTAGGAAAAACATCGGCATTCATAATAGCTTAATAAATGTATCTAGGAATAAACCTAACAAAGGATGTGAAGGACCTCTATAATAAATAAACACTGACAATAGATAGTGAAAAAACCCTAGGTGAGGGAAAGTCCTGTACTCTAAATCAACATAAATAACACTGTAAAGGAGACTTTGCTATCAAAGGGAATCTCTGATAGAAAGTCAGTGCAGTCCCTCATATTGCTGCAATCCCACTGGGGCAGTTCCCTGTCATATACAGAAGACACACTCTCACAGCTCTTACAGTCTTTCCACCACCACCACCCCCATTCCCTTCCTCCTCCTTCCCTCCCTCTTTTGAGAAGTAACTGAGAAATACTGACCATAATGCAAAACTGCATCCTTCTTAGGGTTCCAGACCCTGTGCTTAGCTCACAGTTCCCTTGCAGCCCTAGTGTGCATAGCATCACCGATTCTTGCTTAGAATTTCTCTAAGACAGGGGAACCCCTTCACAGGTTTCTCTTACATGCTTGCTTCCATTCTCCCCAGGAGAATATAAGACCATAAATATTGTCTCTCTTTATTCCTGTCACCTCTTATTGTGCCTAGCACCACTAAGAGTGCAAATCAGTCAATGGCTTTGAATCATAAAATTTCTTGTGCCTTTAGAGAAAATACTATCTAATTTATAATGATGGAGAAAAGAATACATACTTGAGCATTCTATTATAGAGAATGTAGTAGGAATCCCAATCAATAAAGACAAATCCTTGTGCTTCTCCTCAACAAGACAGCTGTTCAGGGGCATAAGACTGAACTGGTCAAAACTCAAGAATTATTGAACCTGTTAAGATGGGGAAACGATTGGTTTAAGGATATAAAACTGCAGTTGGACAAGAGGCATGGACTCTCTGAAGTCTTGAGGTCTACTGAGAGCATGATAAATATGGTTGATAACAATATGCTATATTTTAAAAGTTGTGAGATAGTATACTTTAAGTGTTCTCAAAACAAAAATGATGAATATGTGTGATATAACATGTTAATTGGTTTAATTTAGCCATGCCATTGTGAACATACTGTATTGTGTATCATAATTGTGAATGACTTTATTTGTGAGCTAAATAAATGAATGGAAAAAAAGATGGAAGGATGAAGCTGGGTGTTGGTGGTGCACACCTTTAATCCCAGCACTTGGGAGGCAGAGGCAGGCAGATCTCTGTAAGATCGAGGCCAGCCTGGTCTCCAGAGCGAGTGCCAGGATAGGCGCCAAAGCTACACAGAGAAACCCTGTCTCGGAAAAAAAAAATGGAAGGATGAAGTAAAATAGGAGTTAAGCCTCAGGAGTGTTGATTCAATTTTTCAGGATGAAAAGTTGGGGAAGGGGTAAGCTACTTGAGACATGAGGAAGTCAGTATGGAAGCATAAAAACTAAAAATAAGTCTTCCATGTAACTCATCTGTGTCTCTCCCAGACATTTTCCCAAAGGTTGCCCAAGACAGCAAAGTGCAGAGATGTGCACACATCAATGTTTAATGCAGCACCACTCAACAATAGCTGAATCATACAACCAGCCTGTGCATCCAACAATAGAGGACAAGATGAGAAAGATACACAATGCTCAATGGAATATTTTTCAGCTGTACAAAAGAATGAAGCTTTGTTATGCTCATGGCCCAGGAACACAGACTTAGATTGCTCCAAATTCCATGCTTCAACATAGCTCCAGTAGCATGACGTTTGTATAATAGCAGAGAAAAGAATGTCATCAATCAAACCTTTTGCAAACACATTGATAGGTAAATCAGATTACAGCAAGGCAGAGAAATCTTTGTATAGGACTCAGATGCTAGCTGGTAACATTCTTTGAAAATCTCAACATTTTGAAAGTCCAAAGTCTGGTAACTGTGAACTGTAAAATGAAAACAATCCATATGCATCCAGCTTATGATAGCACAAAGTAACAGTTTTATTCCAGAGCAGAAGAATCATGCATCACAAGGCACAGCCCAATCAAAACAAAACCAAAGCCATTAGGGCAGATGCTGAATTTTGTTGCTATGTCCAATATCTGGGCCTATAATGTAATCTTGGCACCAAAGGGCCCACCACCTCCAGCTCTGCCACCTGTAGCACACACAGCTTGTCTCTTGGTCTTAGACTAGCTTCACTCTACACCTACAACTCTCCTTTAAAGAGATTTTATGGTCCTGGCATCTCTAATATTCTGGAGTCTCAACTGCAACCAAGGTTCTCCCATTATTGGTGTCCCCTCAGGCCTTTTTTATTGTTCCCAACCACATGACAGAGTCCCAGGCTTCAGCTGCTCTTCATAACCCCCTAAGTCTTGAATCTTTAGTGTCTAACAACCAGTACTGCATGGTCAATGCTTACTTTGCCATTTTATGCTGCAAGATCAAGATGTAGCCCAGCCCCCTGAATCATTACTGCATTATCCCCTGTGTATTGACACTAGGGTGGCACATTACTACTGTCCTGAGGAAGCACAGGTTTCACTTCAGTAGTACTCACATCTTTGACAATCACAACTGCTTCTTTAGCCTCAGCTTGATCACGGAGAGAATCTTGGTAAAGGCTTCACATGAACAGTTGCCACCCCGTGATAGAATTGATGTTTCTATCTAAAACCCCACAAGCCAAGCCCCAACTACCAGTTGTCTCTAAGCATTTTATCCTCTAAGCCCCATTTAACCATCCCATTAAGCTGTTTCCAGTATCCACTGGCTTTTCCAACCCAACATATCAATTGTTTCCACATTCCAACAAAATTATCCCAGTAATCCACAGTTGGGTTTATCACAGCTAGAGTTCCAATTTTTGTACTAAGGTTCTCCTGAGGAACACCAACAATTGAATTTTTATGTATTAAATGAGGATTTCTTAGGTTGGCTTACACAATGGTTGGAGTGGTCAAAACTGCCTATCTTTCTATCAGAGACGACAAGAACCCATGGTTGTTCAGTCCATGACGCCGGGTGCCTTATGAATCCCGATTTGACTCAGGAAGCCTGGAAGATTCTTGAGGGGAGCTGCTGCTCTTCAGTCTGTATGGAAGGCTTTAAGAAGCTGATTCCAGTATCAGTGAGTGAATCATCAGGTTCTTCAATCCACATTGGAAACCCAAAGAAGCTGGTTCTAATATCAGAGACAGAGTAAGCAGGAACAGAAGCAGGGTGGATGAACTTGTCGGTGGGAGTGGAGGTCAAATGAGCAAAGGAAGAACAACAACAAAAAGCTTTGCGTTTGTCCATGCCCTTTTCCTGGTCCACTACCAGAAGGAGCTGTTCACAGTTAGGATGGGTCCTCCCACAACCCACACCCATTAAGGTATCCTAGGCAATTCCTGCTCCCCCACAGGCATGCCCACAGGACAACCCAATGCAGGCAATTCTTCATCAACACTCTCATCTCAGGTGAGTCTAGGTGTGTAGCACTTATAATTAAAGCCAATCTTCACAGTGGTTCTCTTATTTACTCACAAAAGAAGAAAATGCTTACCCTTCAAGCTTAGTCAAGCTGTGTCCGCTCTTTCTCCCCCATTTTTCTGATAACTTTAAATTCTTAGTGGCACAAGAGGGAAAATGTCTCAAAAAAAGCCCCATACTCTCCTCTGTGGTTCAAGGTTTTTGACTTTGTGGCTTTGGGAAGTTTGTTTCCAGACAAGATAAAATATGACTATCTCTCTGTGTTTAGCTTGCCAGCAGGATGCTTGTTTCTAGCCAGCAGGAAGGTTGTCTTGCACTGTTTGGGTTTCTAACCAGTCTGGCTGACAGCAAGCAGGGCTGGTGAGTGTAAGCAAGGACAGTGGGCTTTAGATTAACTTTCATCATAAGCTGGATGCTGCCCTGTGGTGGCAAAACCTTACATCTGTGTTAGCTGTTGGTTCAACTGGAGTAGGGAAGGGCTGAAATTATCCACCTGCTTTTCTGGTTCCTTCTAGCTTCCATGGTGCCTTGAAGAGGTCTTAATTGTGACCCAGGAGACCTACTTTCCAGTGGTCCTCTGTTACCTAAGCAATAAAACTCACACACACAGCCTTGGTTTAACTTCCCAGAACAGAAACAAGATGAAGTCAGTTTAGTCAATTTTTAGTCTATATTGCTGTTTAAAACCAGGAATTATGTGGAATTAAGCTGGTGTGTGTATGACAGTGTATGTGGTGTTGTGTATTGTGCATGTATATGTGTGTATATGTATGTGCATGTGTGTGGGTGTGTGTTTACACATGTGTGTACACACATGAGATGAAGTGACATAAGTGAACAGAAGCTGCCTAAGTAATTCCTGCTATTTCTGGGTACCATCCATTATGAAAGATGCATTATGAATTGGCCAATGATGATACCAGCCTGTGGGGACCATTCTTAAAGCTCCTTAGCAACCTGGCCAGGACTATCTTAGCATCCTCCCATAAGGGATGGGTAATGACCAGAGCAAAGATGTTTAGTTCTAAGGAAGAGGCATTTGCTAGTTGTTTATTTATCTTGGAAATGAGCTATCTTGGCCTCAGATATGTGAATTACAGACAGAAAACAGGCAGGATACTGAAACAGCATGCTATATTAGGGAAAACATATGCTTTGGAATTAAGCCGTCCTGAAGATAGTTCCAGCTCTGGAACCAGCTAGACAGTCCTTCTGAATTGAATTCTGTTGTTAGTAACATGGGAATCACTAGATCTTGCCTGGATTTTAAAAGGATTAGAGATAATATTTGCCAAATGTTGGTTGGGCACATGATGAATACATGCTAAATGTTATCCATTTCTTTCAATGCGACATGGGAAAGGGACAAGAATTGTGACCCAATTTGTAGAACAGATACACTGAGATTTTGACAAAATTTCCTTGTGTGACTCTGCAGAGAAATTCTTGATATGTCACCATGTGGGGAACATTGTCTGTTATCAAAGGTAGCCAGTCCAGCAAGGAACCTTCCCCTTTGCAGTGAGTAGGCAATCATGTCTGTAGTCAGACTTTCTTTTTAGTCACAAGCACCGAATAATGACATGGTGACTTATTAATTATGAAAGCTTGGCCTTTAGCTTAGGCTCCTTCCCAACTACCTCTTATAACTCAAGTTGACCTGTTTCTATTAATCTATATTCTGCCACATGACTTTTAAACCTTTCTTCCATTCTATATGCTCCACTCCCTCCATGTCTCACACACCTGGATTCATCATGTGTTCCTCTGTCTGCCCAGAAGTCCTGTCTATTTTCTCCTGTCTAGTTATTGGCCATTCAGCTATTATTTATTTATTAGTAAGTTTATTAAACCAGTCACAGTGACACATTTTCACACAATATAAGCAAATATTCCACAACACATGTCAGATTGTGAAGTCACACTCCCACCAATAGGATGAAATGAAGTCACTACCTACAGGGATAAAAGACATGGACCATCTTGCTACAGAAAGTCATGACTCCTAAATCTCCATAGAAGTGCCTTTAGTATGGCAACTGAGTTGGAAATGAGGAACAAGGGACTTTGTTTTATGTGTGCACATAAGGTTATAAATGGCAAAAATGTATCAATTCCCTGGGTCAAAGAGAGGTGGACTTAGGGTGGTACGGGAAAAGCCCTCCTTTTCACCATCTAGCATGGGTATAAAAGCAAGATGGTGGCACACAGAAATTCATATGAGCTAGAATATCAGGGATCATCTTAGCCAACTTCCTCCTTTTACACTTAAAAACAATAGTAAGATGGGAAGGGGAAAATGATTGATTGAATGTTAGGATAAAAGTATATGTAAGTATAGCATTTACTTTTGAATCTAATCTCCCTCTACCCCAGTGCAAAGCTGACACCCACAAATGTACCCATTGGAAATAGGTCTAAAACCAACAAGCAATAGGGTTTTTACTGATTCTCCATAAATATGCTAATTATTTAGCAACATGAACATATAAGAGCTGCACTCAACTTCATGGCAGGCAGGGATGGGCAGTATATGGAAAGTAGCTTCTATAAATTCAGGTAACTGTAGTGAACATTGCAAAAAATTATGTTAGATGCTAAATAAACATTGGCTAACTGTTTCTATGAGCATTCAGAGATAAATCATAGCATTCTGATTCCCACACACACTGGTCCCATGTGTAGGGTCTCACACCATTAACCTACAAAAAAAGGTAGGAGGATCATAGAATAAGGATTTGTTGGTCAATCTTCTTAAGAGACTAATGACCTTGAACAATGACAAGGTGCTTTGAGTCTAGGTAATATTTTCATGGTAAAGTGATAATATCTGCCTCACTTGGCTATAGAGAGAATAAAGGGATTTAACGTGAGCAATGAAGACAAATAAATGTTTAGAAGTCTATACAAATGTTAATTTGTGCTTCTGTCTTCCCCTTTGAAACTGCACTTGGCCTGATAAAGCTTTCAAGAGAAAAGAGAGCTGAACCTCAGCTGAAAAAAAAATCCTCTTTCAGACAAAACACATGAATTATGATATGAAATGAAGAATAAGAGCAGGTAACTTTCAAAGGTACTCAACATTGAAGTGCCCCTTTTACTCTTGTGTTTCCCACTGTCATTTCATAGTTTCATTTAGCCTTTTCTCTCCACACATCCTCTTGGTGCCAATTCTCTCTCTGCTTTTCCTGTTACCTGTTTCAAGAAAAAAACTATGCAATAGACATGCAGGCTAGCTCACATCCTCAGCAGAAACCTCAAACTGGCCATTAAGAAACTCCTCCAGGAAAAGATGTTATGATGTGCATGTTATGGCTGAGTACCTTCCAACACTATGAGGACTAATATCATCTGTATCAGTGGTTCTCATCCTGCGGGTCTTGGTCCCTTCTGGATTATCACATTCATATATGCTGCATATCAGATAATTGCATTATGGTTCATAACAGTAGCAAAATTACAGTTATGAAGTAGCAATGAAATAATTTTATGGTTGGGGGGTCACCACACCATAAGGAACTGTGTTAAAGGTTGCAGCATTAGGGATCACTGATCTATATCACATAAAATGGGGCAGAAATAATGTATGAACCTGCTGAAAGTGGGTAGTGACATGAAATGTGGACTGTAGGGAAGAGCAAGGCCACTGCACTTGTCAACTCCCCAGTGGAGTACTGGAGGCACTGAATGAGATGCTATACATAAAATTCACTCTTAGCCTAGTGTATAGACTACCACAAGGAAATATGCATGAGCTATAATCATGATTACATGATTATAATGGAAAGTAGGCTCAGCAGTTAAGAACCACTTGATGATATTGAAGAGGACCCAAATTTGGTTCCCAGCACCCACCTGTTAGTTCCCAACTATCCAAACTCCAGCCCCAGGGATCAAACACCCTTTTCTGACCTCTGAAGTTATAGGCACTCATGGTGCACATACACATATGCAGCTAAAACACCCATACACATAAAATGAAGCTAAACAATAATAAACCCGGACAGCAATGATGATGGCATGAATAGTAATAACAGAAATGACATAATGAAACCTCACAAGGCTGAGTCTTGTGGTACTAAGTATATGGGCTGGAGAACTGCTCAAGATGGGGGTGCATCACAGCTGGAGTGCCATCTTCAGGGAGTCTGCCTGAAAACCTGGAGTACACATATGTGTGCATGCACACGCATGTAACACACATGCACACACATTCACAACACATGCATGCACATGCAAAACACACACACACACACACACACACACACACACTGCATCAGTATCTTTGGTTCAGCCATCTGCATGTACAGCGAATCTGGGAAGCATAGTGCTAGGCAAGACCAAAAGAGAAGTGACCATCATGTACTGGAAGTAAACAAATAAATGCTTCTGGATAGGACAGGATTTCACCAGATTGTAGCCATAACAACACCTCAAACATTAGTGAGGACCCCAAAATACAAGTTCGTTTTGTTTGTTTCTCATTAGAAGAAATCTGGATCCTGATGTCTGTTTCAGCATCAATTACTTATGGTCCAAGGTACAAGGAAAACAAGGCTGTACACAGACACCTACGCAGATAATTGTGGATTCTCCAGGAAGGCTTGCATACTCTGGTGGGAACTAGCATCTTTCAAATGACCAGCATTTCCAGGCAACCGCTGTTATAAAAAGCAGAACAGGAAAAGATCCACTGGAAGGAGACTAATGGATTCTATTGTAACCATGAATGTAGTAGACTGATGCCTCTCCACACACCATGCACTTCCAAGAGACTGAGACAGCCACTATTTTGGTTTGTAGTGAAGGGCCTCTTGTGTACTTTCTATTTTCTCACACGGAATTGTAAAAAGAAACATGCTTAATGGAAACATTCATAAAATTAATCATTTCTCCTGTCTCATCCAAAACTTAAGTGCAGACACACTATGGCTTTGCTACAGGAGAGCAGACACTCATGGCATGGCTTGATTTACAACAGGTGCCAGCATTGTGAACACAGAGAAAGAAAGTATGATCTTGGTTCTATTTTATAAAAGTAGTTTTGCCTTCTTGGATATCTGTGGAAAGATCTCAAGTATTCTAAAATTCTTCAGACCATGCTAGAAAAACCCTGGAACTGAACATTGGAGGCAAGTCTTTGACAGGAACACACATCTTCATCTCTACCTACTCCCAAGTCCTGTCATGCTCTTGCACGACTGACTGACTTTTCTACCAGGCTGTTCAGGACAGTCCAGGTTCCTAGCTGCTCCTGGGACTGCACTCCTGGAGAGGAGAGCAGGGAGTCTCCCGTCCTGCAAAACTCAATGGCTCAGGACCTGCTGTGCTTTCATTTCCCCACAATAGACTTTTTAAGGGACGCTTGGCTGCCTGAGCCATTAAAGGAAAGAGCACACAAGAGGGCTTTGAGCTAACATGCCTAACACACATTAGTGTTCCATTCCAAATCCCGCTCTTCTGCTCTCTTTTTGCCTGACTTGGGTTTTTACTCCCATTTTCAGAACCATGTAAAAAGCATTCATTTTTAGATTATAAAATGAAGGCCTTAAAGTTGAGTGTATAGTAAGTTACCAAAATTGAAATTAAAATGACACATTCATGTCAAGGAGAATTAAAACATGGAAATGAGCCAAATGGGTGGCAAATTCTACCTTGGAGCCCTCAGAAGTGCTTCATCCTCACTCTGGCACATGCTGTTGCTCCTCTGAAGATCTGTGGGGACTTCCAGTGCTGTTGCTGCAGCACTCTGTCCACTAAAGCTTCTCCACAGCATTCTCATCACCCACTACACAAAAGCCTGCTCCCAGGCTCTTCAGGAGGTTGCACAAAAATTGATTCCTTTGCTTTCCCTTTTATAGGTTCATCTGATTCTGATTTTTAGTGACTAAAATCCCTCAAAGTTGTGAAAGGAGTTTTCTCTGCTGCACTTGACTAGGAACCTGGACACTTAGCATTGGATAAGGTGCTTGCTAGTGTTTAGTGACCTGTTTCTTACTACATTAATGATGGAGTTCTTTATTTCTAGTTTACTGATTCTGAGAGAATCTGGAATGAAATTGGAACTCCCTCAATGAATGCTTTGTTTATCTACCAATAGCACACACCCACTTAACTTCTAGTATCCTCCAAAGCGTCTCCATCTTGCTGGAGTCCTTTAGAGCAATTTAAGAGGTACAGCCACTGTCTCCTATTAAACATCTGAAATGACTTCTCAAAAGCCCATAGCCTTCTTCCCTAGAGGTGACTCCTTCATCACATTGGTTTGTTTCTTGGATTTTTTTTGTATGTTTATTTGCTTCTGCAATGCCAGTGTTAGAACCCAGCATGATCCAGGCTCTGAGCTACAACTCAGCCTGTGATGCCTGGTTTTCATTATCACCCTGGCCCAACATAGAATCACCCAAGAGCAGAGTCTCAGTGAGGAACCATCTATATCACTTTGACACCTGGTCTTAATTAAATAGATGTGGGGAGACCCAGTCCATGGTGAGCATCACCGTTCCCTAAGCAGGGGGTCCTGAAATGCATAAGAATGGAGAAATCAAACTTCATGCAACCAAGCCAGCAGGTGAGCATGCCTTCATTGTTCTCTGCTCTTGACCATAGCTGTGATGGGACCAACTGTTTGGTTTCCCTGCCTTGGCTTACCCATATGTTGGGTCAAGCTGGAATTATGAGCTGAAATAAAACTTTCTCCCAAAGATACTTTTGGTTGAGGTGCATTACCACAACACCAGGAGTGAAACTACCGCACAAGCTGCCTTTCATGTGCTGTGAAAATGCCCTTTATACTTTCCCTCTATTCTGATTTTCTTCCCATGCATCAAGTATTAAAATTTGATGTGTATATGCAATGTGTCTCGATCATATTTTGCTTCCCCCTCTCCCTCCAGTTATTCCTGTCCACTAACATATCTCTCACCTCCCTCCCAACTCCATGCCTTTATTCTATTCTTCCCTCATACATTACATCCCTTCTGCAATTCCCCTTATCTCTCCTTCCAGAACTCCTCCCCACATCCCTTCTCCCCTAGACCAATTCTTCCTTCATTTCCCTTCAAAAAAGAGCGGGCTTCCCATGGATATCAACCGAACAAGTCATAACAAGTTACAATAAGACTAGGCACAAGCACTCAAATCAAGGCTGGTTAAGGCAACCCAAAGGAGGAAAGGGGTCCCAAGAGTAGGCAAAAGAGTCAGAGACACCCCTATTTCTACTATTAGGAGTCCCACAAAAACACCCAGCTTCACAACCATAATGTACATGAAGAGGACCTAGCTCAGACCCATACAGAGTCCATGAGTGTCACTTCAGTCTCTGTGAGCCCCTTTAAGCCCTGCTCAGTTGATTCTGTGGGGTGTGTTCTCATGGTGTCTTTAACCTCTGTGGCTCTGCCTAGTGTTTGTCTGTGAGTCTCTGCATCTGTGCCCATCAGTTGCTGGATGATTCCTCTCTGATGACAATTGGGATAGGCACCAGTCTATGAGTTTAACAGAATATCACTAGTAATCTTTTCATTGAATTTTTCTCAGTTGTGTTTGGTTCTACCCTAGGCCTCTGGGCTGTTCAGCCTCTGGTTCCTGGACAACCAGGCAATTTCAGGCATGGGTTCCTTCTTGTGGCATGGGACTCAAGTTGGACCAGCCATTGGTTGGCCATTCCCACAAGTTATGTGTCACCATTGCCCCAGCACATCTTGGAGGCAGGACAGGTTGGAGGTTGGAGGTTTTGTGATTCCAGTCCACTTCTGGAAACCTTGCCTGGTTATAGATATCCAATTCAGGCTCCATATTCCCCTTTACTAGGAGTCTTCCTAGGAACACTCTCATAGATTCCAGGGAGTTTCCACTTACTAGGTTTCTACATTGCTCCTCAAATGCCCCCCCCATTGCAGTTATCTCTCCCAGTACTCTCCTTGTCCATCCCTCCCCAACCTGGTCACTCATGTTCCTATCCCCAACTGCCTCCTGTCCACCCTCAAGATCTATTCCCCTTCTCAGGAAGATCCCTGGAGCTCTCCTTGTTACTTTGCCTCTTTGCATCTGTGGATTGTAGCATGGTTTATCTTTTACTTAACAGCTAATGTCCACTTATAAGTGAGTACATACCAAATTTGTCATTCCGTGTCTAGGTTACCTCACTTAGATGATATTTTTGTTCCTTCCATGTGCCTGCAAATTCCATGATGTCATTGTTTTTAACAGGTGAGTAATACTCCATTGTGTAAATGTACCACATTTTTTTTTATCCATTCTTCAGATGAGGGACATCTTGGTTGTTTCCAGGTTCTAGCTATTATGAATAAAGCTGCTATGAACATAATTGTGTAAGTGTCCTTGAAATAGGATGGAACATACTTTGGGTATATGCCCAAGAGTGGTATAGCTGAATCTTCAGGTAGATTGATGCCCAATTTTCTGAGGACCCACCATATTGATTGTCATAGTGGCCGTATAAGTTTGCACTCCCACCAGCAATGGAGGAGCTTTCCTCTTGCTCCACATCCTCTCCAGCAGGAGCTGTCACTTGTAGTTTGGATCTTAGCCATTCTGAAGGGTGTAAGATGGAATCTCAAAGTAGTTTTGATTTGCATTTCCCTGATGGCTAAGGATGTTGAACATTTCTTTAAGTATTTCTCAGGCATTTGAGATTCCTTTGTTGAGAATTCTCTGTTTAGATATGTACCTCATTTTTAATTGGATTATTGGGTTTGTTGAGTTCTTTCTATATTTTGGATATTAGCCCTCTGTCAGATGTGGAGTTGGCAAAAAAAAAAAAAAATCTTTATCTGTTCTGTAAGCTGCTGTTTTGCCCTATTGACATTGTCTTTTGCCTTACAGAAGCTTTTCAATTTCATGAGGTCACATTTATTAATTGTCAATCTTTTTAAAATAATCCTTCTAGTTCCTGTTAGTGCTGCCTATATGTTCATGTATGAATGTTTAATTTTTCCCAACATAATATTTTTATTGATTATTTGGGAGTTTACATAATGTACCCTAATCGCATTCACTACTTCATCTTTCCAGGTCCACCCCGACCTGTGTGACCTCCCCTACAAACAAAGAAACAAAAAACAAAAAACCAATATTTGTGTTGCCCATAGAATATAGTGAAACTCCCAGTCAACAGCCCCTTAAAGAAATTTGAGTCCTTCCCCACCAAAACCATAAATATAATCAAATTTCATTAGGAACTATTAGTAGAGATATTATGAAAATATGTATAAACGTAAAACTGTATGCAACCATATGTATATAAATGCTATCTATATAAATCTGCCTTATTTGTTCTTTTGAACAAATATTTGTACATTTGAATTTTTCTTAATCGGACAGGGCTTATCAGTTTTATTTGCTAAGTGCCTCTACTTTCCATTGATTTTAGACTTTTTCTCTGATTTCATCTTTTTGATTCCTTTTTCCTCTGAGGACAGTAGCTAACCACTGAAGATTAAACAGGGATATAGGCTGAGGAACTCTGAAAAAAATCACCCTTCAAGAGATGGCTGCCACCTCCAGGCCCCAGGTATCCAGCTAGGGAGATTTCAGGGCCTGGGGAGTGGGACCATACAGATAACAGATCTGGCTAGAATTTAATGCAGGACCTGGTGGGCAATGAGACTCATTCCTGGTTTAGGTTGTTTCAGCATGGATAAGCTTTTTCTAGGAGGGACAACAAACAGCTGGTGCATTTCCGAATGAAGACAGGACAGACACAAGTATCTGTGAGACCAGAGCCCCCTGTCTTAGTCAGGCCTTCCATTGCTGTGACAAAACACTGTGACCAAAAGCAAGCTGGGGGAGGAAAGGGTTTATTTGGCTTATAATTCCACGTCATAGTTCATCATTGAAGGAAGCCATGGCAGGGACTTGGGCAGGACAGGAACCTAGAAACAGGATGCTGCAAAGGCCATGGAGTGTTACTACTTAACTGTTTGTTCCCCATGGCTTGTTCAGCTTGTGTTCTTATAGAAGCCAGTACCACCTGCCCAGAGATGGCCCCACCCACAATGGGCTGGGCCCTCCCCCATCAGTCACTAATTAAGAAAATACCCAAAAGGCTTGCCAACAGCCCAATCTCATGGAGGTATTTCTTAACTGAGGCTCCCTCCTCTTTTCAGAAGACTTCAGGCTGTATCAAGTTGACATAAAAGTATCCAGAACACTAGCCAAGACCTGGCATGAAGACAAAATCTCTACATAAAGATAGGCAGCAGATCTTATCAGAGTCATCATCTGTGCATGCATATCTCCTGGGGTATCCACACAGACAAGATGGAGGATGCCCTGGGAATCATTGCACTGGGACTCCAGTCAGTGAGTGAAACACCTGAGGACAGGGAACATGGATGGATCCAGGGTGGAGATCTAGGCATGGAAATGAGGCCAACTTGATGAGGGCAGGAGGGAGGCCATGAGTCAGGTGTTCAGGAGTGATAGGAATCTCCCTAGCAGCATAGGCCTACAACACAGACTAGTTTCACTTTAGTTGCAGTGATAATGGTGTCTGTGCCCAGGCCTTATCCCAGAAAGGTGGCCTGGTAGTAAACCTGAATAAAAAGACACTGAAATTACAATTGAAAGGGAATATGACAGGCCCAAGGGACATGCATCAGACTCTCTTCCTGCCTTCTTTCCCTCCCTCCATAATTCCATCTCTCCTTCCCTTCCTCTCTTCTTTCCTCCCTTTCCCCTCCTTCCCTCTTTCCTTCCCTCAGTCCCTCCATCTCCCCCTTCCTCCATTTATTCCTTTCTTCCTTTCTTTGCCCATCCTTATCTTCTGCCCTTGCCATCAGATAGATTTGATGCCCTATTCTAAGTTGCCTCTCAATGCAAAGGAAATGATCAAGCTCTGGTTAGTACACACCTGGGTAGAATGCCCAAACATGCACTTGATTACAACGGGGCAAGGATACACAGATTCACATCCAGACATGAACCTGCTTCTGAACAGTGGATCTGCTTCTAGGAAGACATGGGAGGCACTGCTTAGGCCTGCAGCCCTGCACTAGCATCACAGCCTGTAGCAGGGCAGGATGCAAAGTTGAGGTTGATGAGGTCTTTGTCTTTGTCACCTGTAATGGCAGAACACCTGGCTCTGCAGCTGAAGATGAGCCTGGTATTCCACATCCCAGTGTTGAGAGCTCATCCAGATGTTGAGAGAAAGTCTCCAGTACAAGCTCTCTACATCTTAAAGGGACTGCAGAAGGGAAATCTGGGATGAACAGCATGAGGGCAGGGGAATTGTTGGACGAAATCTGCTTCAGTGAGTTCAGGAAGAATATGAATAGCTGTGACAGTGTTTCCCATTAAAGCAGACTCCGTGTCAAGTGAAGTAACTGCAAGAGTTGGCTGCACACACTCTTGGAGACTCAGCTGCCTGCATGGTCACATGGCAGTCACAGAAGCTGCAAACCAGCTCCAATTAACCTGTAAAAGAAGGAAAAGGCACCCAGAGCATCACACATTATTGTTTCTCTGAGGCAAATGTTCCTATTGTGTTTTCCCATCCTATGACTTTGGGATGACGCATGCTGAGCTTCTGCCATAGAAGAATACTAGGAGCTTCAGACTTGGTGCCACCCTTTGTCTCCAGGCCTTTAGGAAGACTGGATGAGCATGTAAAGTTCTCCAGCACTGATCTCGACTGTGGCTTTGGGAACATGAATGAAACCCTGATATTGACCTTCACTGACTCTACACAGCACATGGTGCCTTGTACTGAAGTTATCAGGAGATGGTTTTGGCTCAGTTGAGGGTAACATTTATATGAATGCACCCAAAACTGTGCCTGGGCTATTTCATGGAGACATAAAATTAGAATCCCTTTCACCTTCCCTATTAAAATCTACTCAATACCCAGACAACACAGCACAACCCCTCAGTGTGGACTCAGCACACAAATGATCACCTGGTCTTCAGGAGACCATATGCAATGCTCTATAGACTGCTAATTCCCTAGTGTGTTTATTTAGTCAGTTAGGAAAATGGAAGGACCCACTTCAAGCTTACTTATTCACTCAAAAATACCCATTAATTGTCTATTTGTATGACATATCATTATAGTCCTTGGTAGAGGAAATAAGCATACTGCTGCTTATACACTCAGGATACTCTGGTCACATGTGCCATTAAACACAGATGAAAGTGACTCAAGTAATCAATACCATGTAACAACCACAATAGCCAAAGAAGTCCCTGGGAATGCTTTTATTTATTGCCATTGATGCCATCTGGGACTCAGTTTCTCCTCCATCTCTACTCTGCCTTCTACAGCATCACACTTGTGGTGAGGCTGGCTATTGTTCAAGCCATAAGATGGCTACCAAAACTACCTGCTTTCTCCTTATGTACGAGCCTGAGGGGCCAGTCAGTCCCCCTTGGTGCGCTGCTAGTTCTGAGTCCCACACATTCCTGGGTTCTCTGATGTACATAGCACCTCACTCATTAGTAACTTAGCTCAGGGCAACACACCCTTCTTTAAACCTTGAACATGCTCAGCCAAGGAACACTGGAACCCAGATTTGAAGCCTAGAGTAGACTGCAGGAAGAGAAGAGGGTATGGGGTGGGAAAGACAGGCATACAACAGCCTCTTTGAGGTTCTCATGAACTTGTAGTCAGGTCTGGAAATTTGAGAAAGAAGGCTTTAAAATAAAGTTAAAATTCATTTATTCTGTTGTTTTTTTTTCTTTTTTGAGAAAAATGTGTATCCAGGAAGAATGTGTAGGACTTCCCATCTCACTATGCTGTCACTTAACACAGTGAACAGCTAATCTATTCAGTAAGTGCTAGTCACAGCAGGACAAAGAGAAAAGTGCGAAATTAGTGTCACCTTGCTTATAAACCAGCAGCACAATTCATAAGCTATGCTATTCACTTACAGAATGACAAATGGTGAAATGATATACAAGGCAAGAGGCTGGTCCACAGAGCAGCAGGCATCGATTTTTTTCTGGGAGTCTGGGTCATGCATTTTGACGTACCTAAGCAGCACCTGGAGTGAAGCTGTTGAGTGCAGAGAGTGTGACTCAGGGTTTGAGATGGTGTTCAGAGTTCTAATTTCTCCTCCTCCTCTTTCTTCTCCTTCTCTACCACCTCCTCAGGTTTTTAAAAGCCAAGGACTTAACCATTATGGTGCCACAGAAAGCTTGTTGTTGAAGAAAAGTTTTGTTGAAGAGGTTTAATGGAAAAGTCAACAAAGGTCACAGAGAAGTTTTATGGGGGATGACAGTAATTCCTAGGAGCCCACAGGAGTGTATCTGTCCTGACTTCTTTATTTTTCACTCCAGCTTGCCCACCAGTATTGTGCTGCCTTGTCTAGGAGAGTTAAAGGGATGAGTCTAGTGAGGCTACTTTTCAGATTTGGATGAAGTAGAGACATGCTGGAAACAATAACTCATTGTGATGAATGCTCTATGAGATATGAATATAGCCTAGAAGGCATAAAAAGAAATTGTTGTTCGAAAGCCCTTTATTAATGACCACAATGTACAGAAAAATTGACAGAATATTATTCTTTAATCAAAAGAAAGTGTGAGTGGACAAGAAAACCAAGCCCATAGAGATCTCTCATGTAGAATGTTAACCTATCTCTCCCTACGTGGATATGAAATAAGGGATAAGAAGCTGGGGCTCCATCACCATCTTCCTTCTCAGGATCTGCATGACCTTAGATGAAATCCCATCCCTTCTTCACAGCAACTTTCTCATTGTTAAGAATGAGTGAAACCAGAAAGTCTCCTGTGTCCTTTGTTCCTGCTACACAACATTGCTGTGCATATCACTAGGAAAACTGTACATAAATTTACTCTCTGAACTGTCAGAATAAGTATGGCTAAAAACAGAATGCATATGTATTCCATGTCAAAGTAATGGCACTGGCTGTTTCCTAATTATCTACTCAACCAGTGTAATCCAACAGCCATGGTTAAATTTATGTTGAGAACACTGCATGCATTGGGCTGATCAGGCTGTAGTAAATTAAAATTTACAGATGCCCTTTATATTAATTTAAAGGCCTCCCTCTGACACTTGCAACAGAAATGTTATCAGCATATGAATGAGGCCATTAACACAACAAAAGTTGTGTTACATAATGTCAAAGTGCTGTGCTATGTGTCTGACCTTGTAAACACTGCACTTGTATCTAAGCAGAAATTCATGGTTATTGCCTCTGGCTCTAGGCCAGATCTAAAGACTCAGAGTGAGAGGCCAGAATGCATCTCTTCCGTCACTTTCATGAGGAACACAGGCAGTCAGTCCTGACACAGGTGAGTTACGCCCCATTAGAGGTCATCCATTGGTCGTTTAAAGGTCATCACTCCACTATAGAATGATCGTTAGTTTTGAAATAAAAGCTAACAAGGAATTCACAAGACAAGAATTCTCTGAAGTACATTTCAAATAATGTTCTATCTTGAACTTAACATATACCAAAAATATTTAGAGATATTTTAAATCACATAAATAACAATAATGCTACCATTTAACCCCTATAAAATGGTGTAACTTGTGCTAGCAGCTTTACTGAAATTCTTTCTAAGTTTTATAATTAACCTGAAAAATAGGTCTCACCTCCTATGTAGCTGAAGGCTGAGGAGTCAAGTTCTCTGTTAAATGTCAACCCAAAAGTCTGCATCTGTACCCATTTCACTGAGATTTGGATGTCAACACGCTGCACAAACAAACATTACCACATCTTGTTTAACAGCTTGGAGCTCACCAGAATTGCTTAGAACAGTTTGTGAGGGATCCATATCTAGGCTTCCCTATGAGTAAGACTGTATTTTCTTCCCTTGCACTTTGAGATGATAAGAGTTATTGGTCAATACTGTTGGACTGTAGCTACAAGAGTGATCCCACACATTTTCAAATAAAGAGTCCTAGTTTTTCCAAGGAACTCTCAAAAATAATTGCTACTTCTGGATTGGATAACGAATGCTTTATAATGCCAACCAAACCATTTAAGACAGATAGACTACTTTTACAAAGTATTATTCCATACAAAACTCCATTGGTTATCTTGAATTAGAAACATCTTCCAAGCAACTTGGATTAAAATAAGTAGGTTCATAACTCATTGAGAAGCTACATATAAGTGAAAGGAAAGGAACTGTGAATTGTAGAGACCTGCAGTGCCCCTGCCACACCCTCAGGGTCCAGATTTCTAAACATATGGACTTTCAAAAATAAGTCTATGATAAAGTATTTGCATAAATAAATAAATAAATAAATAAATAAACAAGCTGGCATGTGGCTTGATGGTAGCTAGCATGTGAAAGAAAGGTTGTGTGTGTGTGTATGTGTGTATATGTCTGAGTTTACATGCACACACATGCATATATGTGTGACTGAATTAAGAATATTTTTGCATTCAAGAGACAGAAGAGAGAATCTCAGCTATTGAAGACTCGCTAGAGGATATACATTCATCAACCAAAGAAAACCTCAAGACCAACAAATCCCTAACACAAAATATACAGGAAATATGGGACACCGTGAAAAGACCAAACCTAAGAATAATAGGTGTAGAAGAAGGTGAAGAAACACTGCTCAAAGGTACAGAAAACATATTCAACAAAATCATAGAAGAAAACTTCCCCAACCTACAGAAAGATATGCCTATGAAAGTACAAGAAGCTTATAGGACACCAAACAGACTGGACCACAAAAAGAAGTCCCCCCGACACATAATAATCAAAACTCCAAATCTACAGAATAAAGAAAAAATATTAAGAGCTGCAAAGGAAAAAGGCCAAGTAACATATAAAGGCAAACCAATCAGAATCACACCCGACTTCTCAATGGAAACTATGAAAGCCAGAAGGTCTTGGATAGATACACTACAAGCACTAAGGGAGCATGGATGTCAACCCAGACTACTGTACCCAGCAAAACTTTCAATCACTATAGATGGAGAAAACAAGATTTTCCATGACAAAAACAGATTTAAACAATACATATCCACAAATCCAGCACTACAGAAGGTTCTGGAAGGAAAACTCCAACTCAAGGAACATAACTACATGCACAAAAACACAGGCAATAGATAATCTAATATTGCCAAACACAAAAAGAAGCAGGAGAGCAAAATCCACACACAATGACACCACCAACAATAAATCCAAACCAAGCAAGAACCAACGAACAATGGACATTAATATCCCTAAATGTCAATGGCCTTAACTTACCCGTAAAAAGATATAGGCTAACAGAATGGATACGAAGACAGAATCCATCTTTCTGCTGTTTACAAGAAACACACCTCAACTTCAAAGACAGGCGATACCTCAGAGTAAAAGGATGGGAAAAGATTTTCCAATCAAATGGCCTCAAGAAACAAGCAGGTGTAGCAATCCTAATATCTAACAAAATGGACTTTAAACTAAAATCAATCAAAAGAGATGAAGAAGGGCATTTCATACTCATCACAGGAAAAGTCCATCAAGATGAAATCTCAATCCTGAACATCTATGCTCCAAATACGAAGGCACCCACATTTGTGAAAGAAACATTACTAAAGCTCAAACCACACATAAAACCACACACACTTATAGTAGGAGACTTCAACACCCCCCTTACACCACTAGACAGGACCACCAGACAAAAACTTAACAAAGAAACAGAGGATCTGAAAGAAGTCATGGCCCAACTGGGGTTAACGGATATCTATAGAGCATTCCATCCAAACTCAAAAGAATATACCTTCTTCTCAGCACCACATGGCACCTTCTCCAAAATTGACCACATAGTAGGCAACAAAGCAAACCTCCACAATTACAAAAGAATTGAAATAACCCCCTGTATCTTATCAGACCACCATGCATTAAAGCTAGAATTCAGCAACAATACAAATGGCAGGAAACCTGCAAACTTTTGGAAAATGAATAACACCCAATTGCACCATTCCTGGGTTGAGGAAGAAATAAAAAAACAAATTAAAGACTTCCTAGATTCTAATGAAAATGCAGACACAACATACCCAAATTTATGGGACACTCTGAAAGCAGTCCTAAGAGGGAAGTTCATAGCACTAAGTGCCCACATGAAGAAACTAGAAAAAAGTCACATTAGAGAACTGACAGAACAACTGAAAACACTAGAGCAAAAAGAAGCAAACTCACCAAGGAGGAGTAGACGCCAGGAAATAATCAACCTGAGAGCTGAAATCAATAAAGTAGAAACTAGGAAAACATTACAAAGAATCAATGAAACAAAGAGTTGGTTCTTTGAGAAGATCAACAAGATAGACAAACCTCTAGCCAAACTAACCAAAAGGCAGAGAGAGAGCACACTAATTAACAAAATCAGAAACGAAAAGGGGGATATAACAATGGACACTGTGGAAATCCAGAGAATCTTTAGGTCATACTTTGAAAATCTGTACTCCACAAAATTCGAAAATCTAATGGAAATGGACAGTTTCCTGGATAAATATCACTTACCAAAATTAAATCAAGATCAGATAAACAATTTAAATCGACCCATAACCCCTAATGAAATAGAAGCAGTCATCAAAAGCCTCCCAACCAAAAAAAGCCCAGGACCAGATGGCTTCACTGCAGAATTCTACCAGAAATTCAAACAAGAGCTGATACCAATACTCCTCAAACTGTTCCGCACAATAGAAGCAGATGGGATATTGCCAAACTCCTTCTATGAGGCTACAATCACTTTGATACCCAAGCCACACAAAGATAAGAATAAGAAAGAGAACTACAGACCAATATCTCTCATGAACATTGATGCTAAAATACTCAATAAAATATTGGCTAATCGAATCCAAGAACATATCAGAAAAATCATCCACCACGATCAAGTGGGCTTCATCCCAGGGATGCAAGGATGGTTCAATATACGAAAAACCATCAATGTAATCCACCATATAAACAAACTGAAAAAGAAAAACCACATGATCATCTCACTAGATGCTGAAAAGGCCTTTGACAAAATCCAACATCCCTTCATGATAAAGATCTTGGAGAGAACAGGAATAACAGGAACATATCTAAACATGATAAATGCGATATACACCAAACCAATAGCCAACATCAAACTAAATGGAGAGAAACTCAAAGCATTTCCTCTAAAATCAGGAACAAGACAAGGATGTCCACTCTCTCCATATCTCTTCAATATTGTTCTTGAAGTTCTAGCTAGAGCAATAAGACAAGATCAGGATATCAAAGGGATACAAATTGGAAAGGACGAAGTCAAACTTTCACTATTTGCAGATGACATGATAGTCTACATAAGTGACCCGAAAAACTCTACCAGGAAACTCCTACAGCTGATAAACACCTTCAGCAAGGTAGCAGGATACAAAATTAACTTAAATAAATCTGTAGCCCTACTGTATACAGATGATAAACTCAATGAGAAAGAAATCATGGAAACATCACCTTTCACAATATCCACAAGCAACATTAAATATCTGGGGGTAACACTAACCAAAAAAGTGAAAGACCTGTACAATAAGAACTTTGAGACTTTAAAGAAAGAAATTAAAGAAGATACCAGAAAGTGGAAAGATCTCCCGTGCTCTTGGATAGGCAGAATTAACATAGTAAAAATGGCAATTCTACCAAAAGCAATCTACAGATTTAATGCAATCCCCATCAAAATCCCAACACAGTTTTTCACAGACATTGAAAGAACAATACTCAACTTTATATGGAAAAATAAAAAACCTAGGATAGCCAAAACAACTCTTTACAATAAAAGATCCTCTGGAGGCATCACCATCCCTGACTTCAAGGTCTACTATAGAGCCATAGTTCTGAAAACAGCTTGGTATTGGCACAAGAATAGACAGATAGACCAATGGAATCGAATTGAAGACCCAGATATTAACCCACGCACCTACGAACACCTTATTTTTGACAAAGGTGCTAAATCCATACAATGGAAAAAAGATAGCATCTTCAACAAATGGTGCTGGCACAATTGGATTCGAACATGCAGAAAATTGCAGATAGATCCATACTTGTCACCATGCACGAAACTTAAGTGCAAATGGATCAAAGATCTCTCCATAAACCCAGCCACACTGAATCTTTTAGAAGAGAAAGTGGGAACAACCCTTGAACAAATTGGCACAGGAGAACGATTCCTGAACATCACGCCAGAAGCACAGACACTGAGGTCTGCAATTAATAAATGGGACCTCCTGAAACTGAGAAGCTTCTGTAAGGCAAAGGACACAGTCAGTAAGACAAAACGACCACCCACAGAATGGGAAAAAATCTTCACCAGCCCCACATCTGACAGAGGTCTGATTTCCAAAATATACAAGGAGCTCAAGAAGCTAGCCACCAAAACACCATACAATGAAATTAAAAAGTGGGGTGCAGAACTAAACAGAGATTTTTCAACAGAGGAATCTGAAATGGCTGAAAGACACTTAAGAAAGTGTTCAAAATCCTTGGCCATCAGAGAAATGCAACTCAAAACAACTCTGAGATACCACCTCACACCTGTCAGAATGGCTAAAATCAAAAATACCAATGACAACCTATGCTGGAGAGGATGTGGAGAAGAAGGAACACTCCTCCATTGCTGGTGGGAGTGTGAACTTGTAAGACCACTTTGGAAATCAGTATGGCGGTTGCTCAGAAAAATGGGAATCAATCTACCTCAAGATCCAGCCATTCCTCTCTTGGGTATATACCCAAATACTGCTTGTCCATACAACAAGGACATATGTTCAACCATGTTCATAGCAGCATTGTTTGTAATAGCCAGAACCTGGAAACAACCTAGATGCCCCTCAACTGAAGAATGGAAAGAGAAAATGTGGTACATTTATACAATGGAGTACTACTCAGCAGAAAAAAGCAATGGAATCTTGAAATTCGCAGGCAAATGGATGGAACTAGAAGAAACCATCCTGAGTGAGGTAACCCAATCACAAAAAGACAAACATGGTATGTACTCACTCATATATGATTTTTAGACATAGAGCAAAGGTTTACCAGCCTATAATCCTCTACCCCAAGGAAACTAGAAATCATGAATGACTCTAAGGGATAAATGGACCCCAGGAATGGGAAATGGCATGAACTCCCGAGCTAATTGAGAGCATGAGGGTAGGGAAGTGGGTGCTGCCACAATAAGAGCACAAGATGAAGAGTAGAGGAGAAGAAATGGAGGAGCAGATATATTGAGTTGGGGGAAGAATAGAGGAGAGAGAGCAGGATGAGAGATACCATATCAGAGGGAGTCACTATAGGTCCGAGAAGAGATCTGGAACTAGGAAGATCTCCAGAGACCTATAAGGATGACACGATCTGACAGTCTGGGCAGTGGAGGAGAAGTTGGCCTAGAAACCCTTCCCCTAGAATGAGATTGATGAATACTCTCTATGCTATTCTAGAGTCCTCATCCAGTGGCTGATGAGAGCAGAGACAGACATCCACAGAAATACACTGAGCTGAAATCTGGAACTCAGTTGAAGAGAGGGAGGAATGAAGAACGAAGGGGTCTGTACCTGGTTGGAGAAACCCACAGAAACAGTTGGCCTGAAAAAGGGAAAGCATATCGACCCCAGATGCTCTTTGGGAGGACAGTACAGGACTAATCCAGCCCCCTGATCATGGATGCCAATGGGGAGGCCCCTGCACTCCTGGGATTTTTAGACATAGAGCAAAGGTTTACCAGCCTATAATCCTCTACCCCAAGGAAACTAGAAATCATGAATGACTCCAGAGGGAGGTGGACTGGCGTTTTGCCCTGGTGGGTGGGAGGGACTTCGAGAGCCCATCCCACTTGAAGGGATTCGCTCTGTCTCTGAACACATGGGGAGGGGCCTAGGCCCAGCACAGGAAGATTTGGTGGACTTGGTGGAACCCTGGTTGGGGGCCCTACCCTGCCTGGGGAGTGGCGGGTGGATGGGGTGGGGGGTAGGTTGGAGGTGGGGGAGAAGGAATGGGGGTGGGGGGAGGGAGAGGGAGAGGGAAAGTATATGTGAAAATATTAATAATTTAATAAAAAAAGAAAAAAAATCCATATTCTAAAAAAAAAAAAGAATATTTTTGCAGCAGAAACTTGGATGACTGAGGATGAGAGCTCTTGACAAGTCTTTTGGGGTTATTGGGCAATGCAGGGTGTAGAATCATGTCCTTCTACATTGCAGAGGAACAACCTGCACAATCAATAGGCTATTGTACCAGTGAAAGTTGCCTTTTCTATTTAGCTCCCATGACTGGGGGACTTTAACTATGGAGTTATATGACTTGTGCATAGAAACCACCAGGCCTCTCTCTCTTGTTTTCTTTGGAGTCCATCCTCTCTCACTTCCATCTTGGGATGCTATTTCAGTAACCCAGTGCCCTGACTCAGCGGTGAGAACATTTGTTCCAGCAATGGCAGGAGGAAAAGATGAGACCAGAGATAAATGGCAGACAAGGTTATATAAAGGGGCACATGCCTATAAAGTTACATTCATTTCTCAAACTCACTGTCTTCAACAGACAACCTTTGTAAGGAACTTTCTAAATATGAATTTAGACTGGGCTGTCCCACAGAAGTATTGACTGCTTTTGAGAAATATTCAATCCCTTACCCTTCTACCTCTGTCCAAGTATTTGAACACGGGGGTATGATGAGAGTGATGCAGGATGGAAGGGGTGAAGGAGAGTGGAGTTTTCAGGGAGATGTCCCAGTAGACATGCTTTTGGGTATTCATCAGAGGCTATTTTTTTTCACTGTGAAAACACGTTGTCATAAATCTTTAGCAGAGCTCTGTTAAATGGTAAAGGAATTTAAAAGATGGGAGTGGATTTTCATGCTTCATATGACTGATAAGGAGGCTGGAACTTTCCTGGCATCCCTTCTTCCAAGGCCAGTCTGTCTCGGCAGTGTTAAGGATCATGGTGGTCTCAAAGATAAGGCTCCTGTGAATAAATATGGATGGGAAACTCCTCTACTGCATCATTTCTGAATAGCGAGAGGAAGGCAGCTGTGGGGAAAGACTATGTGGCTAGCAGCTTTCTAGGCCGTGCACACAGCTTTTAAGAGTCTTAGTTGTCCTTGAGAAGGAGACTTTCCAAAGTTATAGATAGACTAGGAAACTAAGAAGCAGGATCATCCAACAGCAGAAGGGACAGTAATGACCAGAGATCTAAGGAGTTCTTGGGAAAATCCCCATCCATTCAGTGTGGCGGTTGCATCTTCTCTGCTGGTTAAGAAGTTAATTCACATGAGCCCCTTTCATTTCATTATTCATGCAACACAAATTAAATGGCTTAGCTGTTTCAATAGAGATTAATTACATTAGGCAGAAAGCACATTTCCAGTTCAGGCCATGCTTTCTACTTCATTTAATTCATTATCCTGTGTGCAATCCAGTGGCATCCTGAAGATAACAGCTAATTTCAATCACACGTGTCTTCTTCGGCACCATTTCTTCCAGGCCCCTCTAAGAAAACAATTACCTAGAACAAAAGAAAGAGGGTACACATACTTAGGACGAAGGGCTTTTCTCCTACCAGTTTGCCTTACCTTATTGCATTGCTGTGTTTACCTTCTCTTTGAGTGTCCTCTGATGTGACAAATGGAGGCATCCTGGACTCAGCCAAAGCTGTCATTTCTGTTCTTAGGCAGCAGCAAATACCAGAAGACACAGAATGATGGGAGGAAGGGACCAGATTTGGGTCACCACATATACAGTTGGAGGCCATTGTTCATGATTGGTTGGCCACGTTGTCTCTCCTGATTAATGCCAAAAGAACTGAAGGGGGAAAATGAAGGACCCAAAGCAGGGGAGCAGCTGAATACAATTTGAACAACAAGGCTTATTTTTATTATTATACCTCCTTTGATAGCAGAGTTATGAGTTTACAGTTCAGCAGAGAAGCCTGGCTCACATCAAGGTTATATAAAGCACAACAATGTTATTTGCCTTCGAAAAATGTGTGGGAACATCATACTCTAACAGTTATACAGAAACTGAGGAAGACATTGGCATTCCTGTGTTCCTTCTCAAAATTGTTGGCATTCTAAATTTCCTTTATGAGGAATGACTGTAGCAGTCTTGCCTGTAACGGTGGCCACACCCCTTTGGGCATGGCTTCGGGCAGACATAAGCAGAAAGCAGGAAGCATAAGACATAAGGCATGGTTTCTCTTGTGCAGGGTCAGCTGAACTGGTAGGAACAGCAGGGAAAATGCTCCAGAGGTTCTTTGGATTTTTCTGTGTAATTGTTCCCCAATAAACACTGTCTTATCATTTATCTTGGGTCTAGTGAAATAATTACATCCTTGCCTTCAAATGACATAGGATGTTCCCATGCCAATGTCACAAATTCATTATGCCTTCACTTAATATACCATTTATTTATTTATTTGTTTGTTTGTTTGTTTGTTTATTTATTTATTTATTTATTGGTTTTTGAGACAGGGTTTCTCTGTGTATAAGCTGTCTTGGAACTTATTCTGTAGACCAGGCTGGCCTCAAGTCTCTGAGATCTACTTGCCTCTGCCTCCCAAGTGCTGGGAGGTGTGTGCCACCACCGCCTGGCCCCTCTTTCCTTTTTAATATCTTCAAAAGCATCTGATTATGTATAAGGGTAACATAGTTGGCAACAGAACTCTGGACACAGGTAGGAAGAACAGGGAATCGGCAAAGAATCAGAGCTATTAGCATTAGAGTTCCAAGGGATGGGGAGAGCCATCCAAACTAGGGCAGCCACAGTTGTGATTGTGAAAGATGTCAAACAGTGTCTAATAACTGTTTCAGTTGAATGTTAATTTGTTGACAGTAGTCAGATAAGTTCAAACAATATAAGCCAGAGAGGAGTTGGGCTCCCTGATGCTTCTTTAATAAAGGATAATCTAGTGCCAGCCAACTTTGTAATAAAGCTGTTCTAACTTCTGTTAGTGTTTTATTTAATGCTCCTAGCATTTGAGCTGTGAGGTTAGTGGCTTTATTAACACCACAGGCCAGTTTTAGAATCTGCAGAAGGTTTACAACACGGCCAGGTACAGGCAGAAGCAGCATTGTAGCTGCAGTAGGCATGAGCAAAATATTTGAATGGTCATTAAAATCAGCTAGGAGGTCTCTGTGTTTCCACCCATAGTGCCATTGGATGTCACACAATATGGGAAGCATTGCTCAATGGCACCCAAACCAGAAAATTGGCTTGAATGGAAAGAAAGAAGTACGGTTTCTGTAGAAAAGGGACCAGCCCACAGTTATGCTTTCCCTTGTGTTAAGCATTGTCCCTGTCTACCATTTCTAGTACCAGCTTTCTGAGAACAGATTGAGAAACTGTTCCTTCATGTCACGAAGTCCATGAATAGAGGGAATTTCTATCCATGTTTTAAACAAGTCCTGGGCAGCTTGTCCTAGGCATGGGATCTTAGGCTCTCAGTTTCAGCTATTCCTCTCAAGAATCCCACAGTATATGGAAATGTAATTCTGTAAGGGGAGATGGATTGTTTGAATTCCCTGTGTATCCTATAGAGAATAGGCTCACATTTTCCATGTATTCCTCACTCAAGAAGCTTATGATCAACTCTGGGTAAAGGAATACACAGGGGCTACAAAGAGGCCCTGTTAGCTATGACTCGATTCCTTCCTTGCAAATTCACCAAATCACCCTGGCTAATGCAGAAGTGATGACTTGTAGGGATACAGAGGGATGGATAGCTGAGAACATCATCTTCTGATTCATCAGAAGACTCAGGGGATTGGGAGCAGGAGCATCCAAAGGCTCAAGGCTCCTCTATAACTTCTTGTTTCCCTTCTGAAGGGCTGTTTGTCTCGTGCTTCCTCCTTTCACCAACAGGGAAGGAGTCCTTTATAATTGTTGAATATTAAGGTGAAAAAAAATCACAGAGAAAAGACTTTTACAGGTAATGCTCCCCCTTGCAGATGCAGCCTACAAGAGGCTTTCAACACCTCCCGCCACTCCTTAGCTCTCAGAGTGCCCTGGGGAGGGAGCCAGTAACAGTGTTTCTTTATAGACTTGTGTGCTATCTTAAAATCTTGCTTGGGTATGCATACTCCAGACTTACAGAGCATACACAGCATGAAGTGAGTGTAAATAATCTTCCTACTTAGTTTCATTTTGTTTCATATTTGTGTCCCCAGCATCTTGAAGAGTACCTGGACATTCTCTGGGGCATTTCCACCCTGTGAGGGCCCCACATTTGGCACTAGCTGTCAGAGGGTTGCCTAGTGGCCTCTCCTGATGAATGCTGTGAGAACTGAAGTAGAAACCAGGGGACTTGAGGCAGCAGAGCACTGGAGTGCAATTGGCACAACAAGGCTCATTTTTTTTTTTTTTATTATTACACCTTCAGCAGAGAAGCCTGCTTCCCAGGACTGCATGTTCAAGGTTGTATAAAGCACAGCAATATTGTCTACAGGAAAACACCTGAGGTATGGGAAGATCATTTACCCTAACTATTCTCTAGAAATTGAGGAAGGTTCCAGGCATTTCTGTGTTCCCTCTCACCCTTGTTTGCATTCCAAATTCCCTTCTTGATCACTATTGACATTGGGTGTTCCCATGTCCTGCACAAATTCATTATATCTCCACATGACCTTAATTCAAACCCTAAAACCTCATACATAACATTTATAGGGGAAGATGTTGAAGACAATTGTGCCTATGGGTACTATGAGGATCCTCTGGATGGATACATTCCATACCAGGTATTCTGCTTGTATCTGTATGCACCCTTTCCAGAATTCTTTGCTGAGATGGTTCTGCGAGGACCAACCAGGAGCACCAAAGAAATGAAGCATCCTTCCCTGAGCTGAGAACACAGTTTCCAGAAAGGAATGGTCTCAAGCATAAGGCTGCAAAATGTGTATACTACCAAATTTTTAGGGGTTTTTGTTGTTGTTTCTGAGATTGCCATTTAATTACATTCCTCCCTTCCCTTTCCTTCCTCCAATCCCTCTTATAGCCCTCCCTGCTCTTCTTCATGGACTCTTTTTTCATTGATGGTTATTGCATGCATATATGTATTTGTATATACATATCTATTCCTAAACATAACATATATATATATATGTATATATATATATATATAATGTAACATATTATACAACATATAGTGTGTGTGTGTGTGTGTGTAAAGGGGATTTATAAGAATCACTTATAGACTGTGATCCAGCTGGTCCAACACTGGCTGTCTACTAACAGAAGGGCCAAAAATTCAGTAGTTGAAGCTGGATGTCTCATCTGGTCTTCAGTATAGCTGAGAATCCCAAAGACGTAGGATCTAAAGCCCACGAAGGAAGGAATTTGCCAACAAGAATGAGAACAATTAGGCAAATAGAGGGATCTTCCTCCTTCCATGTCCTTTACATAGGCTGCCAGCAGAAGGTGTGATCCAGATTAAAGGTGGATCTTCCCACCTTAAAAGATCTGGACTAAAAGTGGGTCTTCCCATTTCAAATGATTTCAGAAAACAATCCCTTACAGGTGTACCCTGCTACTTGATTGTTTGTTAATTCCAGATGTAGTTAAGGGGACAACCAAGAACAGCCATCATAACAGGCAGTTGAGGAAAGCTGGGAGCAAGAGAGGTGTCCTCTGCAGGGAACAATATACCAATTGGCTGTCCAGTGCCAATTGGTCAGCCCTGAAATTGTACGTACAGTGCAGTCAAGAGGATATATATGTTTTGTATGTTTACACATATATTTGTGTATATAGATATATATGGAGAGAATATATATAGAGAGATAATAGATTGTGAAAGCTAGATGACTCATTCTATAAGTTCTGTTCCTCTGGAGAATGCTAATAAACCTGTAGTTTGTGTGTGTGTGTAGGAGAGAGACCTCAGGAGCTTTTTCTCCAACCAATTTGACATGTTTGTTGATGTCCCCCCTGTTCAACTCATGTTTGGAGAATCCTGTTAGTGAGACTTTGTAAGTATTACATTTGATATTATGAGGAGACATAACCTCACAGCAAACTCTCTGCTCTTCAGGCTCTTACAATCTTTCTGCAATGATCTCTGAGCCTTGGGTGTGGGAATTTTTCATTGGTGTAGTTGTCAAGACTTTTGTCCAAATTTCATATGAGTGTGAGCCAAACTAGACTCTCTTCCCAGTTCCAGACTTAAAACTGGAAGTTGAGGCAAGTGTCTGTGGGCTTTCAAACTCAAAATATCTGTCAAAGACATACAAACATGGAAAACAACATTCTAGAAAAGCAGGGTGGGCAGATGGGGCAAGTAAATAATATTGAAGAGTTCATATTATATTCTGTTTTGTTGAGACATTTTTCTTTTTATTTATTTCTTTTAGTTCTCTGAGAATTTTATATTTATATTTTGGTGGTATTTAGCTGCCACTCCTAATTCCCATATCCACCTTCTCCATACTTACTTCCCTACCACCCCAACTTTGAGGGTTTTTTTTCTTCTTCTTCTTCTTTCACTTTTTTCCCATCAAGTCCAGTTTGTGTTGCACTGCTATTCCTGGAGTATGAACAACGTATCAGGGGTCATTAAAGAGAACTGACTTCCTCCTATCAGCTATCAAATTCCAGTAGCTCCTCAGCTAGAGGTGAGCTTGGTGTTCTTCCCCACCCCACCACCCCCATTGGGGTTTTTGTCTGTCTTGAGCTTGTGCAGGTCTTGTGCATACTGTCATAACCACTGTCAGTTCATATGTACCACTGCCATGTTTTGTTCAAAGAACACTGTTTCTGTGGCATTATCCTCCATCTCTGGCTCTTATAAGCTTTCTGCCCCTCTTCCTCAAAGATCCTTGAGCCTTGGAGAGAGGGGAGCGACTTCTAAGTCCCACTAAGGGCCTAGCACTCCAAAGTTTCTTACTTCTCTACTCGTTGAGGGTCTCTGTGTCAATTATTATCTATTTAAAAAGTTTCTTTGATGAAGGTTCACAGATATATTGATCTGCAGGTATAACAACATTTTATTAGAAGTCATCTTACTACTATTACTACTATATCCATCTAGCAAAAGGATAGCGATAAGTTCTCTCCTAGGGCCTATGATCTGTTTAGCAACAGGTTCTTGGCCCAGTTAATAGTGACAGGTATGGGTTTCACTCATGTGAAAGGCCTTAGATCCAGTCAGAAAATGCTGGTTACTTAGATAATATTCATGCCACTATTGCACTAGTGGACTTATTTTATCAGGTCAGTTGGTATTATAGAATGTGGGGATCATAGCTTGCTGGGTGAGACTGATTTAAAAAAACAAAAATTGTAAAGATATTTTTCTTTTTTACTTCCAAAAAATCCCTGAGCATTGTGGTTTAGTCCAAAAAGTTTTCATTTTCCCCAGTTCAATTTCAGTCTGGTTCTGGTGAGCATATTTGACATGGGAGCATATTTGACATGGGAGCACCAAGTTGAGACTATGCTTCTCTGTACACTATTCGGGAGGTTGAGGTGGTAGAGTTTGTTTTATAAGCAGAATAGCAGGACTTTTGTCTTTTAATCCACAGGCCTGGTAACATAGCTCAATGTTAGATCACTTAGCTTACTTTGCATGAGGTATACACTTACAACGCACGTCCGTGCATACACCCATGAGCTCTCACACACACACAAACAATTAAGAAACAAAAATCTAATAAAAAAACATTCTGAAAAGTAGAATTGATACTACTTGGGAATTTATTAACAGGTTTCTGGAAAACCATTGTTTGCTGAATGAAGATAGGGGTCTTCAGTGAGTAGATGCAGTTTCACTGCCTCTAAATCGTATGCCACATATTCTTGGGCATATACTCTACACCCCAGTGCTGCTCTGGTATCAAATCCTGAGTTTCTTGGATGTTTGTATATATGCTTTTGTGGCTTTGTGTAATTGTAAATACTGCAAAAGCATCACAAGAGAAAGGGAAAACAAAACAACCATCTAAAGACAATCAAACAACCATTAATCTGTATTCTTTCCACACAAAGTAAACATTAGCTGCAGCTCAATTAAACTCCACAGTTCACAGACACTCACAATATGGTGGCCCACAGTTGTGTTCTTCTCATTAAGGTGCTTGGGAACTGTGCACACAGCTAGCTCCCCGTGGGGAGCACACAGCGCAGGGAGCAGACATGTCTGGAATTGGAAGAAGTCAGCCACACACTTGTCCCAGAAAAGATGCATCAGCAGGATTTATCTCATGCTTGTGCTAGTACCTCAGCTCTACCCCCTTCTGGGCCATTAACAGCGAAATACTGAACTTGACAGAGGCAGAGACCAAAAATGCATCTCTGGAGCCCCAGCCATCTGGAAGAAACACATTTGTCCTGTGTCTACTCACTGCAGAGGGAAACATCAGGGTTTCACATAGGATGTGCCTGCTTCCTTCAGACACTTGAGAAAGCTCAACTTGGCTTTCTTTTAGGTGAATGAAGCATCAAAGAATATAAAAGTACTGAAGACTGGTTTTTGCTGTATTACATTTTTATCTATTTGTCATGCATGGAGGTCAGAGGACTGAGTATTTGTGGAAGTCCTGTCTCTCCTTCCACCTTGTAGGTCCCATGGCTATAACTCAGAAAGGCTTGGCAGCAAGCGCCTTAACTGCCACCCATGTTCCAGGCATATAGAGACGGATTTTAAATATTTCACCAGCATGGGAGGAACCAGGAGAAGTAGTAATTCCCTTGAAAAGCAAAGGAATAATGGAGACTGAGGAGGTTTTGAGATTTCGAGAGGAAATGGCCTGCCACTAATCAGAACGAGGCTGAGTTGCAACAGCCTTGGTCCTCCTCATACCTGAAGTCAGGTGCTGTGTTTGCCCCCTCCCCCCCACACACACACCTACCCTTGCCCTCCCTCCCCTCCCACAAGGTCCTATGTTTTTCCAGGAGGCTTCATTTACACTCTTCCTGAGCCTAGATTCCACACTAAAATGCTTCTGTTTCAATAGCAGCTGACAAAGAGGATTGCTCCTCTCAAGAGACCATCTCTTTAAAGGAGGAACAGGAGGGTCATTCCAGAGCAGAAGACTTAGGCTGTGAAATCGCAGGGATCCCTCCAGGCCAAAGCAGATCCATGTTGGAAGGGCTGATGGCTTGGAATGGACCTGAGGGGACAGGTTTGGAGCAGGGCCTTAAAATGTACTGGTTTCTATCCGTTTGACACCTGCTGCTGTCTGATGATGAGTAATGTCACTGCACATTTTTCCCAAAGGCTGTGCATTGGATATCCTGGGGGCTGAGGTCTTGATGGCAGCAGCTGTGGCTCTCTTATGGTCTTTTCAGTACTAACTGACTCTAAGTAGGAGAATGATCCTGAGAGAGCAACTTACTGCAGCTAGATCTGGGATCTGAAGGTCTCCTAGGGCTGCTCTCAAAGCCTGGGTTCTGTCTGTGGGGTATTGAGAGGAACCTCGTGGGAGGGAATAAAGTTACTGGGGTCTGCCCCTAAATAGGAATTGTGGGATCATACGCTTTTTCTCCCTTTTCTTTTTTCCTTCTGGCCACAAAGAAAATGAGTTTCTTCTATGACCCTCTCCTGCCATGATGTGCTGCCTGGTCAGAGACTGAAATACAAAGGGCCAACTGAACATAGTCTGAAATCATCAATACCATGAACAAAGATAACCCTTCTCTCTTTTTAAAGGGGATTATCTCAAACATTTTGTAACTATGACAGGACAAACCCCCAACCAGCAGCAACTTATTTGTGTTCTGTTTTGTTTTGAGATAGGATTTCACCATGTAGCTCAGACTAGCTTTCCTGCTTCAACGTTCCCAGGGCTAGGGTTACATGTGTATGCCACCATGGGCAGCCAGAAGCTTAAATTGTGATTTTGGATTCTGACACCAAATTTGCAGTATAATAGCGGCAAAGAGGAAATATCTTTGAAAATGCTATAAAGGTCTCTTTATATTATATGTTAGCGTCAGGCTAAATTTTCTTCACTCAAAACAATCAGTCTAACAGATTGGACGTAGAGGGAATAAAGATTTCTGCTGTCCTCTGTCAACAGAGACCTTGACAGACTCCTAAAACTCTGCCCACTTCTCACCTTTGAAATTATCATTTGTCATTAATATGTTAACGTATAATGAACTTATTATTGTTAGATAAAATGAATTAGGAAAATACATGCTTTAGCGTTCTCAGTTTTCATTTCTAATACGATAAATATTGGTGGACATAGACCATGGACACAAAACTGTAAATGGAGCTTTTTCTCCTGCCCACCAGTTCCCAAATAGCCACAATTATAATTGTTTGGCTAATGGCTCAAGCATATTACTGACTAGCTTCACAATTAAATTAACCTATTTCTATTAGTTTATGTTTTACCATAAGGCTCTGGCTTGTTAGTTCATATCTTGCTTCCCAGTGACTACCTGGCTTCTCCCTAACTCCACCTTCTTTCTCTCTGTATCTCTGGTTGGATTTCCTGCCTGGCTCTATTTTGTCTAGTCATTGGCCAAAACAGCTTTATTCATCAACCAATAAAAACAACACATATTTTGCAGTGCACAGAAGGACATCCCACATCACAAAACCTTTTTGAGGTTCTCAACAATTTTTAAAAAGTGTGTAGTCCCACAACGAAAGTGCTTGAGAGCCAGAGTTCAAGAAGGGTCCCCAGACAGTGTACCCCAGTACTCAAAACCCTGGGCCCAGGTTCCCCCAGAGTGGTCTGTGCCCCCTGTGACTTTTGGGTAGAGAGTGAGGATGATCTCAGTTCTGTTCACAAGCCCGGCTGCAGCTTATTAGTAGGAGGGGTCCCGAATCTCCAGTTCCTTAACGTTGTGTTAAAGAGAGCCTGAAGCAAGATGAGTGCACATGTTATGGGGAGATTTTCCTGGATCTCCTGAGCTCACAGGCTTAGTGAGCCTTCCAAGTAAAGACCCACAGCTGCAGCTGGAGAACAGAGACTGTCCTCTTCAGCCTCATGTGACACCCTGCTCACTCCTCAGGAGGGCCACGTCTGAACTTGTTGGCAGCTGTTTTCTGTCAAAATTCATTTGACATGGTTTCATAGGTTTTGAGGAAGAGAAAGGAGAAGAGATAGAATTTTACAAAATCTGTGAGTGAAATAATGTTAGCCTCTACAAGAACAGAGACTGAAGTAGAACATGGAAGAGAAAGGAATAAACAGGTTTGTTTAGTCTGAAAATTACACCATCCTCATGCCACTACCAAAAGAGAGTGGGGGGGTGGAGTGGGAGAGAGGGAAAGAACAAGAGAGAAAGAGCCTAGATGAGGAATTATTAGTAGTTGACAGCTGCTGGCAGAAAGAGAGCCAGCTTCCTTCAGAAACTCACCCAAGTTGATGGCCCTACACCATGACCACACAGAAAGTACTACGTGAACTCAGTGGATTTAAAAATCTAAGGATGAAAAGTTGGAAGGGGAAGTGGTAGGGGCCATAAGGGAGGGACTTGTATTAGTGGGGTTTCTCTAGAGAAACTTATAGAACAAATTTGTATTTACATATATAAACAAATACAGACATATGCATATATATTCAAGGGGTTATTAGAATGGCTTATAGTCTGTGGTACAGCTAGTTCAACAATGACCTTCTTACCAATGGAAGGTCCAAGAATCCAGTAGTTGAGGCTGAATGTCTCAGCTGGTCTTCAGTATATGACAGAATCCTGAAGAAGTAGAGAAGAGAGATGCCCTCTTTCTTCCCTATCCTTTATGTAGGCCAGAAGAAGGTGTGTCCAAAACCAGAGGTGGATTGTCTCACTTAAAGGATCCTGATTAGCAGCTGATCTTCTGGCTTCAAACTACTTAAGCAAAAGTCCCTCACAGGCACACCTGGTCATTTTGGGGGGGTTTAGTTAATTCCAGATACAGTGAAGTTGCCAACCAAGAATAGCCACCATGGAACTGGAGAGGAGGAGTTGCGGGGTTAGATTTGTTCAACTCATATGTACATATGAAATTCTCAATAAAAAAGATTTTTAAAGTAACATTAATTTTATGTGTCTGAGTTTTGCTTGCATGTATGTATTGTACTACATACATGATGGTACCCACAGAGGTGAGAAGGTTTGGAGTGCACTGGGAGTAGGGTTAGGGATGCTTAGGAGCTACCATATAGGTGCTGGAAAGTGAACCTGGATCCTCTGCAGCAGCAGCAAGTGTTCTTGCCTGTTAAGCTATCTCTCAAGCTCTTTAAAAGAAATTTTAAGAAGAGAGAAAATTATGTTGCTATTCTATTAAAAATTATTACTTGATGATTCAGGTATGGTGATGCAAGCCCTAAGCTGAGCACATGGAGTAGGAGGCAGGAGGATCACGAATTAAAAATTAGTCTTAATTATACACTAAGGCCATCCTGAGCTAGATCATGAGACCTTGTTTCAATAAACAAAACAAGATCTGGGGTGGTACCAAGGAAGCATTCCTTCCTAATATAAATGAGGCTCTGGGTTACATACCGAGAACAGCAGTGACTAAACACAGCATTTACATGGGCTGGAGAGGTTGCTCAGTGATTGACACCTATTGCTGCTCTTGTAGAGGATTCATGTTCAAGTCCCAGCATCATCAACAGTCTGTAGCTCCAGTTCATGATATCCGGCACCCTCTTCCGGTCTCCAAAGCTACTGTGTGCATGTGTTTTACACCACACACACACACACACACACACACACACACACACACACACACACCAAGAAAACTAATCTTTTTAATTAACTTATTTATTTCTCTTCTCTTATACATTACATCCCAACAACAGTTTACCCTCACCCCCACCTCACCTCTCCCCTAGATCCACTTCTCTTCCATTTCCCTTCAAAAAAGAGCAGACCACACAGGGGTATCAACCAAACTTGGCATAACAAGTTACAAGACTGGGCACATACAATCATATCCAAGGATGGATGAGGCAACCCAGTAGAAGGAAAAGGGCCCCAAAAGCAGGCAAAAGAGTCACAGGCAGCCCCCCTGATCCCACTGTTAGGAGTCTCACATGAACACCAAGCCATACAAACCATAACACACAACATGCAGAGGACATAGGTCAGACTCATACTTGCTCCCAGATTGTCTTTGATCTCTGTAAGCCCTTCTGAGCACTGGTTAGTTGATTCTGTGAGTTGTGTTCTTGTGGTGTCTTGGATCCCTCTGGCCTCTCCAATCCTTCCTTCCCCTCTTCTGCATGATTCCTAAAGCTCTGCCTAGTGTTTGGCTGTGGGCCTCTGCATCTGCTCTTGTCATTTGCTGGGTAGATCCTCTCTGATGACAGTTGTGCTAGGCTCTAGTCTATAACAGACTAACATTCACAATCATTTCATTGACCCCCACTCCACCCCTGCCACCAAATTCCCAGTTGTGTTTGGTTCTATCCTAGATCTAGATCTCTGGACTATCCAGGCAGTGTCAGACATGGGCTCCCTCTTGTGGTGTGGGTCTCAAATTGGATCAGTCGTTGGCTGGCCACTCCCACACGTTCTGTGCCACCTTTACCCCAGCACATCTTAAAAAGGCAATTACATGACAAATGTTGAATGTGACATTGTAAATCCTCCTAAGCGCTTTAGAAAGCTTACAATGATATTTACTGTTCAGGTACAGTGACTCTGGTAGCTTGCGCAGAGCTGCCTTACTCCCTCTCATCTTTTGTTTTCATTTTTTTAAATGCCCATTGTAGTTTTGCACACTTTCATGATCAGTCACCTTGGATTTATTTCAAAAACCAGCTTTTCAAAAAAAAATCTGATGGATTCCTTAATGCATGGTTTTTCATGAAGATGAGATGTCAGGGCAGGACAGCTTGTGACTACTTGGCACTGGCAGAGCTTCCTGTGGCAAGGGCACATTATCAGACAAGTGCCTTGGTAACGAGACAATACAAATGAGAGGCTAGAAAGCTTTTTGCTTGGGGTTTTTTTGTTTGTTTGTTTTAAGTGTCCCCATGAATCATGTTTTCTTACACAAACTGGAATGATGATGATAACAGCAAAGACCTTGAAACTCTTGGAAATTGAAATACTTTAAGGAAATGCACTTGTGTTTCCCATTTGGAATGGGAGTCATTTGTCCAGGACACAGCTTATTTGGGTCCTCCTCTCTCTGGGACCTTTAGAAGTCCCTGATGTTGAATTGGCACTCAAGCTTTTTGGCCAAAAGCTTGGGGAGGAGTCTAGGGAGGGTCCGGCCCTTCAGTGGTGGTTCCTCTCTAGCTAAGGCAGAAGCATTGGGAGCTTTGGATGTTCTTTCAACATACTTTCTTGTGTTGGGAAATAAACAATAGCTGAAAATATTTACATTGGAAACCCAAACATTTTGACAACAATTGCAGCTGCTAAGTGAATTAGGAAACTTGTGAAATCAATTGATGACAGACAGAAGACAAGCAGATCACAGCTCAGAAGGAAGGGTTCCCGACTTCCATTGATGGGCTAATGTAGAGTTCTGAGGATACAATTAGATATAAAGATAATTCTTAGGGGACTTTAATTTTTTAAGGATACATTTAATTGCTCTTTGATCATGAGTTTGGCTGTCATCATCCTTTAGCTGGTAAATTACCAACAAAGACAGATCTTAAAGAAAATATTGGGAGATTGTGCACTGCTGTGTATTGGGGTGGGTACCCAGAGTCCACCATGCAAAGGCCTTTAGGGTTCAAGGAAGAAAATATCTCAGTGTGTTTTCACCATTCTTAGGTATGCAGATATTACTTCAATGCTTTAGCCAGCTCATCAACAATAAATCATGCATCCCTTCATCACGTCAGGGGATTTTGAAATTGTGGTCAAAGTACACAGGTTACCAAGGAGGTCTGATTCAGTGTTGAGTTCTCTCTCTTATAGAATTGAACTACATGTCTTAAAAATTGAGAACTATGGCGAGGCATGGTGGTATATGTCTTTAATTCTAGCACTCAGGAGGCAGAGGCAGATATATCTCTGGGTTTGAGGCCAGGCTGGTCTACATATGGAGTTCTAGGACAGCCAAGACTACAAACAGAGACTCTGTCTCCAAAAAACTAGATAAATAAATAAACTGAAAATTATGTTTAACGTTAAGCCCCTCTAGAGACTTTGGTCTTCACTGGTAAACAGATGTGTTCTGACTATAACACTAAAAGCCCAGAAGACCCATGCCTGAGTCTCCTTCTTAAGTCGTGCTAATTGACTGACTTGGGACAAGTTATGTTATTTCTCTTAGTACAGTAACTTGCTGCATAGCAATGTGAAGCCCATAATATAATTTTAATAATGCAAGGAAAGAAATTGGCCGCTTAATAGAAATAGTAGGGCTAATGAACATGGGAGACTTGAAGAGAGTTTTGAAATAATTGACTTCAAAGAGGCCACTAGACACAGAGACTTGCAGAGAGTAAAGTGGCAGATGCTGTGAGTACAACAGATAATTTTCCAAGTTAAGCCGTGTTTCAAACCAAGTCCTGAATATAGGTGTATTTAGATTAAAAACCAAATAATTCAGATAAGAAAACACAAAGAAAGGAAACTAGCCAGTGTGGGGAACCTACCTTCTATTGTCAGAAGTCAGAGATGGGTTTGGAAGAGTCAGCAAGCCTATGGGACAGGTGTCTGCAAATGCACATCTTGGACGACACAGGCTAAGTGTTTGATGGACAGCCAGGCCAGCAGTCAAGCACTGCCTTTGACTATATCAAACTCCACTAGATACAGGATAGCTTCCTAAGCATCTTATCTCTATGCAAGTGGGAATATGTGGTCTCCACTGGCTTTCAATGAGAGCAAATAGACACTGTTCCAAAGAAAGACTAATTGTGAAAACCTCTCTCTATAGAGACTGCCGATTCCTCCCGAAATGCCAGGAAGCCAGCAAAGAGGTACTGCCAATTCCGGTGCTCTGCTGCAGTCACCTTGATGTAATAGAGTGAACACAGACTTTAATGGCAGTTTAATTAGATTTACCACGGGGAAGATGTCACAGAGGAGATGAGATGCTTCTATATTTAGAAACCTGCATGATGACATGAATAAATAAAAAATGCCCAGCAAGTGAAATGCTGTGAAAAGCACAGCAGTTCTTTCTTCCCCATCTCTATAGTTTAAATGTACGAGTTTAAATTCACCTATAATGCTTATGGGAGTTGAATGCACATGTACACCTGAGAGTTACAGGTCACAAGTCGTACTGAGCGAGCGGGCAACGTATCTCCAAGAAAGATTTAATCCATTGGACTTCTTCTCAAATGAGAAATGAAAGCAGTCTTATATTTACTTCAGAAAAACACGCCAGGCTCCCCCAGAAGTTTGATAGAAGATGAATTTATAACTGAGACAAGCTACCACTTCCCCTTGTTCTCCACAAACAAAAACCTTAAGAGACACAGGTGTATTTATTTTTAATCCATTCTCCTAGAAAAGGCTTAAACCTGTAGGAGGGGCAGACAGAGGTTCACACAGGGAAGGAGCAACCCGGAGCTGGTCCTCTATTTCACTGCCAGGGGTGCAGTGGGGGTGGAGGGTTCTACATTCATTCCTCCCCCTACTTCAGAAACCAGAGAGAAACAGCCTGGAGCACCCCCATGCTTTCCCTGGGACTCAGTTATCCCAGCCCCAAATCCACCAGCTGGAAGACATCTTTAATGAGTACCTAACTCTTGCTGCCTTGGGAGTCAGAAGTCATGGCTTATAGGCTTACAGAAAAGTAGGACAAGGCAGAGGGGATCCAGTATAATGTAGAGGTTTCTGAGGCCCCTTCAATGAACTTTTAAAATGTAGAGACTCAACACACCAAAATGCTGAGGAAATCAAATCCAGCAACAACTTGGTAAGTTTCACAAGCAAAATGTGAATCCCTACAGTGAGGTGACTCAGCTTTTCTAAGCCAGGCTGTGCCACCTGCAATTGACCTCCAGTCACAAGAAGGGTGTTGACTGCACAGAGCAATGGGAAAGGCAAGTGGCTTCAGGGTGTCACAACCTTTCCTTACCGTTTTTTTTAGCTATGTCACTTGAAACCCACTGCAGAAAGACTTGGACTGGCAACCCATTGCTGGCCTTTGCAGCCTTCTCTGCAGTGCTCTGTGGCTGTCTAAACTCTTTTCGTATGTATTTGACTCAGTCCCTATAAGGACTCCAACCTTGAAGTGAGTGTTTTCATTACCTTCAATTTGCAAGTACAAAATCCTTGTAGGAATGATGAGGGATGTCCTTTTGTATGCTGTGAATATATGTTTATCTTATTTGTTGATGAATAAAGCTATTTCAGCCAATGGACAAGCAGTAGGTAACCAGACTAGGAGAATGCTGAGAAGATGAACACAGAGAGTAAGTCCCCAGGGTGACGCCATGTAGCTGCCAAGGAAGAATGATGCCTGGGCATCACTGATACGCCAAAACCATGTGGATATACATAGATTAATAGAAATGGGTTGATAATTAAGAAAGAGCTAGCCAATAAGAAGCCTGAGCATCAGCCAAACAGTTTATAATTAATATAGGCCTCTGTGTGTTTATTTAGGACTAAAGGGCTACAGGACCAGGTGGGCCAGAAACTTCAGTCCACACAGGAGATTTCCTCAGATGGTCCCTGCCTGTGCCAAAGACAGGAAGAGACAAATCAGAGAGACATGTGCATCCATGACTAATGAACCTGGACCTTAACAAAAAATAAACCAGGTGCCCTTTAAGTCCTGGACACAGGTAACAATTCTTTTCAGACCTACTGGAGTCCTGTCAACCTGAGTCTCACCTTCCATTCATTCGGAGGAATTTAGACATGTGAGTCACTGTGCAGTAGCTGGTTACTAGTTTCTGCATATAGGATAAAGTGCTGGACATAAAACACACTGCACTCCCCTCTGTGGATTTATTAAGAAGACCCTGCAGGCAAGTCATAAAATCTGATCGAGTCGGCATTTCCAGCTGTGTAATTGATATCTGATGTTTTCTATTCACTGCTGTGTAGAGCTTCAACCTCTGTCACATAAACAGAAGCCCTGTTTCTTCTGCAGGAAGATGCCATAGGGTGCAGCTAAAATAAGGTCCATCAGCAGAATTGTTCTGTAATGCCCAGAGAGTCTTGGGAAAGCCCCCCGGAGAAGGCTTCCTGTAGACATGTTCCTCTTTAAGACACTTTTATGTTCAGCCTTTATATTTGTTTTACATCTGTGGTTCTCAAGCTTCCTAATGCTGTGACCCTTTAATATAGCTCTTCATGTCGTGGTGACCCCCAAACATAACATTATTTTCCCTGCTTCTTCGTAACTGTAATTTTGCTACTCTTATGAATTTTAATCCATGTTTTTTGGTGCTCTTCGGTGACTTCTGTGAAAGGGTTGTTCCATCCCCAAGGGGATTGCAACCCACAGATTGAGAACTACTGTTCTACATGACTGTGTCCTGTGTATGACACAGCATATACAATACAGCTCCAATGGAACTAAAGAACAAATAAGAGGGACAAAGGTGTTGGCAAATACAGGGTTCTCTGATTTCCTCCCATCCTTCCTGAATTCCTGAAAGTGAGAAGAGAGCTCTGTACAAAGAACAAATAAGCTGAACACAGTGTGATTTGTTGGCACCGTTTCCCCAAGATACACAATATGCCTGCAGGTTTTAAACTTCAGAAGGGGAAGGGTGAGAAAACACCTTGAGATTTGCCAGTTCCCTGGCTGAGCTGCGAAAGACAAAGAGGAACCTTCGTAGGCTTGGGAAGACAGCATCTGCAAAGACTCACATTAGCCCATGGTGATACATCTCAAAAGCCGTTCATTCTTCCTGCTGCAAGCCAAAGACTTCAAGCTCTACAGTGATGATGATGAAAGCCTTAGCATGGTGATTGTTTACCCTCAGCTACATCCTAGACCACTAATGCTTACATTCCTGGGTGCTTGCACACTGAGTTTGGTTTGGCAATTAGATCTCCAGTTCTCCCTCCCCTCTCCTTGTGCTTTCATTTCCCATCCACAGCCACTTGACTGTTGTAATATGACTGTTCTTGGTAGAGTAGATGTTAGTGAAATGGTTCTAAAAGCACTTTTGGTCAGGGACAGAACAATGTGAAGTCGGAAGAATGATTTGAATCAAGATATGTTTCAGGCTCTTGGCATTGCAGGGCTTGCTGCAGGTTGTGTTTGTCCTTGGTGATTATGTCATAGCCTAAAGCCCCTCACCAGCATTGGTACTGCCTTTTGGGTGAGAGCATGGGGATTGTGGCCACACTTTCCTTTGTTGGTGTGCATACACCTTTCACTTACAGAAATGGCAGGTATCTGGGTTCTGATCATAACTACCTCCATGGTAAAATGGGAAATGCCAACATTTGCATACTGTGGGATACTTCCTTGGTTTCCCATCTCACCTGCTGTTCTCTTCCACTCTTCCTCCTCACTTTCTGGGTCCCCACCTCCTTTTTCTCCCTCCTTCCCTCTTTGCTGTTGAACTGAGTTCCTTTCCATAGGGACCAGAGACTATTAATTAACACTCATCCATATGGGTTACTATTCAACAGCTCATTATGTCCCTACCCCATAGCCCTGCTCCCACTCTCTCTAGCCTCCTACGCTAATGCAAATGGTGCCATCCCAAGCTTGCTTTCTAACTAATCCTGCTTTTTTTTCCCTCTCCACTCCTCATATTCCCTACCCACTTCAACTCTCTGCACACTGACAATGCATCTTCATCACATATGCATGGTTTGCTATACCTCTTTACATGGCTCCCGATTCATTATAGGACGTCTGTGAATGTCACCAATATGTTTCCTCTTGTTCTCTCTCTCATTTTTCCAAGGATCTTTGGGTCCAGAGACTGCACTCTGTAGGCAATGACTAGTACAGAAGAAAATGAACTCAACAGTTTCATTTAAGCCATGGGGAACCTGGGGGTTTGAGGACAGAGGGAGTCACAAGTCTGTGACTTGAAGAAAGATCTTGCCGAAAGGATGTGGACAGAAGGGAACTCATGTACTTCTCCTTGTCTTTCAGCAGACTGGCCCCTTCCTGTAGAAGGCAGGAGATTAGTGAACACAGCTATTTGCTGGGTGTTCTTTAATTTCACTTGTTACATGCTTAATAAACTCACTCATTCAAAATGAAAAGCCATAGCTATTGTAGTTCATTCTTGAGATAGAACACATCCCATCAGCTGGAACAAAACATCTGTGTCCCATCTTGGGACTGTCCTCAGAGCTGTTCTATTTGAGGTTGTCAATGGGAGGGTGGCTGGCATAATGGCATTTTTGTATAGATTGTGTGTTTCCATTCACCCCACATTCCCCACATAGTTGGCTCCAGGAGATAGATAGATAGATAGATAGATAGATAGATAGATAGATAGATAGATAGATAGATAGATTTCCATAAGATTTTCCCCATGGGGCCTCCAGCCTCACAGCACAAGAGCCTCTCTTTGGGTCTGGTAAGGGCTGTTAATGATCCTCAGTTCTACTAGAGGCTTTTGGGGCTCTTCTAAAGGGATAAGAAAGGAGAGCGATGGTTTTCTCTGGACAGACACCAGCTACAGTTAGAAGGAAGCATACAAGTCTCAGCCACTCCCAGTGGCTTACCTATTCCCTTCTCTGGTGGCAGGCTCTTGAAAGGAGCAGTTGGTGAAACATCAGGTAAACTTCCGCAGGCACAGGAGGGATCAGCAAGGGCACCACCTGAGTGAGTACACTCTGCATTTCCTTATCTTTTTGTATTCTACCTCTGGCTCCTGGCTTTTATTTTTGTTGGTATTCCAATCACCTGGTAGAAATGTCCCTGTTAACTGCCCTGTCTTAAATGAGTGGGGATGCATGTTTTTTCCCTCCCAGAAGCCCTGAAGTGGGTTACTGACAAGTGATAATAGGTAGCAGTAGTGAGGCTCACACCTGCTTCATCGTAGAAACACCCTTCTTCTCTGAATAGATACAGTTGGCTTCCTCCCCAGACAACAAAGCACCTACATTAAGGCAGGAAGAAGAGCTGGTGGGATACTAAGTCACCTCGGACATTTTGAGCACTTCTTTGTTTTTGTTTCTCTGAGCAGTGCCCCATGCTCACACTTGTGTACAGCAGAAAGACATGTCTATGTGTTGGTTCCCCCAGCTCATGTTGTAGTGGCAGCCTGTATGAGCTAGCTCCTCAGTCCCGATTTTACTTTCTCACAGTAGCTTTGCCTGATGACTCAGCATCCTTAATTCTGAACAGTAGCCAGCATATCTCACCCAAATGAATGGCAGTTCTGACAAACCCTGTTATGTGATTAAAATAAATAGCTATATAGAGCTTAAAATTTAAAACAGGCCTTGGTGAAGGCATCAAAGACTCAAGGTCACCTCTCCCCATTCAGTATGTATTATTTCTTCCCTCTTGTAGACACTGAAGTGTCTGTGGACAAAGTGAGTAGTCACTTGTCACTAGCAAAATGAATCCCAGGCCCTGCTCAATCCCCTGCATTCCTGATTCTGCCTCCTGAGGTCCCTTATTTGAATGCCTGTCTGGTTCTGTCTGTGGATGCCCCTGGGGCATCACAAGGGACCCAAGAAGGAGGCATTACTGCTTCCCACATCTTTGGTTACAGCTGCCCACCCACAGCTAGAGCTAATTCCCTTTAGAAACAAATTCCTGACAATTATCTGCAGGTAGTTGTTCATTTGCAGCCTTTAGTCTTCTGGGTACAGAGAATGCTTTCTTCAGCCAGGCTTTCCAGTGTTGGGCTGCTTAAGAAACAGCTTATTCCAAAGCCATTATCGCCAAGGAATGGGAGCATAGGTGGGATTTATGCCTCTGTTTCAAGGTGGGAGAAAGGTGATTTCCTTTAAATATATTAGCCTCTGCTTCTATAAAATCAATCATAAACCAAGGTCACAGAGGGGAAGGCCTAGATTTCCATAATCCTGTGTCTGTCCTCTGTGTAGGTCAGAAAGGGTTTTTCACCCTTTAATTGCAGAATGCTTAAGAACTCACTGGCTCTGTCTGATGTTATGGTTCAGCTTGGAAACTGTGAATCAGCCTCCAGAGAGTCCTGAGGGTGGTAGTGTGTTCTTCCTGCCCTTTTCAACCAAGGAGCAAGGAGCGGCTGGACCCTGTGAATCGACTCACACTCTCAGTGCTAACCATGGTCACTACAGGGGATGGGGTAGTGGGTGGAACAACCCTTGGGACACAGAACAATAGGAAGACATCAAGCAAATAGGCACTCACACCATTCTGTTTTTCCTGTGGCTGAGAGAGATCATTCCCAGGGAGACAGGCTGGCTACCAGGCCAACTGTCAACCCTCCATGTGATGTGGAGCAAATTGTTGGTTGTCATAGTCCTGGTCTCCACATCTTAAACATAAGTGGCTGCATTTTAGTTAAGAGGAAATATCTGCTGCACGGAAGTAGTTCCAGGAACATGTAGGAACTTTGGGAAATAAAACTGAAGATCGTTCAGATATATGCCACTCTTTCTGCATTCCACAAAATGGAAACCAAAGAATGTAGACTAGGAGACTGAGAAAAAGACTGTTCAACTCCTCTCCTCCCAACTTGCCCTTGCATAGCCCCCACCTAGGCCTCACTTCCCCTGAGCTGCAAATACTGGCATCAGGGAGCCTTGGCTCCCTGCAATGCTTACTTCCTTCTCTTCCTGCTGTCAAAGGGCCATGCTTGAGCACCTGCTGTTTTATCTCCAGCATTTACTCATTTCTCCCTGCTCCATTTCTCATGTCCCCTTTGAATGTGCCAGTAGACAGATGCCGGAGGACATGTGCGGTGTTAGAAGTTACAGAAACTGTCAAATATCTACTCTGAGCTTTAAAAAAACAAAATCAAAGCTTTTGTGTAAAACCTTACACCTGAGCAAAATCGTCTACATGTTGCTTCCCTCTTCTTTTTCCTTTCTTTTTTCTTTTTTTATTTTCTTCCTCTCACGAACAAGGAGAAATCACTTGATTTGATGTGAAAATACAATGAGCCAGAAGCCTGACTGCCAACAGTTCCCTTGGGGAGTGCTGGGTTCTTTCAATCAGCCCCTGATCTTTGGTAGCTACAGATGTGTGATGAGGAGGGGGGCACCTGAGACTGCAACGGGACTGCATTGCTCTGTAAGGGAAGCAAGCTTGAGTCCTAGGGCAGGGAAAGGGGAGCATCTTCTCTTCCCTTTAGAGATAAGTACTTTAGGGAAAAATGAAGAAGTGTCCAGAGAAGTTCTACTACTAAATACAAATTTGGTGGGCAGATGCCATGGTTGATTTCTGGTGTCTACTATGGCTCTGGCTAAGAAAAAATGCCACAAGTATTCCCTGGCTGTGCACACTCCAAGTGGATGCCCTTAAACAGATTAAGCTTAGCCTACAAAGCAGAATGAAATAAGCCTTGATAACAGGCAGTCTTCCTTATCTGGTGCTGACTGAGATTTAGCACTCTGAATCCTAGAAGTTTTTTATGTAAAGAGAACCTTTGAATAAATATCCATATGCCAGTCAAAATGAATGGACAGTGGCTTTTGAAGTTCCTTTAGTACTAGGACTTCATTGTCGGTAATCTTTTTTTTTTTCTTCATCTGTCTGTTTCACCCTGACCTCAAAACTTCTTACTCAACAAGAAAAGATGGCTGAAGTGAATGGATGCAAACATCACCTGCTCTAGAAGGTGTGAAAGAGGCATGATGTGTTTAAAGTGCTGAAGGGAAACAAACAAAAGTCAAGGATCCTATACCTGATCATGCTCCCTTTCAATGATGCAGGGGAAATTGAACATTCCCAGGACTGAAAAGCTGGGAGTGACTGTACCTGGTAGGCCTGCTTGACAAAAATAAGGCTAAACCGAGTCCCGTAAATGGATTTTCTGTCCCTCCTGGTCACACAGCCCCATTTAGTCCCAAATAAACACACTGAGACTTATATTAATTATAAACTGTTTGGCCGATGGCTCAGGCTTCTTATTGGCTAGCTCTCTCTTAATTATTAACACATTTCTATTGAACTATGTATTGCCAAGAGGCTGTGGCTTACCTGCAATATTCTGGCATGTTATTCCTTTGGCAGCTACATGGCATCTCTCTGGCAACTCTCTCTCTCTCTCTCTCTCTCTCTCTCTCTCTCTCTCTCTGTGTGTGTGTGTGTGTGTGTGTGTATGTGTGTTTCTCTTCACAGCCTTGTCCTAGCTACATCCCTCCCTGTCTGTCTGTACAGACCTTCAGACCTCTATGGTTAGCTAGTGGCAAGCTCCATTCTCTGACCTTCAGACGGGCTTTATTTGTACAAGCAAGATATCACCTCAGTGTTCATGTGGGGAATTAGGGAGCTTGAGACAGAGATCCAAGAATGAGCATCAGAAGTTGCTGTCACATCCAAAAAGGATATGCATGGAATTGAGATGGAACTGCTTTGAGATTCCATCTCACCCCAGTCAGGATGACATATTTGTCGCAGGCTTGGATGTAATGCACTATAGCTATTAGGAAAATTAATTTGTGGTACACGCCTTTAATTCCAGCACTTAGGAGGCAAAGACAGGCAGATCTCTGAGTTCGAGGCCAGCCTGGTCTACAGAGTAAGTTCCAGGCCTACATAGAGATACTCTGTATTGACAAAACAAAACAGAAAAGTAAGAGGGAGATAGAAAGAGTAAATAACATTTGACCCAGCTATACCACTCCTGGGCATATGCTACAATAGAATACTTACTAACTTATGTTTATTACTCCATTATTCATACTATGGAGGAAATGGGATCAACCTAAGCGTTGATCAAGGTCATCAACAAATGAATGAAATCTTAATCAACTATAAAAAAGTAATAAAGTTTGCAAGGAAATTGGTGGATATGAAAATTATTAAATTGTGTTAGGTAATCCAAACTCAGAAAGATAAAACAACAAGTTCTCATATAGGAATACTAGTTTTTGATGGATGCATGTGCACATGTGTAAGCTAGGAAGCTAGAAAGGTGTGAAGAAGAGGACAAAGGACCAGCTGAAGTAGGAGGTGAGGACAATGGAGCATATTCATGGAAATGGAAACAAGACTAGTAGGAGTGGAGTGGTTACCATGGGGACAGGAGGGTTAGGAAAAAAGAGAGATCCACAGAAACAAGTGTGTGCCATAATAAAACCTAGTACTTTATATGGCAAATAAATAAATAAATAAATAAATTTAGTAAACTATTACTGGGGTAAAAACATACCTCAAATTAGTATGACTATAAACTTAAATTCATAACTTGTTTTTTCCGTTTTGATAGATGTTTCAATGGAACATTCTACACTTTCAAAAATCAGCAAAGGATCTAATTTTTTTTTTTTTTTTTTTTTTTTTTTTGGTTTTTCAAGACAGGGTTTCTCTGTGTAGCTTTGGAGCCTATCCTGGCACTCATTCTGAAGACCAGGCTGGCCTCGAACTCACAGAGATCCTCCTGCCTCTGCCTCCCGAGTGCTGGGATTAAAGGCGTGCACCACCAACGCCCGGCGGATCTAATATTTTCAACAACTCTTTGCATTAAAAATTTTGGTGTTTCATAGGCAAAATTGGCAGTGGAGTGCTGTGTGGCCACCACAGGAGACCCTGTTCGTTACATGACTTACTTCTTCATTTTGTTCAGCATTTTTAGGTAAGGGTTCAGTCTGCTTTGTGAGAGAGAAATCTGTGGCCATGCTCTTAACATTGCTAGTCTTTCTTTAATGAGCAACATGCCTTGACTCTTTCACCAGAGGGCAGCAGAGAGTAGGGCCATTAAGCATGGGACATCAGCTAAGGTCTGTTAGCTCAGCCTGGCAATCGGTAAATAGGGGGTGGGGGTGGGGAGTGGGGTGGGGTTGATGTTAGCTCAGTCTTTCTGAATAGGCACAAAGTCTCTCCTGTGTGATGGTCATGGCATGGCAGGCATGTTATATGGCTCGTCAACATATTCTGTGATAAGATGTTATCACATTAACCTGGCAACCTACACACCTTTCCTGAGTCCTCTACATCTTCATACACATTTGTCATCAATTATTTTCCCAATCTTAGTCATGCTTTATTGGGGTAAAATAAAATCTCAAAGTAGTTTTAATTTGCCTTTCTCTAATTACTAAGGTTTATAAACACTTTTGGAGGTTACTTTTAGTTATTTTTATTTCTTCCTTGGAGAACACTCTCTGTTCAGATCCACAGCTCACTTTGTAATTGAATCATCTGTTCTCATGATTTGGGGGAGGTAAATTATTTATATAGTCTGGAAATTAATCCTCTATCAGATGTATAGCTAGCAAAATTCATTCCCATTCTTTGGGCTTTGGCCTCACTCAATGGATGGTTTCATATGCTGCTAAGAAGTAATTAAGTTTTCTGAGCTTCCACTTGTCCATTATTTGGCCTTAATTTCTGGGCAAATGGAGTCTCATTCTTGAAGTCCTTTCCAATACCTATATCTTGTAGGGTACTACCTATTTCTTTCTAGCAGTTTCAGTGTTTCAGGTTTCACACTGAAATGCTCAGCCCAACACACAAGGATATCAGGAAGAAATAACTCTCGAGAAATTCATTGTCTGGCTGAAGAGAACCTACAACTGACAAAATAGAACAAATACAAAAGTCCTAGATTTGCCCCTGGGTAATAATAACACTCTCACACTTAGTGTGTGTTAAGCAAAAGCAGTTTTCCTATTTGGTGTCAATGTATCCTGGATTTAGAGTCAGGATCTCTTGTGTTCCTCAAATTATTCATGCTGCATGGGGCTGGCATTACTTTCTTTGGAGAATTGCTGTGAAAGGGAATCTACTGTGTCCATGCACTGGCAGGTGCTGCTGAAGCAATGCTGCACTGAAAGCAACAATCCAATGTTTCTTCTCTACTCACAGTCTGCTGGAGAACTCTGATTCAGTTCAGCTGAGCTGGCATTGGTTCCTACTGTTCCATATGCCTCCAAATTTGAATTCACGCTGAATGGGCAGATTTAGTCAGGGTTACTATTGTGGCAATATAACACCATGACCAAAGACAATTTGGGGGAGGAAAGGGTTTATTTGGCTTATGCTTCCACATCACTGTCATCAGTACAGGAACTCCAACAGGGTAGGAACCGGGAGGCAGGAGCTGAGGCAGAGGCCATCGAGGAACACTGCTTACTGGCTTGCTCCTCATGGCTTGCTCAACCTGTTTTCTTACAGCTCCCAAGACTATCAGCCCAGAGATGACCCTACTTACAATAGGCTGGGCCCTACCACATTAATCACTAAGAAAATGCCCTACAGCTGGACCTTGTGAAGGCATTTTCTCAATTGAGGTTCCCTCCTTTGAGATAACTCTAGCTTGTATCAAGTTGACATAAAACTAGCCAGGACCACAAACACAGGGGTAGCTGCAACCACTACAGTTTAGGCCCTTCTACATAAACCACTAAGTAAGAAAATGCCCTACAGGCTTGCCTACAGCTGGATCTTATGGAGACATTTTCTCAAGTTGAGGCTCTCTCCTCTCCAATGACTCTAGCTTATGTCAAGTTGACATAAGACTAGCCAGCATAGCAGACATTACCTTTTCATCTCATGTGGCTGTCAAGTCAATTAAAAGAGCAATGAATAATAGGTAATTCCTTTTAAAATCTCCATATTTCATTGCTCAAAGCTGATCACATGACCAAGCTTAAAGTCAAAGGGATAATCAAGTTCACACCAACCTCTGGGAACTGTGTAAAATTGTAACTAGTGCTACACAGTATTGAACACAGCAAGCTGTCACCAACATTCTCTCATTATCTTATAGTCATTTGTCAATCAATACCAATTATAAGATTTCTGTTACGAAACAAGGAGGATCACTGTGAGAAACCATGTGTCTTCCAGTAGCCACATAAAAATTATTTTAAAATGTCCAGCAAAATTATCCAAAAGGATATTAAATGTTATATGGTATTAAATGCTATATAACATGTTATAAATATGTTAATATTTCTTTTTCATACAGTTTCCGAATCTGATTATATTTCATGCCATGACAGGTTTTAATTAAAATTATCCCTATTTCAGAAGCTCATAGCCATGTGTGGTTACTAGCTACCACATGAGAGAGCAGAACTCCACATTGCATTCCTCACTTTCAATGTGTTACTGTGTTCTCTCTGCTTTGTAGTGGAACGAATGCATTTACTTTCACCTTGCCCACAGTGGCCATGACATTTGGTCATAGCACTTTGTTTTATTACCTTTTTGTGTGTTGAGACAGAGCACATACTAATTAGACACCAAATTACACAACTAGCTTGTGATTGCTTACCTTAATCTATATTTAACCAGGTATTCTAAACAGCCCCTCATCTGGAAAAATTCTGCCATCTAGAATAAGAGTTAAAGAAGTCAAATTTATTTTTGACATGCAAGTCAAGTAATTTGCAGAGTAAACTTTGCATTGCCTGCAAGTATGTAACCTTACCCTGGACTTCCTTAGATCACTCTAGATAAAATTTAAGGAGCGGTGTAACTTACAAGGTAGCACACACTCAAATGATTTTAAGTCATTAATTTGATCAACTTATGGAGACAAAAGTTCTCTTTATCAAAAGGTAGCTGAGGCTTATTGAAGCAATTCAGTACAACTTAGTTTTTATAGCTACTACTTAACTGAAATGAGTCAAGGATGTTATGTGGCTATAAATAAACCCATAAGAAGCAACAGTGCATGTAAGGCAGTACATTGAGAGAGGGAGAGGAATTGGTGAGGTTATCTAGTGAGATGAGCTACAGAACAGTTAGGACAGCTCCCGAGCTCAGGTAAGGATGCAGAAGGTGCTCATGGCAGGCGGATGTCTACAGCCATTTGTGTCACTGATGGCAATGACCCTGAAGTCCTTTCCATACTGGACTCCCTGCAAGTGTTTTGTGAAAGGCTCATTAAGTATACATGAGTGAGGAATCAGTTATGCATTTATCTTACTTATAAGGCACAATAATTTAATATGAGATATCAAGGATAATGTTAAAGCTGTTTAAAAATCATATAAAACAGCTCATAAACAAAAAGATTGTCTCAACCTTAAGATTTATGTGGTCATAAAATTAAATAATGTCTTACACATGCTTAAGAAGCACTGGGTGTCCATATGCAAAAGAATAATTAAAAAATTAGAGCTGTAGCTATCACATTGTGCAAAAAACTAACTCCAAATGGATCAACCACCTAAACATGAAATCTGAAACTGCTAGGCAAAAGCATAAGCAATGCCCTACATAATATAGGTGTAGGAAAGGGATTTCTGAATAAGACTCCATTTGACAAAGAATTAAAGCTAACAATTTAAAAGTGGTACTTCGTAAAACTTAAAAGCTTCTGCACAGCCAAAGAAACAATCAACCCTGTGAAGAGGAAGCAATGGAATGGAAGAGAATCTTTCCCAGTTATACATCTCATAGAGAGTTAATATCCAGTATATATAAAGAACTCAAAAAAGAGAGAGAAAAGCAGATTACCAATTCAAAGCATGGGCATGAGACCTGAACAGAATGTTCCCAAAACAAACAAAAGTGACTAAGATACAAACAAGATTTGAGATTTCATCTTCCCCCAACCAGAATGGCAAAGACCAACAAAACAAATAACAACAAATGCTGAAGGCAATGTAGGGAGAAAGGGAACCTTCATTCAATGTTGGTAGGATTGCAAACTGGTGTAGCCACTCTGGAAATCAGTGTGAAGAATTCTCACAAAGCTAAAAATAAATCTACCATATGACCAAGCTACAACACTACTTGATATATGCCCAAATGACTTGACATCCTGATGGGAGAGGTCCTTCTGTGTATATGATTGTCTTATTGGTTGATAAATAAAGTGCTGTTGGCCAATAGGAAAACAATATAGGTGGGACTAGGAGTCAAGGAGGATTCTGGAAATGTAGGAGAAAGCACAGAGTCACCATATGAGCCAGGGAAGACAGGATGCTTGTCTCTGGCATCCCATAAGATAAATCTTATAAAATATATAGATTTATGATAATTAAGACTGAGCTAGCAGATGAGAAATCCTAGTCATTGGCCAAGAAGCACTTGTACCTAATATAAGTCTCTGTGTGTTACTTGGGACCTTAATGTGGTGGTGGGCAGTACTTGGGCGGCCTGGCGGATATTGCCCACATGGTAGCAGAAAGACTTATTGTTACAACATCCTACTCCACAGATACTTGCTCAGCCATGTTCATTGCTGTTCCAGTATCAACAGATAGAAAATGGAAACATCCTAAATGTCCTTCAACCAAAGAATGAATAATGAAATTATATTGTATGGACACTGGAACACTATTTATCTGCAAAGAAAAATTAAAATCATTAACTTTTCAGCTAAATGTATAAAAAGGTCATATTGAGTGAGGTAACCCAGACACAGAAAGACAAAACTTACATGTTATATCTCACCAGAGGTTCCTAGCTCCAAGTTATCAGATGTGAGCACACATCCTGGATTAACTACAGAAACGAGGAAAGTAAAATGGGACCATGGCCAGAACATAGGTGTTGGGGAACAATAGAGAGAAGAATAGCAGGGTACAAGTAATCTGATCATGGAAATGGGAAAAGGGGGGCTCTTTCCCAAAAGAGAGGAAAGAAAATGCAAAAGAAGGATGCAAAAATGATAAGAATGTCTGCAAAATCATAAGCAATAATATTATTAATTAAGAAACTATAGTACATGTAATTATATGTATATATATACATATGTAGAGCAGATGAACTTTTCTAATCTGGGACAATTCTTCCTCCAAGAACAAAAGACCACCCAAACAAAACCTAAATACCAGACATGAGAAACCCCCTTTGAGTGTTGATTAGGACTGTCTGAGTCACTACCCAAACATACAGCCTGCTGCTATTGCCCGTGGTTACCCCCCAGAGATGGAAGATAAGACCCAATTGCTGAAGATACATGAACTTCAGACACAGATCCCAAAGACCCCTAAAGCAAGAACTGACCTGAACATCCCATCCCTATGGTACCAGAAGTTGTCATGAAAGCTTCCAAGGGAGGGAGACAACAAACAGTCTACCCAGCTATGACACCTATGAACCACAACAAATATCAACATGATACCACCTCTCAGGGGACAATATTGGAACACATACCTACTAGTAACCAAAAGTTCTCTAAGTGGACTTAAGACTCACTCAACAAGAGGAAAATTGCACCTGGTACTGGAAACCTAGAGTAATCTCAGTGCCAATAAAGTCATGGTATTGAAGGAGAATCTAAAACCACTAATTTACTAAACCAGCATAATCCCTAACTACATTCTAAATGTCCCACTCACCCTTCATCAAGGAAATTTCTCTTTGCAACAGACAGAGACCATTAAATAAAACTAAAACCATTAAATAAGACCACAACAGGCAGAGTTATGGACCTAGTGTCGTCAATAGATACATTGAGACACAGTCCCTGTTCCTAAGGCTCCTGCCATTGCAAAGAAGGGGTGGAATGATTTCTAGAGCCAAAAGATCTGGGAGTCTCCTTTTGGTCAGAAACTACAGCCACAAATTCTCACCAATAAGACTGCCTAAACATGAGCTGAATAAGGACAACATTAATCAGCATGTCAAAATGGATGGGGGAAAGCACATAAGACCTCAACCCTACCAAATATCTACAAGCAACTACAGAATGCTGAGTGGGAGAAATAGCCTTCCCTGTAGACTAGCACACCTATTTGTTATCCCACCTATTTGTTATCCAATCAAAATGGTCAGCCCTGAAAACATGTGAGTGACATTATACAAAATGTTTATTCATTTACATATATATACACCTATATACATATATATGTATATATGCATGTAAAATAAAATTAATTAAAAACAAAAAGGAATCTATGAAGTTGGAAGAGAACAAGGAGGGGTTTATTGGAGGGTTTGGAGGGTGAAACAGATGGAATAAATTATGTAGCTATATTATAAACTCAAAAAGAATGGGAGGGTGAATCTTCATGCCTCATTTTGCCTTAGTTTCCAATCGTTCTCCTTAAATTTATGTATTCATAAAGAAATAAAGGCCTTCTAGATATATTTAAGGTGTCCCTTTAAATGTTTTGAAATGGGAGCATTATTTGTCTTTGATCTTTTGATTTAAAAACTGTTAGAAGCAGAAAGAGATAGGTGGGCTCATCTTTCAGTCATTGCTATGCAAGCATGGGGACCTACCTTAGTTCCAAGCACCTGTATTAGAAAGCTGTGGTGTACCAGGTCCCAGTGAGATCACTCCCTACAATCTCAAAAACAAGGTGACCATTGGTGTGGAATGATAATCAAGATTAATCTCTGGACTTCATGTTGGCATGCAATTCTCACACATGAACATATACTTTACACACACACACACACACACACACACACACAAACACACACAAATCATGTTAGAGTCATTCTGGGGTTGAATCTGTGAACTGTATGAATGACACAGATGAAGAATCATCATTCACTATTTATATTCCCCAAGTGCATCTCAGGTAAGAAAAAAAGCAAGAAAGTTGGTCCTATGAGGTAATTAAGTACTTTATCCTCCATGAATTGAATGAACTACCTATTTCTCAACATAGACATTCTAGTTGATTATTCCTCCTGCAGCCTGATATCTTTTTCTCAGAATTCTGTATAGGAAAGGATAATTAGAGTCATTTACACTTATCGAGCCAGCAAGAACATTGCTTCTGCTTCTTAGGAAATATTCTAATCCAACATGATTTATATTTGCATAATATCCTGTTGCAATATCAAAACACCCATTGCTAAAAATCAGAGGAAGTCATTGAAACTGGAGTTTATAGACAGGAAAGTGAGATTTAAAATAATCACTGTCAAAGAAAACAGCTTATTTAATCAGATTTTGCCTATTTTTTCTTAGAAGTGGTTAACACATAATGAAAGTGTATGGCATGTTTTAGACCCCCCCGCTACTGGCTCCTTAGTATGGCACTCCACTTTTCAGCCAGTTGGGCACAATGCCGAAGAGAAACAGCATTTTAAGGTGCAATATTGCCTTTTCTACTTGCTGTGAATCAAAAGTCAAGCAAAAGGAGCCATTAAAATGTTGTTTTTACAAAGAAAAACCAACATTACACAGGGCAATAAAACAAAATTTAAAATCATCATTCATTCATGTCATAAATTTTGAACGCTCACATGGTCAACATAAAATTAATTTTGTGATGCAATTATAACCATTTGTCTAATTCCAATAACTTGAAACTTTCTGAGGTATAAGACTACCAGTCATCTGTTGGCCCATGGCTGAGAGGTGGATTTCTATGGAGGGAAGACTTCCAATTTTGGTACAAAGGCAAACTGGGATGGTGTTCCATCATGATGGGATGGTGTTCCATCATGATATGAAGCTCAAAAATCCTAAGAAGGCTCACTAATAAAGCTGAAAGCTCTCTGCAAGTCATTTGGGATGTGGGTTTGCTGTTTTATGTGTGGCATTGAACTCAGAGCTCCATGTAAGGCTGAGCCTGTGCTGTGTGTGCTGAGAATATCGCCAGCCCCTTTTTATGCTCTCCATACACCTTTAGTGAGCCCAGTGTTAGTCTGGACACCAGAGACTGAGGTGCAGTTCTTGTATGACAAAGAAGAGAAATGGGCAAATAGATGGCTGAAAATGGAGATGTGTACGGGATGGAATGGGAGCTAAAGGAGTAGATATCACAGCTGGAGTATTTCCTGTGTCTGCTTTATAAATTTGAGTTTTGACATTTATAATTCTTAAATTGTGTACTCGAAATGTATTAGCGGGCTATGCTTTCAGCAATTCTGGACATGATTTCATAATTTAGTCACTATGGCATATAAATAATCTAGAAAAATCAATTTTAGGGAAGTCAGCATATAATTGATTTAATCTAAGAAGCAGCTTAAGTTAAGCATTTATGAATTCTATGGTATTTTGGCAAAGAGTTCGGTTCACCAACATACCTGCCAGTTCTCAATGTTACACAACTGAAAACAGCTTCAAAATAAATGAAGTAAAAGTAGAATTGAAAAGCAAAACTGAATGAGTTCATAATCATGGTCAGAAGACTTCACACTCATCAATCAGAAATGGATGTAAAACACAGACAAGGTTGCAAATCAGTGTAAAGAGAACCCGGCACACTGAGCACTGACCTGGCTGGAATGGATTCGATGGACCCGTCCACACCCTCCCCACAAGTGTGGCATGGACGTGGGGAGGTCATTAAGGTGGATAATCTTCTATTCTTTCAAATGAGCCTCAATAAATTGGTAAAAACCGAATGCCTGCCCATCGTGCTCTCTGAACATAGCAGAACTCAACTGGAAATGGATGACAAGAAGAACTCTTCACCATCAACAAGTATTTGAAAGCAAAACGATGTATTTCTAAAGGGAGCATCTGTGTCAGGAGAAACTTATAGGTGAAGAGGTTCTGAACAGATGAAACACAAAGCCCAGTGTCAACCGCATCAAAACAGGGCTTCAACTCCAGCAGTGCTTACAATGTATACCTTGAAATGTTTATGTCAGAACACACAAAGCTTTCTGAACATACTCACGGGTCCCATCTTACTAAACTGCAGGCTAAGAAGGGAGGAGGAACAAATTAGGGGTAAAGCAAATCATACAAATGGTAAAATAATTTTAAAAAAAGAATTACCCTTTTCTAAGTAAGGTGGTAGGGGAGTGAAACAGAACATTCAAGAAGTGAAGGATAGCTCAAGAAAAAGATATAGGAATAGCAAATGAGATGGAAGGAACAGAATAAATAGTAATAATGACTGAGAATTTCCCTTAAATTAGTTTTGGTAACAGTCACAGATTACAGAAGCATAGAGAACAACATATTCAATACTAAAATAAAACATTTTTAAAGCCTGACATGCAAGCATGTCACATTCAGATGACAGAAAATCAAAAACAAAGAAAAATTCTGATATAAATCCAAAGAAAGCAACAGCTTCCTAGCTTCCTGCAGTGAGGCAAATACAGGAACACATCCAATTTCTCAGAAATCTCATAAACCAGAAGGCAGTGGGATGCAATATTTTAAATGTCTGTAGAGCAAAGTCATGCACCTGTAAAATTCAACAGGGAAAGACTTTCCCAAGTGAGAAAGTGTGAGAGAATTTGCGGCAGCAGTTCATCGATAAGGACATGTTTAAAGAAGAGAAATGATACAGACCAGAGTCTCTGATCTTCATAACAAACAGATGCATCAAAAAGGAAAGGAGTAAAATGATAGCTCTACTTTTCTTGTCCTTAATCTTTCTAATGATGCAAGTGATGCTTTCCAATTCGAACAATTCTGTGCGTATACTAGTCTGGATATAAGGTGATAAAACCAATAGTGAGAGTCTAGAGAGAAGAGACTATGGGTGGCTTCATTATTCTGAAGTATTAGGCTCAACTGAAGTACAGTATTATGTGGCAGTGGGGTCACATTAGTTGTGTGTGTTGGAAATGGTAGGGCAGCCATTCATAAGTGACACTTCAGGGTTAAAAGCACTGATTGCTGTTCTAGAGGACTTGAGTTCAATTCCAGGCATCCACATGAGAGTTCACAAACAATTCTAAATATGTTTGGGGGGGTGATCTGATGCCTGCTAAAAAGAAATGAGCAATCAAGCCATAAAAAGACATGAAAAAATAAATCCATATTTCTGAGTAAATGAAGTCAGTGTAAAGTGAATCTGTCTGTCTGGTCTCAAATATCTGTTATTTGGAAAAGTCAAACTATGAAGAAAGTGAACAAGCAATAGTGGATAGGCATTGAGAGGGACAAAGAGAACACAGGGAACCTCCAGGGAGGTGCAATCACTTTGAACGATGCCACAAAGATGAACACAATTTTTTTCAAAGTATATAAGCAATAGTGAAACCCAGTGTGAATTATAGGTGTTGGATGATAAGCTGTGTCAATGTGTGTTTACATGTTCTGATATATTTCCACATATGTGCGAGATCCTGATAACCAGACAAACTGTGTGTGGCTTGGAGTCCATTTGTAAACTCTCTGTAATCCCCACCACTCATTTTTTTCTGTGAACTTCCGGTTGCTCTAAAAGGAAAGTCTATTAAAGAATGAAAAATAAGGAAGAACTAAGATGTGGATCAGAATAGGAGAACTCATCAGTACTATAAATGAAAGAAGAGGCATCACCAGAGGTCCAGCAGACACTCCAGGGCAGCCACAGAGCATCACCAGAGGTCTAACAGACACTCCAGGGTATCCACAGAACAAACATCCAACACATTTGAAGCACAAAATGGACACATCCCTTAAAATTTTTACTAAGTTCACTGGAGAAGAAACAGACAAGTGGAAAAATCTTATATTTTCATAAAAGATCAAATTTATAGTTAAATGCCTTTTAACAAAGAAAACTTCAGGCTTTATTTGGCCAACTTTATAACGTATTTAAGGATGAAATGACACCAATTCTAAGTGGATGCTTGTAGAAGACATAAGGATAAAGCACTTTCTAAACTCTTTAATAAGGCACACATTACCTAGGTACCACAATGAAAGAAAGGGATTGAAGAGAAGGAAATGACACATTGTATTTACAGTAAGGCAGCCAACAGCCACAGATGCCTCTTGTGAATTTGAAATGTGAGCATCCCAAACCAGCACATGCTGTGGTTCAAACAGCACAATACACAAGATTTCAAAGACGGCTGCAGACAAAATATATTCAAAATATTTCATCAATATCTTGAGTATAGAATTATAACCTATACACTGCTAAAATTAATTTGGGCAATATCTTTTATGTGGGTATAGAATAATTTAAAATATATGGGATTTTCAATGTACCCTTATTTTATAATGCTATAAAGTATTATCACTTGTAAATGTTCAATTAAGAGAGCTAAACCACTTTATTGTAGATTCACTGTCTTTGTCTTTACTGTGGATTCACTGTTTTCTGAAGACAGTTATGATTTTTGTGAGTGAAGATAATTTCTTCTCTTCTTTATTTTTGCCTATCATTTCTTTTGCTTGCCTAATGGCACTGGTAAAGTTTGAAGTTGTTTTAAAGGTCACCCTTACCTGGTATCTGATGTAGGGGAGTACATACTCTTTCACCATTAAGCATGGACTGTGTCTGCAGAATATTCATAGCTATCTTTTATAAGTGCTGAGAAACTCCTGCTGTGACTATGGATTTCTGCATGGTGCTTAAACTGAGACAGGAAATTTTGTCCAATTCTGTGTCTGCCTGTACAGAGCTGATCATGTGGTTCCTCCATTAGCCTACTAATAATACAGAGTGAATATTGCAAGAGATGCTCAAATGTTAACTAACCTAATACTGCTGAGGTAAATCCTACTTTATCAGATTTATTATAATTACCTGTTCATTTGCTTGCTAATTTATGTGATTAATTGAGACAATGGCTCATGTACTCAAGGCTGGCCTCAAATTTGCTGTGTAGTTGAAGTTGGCCTGATCTTCCTGCCCCAAACCTCCTGAACGCTAGGATCATAGGTATGTTCTACTATGCCGCTATTATTCATTTTTATATTCCTGAATTCAATTTCAAAACCTAATTTAGTTGTTACTTCAAGTTTTCAAAATACTAAAACAATATTCAAAATTCAATTTCCTTTCTACATACTTCCAGTAACATTTAAAATTGAACATTGTACAATATTATGAAATAAAGATAAATCAATAAAAATTTACCGGCCTCATTAAAAACCACACAGCATTGATGAAAGAAGTGCAGGTTCAGTTTGAGGACCCAAGTCATATTCAGACCACGAGAGTCATGTTCATCTTAATTTATCTACTCATTCTATGCAACTCCCACACCCCATCCAGCTTTTATTTTTCCTTAAAGCAATCCTAAAATTTACACAGAAATCCCATGAATTAGAATAATCAAAATAATTCTGAGGGAAAAGAAAACAGAGTTTTCGCACTGGATGCCTTATATTACAGCTGTAGTCAAGACAATATTTTTCAGCCGAGAAATAGACACTTGGATCAATAGGAAAGAATAAAGACTCCAGAGGCACACCCACACAAGGTACAGCCCATTGATTTTTTTTTTTTTAACAAAGATACCAAAGCAATTCAGAAGAGAAAGATTTGTCCTTTGAAAATCACATCCTGACACAGTTGGGTATCCAAACCCAAAATGATTTTGACTACTACCCAGCACAACTTTAAGAAATAATGAAAAATGGACTGCAGACCCAAACATAACAGATGGAAGTGAAGAGCTTGCTGGAGGTACACCAAGGCCATGAGTGAGACTGGTGTATGTTAGATAAAAGACAGAAATCCTAGCGTACACAAGGAATATTGTTTACAATATTGTTGACAAGCAAACTGGACTGCTTTAGAATCAGATGTATCTTCAAGCTTAGCGCCATGGCACACTCTGAAATCCCCTCACTCAGGATGTTGGGGTGGGTGGGGGCGGGGTGCTATGAATTCAGAGCTTGCCCTGGTCTACACAGTGGGATCTTGGCTCAAGTGTTGTCCTTCTGCAAAAAGGAAATTTTGTTTTAAATTTCACTTTAAAAGACATCTTACAAAGAACTGACATCCAAAATACACAAACAGGATGTTCACAACTAAGCAGTAAGAATAAAGAATCCAATAAACAATGGGCAAAGAGATGGAGAGATGGCTCAGGGAGGGGTTAAGAGTGCTGTCTGCTCTCCCAGAGATCCTGAGTTCACCACATGTTTTCAACTCTCAGAAAAAACATGGTGGCTCACAACCATCTGTAATGAAATATGGTGCCATCTTCTGGCCTGCAGGGATACATGCAGGCAGAACACTGTATACATAGTAAATAAATAAATAATAATAATAAAAAAAAAACAAAAAACCTTGTACAAGCATTTCACCAAAAATGACTATACAGAAGCCCTGATAGTCAATAGAGAAATGCAAATTACAGACACAGAATGCAGCATATGGGCACCTCTGTGAGTGTCAATCAAGGAAAAACCCTGGCAATATTGTTTACAAGGGCACAAACCAACTGAAGCTCTGATATTGTTAGTGGGGGTATGAAATTGATGCAACCACTTTAGAAAACACCTTGACAATGTTTTATAAGAACAAATCTCCAGTTACCATTTGACCCACAAAGTCAATCCCACATATTTATCTCAAAGAAACAGAATCATATAGTCCCAGAAATTAAGGGGGAGAAAAAACCCTATGCACATGTTTTTCCCAACAGATTTTTGTTGTTAAAATGGAAAATTACCCAAAACATTCATTAAATGAAAGACAAATTAATTGTGGCATATCCCTACAGTGAAATACTAAAATAAATAAATAAATACACTTTTGTCGGGCATTGGTGGTGCACATCTTTAATCCCAGCCCTCGGGAGGCAGAGGCAGGTGGATCTCTGTGAGTTCAAGGCCAGCCTGGTCTCCAGAGCGAGTGCCAGGATAGGCTCCAAAGCTACACAGAGAAACCCTATCTCGAAAAACTAATTAACTAAATAAATAAATACACTTCTATGAATAAGTATAGATTCTATGTAGATAAATCTCAAATACCCAATGCTTAATGAAAACTCCAGAACCAGACAGATACCTTTATGATCCCATGTAAGTGGCATTCTAAAGTCAAAACTATGGGGATGGAATTGGGTCAGCATTCAACTTGGCTATGGCTGGGAGTCTTTGGTTACCTAAAAACAGGGACACAGGAAACATTGAGGGCAGTACAAGTATTCTGTATGTTTATGGTAAATCTTTGCTAGTCACCATGGTCACTTGATTAACCCAAACTAATTACTGGCATAAAACATGTTTTAAGATGAATAACTAAAACAGAATTAAAAGCCAACTTACATGTGAAAATTCATTGATGTTAAACTCAACAACAATAGTAATTCTAATCAGCCCAATATAGTGGTTCTGCACCTATTCATCATTGCTCCTTTGGGGGTCAAACAACCTTTTTGCTAGGGTTTCATATCTGATAGCCTCATATCAAATATTTACATAATGATTCATAACCATAGAAAAATTACATTTATGAAATGGAAGCAAAAATAATTCTATGATTGGAGGTGACCACCACATGAGGAACAGCATTAGGAAGGTTGAGAACCACTGGCCTGATGGCCTGATAGATAGCTAAGATCCAAGCTGGGATTATATTCCCAACTGCCAGGAGATAGATATAGAGATATATAAACTTATCAAAGTTTACTGGACTACACTCTAGAAAGCTAAATTTTATTATTGTTTATTGAAGTTCAGTGAGTCTTGCTTCAGCTAGAAAAATGAATGTCTACATTAGAAACAGTTTTGCTATCTGAGCATGGTAGTACATATCTGTTACCCCATCACTTGGGAGACTGGGGCAGAGGATTGCTTTGAGTTTAAACTCAGCCTAGGATACATAGTGAGTCCCAGATTAAGCTAAGCTACAACTGAGACTTGTCTCAAAATATCCAAGAAAAAAAAATGGAAGAAAAAGAATTTTTTTTTAATTTGTGGTGTTCCAAATGGCCTTGTATTACAGAATTTCCTTCAATCTGACAAAATTAAATCATATGCTTTAATCTCATAAAAATGCAGTTTTGGGTAGCATTCTGAAGTATATTCTTTTATAGAAATCAAAAGTGCTTACATAATCCTCTTTATATGGGTGTAGAGGTAAATCCATGACTGTTTAATTATAAGTGCTGGACTGATGGAATCAATAAATGTATGACTGAATTAATCAACAATAAGCAAATTAATGAACTAAGATGAGCACTCTGTAGTCATGTCTCCTCAGTATGTGCTGGAGATGTCAGCTTTGCTAATTATCTCCATGTGAGATCTATGTTTGCACAGATAAATGGCTGCAATATGAAAAACTGTATTTGCCTTAAAAGCATAGGGCTATATTTGGATGGACCTTCAAAAGATATTCATATCTGACTTAAATCCCCAAACATGGGACTGGGAACATGCTCTGTTGGTCAAGTTTGCATAGCATGATTCCCAGAACCCCATATAACTGGCCTTGTTGGCACCAACCTGAGAATCCTATGGTCACAGTAATTCCCCTAAATTTTCTTTTTGCAAACCCTAACACAGGGATGTTTGACATATCATTGATGTTTATGATAACTGAGGATGTGGCGATCCTGAAAGTGTTCCTGGAGAGTGATGTGTGACTTTAGTACAAGCCTCTCTCTAATAGGGAGTCTGGCATAGCATGTCTTCCCCTGGGGCTTGGGAGGTTCAGACAGCTCTTGGAGAGCACATTACTATGTAGAGGTGGATCAGAACTCAAGCTCAAGAAACCTGGCTTCTTGGTCAACTAACCATAACTCAACTGCACCTTCATGCAAATAAGATAGCAAAAATCTCCATCAAATTCATTATAGTCCATAGAAGACACTATGGAGTGGATATGTGGTCAAGAGCAGGGCAGCACCTTGGTTGTGGCCCTTGGTGTCTGTCAGCTTTGAAAATAGTTCTCTCTGTCATGCCTACAGCATTAAGGAGTGACAGTTGTCCAACCAGGACCTTCCAGAACTTCAAAAGAATGAAATAGTCTTGTAATGAAAATTTTGAATTCTCCATGACTTTTACCTTACAAAGTCTTCACTTTTGTAAGATGACCTCTTTTCCCAAGAGGAACAGTATGAACAGGGCCAAGGAACATCACTTCCTACCACCACTTCAGAAGCTCAGGACCTGTCTCCCTTCAAAACCCCAAACAACCCCTTCTTTGGGCTGATTCTAAATCTTTCTTTCCTCAAAGAGTTTCATTGTGACATCTGTTTTCAATTTTTTTAGACTTTGTTTTGTAGGTTCGTGAGTGTTTGTGTGTCTATGTGAGTGTATGTGCACATAAGCTGGGAATTATGTGTGCCTCTGTAGGTACATAGTCGAGGAAAACACATCAGATCCCTCAGAGCTGGAGTTACAGAGGTTTGCAGGATTTCTGGCCTATTACATGTGCTCTAGGATCTGAACTCTGTTCCTCACAATTATGCAGCAAATGTTCTTAACCACTGATCTGTCCAGCCTGAGGTTGGCCTTTGTCATATCAGCCTGTCACTGGAACATAATCTCAGTATGATTCTGAACATATTCACACCCACCCCTGAACTTTCCCTTCAGCCAAGCAGACTAAAGTACTCTTGCATCCCTCTTCCTGGAACCCCATAGATGGCAACTTCTCTCCTCCCCAGTGACATGGATCTCCTCGGCTAACATTCCATGGTATATTCAGTACCAGAATCCTTGACTTTTTAAGGAAAAGTCTTCATTCAGCATCATGGCTTCTCCTACCAGACAATTACCAGTAATGTCTCCTTTATCATTCCAACTTCCAGTTTTCTTCCCTGCTGCTCGTGCAACCATGCACTTTAAGACATCTGCCACCCATTAATTAAATAAGACATTTTAGGTAAACAAAACAAAGTTTCTTCCCTTATTTCCAAAGTCAATGGCAAAACTTTAAAATCAGTGAAGATTGTCTTTTACTTAACACATGCACCCTCAGCCAGCTGAGCTTACTCCAATTTCCAGTGCTTTGTTTTGGGGTATTTGTTGTTGTTGTTGTTATTGGTGGTCATAGTGGTGGTTGTTGTAGTAATAATGTTGATGGTTTTATTTCTTTTGAAAGTCTTCCTCTGTAGCCTTGGCTGGCCTGGGACTCACCTGGCCACCTTCAAACTTGTAGCAATCCTCCTGCTTCAGCCTCCCAAGTCCCAAGATTACAGTAGTGAACTACAGTGCCTGCCTCTTGTATGCTTCTTCATCTTGCTGTCTGCTGAGAAGTCTAGTCCTTTGATTTTTCACACTTGGATTCCAGTTTCTGATTCTTCTCTGCTCCCCAGTCACACCACCCTCCATGGCCACTAATGACTACTTCAGCAGTGGTGTCTAAGCAAAGCAATCAGAATCCATCCCTGAAGTTATTAACAGCCAGTAAGAAACCTTCCTCTATAGGATTAATGAGCTGTGAGGACAAATGGCCATATACATATCAATGAGGAGGGTACAGTGGCAGATAGAGTCAAAGAGAGAAGAGACAAATTATGTCCCTTTAGAGTACTAGTTAATGCAGATATAACGCAGGCCCACTCCATCACAGGAGCCAGAAACTGGAATTTTAGATTAATTTTATGGTACATAGCAAGTCACTTGTGAGTAAGACTTGGTGTGTGTGTGTGTGTGTGTGTGTGTGTGTGTGTGTGTGTGTGTGAGAGAGAGAGAGAGAGAGAGAGAGAGAGAGAGAGAGAGAGAGAAAGAAAGATATACACACATCATTTGCTCTTTGATTGTAAAGCTCAATACAGAGGCCAGATGTAAAGATGAACCAAGCAGCATGCAGCAGCCCAGTCTGCTGAAAGAAGGCTGCCCTGTGATGAATTGTGCATGTTTGAGATTACTACGTGCTTCTACAGAAGGCAAACAGGCTAAGAAACTGTGGAGCATAGAGAAACCCACCCTGGCCAGATCAGACGGCTTACCAAACCTGAGATGTTGACTTCAACAATCAATATTTCATTGATATAAAAATACTTTATTAGTGTTCTCTTATGTGGTCAAGTTCAGTTTTGAAATATTTTCCAATTAATTAACACAACCTTATTCATCTTGAGATTCTGACAGGTAATGACTTCCCCTTCCTAATAGCATGGATGCTATATGCCACCATGTTAACTGCCAGGCCTATGTATAGTAAGAAATTACCAGTACGGAGTCAGGTAGAAATATAAGGGTTTTTAATAGGGAAAAGCCTTACTTACAGAGCGAACCAGCCAGCCGGTGGTAGTCTGTACAGCAAGAAGCAAAGAGAAAACGAAACCGAAAACGCAGTCCCCCTACTCACTCTGACCACGCCCTCACAAGCCCTCAGGTACTCTTGTAGCCAGCCCCTAAGAAGGCGTGGCTACAGCTTCCCCTACAATTCCCCTTTTAGTCTAAAAGAGGATTAAAACTTAACAGTATAAAGGTAAAATATAAGAAGATAACTATCTATTTTAACTAAACCCTAAAGTCATAAACAATAGGAAGCTATTCCTAACTAGGTATATATATTATCCTAAGTGACAACAATGGGGAAAGGGGGCGTAGCAACTTATGATCTGCTACCTTGGATGCTTCAATGACTGATTGAATGGCATTGTCCAATTCTTTAACCCTATGCTGGGTATTTTGTACCGTTGTATCTAGTTGATGAGTAACATTGCCTATCTGAGTTTCTAGTTGGCTACAGATATTCTTTAGCTGGTCATGGTCTTCTGACAGCCTAGCCTCTAAGGCCTCAGACATGGAGGATCTCTCTGTGTTTATCTTATCATAAATACGCTGTATCTCATCAGACAGCTCTGTCTTTAGTGTATTGGACATAGAGCCAAGCTTATCATCCAATTTCTGTTTCACTTGCTGCACAATTGTGGTCTGACCTAATCTGTTTTTTAAAACCTCATTGCGTAAAGCTGTTATTTCCTGCAAGCAGGTGGTGAGGTTATTTCTGTCCCTGTTCCTGAGTCCTCTGGCTAGTAATACTATTTGTACCAGCAAGCTGACTGCCATGACAGCATATAGGCCAATAATTGGCAAATTAGCATCCTCCTCAAACAGTGAATTCACGTAATAAGCAAAAACATTACCAATTTCAGCAAATGATAAATATTCCGCCATGATTTTACCTGATTTCTACTCCAGATGCAGTAAATATATTTGATCAGCAGGTAGCACAGGCGTTCAGTTATTCCGAGGCGTTTGGCAGCAGTCGGTCAGCGGTGGAGAGAGGTCACAAAAGCGGCTGCGCTTATCTTAGAGAGTATACGGCCTTGCGGCTACAACCACTGAAACAGATTCGGGCTTTCCCGCAGGCCAGGGGAAGCCACAGCTGAAAGCGGAGGCCTACCTGGACTCTAGGCAGCTAGAAACTGTCTCTGAGCTGGGTGGATGGTTCTGAGTAGCTCAGCAGCAGTGGGTCGGCTGCTAGCCGGGAACGCCTGTGGAGAGTGGGTGCTTTTCGGGCCTAGGCGGCGGGCCCGATGGAACCCACAGCCTGTCCCAAATGGGGTGTGGGTTTCCAATATCCCACTTCTGACACCAGATATAGTAAGAAATTACCAGTACGGAGTCAGGTAGAAATATAAGGGTATTTAATAGGGAAAAGCCTTACTTACAGAGCGAACCAGCCAGCCGGTGGTAGTCTGTACAGCAAGAAGCAAAGAGAAAACGAAACCGAAAACGCAGTCCCCCTACTCACTCTGACCACGCCCTCACAAGCCCTCAGGTACTCTTGTAGCCAGCCCCTAAGAAGGCGTGGCTACAGCTTCCCCTACACCTATGTGTCGCATTTCTGGGCATTCAGGTTGATGCCAACATCTTTTCAGTGCCCTCACAGCACTCACTATGGTTTGTTAAGAAGCAGAACCCATCAGAGAGATTTTAGGTCATGGCATGTGTGCCTTCAGAAGGCATTATGGAACTCCTTTGCTTCCTGTATATTGACCTGATTCCTCCTTTTCACAAATTTTTACCACTTGCCCTTAGAAATGGACCTGTAATCAGTACTATGCCTTTGAGCTTCCAGGACTGTGAGTTAAACAAACCCCTTTTCATTTTAGAGATACTGCCTTAGTCATTTTGTTATAGCAACAGACAACACATCAATGCAGAGCCTAGCACAGCCTTTGGCACAAAGTGCCTAGAAAACAATAAAGGAATGTAAATGTCAGGTTCTTGACAGCTTGATTAAACATCTGTTTACAGTAGAAGAATGTCACTGGCAAATGAACATGTGTACTCCTGTTATTGTCAAGCAAGGAAACCTAATAGAATATTTCTCTTCTGTGGAAATAGTCCAAGCATTCAAAAAATGTGGATTAAACTGTATTTGGCTGGCAGTTCTGAGCTGAAATTACTTCTTCCATTTCAACCTCTACATTTTCAACTGAAATTTGAGGATAAATGTCATCAAATAGCTTGTCTTGTTGGGAGGATAAACTGTTTGGATGGATGATAGAAACAGAAGTAAAAGATGAGTGTTCAAAACATAACATTGAAGCAGAAAGTGAACAACAGTAACCCTGTAAAATGCAAGATATGGAAAATTGTTTTATAAGAGGAAAATAACAGGTCAATACTCTTAAAGCACCAGAGTGTGGGGCCCACGACTTACAAACCTGCAAGTAGGGAGAGCTCCCTCTCAGAGTAAGCAATAAAACTATTGAGAGTCACTCTCAAATGAGCCAAACTGCATAGAAGACTCAGAGACCAGACCAACTTCCCAGAAGAAGCAGAAAACAACTGAGTTGCCTGGAAGATGTTTAGACCAACTGAGGCACCTGGAAAGGACACTCCCCAACCTGTTGAGCAGCCTGCAGGCTGTGCAGTGTATTCCAAGTTCCCATCTGTGTTTGAGCATCTCTGCTCCTGTAAGTAACTCCAATAAAACTCATTGGTTTACCAAGTTGGATTTGGGTGGAATCTGTCAATTGGTCTGCTGTGGGCTCCCAGTCTGGAGTGAGAAGATAATGTGTTTTTCATCCCCCCAGGAAAAGTCTTATCACATAACAGATGGGGACCCACTATGGGTTTGGCCTTGGGCTTTGGTATGAAATGATCATAAGACCTCAAACATGTGAGTATCTGGGACTAGCAGCAACATAAGCCATATGCAAGATTTTTGAAAATAATTCACTTTACTCCAAATCTAGAAACTGTCAGTTTCTCTTATAACATCATCAATCGTTCAGTTTTTAAAGGATTACCAATGTGTGACTGTTTCTTTTGCTTCTTAACCCACATAATGAGTGGGTAATATCAGTTATTAAGGTGTCTGTCAAATTGGAAATCTCCTACCAAGATGCTTTCTTGTATGAACTCTTAGAAACCTAGTTAGTTGCTGTGCATAGCACTCTAAGGAAGCTATTCTTAATCTATGAGTCACGACTCCTTTGGGGGTCAAAAGACCCTTTCACATATCAGGGATGACATACCAGGTATCCTGCATATCATACATTTACATTATGATTCATAGCAGTAGCAAAATTATAGTTATGAAGTATTAATGAAATAATTTTTGTGTTTGAGGCTCACCACAACATGAGGAATTGTATTAGAGAGTGGTAGTAGCATTAGGAAGGTTGAAAACCACTGCTCCAGAGGCTTAAGCCTCACTTTCTATTCATGAAGAAAATATGTGTATCTACATAGGAGTGTATTATTTATAAATGTGTCTTGCTTGACCTGATGCAAGGGTTTTTTTTTTTTTGCCTCAGAATTGTGCAAGCCCTCAACTTACAGCTTTACGTAGAACAGGATTTGAAAGCATTGCTGAAGCATAGCTTAGTTCAGACACACACTCACACTTTCCTTCTTTTACGTCTCCACGTCTCCCATGCTGGGCATTTTCATATGATGACTCAAACTATAGCTCCAGGTGACTCACAATAGCTTCATTATTCTCAGGAATGACTATAAACAAACAAGGGCCCAGTAAACTCAAAGTAAATGTATCCCCAACAGACCTGTCACTATCAGTTTCTCCAAATGTCATAGCCACTCCAGGACGACCAATAGACACAAGGGAAAACATGCAGTAAGTCAATCTTAATAGAGGAAGGCTATGTGAAAATCACACAATGATAGGGACAGATTACAGGGACCCCACCACCTTTTCCATGAAAGCAGACATCTACCATTTGCTGCTGATAAGTATGCATCCATCAAGAAAAATTTATTTCAAAAATCACACCATACCTACCAGATTTTCTCTGCTGCATGTAAATTGATAGAAAAAATCCATCTCTTAAAAAAATGTGCTATTCAATGCATAAATAGCAAAGTGTGTGTACACATTTAAGAAGGTTGCCTTAGCAAAATACCTTAATAAAAGAAGCCTGAGATCAGGGGTCTGCTTGGGTTAGTCTGTCCTAAGCTGTAGCATGAATAATAAGAACTCTGAGACAGATGATATGGGGAAAAGCTGAAAGATCAGAGACACAAAGCAGGCAAGCGACTAGAGAGTACTTACCTCTATGAAGGCTCAGACCAAAGGGGGTGATCCTGTCCTCAGCATGACTGCAGACTGAATACATTGCCCTCTGTCTCCACCCACTTTCTATTCCTCTGTAGTGCCGGGATTAAAGGCATGCAACACCACTGCCTGGCCTCTGTGGCTGGCTAGTGTGGCTAGCTTTGCACTCTGATCTTCAGGCAAGCTTTATTTGTTAGATAATAAACAAAGTATCACCACACTAAGCCCCTCTGCTTGCCTTGTGAATAGCTCCTGCCCCCATGTCCCTCTCTCCCTTACACTGCCTTTTACCTCTGTGCTTGTGGATTCAGTTAGCAACCCTTCCTCGATATTCAAGGTAGATAGCAATCAAGGAAGACACCAGGCATCAACCTTGGACCACCACACACAGGTGCACACCTACACTTGGACCCCCCAAAACAAATATGCCCCAATACATGTAAAAATAAAAGCCACATGCACAGTGTCTTAGTTGGAGTTTCTATTGCTGTGAAGAGACACCATGATCATGGCAAGTCTTCTAAAGAAAACATTTAATTGGGTGGCTCACTTACAGTTTCAGAGGTTCAGTCCATTATCATCATGATGGGGAGCATGGCAGCTTACAGACAGACATGATGCTGGAGGAGCAGCTGAGTCCTAATCTTGCAGGCAACAGGAAGTCAACTGAGACATTGGGTAGTATTCTGAGCAGAGGAAACCTCAAAGCCTGCCCCGCAGAGACACATTTCCTCTAACAAGGCCATACCTACTCCAACAAAGTCACGCCTTCTAATAGTGTCACTCCCAATGAGCTTATGAGGGCCAATTACATTCAAACTATCACATACAGATACACAAAAAAAGAAATTCTTTGTTGTTCCATACTTTTATCAAACTGTCTTGAGATACAGAATTTAAAATATAAATACTAGATGCTCAGTTTTCCTTTTTCTTTTTCTCTCTTTTTCTTTCTTTCTCCTTTTGAAAGGATCTCACTGTGTAACCTGTGCCAGCCTCATGCATGTGAGGTATCTCCTTCCCTGGTAATTAGCTCTCTGGAATGCTTCAATATCTTTCATTTTGTATAGGGAATTCTCGTTCATCATCTTCACACACTGGCTCTGTGCCTTCAGAAATGCAGTTACATGTGTATGCACACACACTCACATGCACACACTCACACAGGCATGCACACTCAAACACACACACACACACACACACACACACACACACTTTCTTTTGCTCTTAGTTGTGTCTTGGCTTCCTTTCCATGTTGTCTTCTGTTTGTATCTCCATCCTGCTTTATATCCAATTTTCTCTGACTTATTTTCCAGTTCATTTATTAAATCCATCTATTAAGTTATTGTATTTTGAAAGCTGCAATCTGATCTTCATTTCCTAGCTTTCCACTTGGCAGTTTTATTGGTGCACAGTTACCTTATTGTTTCTTCTTGGCAGACACTGAAAATTAGTCTCCTTTCTTGTTTCTGCACAGTATAACCTATTTTAATAATCTATACTTACAGTGGTCTGATCACTGTAATACAAGAAGTGTTGATGGATCACATCCATTGTCGAGTTTGGTTTTGCTTTTGATTCTTTTTGCTCTCGAGTTCACTTTCCCTTGTGTATTTCATTATATCGTTTTTTCAAAGTTTCTTGAATGGTTGTGCTCTAAGAGGATGAAGCTTGTGACAGCATCATGTGACAAGAGAGCTATTTGTTTCCCCTTTAAATTCAGGACTGAAAGGATTTGGCAGGAAGAGGGGTTGGGGTTGAGTCTCACAGGTTTGAAGGTTTTGTATGTCTTTTGTTCCCACTCAAATGATAAGTTTTTTTTTTCTTCAGATCTACCAAAGAGCAGGTTCAATTTACAACTTCTCAACAGCAGTCCCCTTCTTACGGAGTAGTTGAAACAAAGACATCTCCCTGCCCTGCCCACCCCCCTCCCTGCCCCATTGCCCCCAGATGTCCCTCTGACGGTGGAGACTGGTTTACATTCAACTTATACTTACTTCAGCAGCTTGGCTCTGCTCCCACCCCTATGTGAATGCCCCTTGAGGCACCATCCCACGGGTTCTGTTTCTTCCCCCACAGTGCATGGCACCCTCTAGAGAACATGCCCAATTGCTCCCAAAACAAAAGTTGCTTCCTGACTTCTCACTTCCTTCCTTGACTCTATGATTTTATGCTAGAAATTTTTTCTATGTATCTTCAAATTCCAAACATTATTGTGATAATTGAAATCTATCATTTAGTCATTCTCAGAGAAATAAGTCATATTACTAGAAAGGACAGCTTGAAGAAGCTTGAAGAGCAGTTTTGTGTTCTAGAATTTCCCTTATCTTGTGTTCTAGAATTTCCATAGAAACAATTCTTGACGTTTCCCCCTTGTGATCAGTTAGCAATCCATTGAGAATCAAGACAATACTTAAGCTGGAAACTTACTTGCTGGAGATCTAGTATTAGCGTCAAAACCCAGCACTGACAGCTAAAACACAGTCTTTATAGTGTTTGTGCTGCCTTTAATTGAAGTGGTAGTGATGGATGCAGTAAGTGCCCTTGACAGCCAGCAGGACTGACATCTTGCTCAGATTTGTCCTCATCTGATGCTCACCTCTCACAATATGTTACCTACAGGCTTTCTTCGTCTTCCCATCACAGGACACACACAGCAATCTAGTACTAAATCCTGAGGAAAGAACTGGTCCTTTTGTTCTTCTGGACTCGGAGACAGCTGTTTATCTGGCACCAAGACAAGAGAACCAAAAGGCTGTGGGGTTTTCACTAGCTAGTAAATGCAAATGCCATAATTAACATTTGCTGTATGAATTACAATTTTAGTCCTGTGATTTTCAGCCCAGAAACCAACATCTGAGAGTTTCCTGCATGCCAAGGAGAATGCCTTTTGTGACTTCGTTTTGGATCCTGCCATTATTGCAATGCATTAAATCAGGAAGTGATATGATGGCTGCAATGGGTCCTGCCAGCCTGCACCAGCAGCCGGGCACTATCTGAGTCTCTGCAGATCTGTTGCAAGCACACAAGGGACTCTCCTGATCATTTCTCCCTGCATAAGCATAATCATTCTGCAAGTTCTGAGAAATCTTTATAGGAAGGTCAAGAATATGAGAAGGAAAGCATATCCATTAATAAGTTTAAAGTGCTTCTAGAGGAAGCTGTTTTCACAGAGCACAGGGCCACACTTGCTCAAAGGCCTCACATTCTTGCCTCTCCATGTCTGGGTGTCACTAGCAGTTTGCCCTTGTTCTCTGTCAAGCCCTCCAAATTCTTCATTGTTGTTGGATTTTCTTTCTGGCCAGGTCCCAATTCCTTTCTCAGTCCCAAATAAGCACACAAAGACTTACATTAATTATGAAACTGTTGGACAATGCTAAGGCTTCTTATTAGCTAGCTCTGTCTTGATTGTTAACTCATAACTACTAATCTATGTATTTCTACACGGCCTTATCTTACCAGAGAACGCCTGGCGCATCCTAGCCTCCTGGTCTCCACATGGTATCCTCCCACGGTCTCTCCCTGCCTACCTTTCCCAGAATTCTCCTCATCTCCTAGTCCTGCCTATCTTCCTGCCTCTACTAGTTATTAGGCAAACAGTGTTTTATTCATCAATCAATAAGAGAAACATATATACAGAAGGACATCCCTCATCACTTCACTCTTTGGTGTCAATGTTTCCCTCTTGGTCCTTCTTCTGTCTGTCACACCACAGCTCTTACATTAGCGGCCAGAGACACAATGTAATCAGAAGAAGCCAGCCATCATCACCAGGCTCTGAGTTGTCTCTAATCACCTGGCAGTGCATTCCAGGTTGAATTCCCAAATCTCAGGGAAATCTGAATAAACTCTGTCTTCCCTTCCTGTTACCTCTTTGCTTCTGTCATGGTCCTCTAGGGAGAGTAGCTAGTCAATGCACCCTCATGACCTGGGCTATGTAACACCTGCAATGGCAGGTAACTTGTGTTGATGATTTTCCAGGCTCTTTTGCAGGAGTTTGGGAGTGGCTCAAATGAGTTAGACCCAACAGCCCTTCACTTGGACTCAGACAAGTGTCTGATAGGTAAGCTTGGCTTTAGAGAGAGGTCCAGGCCCCACCCTCAAGGGCCTGCTAATGCTGCTGTTTCCTAGGTATGTCCTGCAAGGAGCCATGAGATTGGTTCACAAATGCACAGACCTCCCCAATCACTGGACTTTTCCTCACCTATAATCACTCTCACCCTCTTCTTTCTCCCACAAATACCCCTAAGCCTATCACCAGGGAGGTAGATTTGAGATGTAGTCTTCTGTTCCCTCAGGTTTCACTACCTTGAGAACAAGCATTTTCTTTTGAAAAAACTTGCTCCAGGATAATCACACTGCATGGACTTCAGACCTGGCTCAGTGGCAGATCTAGATTGATACCCACTGCCTGATGGGTCTGAGTGTCACCATAGCAACAAGGCCCATTAATGGAAAATTATTTCCTTCTCTTGTGAAGAAAATGAAATCTCTGACTAGGATAAGAACTGACATTCTAGTTATAGGTCAATGAGCTGACTGAGGGGCCACCCCTCAGAAAGGTGGGGCTACCCCTAGAAAGATGGATCACCATCAGTCTAAGAAGATGGGATAACTAATTGTCCCCTTAATGAGATAACATACCTGTCCTTCCCAGAAGTCCTTCCCCCTACTGCAGTCACTCCAGATCTGGTCTGAGTTTCTGTTGGGTCTGCCTGTCTTCTCTTCTGTCTTTGTTTAGGATTCTGCTAGAGCCAAAGGGTGATTTTTCTGACACTTTAGTCTTCTTTACTCTTTCTTGAAAGTTTCTCTTCCTGCCATATGGGTCCTTGTCACCTCCATGACTCCATGATGGCTCAACTCAAAGGACATGGCTATTTTTTTTTTGTCTCTGCTCCACTTGCCTCCTCCAGGCATCTGTAGAGATTTGTAGCTTGCCTATCCTAGGATTTTTCTTTAAACTCTAAAGAATTGTCCTCATGCTTTTCTTTGAGTCCATTAAGTGTTTTTATTGAGACAAAGAACCCCAAGATTGGGCCCTGATTTCTCCAGTATCATATTATAACCACAAAGGGACTCCCCAAATTTTTCAATAACAAACAGTTGTGGGGGAAGATTTTCCTGGCCTATTTGCAGTTTCTAGGTCATATTTGTCCCTAGCCCCCTCCTTAACCAACTCCCCGTCCCCACAAGCTACTTGACCAAAAGCACTCATAGGTCTACCGTCAAGAAACAACCAAAGTGGTTAAAGCCAATTTGAATCTTGGGTGATTGCAATAGGATTCCAAGGACTCTGTTCTGAACAGAATAGCAAAGGTGGCAATTTATCATCCAGAAACAAACAGAGGGGACAGCAGATGGAAAATTAGGGAGAAGGAGATCTTGCTGACAGGATTAGCCAGGTTCCTGCTAAAGGCAGCTCCTAGGGACCAGTTATCCAGCTTCAAGGTCTGGCTTCCCTGACTAGGCAAGAACTTTCCTGAACCTGATCTCCATAGGTACACTGTACAGCTAGGACCCAGAACACCACCACTGTCTAGTTTGGTGATTATGAGTCCCTATCCCCTGTGCATGCCAAATTCCATTGCAAATGCTCATTTTGGAATGACATGTTTTAAAATTGTAGATTGTAACCCAGTGAAATTCAGGCAGTTAATACAATAGATAGCCACAGAAACTTTTTAACAAATTCAAATTGAATCAGGACTTAAAGACTTCTGTGTAATGGGAAAATGAGAAGAGTGCTTGTGTAGCTGGTGGCAATGCGAAGGGTTTTCTCCTGTACATTGTTTGGAGGATGGAGCTTGCAGGAAATAGCTAGTTTTAAGTATTCAACAAAGATGTCTAATAATGTTATTTTTCACACAGGCCACTGCTTCAAACCCCCGATTCTCCAGTGTCCTCACCCCTCTCTGCAATCTTCTTTGCATTACATTTGCATAACTAAAAGTCTCATCCAAATGATTGTCCCAAAATAATGGAATTCCCGAAAGAGAATTAGTCTCCATATCTGGAGGGAATTCACTTTTAAATAGTTTTCACTTCCTTCTAGCTTCTACCTGTCAATATTTCTGTAAGTAATGAAATTCACTAATTTCAATCAGGGAATCCCTTAATACACTGATTTACCCTGCCCCTTTCAGACATAATCTGATGCATTCATATCTGAATCTCTACCAAACCTTGAGGATATATTCCCTACTTGTGTTTATTTTAATTTCTCATTAGGAAGGTACTTGAATATATTTATGTTTTTTAAGACTATTACATGATGAGCAGAATTCAAAACTTAAAATTCAGGCTGGTGTAAGCAGTGTTTACCAGTCATTAAGCAGCTGTGGTTACCCAGTGTTGGTCGAGCAGTGTTTGGTACCATCCGGTGGTTGCCCTCTGTTCCACTGGAGATGTAACTAAAGTCCAAACCCTGTGGCTCATCTACATCAGAGCAGGTATTAGGGGAGTCTCCAGGACAGTGCGTATATGCTATGCTGACTGTTTCATAGTAAGTGGAGGAGAGCCAAGAATGGTCAGACTCAACCTCCACCTCCTGGCTATGTTCTCAGCATTCCCATCCGACTCCACACATCTCCTTCAATGCCTCCCTTCCAGCACTGCTGCCCATGTACAAAGTAGACTCCAGTGCACTTACTTATTACTTACTACAAATGGCACTTCTTTTTTTAACCCAGCTACAGTTCTGCTGAGGTCTTTGTAAGTTAGGCTGGTGGGGCAGACTTTGCTTTGCCAGCATATGATGTGGCTCTCCTTGTTGTGAGTCTCACTTGACAACAGAGTCTTGCTGGCCTAGTAAATGAATAAGCCTGGGTGTTTCTATACCACATTTGGCATAGGCTGGAAAAATAGGTCAAGAGGGCTGAGCTAAAAACAGTGAACTGGGGGAGGCTCAGGAGAGCCCCTCCAATTCCTCCTACATTCCTTCTCCTTTCCTCAAGGACAGGGGCCACTGCCACAACAGGACCTTAGGAGCTGCTTCCATGCCTAGTGGGAGCCCAGAGACATTCTTTCATCTGCCACCTCAAAAGTTCTTTCAGCCTCAAACATTTAACAAGCTAAGTGCCATATTTGGTGTACCTGTTGTAATACATGACTTCAAATATCTTCAGACATAGGGCTGATGGGACATCTTGGTGAGTAAAGGTACTTGCTGGTAACCCTGATGGTTTGAATTCTATCCCCAGGATGCACCTGATGGGAAGAGGGAACCAACTCCCACAAGTTGCCCGCTGACCTTTACATAAGTGCTGTAGCATCTGTGCATGCTCACACATTCAAATAAATCAATGTGATACTGCTTTAAATGCCAATATGCATGGATAAGGAGAAACTTTAATCCAAAATGCTACTGCAATCAGGGAGGGGGGAATGCATTTTCAGTGGGAGAGAGCAACTAGTGGAATGGCTGAAATGCTCTGAAATTGTCTACAGCAGACTCAAAGGCCAAGGGAAAGGGAGCTTGTTTCAGAGAAGAGAGCAAGCCAGGTGAGAAACTCCTGAGTGCAGCTGCAGCCTGGCTAGCAGACCTGAGGACATTCTGTCTGAAGCCTGCTGAGTTTCCAGTGAGGCCTGCCCAAGCTGAGAATGACCCAGTTTCTTAGGCCCAGGAGAAGCCAAATTTACATTGTGCTTCACTCACATTGAGGACCTGTCTGGGCCTACCTTTTAGGAGGCCAACCATGGTGTTTTGAAGGGTCTACATTTAGCCTTAGGTAAACAAGGAGCAAGTCTGTGGATTTCAAACCCTTGGGGAACCTTGGTTGTTTGCAGTAACACTTTCAGGATAGAAGGGGTGAGAGGCTTTTGTTTCACCAGCACGGTGTTGCAGGGAGACCGTACTTGGGGAAAACTGTCTGTGTTGAGTGACAATATGTAGTGACATTTTGTTTGCATTTTAACAAATAAAGCTTGCCTGAAGGTCAGAGTGCCTAGAGGCTAGGCAGTGGTGGCACACACCTTTAATCCCAGGACTCGGGAGACAGAGGCAGAGGGATCTCTGTATAGCCAAGGCTACCCTGGGCTACACCAGATTGAATCTGTCTAAAAGAGAAACAGCTCACACAAAGGTAATTTTAGCACTTGGGATCCCAGCACTAGGAAGGAATACAAGGCGGGAGGACACAGGAGCTGGGGGATTCTGAGGTTTGGTGGAGACAGATGCAGTATGAGGACAGGATCTCCAACCCCTTCAGTCTGAGCATCGGTAGAGGTGAGACCAAAGTTACTTCTCTGATCTTCAACTATAACTCCAATATCTGTCTCTAGGTTTTTATTATTCAGGCTATAATGATGCCTGAGCAGGAGTAGGGACCCTGGGGCAGGTGCATAGAGTGGAGGTGGCAAGGCAATGCAGTCAATGGAACATTTTGGTGTCAAAGCAAGTTGTGTTTGAGGTCATAAAACTCTGCTATCTCCCAATAGTCACACACTGGTGACCAAGTCTTGAACACATGGGACTTAGGGGCATAATGACAAATCTAAACTATAGAACCAAGCACAAAAATGAAAAATTCACCCTGGGCCTCCGGATCTTGGACCAGAAGACTCCTGTCTCATATAAAATTGTGATCAAATAACTGTGTTAGGCATCACTCTCATTAACTTGCCTTTTGATATGAAGGTGTCAGCTGTGACCCTTTCTGAAAGGATAAGGGAAGGGATACCCACTTGGTTTCTATAGATTTAAGCAATAGGATTTTTTTAGGAACTTATTAACATGATTTATATAATTGAATATGTTTTAAGATTATTTTCAAATGTGTGTTCTCATAAATTGCAGACAGTATAATTTTCCCTAAAATACATTCTGATAAATTACATGGCCTACTCAAGAGAAATAGAAACCATTGGGATAGGGGAGATGAGAAAATAAATTGCTAGGAACAGTTATTTTTAAAATGCAGGGGTATACCATTTGTAAATATTTTTAAGTGCTGTCACATTCAGTGGGAAAATATTTTGAGAGTAAATTTGTTAGCATTCACATAACATATGTTACCTGTGTTACCACCACCAAGTAAGGAATCTAATTGTTAGTTTAAGAAACCCCTTTCCTCCTGGGTTGCGGATTGCTGCAGGCTAAGAACAGAAGCAGAAGGAGCAAATTAATGGGAAAAGGAGGTACCAGGATTCCATTCAAATGAGTTTAATCCTGAATTAAGGATCACGACCTAAGGTAGAAGAAAGGGACCCTTTTCTGTCTTTCTTTATGTGTGGGGGAAATATGGAATGGTCTCTCCATAAATCAAGATGCCTTCTTCCATGTGAATCTATATGTTTGCAGCTGCCAGAGTTCCACACTGTGGGGGATGAAATGACCTTTTGCTGGGGAAGGCTTGAGGGAGTTTTTGCTGTTTATTAGTCCTAGTTCACTAAGGAAATCCTTAAAGTAGGATCTGGGGAGTGGGTTGACTGGTTTCTTAAGGTCATCGTGGAGGCACCTGAGGCAAAATCCTTACCAGGAAGAAAGCATTACAAAGGTCACAAGACACTCCTTGGTTGCCAAGGTTAGTCTACGTGAGGGAGTGGTTCAGTCTTAGAGGGTACCACATGTATCACCCTGCCTTTTAAGGATAAGTCTGGGCTCTGCTTCACTGTGCCCATTTCCTGTTTCAAGGAGATGGTTTTTCCACCAACAACTACCAAGCTCACCATCAGTGGTCCTGACATGCTAATGGAATGGGTGTCCCGTCCAGCTGATGGAGGCAGCTAGAGCTCCTTCCTGTCATGACAACTCGTGGACCTTTAGGCAGCACACCTAAGGGTTGAGGAGTAAAATCCAATGAGGAAGAAAAGTGAACTGCTCACCTGTACACCATCAGCAGAGCATTTGATAGGATTAAAATGTACAGCGTGTGGAGAGGGGGAGATCAGTTCTTCGTGCTCATTAGTAACTAAAAGGAGAGCCCATTGAGATGTGGGAATATTGATATAGATCTGATGGAAAGAAATGGATGGAAGTCACTTAGGACTGACTTCAGTCACCTCTGTGAAACAAACTTCATGCAATGGGAAGAGTGCATGAAGAATTTTGGAGAAAACACAAAACCTCAAATCCTTTGATTTTTAAGAGTTTGCATCTAAAGATGAAAATTGGTCATTAGAGCATCAACAAGTATATATGTTAGATGTTGACTTCCTGTCACAGAGTAACATCATGTGGGAATCTATGCTCAGATTTAACCCCCTTGGTGCAGGCAAAGCCTAAGCACTGAATGAGAAGTTCAGGAAACAAAAGGTAAGAGTCAAGACTGATTAAACATAACATTGAACACAAACACCTAAAATTATGCAGTAATATAGAAGGCAAATAAAAAATGTCTTCTACATAGAGTATACATGAGTAACAATCAAGTAACAATGACTAACAGGCTCAAATTTGAGGGGGAATTGGGACATCAGGGGAATGACAACCAAGCAACAATGACTAAAGGGCCCAAGTTTGTTGCAGGATATTTGATCACACTGCATGAAGATGTGTCTCTGTCCTTCCTTGCCTGCCTAAGACACCTTCTGATTGGTTTAATAAAGATATGAATAGCCAATAGCTAGGCAGAAGAGGGTATGCAGGACTTCTTGGCAGAGATGGGAACTCTGGGAAGTAATCTGACCTGAGGGATTTGCCAGTGAAACTGGGAGGAAGTCATACATATGGTACTGAGGTGAGCTAACAAGCAGATGGATAGAAGCTTCTAGAGAGGAGTCAGATGCATTTCCTCTGTTCCTCAAGAGGTCGCAGGGTACACTCACATGTCAGTTATAACTCTGACATTTTCTTAAGTCATTTTCTTCCACTGAGGAGGTGCAAAGGGAGCAAAGTAAAGAGGCTATGTAACAGGACAGAGGAGCCACAGCATGTGGAAGCATTATGTCTGAATGGAAACAATTTGGGGAAGGTTTGAGGAACAGAGGGAGGTCCATGAAAAGGAAGCATTGGCAAAGCTGGAGGTTTTCACAGTGGGGATGACTAGCAAGTCTCTATACAGTCCAAATGTCTGCTCCTTGCCAGCTTTTTTTTTTTCTTTGGTTTTTCAAGACAGTTTTCTCTGTGGCTTTGGAGGCTGTCCAGGAACTATCTCTTGTAGACCAGGCTGGTCTCGAACTCACAGAGATCCTCGTGCCTCTGGTCCTGAGTGCCAGGATTAAAGGCGTGCAATACCACTGCCTGGCTTTAAGAACCCATTCTGTTTCTGCTTCAGGACCTGATTCTTAGCATTTGAAAGCAAAGGGGAAAAGGAGGAAGTTTTTGTGACTGTCAATAATAAGAACTTGGTTCTAGAAGGTTTGAGTATATAGTTTCTTTCTGAGTATGTAGTTTACATTGAAGAAAAGTGTCACTCTTTTTAGATGCAAACCAAATTCTCAAACATATGTCTACCCACCAGTGACTTAAAACCAGCTGATGCTGCCTAGCCTTGCAGGAGTGAGTTCATTCTCTCTGCCAATTAAAAAATTAAGAAGCAGGAAGGAAGTGTTGTTGGAAATCTTGGGGGAGTTCTAACAGGGCCATTATGTGATACCTGGGAAATTAGAGTCCCCCCTGGGATTCTCAGTCTCATTAATAAAACAATTTAAGGATGGACACAAACAGAAGCTCAAGGACAAAGAACAGGCTCCAGTAGACACTTGAAGACAGTTTGTTAGAATTTAAAAGGAAAACGTCAGGTCAGGCAAGCTGTAAATCTCATGGGTACTTGGAAAGAAGGAGGGAAATGGAAAAGGAACAAAAGTCATGCTGCAGGAGATAAGGTAGTGTGTGTGTGTGTGTGTGTGTGTGTGTGTGTGTGTGTGTGTGTGTGGTAGGAAGGGTGTTCTTCCTTGGTGTCCATCACTCTACAGTGGTTGTATGTGTGTGTGGAATGAAGCAACCAGCCTATCTGATGGTCCAACTAGTTGGCAATGTGAAATGTTTATTGGAATGGACCAGCTCCCAAGTGACCTCTCCACTATTTCATCCATTGGTGACCTTTTTCACAGGTAGGGTCTTTTCTTGGACTGTCTTAAGGAGAAACACTCCTCCCACCTTACACACACCCATTACTAAACTAATCCCAGAAGACAGACAAATCAGGAGGAGAATTCTATTGTGATGTGCTTCCTTGTCTTATAATGTCATATCAGTGGGTTTTTTGTTTCATTTTAAATATTTTTTTAAATTTTATCTTATTTTATTTTACTTTATTCTCTCTCTCTCTCTCTCTCTCTCTCTCTCTCTCTCTCTCTCTCTCTCTCTCTCTCCTTCCCTCCCTACAGGTTCTTTGCATATATATTATAGCTTCCTGTTTAGCATTTTTTATAGGATTCCTGAGTGTGTGAGCTAATGGATCTCCACATCTATTTCCATTGCTTTTGCCTTTTAGGGGGGTCTTTTCCTTTCTTTTTTTGTCCTATTCCAATGTTAATCTTTATTTTATCTTATATTTTATTATTATCACTTAGAAGCCTGTTTGTTTTCTAATGAGTTAGAAACGAGGTAGATTTGGATGAGGGGGAAGGTGGGGAGGAACTAGGAGGAGTGGAGGGAAGGAAAACTGTAATCTGAATATATTGTATAAGAAAGGAGTCTATTTTTAATAAAATGGGGAAAAATCACTGGATTAAAGAAAGGAACACATACACACAACTAAACTGGTATTGCCACTATGGAAATTAGTTTTCAGTTACCGCCGAAATAAGTAAAAATGAAGGCCCCTAAGTTACATCAACACAGACACACTTGTAAAACTACAGAGAGAGAGAGAGAGAGAGAGAGAGAGAGAGAGAGAGAGAGAGCGAGAAGCAGAAAGTGGCTGTTTGAGTCAGGAAGAAGATTAATGAGAGGCATATGGGACACAAAGCATAGCACATGAGCTAAGTATGAATTTGTGTGAATGTTTGTGTGTGCCTGTGTCTATGTGCATGTATGTGTCTGTGTGTGTCTCTCTGTGTATGTGTGTATGTCTGTGTGTGTATTACGTATTTGTATGCATGTCTGTGTGTCTGTGTGTGTGTGTGTGTGTGTGTGTGTGTGTGTGTGTGTGTGTGTGTGTATGCACATACTCGTATGCATATACTGGTTACTTTCCTCACTTTAGTTTAAGAAGGGACCCAGCCCATTGCTGTGGGAAAATGTGATGTCAGGAGTGTGAGGTGACTACCCACATTGCATCCTCAGTTAGGAAGAGAGTGAAGAACTTTTGTGCTCATTTTATTCTGTCCCAGCCCATGACATCCAGTATGGCCTTCCCTTCTTAGTTTACACTTTCTGGACACTCCCTCACAGATGTACCCGGTGTCTTCTCTTTAAGCTCTTGTTTTTTTCTCAACTCAATTAGTTGGCAACTGAAATGAACTATTACAGTAATACAAAAATGTCATAACAAAAAAATAAAATTAATAAAATGTGACAATTGGAGTTTTGCCACTCTTCTGTGCTCTTAAGGGGAGTAAACAGAGACTCAATGTTTTTCTCCTATAATTTTTAACTGTGCCTACAGGGAGAAGGCTGTCACTGAAGTGCAGCAGGGTTTATTACTAATAAAATGAGGCTGTTCTTATTTTTAAAAATTGAGATATGATTAACTTGGGAATATTTTTAATCATTGGTCGTTCTTCTGGGAGGTCAGTTAGTGGCCTGGATTATTGACTGAAAAGAGACTGCCCTGAAGCTAATCATTATAAAGTTATAAGCTTAAAAATACTGTCATTTTCCAGGCAAATGCTGAAGGCTACAACAAAGTAATATACTTCTTATAAAATTCCAGAAGACGCTGGATTTATTTAGTTTTATTTTAGGACTACATAGCAGCTGATCTAACAGTCAACCATCAAGGTGGAATGAAACACATGCAGGCATTGGAACCCTGGGGAGAGGATGAGAAGATAAAGGGAAGGAAGAACAGAGCAGAGTGGGGAGGAGTAGAAAGGAATGACATCCCTCGTTTTTCTCAGACAGGTATTAACAGACTCAGCCAGAGTGATTGCAAAGGAAACCCAGGAGGTAGAGGACATGGTGCAATCAGAGAGCCTCCACTCTGGAGCAAGCCCACAGCACAGTCCTGGGGAGAGCAGGAGAGAAAGGACAGTGCTGTGGCTGAAGCCTTCTCAGGAGGGGCAGAAGGAAAGGACTAAATAAAGCAAATATGGGAAGGAGGGAGGACTGGAAGAAAGGACACATGTCTTCAGGGCTGAATAATCAAGACTGAAATGGAGACCTTCTCTCTTTATTTAACTGTTCTTTCTCCCCAGGAGGACAAGGCAGGACACTGATAAACAATGTCACTGTTTACTTTGGGAAATTCCTGGAAACCAATTTGTCTGTGGGAATAATTTTTCATTTTGACAAATAGCTCTTCAATTAAAAAAGAAAGAAAGAAAGAAAACAGCAGACTACCCATTCATCGAGCAGCACTAGACTGGCCAAGTCTTACTTTGTCCCTGCTGCTGAGAGGATAATTTCACTAGCCTTGCCCGATCCTAGTAAATATCCATTACACCACTTGAGGCAAAATTTCAACGTCTTGTACATATCCCTGTGAATGTCAACTTGACTGGATTAAGAGATGCCAAGGGATTAGTGGAGCTGGTCTCTGCATTTCCAGGATGGAGTCTTTAGAAGCAACTGGGTCAGAGGTCTTCGATGTACTCAGTAAATCAATCTCTTGGGTTCATGATATGGTGGCACCACAGAGAGGTGGTGAAGATCAAGATGGGAAGTAGGAGGAAGTATGTCATGGGGGGGTGGGGGGCATCTACGTGGCTTTGGTTGCTGCTTCCTCCTTGTAATCCCCACCCCTGCTTCCTGGCTGCCAAGTGAAGTGCTCTACTCCACCATGACCTCCTGGGCATGACTGACCCCTGAAGAAACATCGGAAAAATAATTTCTCCCTAAACAGCAACACAGGGTAATTTAACCTTCCTCTAAGGTTTTTTCTCTGAGATACCTAAACTTGTGAGATCGTGTGTGTGTGTGTGTGTGTGTGTGTGTGTGAGAGAGAGAGAGAGAGAGAGAGAGAGAGAGAGAGAGAGAGAGAGAGAGATTGATATTTCCACACACATGGAAAATAAAGCAGAGTTATTCACTCTCATATGAGTAAAAGTCCAAGAAATAAAAATGTTATCTTAATGCCTTAATAGGGTTAGTAGTAAACTCTAGAGCATTCTACTGTTGTAAAGGCTTGGGGTTTCATTGGAAACTGTGATGTAGGTGCTGGAAGAAGTGTGGGAATATGTGAGAGTGACAGGCAGTTAGAGAAGTAACATGAGTAGGCGGTGCACTCCCGTGGGCAGGTGTGCTGACGAGGCAAGACTTGAAAGTGCAGCCAAATGAATGGGCTCAAGCTTGTGGAAGAGTGAACCAGACACCCAGCTGAAACAGGAGACACAACAAAGAATGACATGGAGCCAGTGTCAGAGGAAGAGAGGTGCAACCTCTCCTCTTCCGCCCTCTGTTGCTATCCCTTCCTCCTCCTTCCCTCCCTCATGGCCTCCTCCTGCCCCACTTCCCAAAGACGTTTGGAAACATATTTCCCAAACTCCGACAATAGTCATTTCTGAGAATGTTTAAACAACACCTTTTCCTTTTTCACCGGTTACATTTCTATAACGAACACATACATTTTTAAAATAAAAGGAACTTATTTTGTGTGTTAGAGAAGAATGGAAGTTTGCATCGAACTTCAACAGTAACAAGACATCGATCCACTGTACATAAAACACATCCTATGAGTCATTGTCTACAATGCTGGTTCGCACAAAGCTCTTGAACAGGCTGCAGTGAAGACTGAGTGGCTTGGTAAACAGCCTTTCAGTTCCCAGCAAGAGGACCCATCTGTGATGAGATGCTTCCAGCTTGCACCTTGGTCCTAGCATGGCTCCCTTGTGCCCATGACACTGATGTTTTAACACAACAGAGTTCACACAAATGTCAAGCCATCTAAAAGAATCTACAGGATTCTGAGAAACTCTGCAGTTTGCCTGATCATTAAAATTCCAGCAGAGGTATGGCAGGCCATCATCATTTAGTAGGTGCTTCCTGGCCCACATCCCCATTTTTCCTTTTAGTATCTAGAAGTTTTTAGGCTCAGTGCTTTTGGACATTGCACATCAAGATCAAACGTCTGGCCTCTGCAGCACTTGGATGCTGCCTTTATGAGACACTGGAGCCTCCTTAGAAGAAATAAATTAGAGGCCTTCAGGTCCTGTGGCCACAGGCAAGGCTTCTTTGGGTGAAACAGCTTGTAATTCCCACCTGGTGCTGCGCACGATCAATGAAACATCTCAGAGATTGATTTGATATGGCACCCGGGGAAATTCTCACTCTTGACAGGCCATCCTTACCAGATGCCAGCAGAGCACGATGGATGATTTGCCTCGTCTGAGACTCACTGTGGGTGACATCATGAAAAACACAAGCTTCCCCTGGGCACTAAGAAAGGATGAGCAGGGAATGCCTGGCTCGAAGATGTTCCAGATGGTCTCTTTGGTTATTGTCACTCAAATGACATATTTCTCAACTTTTTGGCACATACTCAGGCACAAGGCTATGAGGTGCAGTCATGGGAACTCTGCTCATTAACCCCCTTTCTTATTTTTAGCATCCTTTCCTAAAGTGCTACAGATCACTGAATGCTATTGAATGTTGACTTGTGTGCCTGGACCACTTTAACTGCCACACAATATGAGGATTCTATTTAGGCAAAATTCTCACCAAGGAAGTATCAAATCAGAAGAAGCCTAGCCTATCTTTACTGAAGCATGACCACCATAAACCCTGAAAGCTCTTCATTCTGGGAACTTAGGCTAGCAACATTATGACACAGCAATCGTCTTTATCACATTGTTTGGTGCGTGTATGGTTTGCACTGACATTGCAGTTACCTGGTGATTTTTGCCAAGAGTTCACTTTTGAAGAACACAAAATTTGTTAGCAGAATAGCTGGATTTGCCTCTGCCAGGTGTTTTCAGTGTTGGCAAGTTGGGGTATTGTGAAATTGTTTATTTTCTGAAGTCTGCTGCTGAACATAAGTAAAAGAACACACACCAATATGTGCCAAACCCTTAACTCCATCAACTGCTGCTATTGACGTCCTTATTCCAACTCAGCCACTAGCTCAGTTTTCCTGGTGACTTCTACCACTCCCCTTGCCATGCCCACCACACCCCTCTCCATACCCACCACTCCATTCTCAATACATACGACTAACTGAAGAATGGAGCTGATATCCTTTTTTGTTGTTTTTTTTATTGTTATTGTTGTTGTTATTGTTGTTTTGAGACAGAGTTTCTCTGTGTAATGGCCCTAGCTGTCCTGAAACTAGCTCTGTAGGTCAGGCTGGACTTGAACTCTCCTTTTTAGCATCACTGTTGTAAAGTCAACTGTCCACACCACATTGGCTTTGGATGATTGATTGATGGTTGATGTCGAAGAGTCCAGTTCACTGTGGGCCGTACAATAAGAGAGCTGGTTTAGCAAGCCAGTAAACAGTGTTCCTCCCTGGTTTCTACTTCAGGTCCTGCCCTGACTTCTTGCTCTATTTGAGTTCCCTCAGTAATGGACTGTGATGTGGAGCTGAAAGCTGAAATAAACAAAAGATGTATTAAAATGAACACATACATATACGTGTGTGTGTGTGTGTGTGTGTGTGTGTGTGTGTGTGTGTGTGTATGTGTATGTATATGGAAACTTGTCAGCACAGTACCTCATGTATATACAATGTGGCAGGAGAGTGGGGAGCATTAAGATGAACACACAAAGGAACCTTTGAAAATCTGTGGGGGCCCCCACCAATGCTGAAATTAACAGAGGACTGTTAGACTCTATACTGTACAGATGCCCACGCAGCCCAAAACAGGCTGTGGAGCTTCCAGCCACTCCAGCTCACTGAACCACTTCCTTTGTTTCTCTCACCATCCTTATCTTCTGGTCTATTTCCTTGTTTCAGGATATAAGAACCTGGAAATCCCAGTGGCTGCCCCCTATACCCAATCCTTGTTCATAACACTAGGAAATGGATGCAGAAAAGAGAAATTTCAAAGACGTGGCTTGGGATTCAGGTTTAAATATCATAAGCTGAAGCCAAAATGAAAGAAGTTCAAGGTTATCAGTCACAGGGTGACAACAGGAAAAGGCCCAGAGATTAAGGGTCAGGTTGTTACTGAGATATCATGTACTAGGTCCTTCCCCTCTTTTGATTCATAGTCTCTTCTAATACAGAAAAGACCATTTCCTTTATATCCTAACAAAAGGGAGCTCCTGCTCTGTCTTTAACTTTCCATGTGTTTGCTTTTATTAAAGCAATCAGTTTTGACTAGGGGTATAGCTGGATCATACATTGCTTGCTTAGCAAGTCCAAGGCTCTGGATTTAACTCCTAGTCTTGCAAAATCATCTACCAAATAGTCAGGCAAACAACGATAATTAACTCAAAGTCATTTGCTGATACAGGAAAAATGGGTCAACAGACAAAGGCTGTCTAGCTTCAGATAAGCAACAGTCCTGGAAAATCAACAGCCTCTAAAGCCACCAGGTGGCCAGTAGCCTCCTAGTTCTTATCTCACAAGTTTGAAGAATAAAATTCGCAAACAACAGGAGAATGAGCTTACAGAAGAATTATTCTAGAACTGCAGAGAGAAGACAGTGCGGATGTATAGCAGGAGTGAGTGAGGCTTCAGAAACAGGATACTGTTGAAACCAACATACTAAATAGGAGATAGAAACAGAACACCCAGTGTATTAACAGAGAGATACAATCTATATCCACATATGAAATACAAAGGAAGGCTAGGTGTCAAAGCTTAAATACCTTTCTTCACAAGGGAGAGGGATGTGGGTATGTGTATATATATCTTTCCTAGGAGAGTGGGTGGATAGACCCGGAGATAGAAATTAGTTTGTAAAATAGTATTCTTCAAGACAGGAATGAGCCCAATACAGACATTATCTTCTACAGCCTGCTGCCCCTTTGTTAACCCTCCTCAGGCTTCTTTTCTTTCTGAAGCAGAAAATGATATTTCAGGGAGAGATGATAAGCCATGGAGTGGGTTCTCTTGAAGTTTGGGCTTCACCGTATAAGGCAGTTTCCAGAGGCTGTGTGCATCTCTCTGCTTGGTGGAGGGGAAGGACAAGGGAAGAGGAAACCTGAGTCTGAGGGTTCCCTACTTATGGCCACCTTAGCACATAAACACACCAGGCTGACGCTGATGGGTGAATTATCTGCTCTCTTGCTAGTGTGTGTGTGTGTGTGTGTGTGTGTGTGTGTGTGTGTGTGTGTGTGTAGGCCAGAATTTGATGTCTCCAATTGCTATTTTTGTCTCAATGTCTCAAAGTTGTGTACTTCATTGGAGTTCATCTATTCAAAGGAGTGTGAGACTTTTTAGAGATGGAGGACTCGGAACATATTCAAATACAAGTTTCCAGGACAAGAAATGCAAAGAGAATCAGGAGTTTTCCATAAAAAGAATTTAAGACGAATGACTTCCAGGCAGAACCTAGCAGATGGGCGGATGAAAGAGTGGATTGTTGAGAAAATGCAACAAGGCAGAAGGGAGGTAAGTGACCTTCCTCCTGAGGACTTCTTAGGGTCACTGTTTGTAGGCATGCAGGAAGGAAAAAGTAGCATTGCTTGTAATATTATTTGTCGTGCCTGGTTCTCAAAGGGAAGTTGGAAAAGCATTGTCTTTGGGAACACCATCAAATGCTGGCCCGCTGTTTCCCTCCTGTCTCTGAAAGAAGCAGGCCCTGTCGGTCCTGCTGTTGTTGATGTGTAACTCTCATGAGGTGGTGTCATCCCTATGCTAGTGAATCAGAAAAGTGTCTGCATGAAGGATTGACATCTTTGCATTCCTCTGGATGTTGCAGAGGCTGCCTTGTGATGCACTGATCTAAGGGGTTGCCCCATATCAAGCCCAGAGAACTTGCTAAACTCTTTGTGTTTAATTTCTCAAACCAGGAGTGGTCCAGGTACCTGATTAAAAAAAAAAGTCATCAAACACTTTGTCCCTCTCTTTATGAGTCAGGGCCATTTTTCATTTGTCTCTACACTGTGCTGGGCTGGGGGTACTATAAAAAACAGTGCCAGGAAAAGCAAGGCTCCATCAGTTCTGGGCTGGACTTCTCAAAGTATTAGCAATGTCTGCTTTGCTTTCTGAGCCCTGAACCAGAGCCCATGTGGAGAAACAATCCCAGCCACCCCACAGAAACAGCAGCAATGTGATAGTGCCACTGTGGACCACTCCAGGAGGATGACAGGCAAGCTACCAGGGAAACAACACTGAGTGAGTCACTCTGTGTTATACAGAAATAGATCCCACCAAGAGCCCTGCCTGAATTTCTCACCTTCAAAATTCTGACGTTAATGAAATGGTGTTGTCTCTTGTCAGTATGTTCGGGCACAGATTGTTATGTAGCAATAGTTAAATGGACGATTCTGGGTGACAGACGAGGATAGATGACTCAATCCATCACCAGATGTTTCTGGAACTCATCCTTCACCTCCCCTGCCTGTGTGTTCTGCCAAGACAGCCCATGAAAGAGTGGACATGCGAGGCATAGAGGTCACAGGCTGTGAGTACTCATCCCAGCCTGCCAGTGTTGCATGAGCTGTCATGCTCTGAAGTTCTAGCCTAGCACTAACGGTGAGTGTCTATGGCATGCTCTGTAAATCTGCTATAAACTAACAACATGTCATAGCTTAATTGAGATGTTAATGCAAGTGGACACATAGTGTAGAGCAGTATATTTTCTTAGTGAACCTTGTCTCCCTTTAAAAAACAATAATAATAACAACAAAAGTCCAGGAAAGCCAAGTCATCCGATTCAAACTCCTGTCAGTTGACCTATTACGGAGCAGCCATTTATTAAATAAAACATGCTAAAGTTCAATTACAGGGTGTGGGTGTCTGTGAAGTTTTAATGGGCCTAAACACATACACACTCACACACATACACACACAGTTTCCCAACACACACCAGCCAGTAATGGTGCAGACGGAACCCACTGACTGGCTCTTCCTGGAGAGAACCATCTCAAGGGCACTGTCAACATGGTGTTTACATTTGCAGCTGCTGGAAGATCTCTATTCTAAAAACATTGTGTAGCTGTGTGATTTGACTCAGAACTCCGATCAATAGAAGGGAGAAGTGGAGGAAGCCACCCACAGGCATTGCTGTAACTCCTGGTGATGCTCCAGCTGCCCAAATGAAAGGTAGGCAGTAGAGACTAACAAAGAGGCTGGTTGATAATTTAAAAGGAAATCTAAATTTAGGTGACTAGACATAGCTCCCAGATATTCCTGGGGTTCTAAGCTGAAAAGTGAAACCCTAGAAAACAACAAGCAAACTCTCTCTCTCTCTCTCTCTCTCTCTCTCTCTCTCTCTCTCTCTCTCTCTCTCTCTCCCCCACTCTCTCTGGTTTCTGGTTGAGTTTCAGGCCATGTACAAGCGGGAAGTAAAAGCTAGGACTATCTGATAAAAATCCTGCAGCTGGAAGCTTTGCCTTCTCAAAGAGGAAACCTATAGAACTAAGGCATTTCAGAAAATCCAATCAAGTACCAGGTGACCACACATGGACCCCAGGTATGACTGCTGAGAAGCCTGACCTAAGAATGAAAATATGAGTATAAGGCAACAAACATAAAAAAGCCAGGCCCTGCAAAGATACGGCATCTACAGAATTTTTCCAGAACAGTCACTGAACTGATAACAATACAGAAAACAATAGCAACCAGAGCTGATGGCCCACAAGAAACCTGGAGGGGGAGAAGAACTGAACAAGCATAGCAACAGTGTGTCTAAACTCTACATTTCTCAATCATGAAAGTGCTAAGAAGTTGAGAATGTGTGGAACACATTGGAAAGGGGAAGGGACACAGAGCAATAATCCCTGGATGTTACTTAGCAGCCAAAGACTTCTTTTAGATCAGCAACCACAAGCACAATCTTTACAGAACTTAAGTTCCACAACAGAAAGGTGCAAAGAAAATTCTAGAATCCAAAAGCGCACCATCTGTAATGAAGTAGGTGACAGATTTCAATGACCAAGGAAAGAATTAGTCAACTTAAATGTAGGTCAGCGGGTATTATCCAACTGAGAACAAAAACAGTGTTATGGAAAAGAACAAAAGCCAAAGGTCAGAGCTTTGGGGACCACATGCACACATAGTCCCAGAAACATAATAATAAGAAGAAGGCATGGCTTAATATTTAGGAAGTAAAGGTCAAATCTTTCTCAAATTTGATTTAAAAATAATAATCAACATGTTTTAAATAGTTCAACAAACTACAAGGTATAAAATCAGATCCTGCAGTACTTGCTGTACATAGAATCAAAGCCAAAGAGAAAAACTCTTGAAATTAGGAAGAGAAAGAGAACATCTAACATAGTCTTTGACCTGACTGGTGCCATTACAGGAATGGGAAAGTCCAGATGAGAGCAGAACGGTGCTTCAAGTGTTGAGAGAAGACATTCCACATCCAGTCCGGGTCCCTCTGAAACCCGAGGCAATGGTTAAGCAATTTTGAGAAACATAAAAACTAAGAATTCATAATTAGCAGATTTTCACTACAAGATACAGCAAAGGGAGTAATTTTTGCTAAAAGAAAGGACATAAGGTGTTGGTTTTAATTCAAACAGATGCAAAAAGCACCAGCAAAATTAGTGACATAGGAATTGTTAAGACAACATAAACACATTTAAGCTTTCATTGCTGTTTGTCTTGCTTTCCAAAGAAAATGCCTAAGACAATCACAAAACGGACATGGTTAAAATATGGCTTTTGTGGTAACAATTGATCACAAGAAAGGGAAGAGGTGAGACCCACTGGATCAAGGCTTTGGGTGCTTTGACAGTTGAGTCAGTCTTTATCCTGTCTGGATTGTCTGAAGGAATGTGCCAACTCCACAAGTAATCACTAAGAAAAATGATTGAAAATACAGAAAACAAAGGATTTCAAAGGCTCACAAGACAATGCCAATTCAACAAATAGGAAACGACAGTTAAGAGATAGTAACACAAAGATATGGCATATGGGAAACCTAAAGCAAAGAGCACACATAACTCCAACTTGGCCAGTAATTACATTAAGTGAAAAATGTGTACATCAATCTAATGTCTGTGATTGGCAAAACAGATTTTTTTAAGCTAAGGGAAATCCACAGAAGATGGATGGTGATTAAGAATAAAGTGAACCTGAGGAGCAGAACTAATACAAGACAAAGCAGACTTTAAAGGAAAACAATATTATTAGGAACAAAGAAGGGTATTTTATGAAGTCATGATGGTAGTAAATGTACATGGTAAACACTGAGCATTAAAATATGTGCAGGAGACAACAGAATTGAAGAAAAACTAGGCAACTGAGAATAGTACCCAGAGTTGAATACCTACTTGAAAAACCAGAAAGGAAATGGAATACTACAGCCCTGTAACCACAGAAACCATACCTTATAACAGCAGAATTCATCCCACTCTCTTCAAGGCACAAGGAACACCCAGGGTGTCCTACATGGGAGTCCATGGCATAGTGCTAAATGAGTTTTAAAGGGCAGAATCATATAAAATGTGTTGTCCAGCAACAGTGAAGTCAAAATGTTAACTCAACACAGGGAATGTGTGGAAAATGACAATTATTTGAAATGAAGCCACACTCAGGAATAGCCAAATGATTGAAAGAAAGAACAATAGAAGAAAGTACAAAATACTTTGAAAGGAATGGAAATGAAAGGACAACATATCATAATTCACTAGAGATAATGAAAACAGTGTTTACAGAAAGATTTATAACTGTGTAAGTCTATGTTTAAAAGAGGATTTCAAGTCGATACTGTAATCTCCCACCTCAAAAACATAAAATGAAGAACAAAATAAACTTAAAGCATGTAGAAAGAATAAATGAGTCTTGTGGAAATAACACAGATACTATAGTGGAAGAAATGAACAACAAATTTACATTTTTAAAGATCAGTACACTTGGTAGTGTTTAGTTATCCTCACCAAGAAAAGAAGAAATTACTGCAGCTAAGGAAAAAAGAGGAACATCCCTACTGACCTACTGATCACACAGAATTAAAGATTTATTTTATATATCTAGGGGTTGTGTCTGTCTGTAAGTGGGACCACTAGATTCTATCAACCAGAAAGTTAGGCGTAGTAGACAGCACCTGAGGCTCACAACAGAGATTTCCCTGTTTTTCTGTAGTCCGCCTACCTGATGTTTCTGCTAATGTATTTGGTTTGTGGTTTTCTTCTGCTCCTATATAAACTCCAGGAAACAGCTAAGCACATTGGATATGGAATTCAGGTAAACTAATTCTGTCTTCCTGGACCTGGTCATTCATATTCGGCTCCAGAATTTTATCCACTTTTATCTACTTTTAGGTGGAGTTGTGTTTTTGTGTTGACTCTATGACTACTTGTCTTTCACTAAAGTAGATAATTTAGGGGAAGAGGGACAAATCTTAGAAAGTCATAAACAGTGCTCAAGAAAAACTGAACAAACATGTTGTAAAGTCTCGGGTTTGGGGCTCAAGTGGGACATTAAGGAGAATTGTGCTGCAGACTAAGAGTTATTAATACCACTGACAAGCCACAGCATAGTTAATACAGCATAGTTATTAATACCATAGATAGACAGCAACATAGTTGTTAACACAGCATAGTTATTAATACCACAGATAGCAGCATGGTTGGGGAGGTTCTGAAGTTGGCTCAGGCCCACAGACAAACTGAGAGTCCCTCTTACAGACTTCAAAGTGGGAGGGAGATCTTATGCTATGTAGTTAATGAGTAGTCCATAGTACATGCCTGTAGTCAGGATGACTCATATTTTGGGTAGCATGGGAAAGCAGAAAGGGAACGGTCCAGGGCCTTTGTGACTTCACAGGCCTTTGTCATAGCAAGGAAAGATCTCTTTTGTTTGGGTGTTTATCACACAAGAGAAAAGAAATTATAAAGGAAGAAAGGCCTCTCTGTGCCTGGCTGTCTAAACAGGACACCAGTCTCCTCCTGCCTTTGGACTAGGACTTAGGCTAGAGCTTTCTCCATCACCCTCACTGACTTCCAAGCTTTTGGACTTAGAGCAGAACAACAGATTAGCTTTCCTGCTCTCCAGGTTGATGGGTCTGCAGAGGTGGGGCCTGCTGTCCTTTGGAACTGAGAGCCAGTTCCTTGTCATACGCAACACATTGATTCTGTATCTGGGGGAACCCAGACTAACACATTGATCAAAAATTTCAACATAATCCATATTCTATAAACATCCCATTTCATTCATTTTTAAACAGGAATTAAAAGCTGAAATGGAAATTCAATGTGTCTAAACAGTCAAAGCAATGTGAAAAGGATAAAACCAACAGGGTTTCTCCCACTGTGAATCTTACTATGGCATTGCAAATCAGTGGATAGGGTAGAGAATAAGGGGGAAAAAAAGCTTTGGGGATTGAGGATGTACCCCAGGGTAACTCGCTTGTCTATACTCAAAGTCCTGCGTTGCTTCCCCAACATAACCTCAGGAGATAAAATCTAAGCAGTAAACAAGCAAACAAACAGGAAAAAAAATGAACCTTTTATTTGTGGTCAATTGATTTTGACAAAGTTTCCACAACAATTTAGAGGATGTGAAATATTCTTTTCATATGTCCAGAGACAGCTGTGTATCTATATGCAAAAGAACAAAGTCAGACTTCTGTCTTACACTGTGCTAAAATATTAACTCAGGATGAATCATGGGCCTAAATGCAAGTGCTAAAACTATAAAAGTCCTGGGGGAAAATGCAGAGAAGAATTTGTGACTTTAGGTAGACATGGAGTTTTAAATACAACTCCAAAGCACAAATAACCAAAAAAAGATCAGCAGATTTTACTTCATAAAGAAACATTTATATGTAAAAGAATGCCATCAGTGTGTCAGGGGAGAGTCTGGCATTTGGGGGCACACTGTGGTCATAACATTCAGGAGGCTGGGGCAGATGGATCATAAGTTTGATGTGTGGGGAGAAAACAAAACAGAAAATAACCCCAAAGAATGAGAAATGGGATGTGTCACTAATACTCAGTAAAGCATCTGAATTAGAAAGAATTTTAAAGCCCAACCCAAATAAACTAATTAAAAGTGGACAAAAGATTTGGATGCACAGTAGCCTAGAGGATATGGGCAAGTGTTCAAAAAACTAATGGAAAGATGCTGAATGCCACTAAGTCTTCAAGGAAATATAAATAAAACCTACAAGAGCTATCACTCCACACTTTCTAGTGTGGAGAAAAGTAAAATGAGGTATCAAGTTGCTCACCTGCTTTGGGACTGACCTGACTTTGGAGTGATAAGAAATGACACCTGATGGACAGAGGTATAGAAAAGTTGGAACTGGGTGGGCTGTTCCTTCTGATGGAACACACCAGCAGTCCAGGAACTCAGTACATTTGTTATGAACAGCTAACTGAGGGGGTAGATTTCTTATATGCAGCTGATTAAGGATGAAGTTAGCTAATCTAGGGAGGGGATCATGGTATGGAAGCAGACTCGAGCTGCAGCTATGCTGGAGGAGAAAGCTATGGTTGTTACTTTCTGCACACTTTGACCAGGAGAAGGGCTTACCATTCCTATGACTTTGATCTGGGGCAGCCCTTGCCATTCCCATGGGTCTGAGGCACTGTGGCCTTGCTGGTGTCCACAATACACATTCACTCGGGACTTCTTTTGCTCCCCACACCACATGTTGTTAAACACTGAGTTACCATCTGACAGCAGCTGTTTACATGTCCATCAACTGACAAACAAAATGTGGTCTATCCTTACAGGGGAAATTTATTCAAAAGTGCCAACACCCATCCCTATAGGAACAAATCTTGAACATACTAAGTTCAGTGCTAATAAAAACACGTGTGTGATTCCCTTCTATGAAAGGTCCAGAAGAAAGAAACATTAAGTCACAGGAAGTCCACTTGCTGTTTAAATTGGTGAGCAATGAAGGGTGGAAGATGGGCATGATTGCCCTGCCAGAAATGCTTTAGACTCTGATTATGGGGATGACTGTGCAGCTCAAATATACCACACACCATCTGCGCTTGAAATGGTGACTCTAAAATATGTGTGTATCTCAGTAGAAGCCTCTGGTGGTTTTATTGAAGTTATTCAAAAGATTAGTAAGTTACATCTGGCTTTTTCCTTGACAAAACGCTTTTAACTGTGGAATATATAACACCCACCTCTATATTCAGGTATCAAGTTTAGTGGGGCTTTTTTTCCTGCTCTTGAATTGAGTTTTTAAAAAACATAATAAATATTGAGAAACTGTTATTTTCTTTTCACTCTGGTGGAACATAGCCTATCCAGCCCCCATGCTTTGCATTTCTCTCCATGATACAAACCATACCAATGTCAAAATCTTCTACATGCATTCCTGTGCCTTCCTTCTCCCACACTACCTTCTGGTAGCCTTTTAAACTATTTTGACTGCACTATCTAAGCTCATTGAAGCTTCAGACTTGTGGCCTTCAACATGACCTTATCATCATCAGCAACATCAGTGGGGATTAGAAAATCAGGAATTAATTGTCTTTACTTGCCTGAGTTCTGTGTTCTAATATATACTCCAAGGATTCAAAGATCCCTTTTGGTGTATTTTATGACACTGTTTCTGTAGCTTTTAAAATAATTTTAAACATTTAAAGCTCAGCATAAACTACAAGTTAAAAATCATCTTTAGTGTTATTATACCTGAACAGTGGTTTGAGCACAGATGCACTCAATATTGCAGAATACAAATGTGTTATGACGATGAGTATAATGAACAAAGATGTTGCTAAAATTCCTTCCCATGGGGAGACAATAAACAACACCAACTCTTTCTCCTAGGGTCCCAATGACAAACTGAAGCACCATTCCACCAGAATGAGGAACCAATGAGTTTATTGGGCTTCCTTACCCTGGGAAAGACTTACCCATCATGGACAAGGGCTTGCTTTAGCTGCATAGATGGAACCCCACACTAGTCATCTCTAATTGTGTGTGGAGGGGTGTATGTATGTATGTATGTATGTATGTATGTATGTATGTATGTATGTGCTCTAGCCCCTCCCCCAGGCCATATGCAGAGTTACTATCTTAGGGTTTCTATCACTAAGAAAAAGACACCATGTAGAGGCTCTACATGGTGAAAAGACACCATGACCAAAGCAACACTTATAAGGAAAACATTTAATTGACTGGCTTACAGTTTCAGATGTTTAGTCCATTATCAACATGCAGGCAGACATAATGCTAGAGAAAGAACTGGGAATTTTACTTCTTGATCTGCAGGTAGTAGAAGGAGACTGTGTGCCACACTGGGAGTAGCTTGAGCATATAAGACCTCAAAGCCCACCTCCACAATGACACACTTCCTCCAACAAGGCCATACTTCCTCTGACAAGGTCACACATACTCCAACAAGGCCACACCTCCTAATAGTGCCTCTTCCTGTGGGCCAAGCATTCAAACACATGTCTATGGGGGCCATTCCTATTCAAACCACCACAGCTGCCAAATGATAGGGAACAGCTGGGTACTCAAGTGAGAATCTCATGCATTTCTCTGCCCTTCTGTCTAGGCATCTGCTTTTATCTTTTGGATACTCTTTTCCTTACCATTACAGACCCAGCTGGCTGATCCTTCACAAGAAGACACAGCTCAGAGCCCCATATGGAAGTTGTTGGCTCAGATGATAGTCACTCACGATTCTCTCCACCCTTTCCTCTGGCTCTTACAGTTTTTCATCCTTGATTTCCGAAAGGATCCCTCAGCCATGGGCAGTGTGATGTAAATGTCTACTATTTCTCTTGCACAATCAAGGACATCCTTATGTCTTTCTATTCATTCTCCCATCTACAGAATGTAACAGTTGATGAGTCTTGTGTTTATGTCCCCTACTATAAAACACTAGTAAGAAGGACAACAGACTTCAGTAAAACCCATGGTTATAAACACAAATGGAGGAAGCACTTTGGCTGGCACATCACCTAACCAGTCAACAGCAGTTGCCCCTCCAGTGGAGTCTATGACTTCCCTGGTCACATGTTTTTCTCTGAGCTCCCAGTAGGAATATGTTAATATCCCCCTGTGAAGTGATCCTGAAGTCCAATCAGAAAATTGGTTCCATCCAAAACCATTTGAGCCACTAGGTGGGGCGTAATTCTCCACAGCATCATTAGTATCTACTTTTGCTAGCTCCCAGGGAGGGGATGCCTCGGGCCCAGTCTTAGCTTTGTTTCTCCAAGTACAGCAGCCAATGTATGCAACCTCTGCAGCAATGGAGTCTTCCACTCATATGGAACGTAACTGACAACAGTGAAAATAACGTTTAGTGTTTTAGGAGCCTCTACAACATCTGAGATGACCCAGTGTTAGCACTGGAATTCACAATTAGCCCCCTTATGGCTTCTAGGGGCCTTTGGTTTTACCTTTTGGATGCTCACTAACATTCATTGACTCAGGCTGTTGCAAACTTGTCCCAAATCACTTGGGTGTGTATCAGCTTTAGCCAACCATAAAGCTCCCAGGAATTCCACCCCAACACCCTGCCTTTTCCCTCTTGTGAACTAATTCTCTGTGCTTGCTTCTCCGGGTGCATTTGAATGTCCCTTAACTGGGTCTCCAAATCTGAAAAATCCTCTCTAAGGTTAGTGTTGTACTATTCATAGTTCAAATAGAATTTCATACAGAGGATGTGAAGGAAGATGATGCAAAGTCCTGATGTCACCATCCCATTATCAAGAGAGGGAATGTGGCCAAACCTTCTGAAACACTTTCAGACTATAAAGCACCCAATTATAATATCCAGATTGATGGGGAATGTTCTTCTGTGCATATGTTTATGTTATTGGTTGTTGAATAAAGCACTCTTGGCCAATAGGGAAGCAAGATAGGTGGACTAGGAGTCGAGGAGGATTCTGGGAAATGTTGTAAAGAGAAGTTACCATGTGATCCAGGCAGGAAGTGACATGGTAGGGCAGAATCAGTATATTCTGATATATCTTGTCCCTACTGAAGCAGGGACAAGCAGGAAATCATGTTCTTCTCTTCTCTTCTCTTCTCTTCTCTTCTCTTCTCTTCGGAGAAGCTGGGCAGACTCAGTGTAGACCTCAATGGAGTAAGAGGCCCAGACCTTTCCTCCAGTAAGAGAAGGCCATGAGGAAATAGGGCCAGGGAACCAGCCAGGCCAGAAAAACTCATGTTACAAAATGGTGCCCTTAATGTGCAAGCATGAATTTCAACCTGACAAAAGCTTTAAAAGGGATTTTAGAAATAAAGAACACAGAAAAGCACAGCTTTTTGGTAGCAACATTTTTCTTGGGTGGGCTCTGTTTTCCTAGAGACTCATGTTACACCAAATCTTGTGATTTTAAAGTTTTAACTAAAACATTTGCAAGCAAATTCAAGAAATGCCCTATGTCTAGGACAAAAAGTATCACTAATAAAGTGCCAATGGATTAGGTAATGTCACTTGATCTATTCTAATTTTTGAGGAACTTCAATAGTCTTTCCCACTAACTGGTGCTAATGTACATTTTAGCACATCCTTGTTCTCATCTGTTAACCTTTGCCTTTAGGTACCAACCATTCTATCTGGAGTGAGAAAGTTAGTCTGGAGATGTTGATTGTGTTTGCTTTCTCCACTAATTAAAAAACTAAAAGGCTGGAAAAAACTCAGACATAGCAGACAGCAACAGGTAACCTTCATTATAAGGAAAGATGTGCACAGAAGCAGGTGCAGATAGAGATGGGAGAGCACAGAGAGAAAGACTCCTCACACAGCACAGAATGGACTCAGGAATCAAAATTTATGTTTTTCCTCAAAGGGGTGGCATTTTTAAGTGGTTTTGGTGGCCTGGGATAGGTCCCCTTCCCTGGTTTTTGCCCAATTTAAACAAAGAAAGAAGAGCTGCAGGGCCTACAGCTCTGTACCTGATAAACACACCCAGTACCAACCTGACTATTCTGAATCAATCAGCAGGAAATGGGGCTTTGCGGGCAGGAGGAAAAGCCCATCAGGCCTTTGTCTCAGATTGGGAGGGTAAAGGAAAAGCTGGAAGTTTGCCATCATTATTATCTGTCCATGGTATCCCTGTCTGTCTGACTGTCTGGGATCTGTCCAGCTCCTAGACACCCATGAGGATATTTCACTGATTTTGATCAGCGTTTCCCTGGTGATTGGTGATGCCAACATCTCATTCTGAGCTCTGTCTCCACAGTGATTGATGGCTTCTTTGCTGTGTAGCTTTTTATATTGAAGCAAAACCATTTTTCTGCTTTTGCTTTTATTTCCTCTGTTTTTTGTAGTCTTATCTAAAAACTCACTTCCCACTCTAGTGTCCTAAAGTGTTTTCCTATATTTTTCCTAGTTACAGGTATCAGATTCCCCCCCCCTTTGGTCTCAGAGATCCACTGGCCCCTGCCTCCCAAGTGCTGGGTTAAAGATGCATGCCACTACTGCCCAGCTCCTGAATGTATTCTTTAGTCAAATTTGGTTTCTGTCACCAACCTTCAGCACAGCAATTGAGTCAATTTTTATTTCTATAACTTTATTTATAAGCAATGAAGAAAGAGTACCAAAATAAAAAGAAAGATGGCGAAGCTGTCTGGACTGGCCTCCTCTGTCTGGCTCCTTTCCTGTTGCTACTGGAGATGTTTGATTGCTACACATTGGTAGGAACTTGGTTTTCTGACCACAGCAGGGACTGCCTGACATCAAGGGAATCCGGGTGGACACCATGGAAACCAAGTGACTTTTTTTTTGGGAAAGTTGCCTGTGAAGCAAAGTGCTCCTCAGTGGCTATGGACAGATGCAGAGTCACTATTTTATATTAGATTATTTCAGAGGCAGCAAGCACAGATTCTGATTTAATTTAAATGTCGACAAACCTGTATTTCTCTGCCGATACTCCAGGTGGTTAAGAAAATAGATAAGAAGGTATTTTTTTCTTTTTTCTTTTTTTCTCATTTTCTACCTGCCCTCTCTAAGTTAATTTGACATAAATTAGTTTTTTTGCAGCAAGACAATACGTGGTAGGAATGGCATCAAGGATTATGAAAGTGTCAGACAAATGGCAAAGCTAATTGGAGGGGCTTGTTGTCTTTTCCCTGAAATTGTAATCCATTTGACAAAACCAAGATGATGTGTCTGATTTGAAGACATAAATAGGGCAATCTTCAGATGGTACTGGCTTCCTGATGCTAATTAATAATGGTGGGGGGGCACACTCCAAGCAAAGCGTCTCATGAGCAGATAGGAAGACAAATTGAATGACTCATGCTAAGCCTGATATTTCCCATTACTTTCTGGACAAGAACATGAGATTTGGATTGAGGACATCTTAAAAAAATAATCAAAGGGGCCTGGTGAGTTGGTTCGAGATGGCTCAGATGGTAAAGGCTCCATCTGCCAAGCCTGACAACCTTTAATGGTATCCTTGGGCCCCACAGGGTGAAAGGAGAGAACCAGGTCTGGGAAGTTGTCCTCTGACAACCACAATACCCTGTGTCACCCAGCCCCACCACTCTGCCAAGTGAATGAATGCAATTTTTAATAGCTAAAAATATCAAGGCACTGATAATATTTCTGAAGTAACTGCATGGCCTTAAGTGTCTTGTCAGGCTTTTTATTTTATAGGTGCTTTACACACACACACACACACACACACACACACACACACACACACACACACACACACACCTGGAGATAGAACTTTGTGCACCATGTCTTTTTCCAAATCTTGGTTACAATGATCAATTAAGGGGCTGGAGGTATAAATAAGGGACAGAACATTTTCGATAGTTAATGGTTGTCAAGTTAACAGGATCTAGAATCACATATGAGATAAGCCTCTGACTAGGAAAGATGGTCTAGGTTAGCCTCTGGTATGTATGAGAGGAATCCCACGGATAGGGTTAATGGGATGGGAAGACCCACTGTCACTGTGTTCAGGCAGCACCATTCCAGCAACTCCAGTCTCTAGGCTGGGGACTTAAGTTATGTATAAAAGTGAAATCTAGCCAAACACCACCAGCATTTGTTGTTGAGGTCCCCTTAAGGGTTTTTTCAATTACCTCTAACTCTTTCCTTTCAAATTCTCTGCATGAAGAAGTAAAGTTGAATACCAGACTTTATTTATTAATAGTTGATAGGAAGTGTTTGACCAGAAGGGCATATCAAAATCACGAAAACTCGAAAACATAGCCTAGTATGTGCAAAGCCTTGGTTCAGTTTCCAGCAACGTGTACACACATATGTAAACACACTTCAGCATTAACACAGCAACTCTCTGCAGGGCCCACAAAATGTGTTTCCTATAAAACAGCTGGTTCAAACCATTATTATTGTGACCTTCTAAGCTCTTATAAGTCTTCAAAGGCCTAGAGTGCATAGCGCAGGGACTGCCAGGAGGGTAGAGGTGGATGGAGACTTGGACCCAGGGATGCTGCAGGTATGTCACTTATGTCACCTCTCTCCACACCAGACTCCAAGACATCCTGTTCCACTTCCAATCAGATCTGGGAAATATCTTTCCCCAGAGAGACCTTTTTTTGTGTTAGGATGTTCCCGTTAGTGTGAGCTATTTATTCAAAAGAAATTCCAAACTGCCTGGGCCAGATTTGCTATCTTTGGGTAGATGTGACAGCTCACTGCTCCTAGTCAGCACAGCAGAAAATTGGCAAGGTGAAAGAGAGGACACGTCCACACACACCTGCGCTGCATTTCTGGGAGCCAGTCTGAAGGTGTAGCAGGAAGAATGCTTCTCACCTTTCAAACCTGGCTGTGTTACTCAGTATGCAAACACCAGAATCTGTTGGGGGGGAGGAGATGGGCGTACAGGGGTGTGGTACGAGACTCACCTTCGTCATCACTGAGTGATGCTTATGCTCTGTTAGCACAAGCTGCTGTGTGCTTTAAACCCATTATTAATGAAGACATGCTGCAAAAAGCTCAATGCACAGTGTAAATTGGTTCTCCAGTGCAGTGCTCATCCATCTCCACTCCTTTGAGACCCCCGGGCTGAGGAAAGGCATATTCCCTCCTCTTCGTCAGCCATGTGTGTGTTTTATTAAGGATGTTAGTGGTGATGGTGACATGCGTTTTTATTTACATGTTCTGGACTTCAACTGCCCACCTAGAAATTCCATTCAGCTTCCATGCTTATAGATGGGATTTTGGACCAAGGAGAAAAAAAATATTTATTTTCACTTGTCCCTGAACATCCAATAGATATAGAAAGAACAGTGTCTCTCCCCCACCCTACCCCTCCTCTGGACTCTTCCCACATTTCCACCGTCTCCTATATGTCCAGAGTCAGCCTCTACCATCAGCACCACGGGAGCTCTGGTTTGTGAAAACAAATATTTGAAGTGACTTAAATCTAGATATGTACCTGCGATGATACAGAATTTTGAAAAGTGTCTCTTTTCCCCAATTTTACAAGGTGCCTCTATTGAGAGTTTCATTTAATTGTCTGAGTAAAATTGTAGATTGGGGCCCTTACCTTTTACTATGGATATCTTTGCAGTATCTTATTGGAAAAAAAAAGAGAAAGAAAGAAAAGTCAAGAAGATTCTCAAAGGAAAAAGCAATTGAGATGGCAAGAATGGAGGACTATGGAAGGCATGGGATAGTATTGCAAACAAGCTTGTCTGGGTCCCACTTACATTTGTTTTGATTTTGGGGGTGCCTGTGTGAGTGAAAGTGACTGCCACTGAAAGTGACGAAGTCACTATGGAGAAGACTGTTCATAGATGCTTAATTAGCAGTTGTCATCACCTGTGTTTATTCAAGGACCTTCTAATTTCAGAGGAACTCCAGTGGCCAAAACAGCACACTATTCACCTCCTCCCTGAGGGGTTCCTCTGAACTGACCCCAAGAGTTCTCTGTTGATTTCTGAAACAGAAGCCTGGAACCCCTGATAAATGACAGAGCTCCAAATGGCTTGCTTTCAGCTTCTGGTCCACGACTTTCTTGTCATAAAGGGAAATGTCTCATAGAGCGCTACTGTTCCAGGAGACTTCCCAGGCTTATTTGCCAGGAAATGTCACCTTCTCAGGTGAGAGGACAGAATTTATCACAGTTAAAGGAAGTGTTGACAAGAGGCTTCAAGTGGTTAAGAACCCCTTTCAGCTCCCTCCCAGCATCTGTCAGGTGTGCCCATGTGCATGAAGGATTTCATTTGACTGGAAATGCTTCATGTTCTTCAAGAATGATGACATCATTTTTATTGCTTTAGCAATGGCTGCTCCAAGAAAACTTTCTTGTCTTTGAAAAGCTAATGAACCATGTTTATGGTCTACAAATGTGTACAGAATAGTGAGGTAATAGTCACTGACCTGCTGGGGGCCCAGATCTCTTGCCCTGTGCTATATAAGCATGCAAAGTGAGCAAAACAGATTAGCACGATCATTTGGATGAGAAGCACATAAATGTGTCCAAGTATAATTCTCTCCACCCAATTGGCAAGGTGTGGACACATTAACATCTAATTATACTACATTAGAAGTGGCCTGCAATTTAAATCCCCGACCGGCCCTCTTAATCTGGAGATGTTATAGCCACTTTCAAGCAAATGCTAAAAGCAGGTGTTGCTGCCCTCTGTAGTCAACAGCTGCACACTCTGGTTCTTCATTATGGTGGCTCCAATTAGTAATCAGAAGATGCTCATGACATCCCCCCTTGCTTATGGAAGTACCCCAGGAGGGACCAGGGAAACCAATCCAAGTCCAACACAGCAAGAGTTTCATGTGTGAATCCCAGTATCTCTCAAAAGAAAAGGCCCTCTGGAAACACCGAACTGGGGACAGTATCAAGGCCAGATCCCTTTCTACTCTAAAGGAACTTCTACAGTGGAAAGAGAGCCACTCCTTCAGCTTTTTGCAGGAAGACAGGAAAACAGCAAGGTGTTCACAGTCCATACCACCTGGCACTCCAGTCTTCACACACTGACCACGGGACAGGGTCAATGTTGTCCAGAGGTGTTTTTACCAGTCTGGGATTAAGTGTTCACCTTCTCAGCAATAAGCCATGCAGCTTAGTGAAAAGACTGGAATTTGATGTGCAGGGGTGTGGCGTAAGGCTCTGCTTACATGCATGAGCTTATAGGAGTCACTAAAGACATCATCTTAAAGATCCCCAAAAGGAGACCCATATATGGGGAAGCAGGGGGAGATTTTGTGCATAGCCTGTTCAATTCCCTTCCTAAGGCTGATGAAAATGAGAATGAACCTTAGGTCTTTCTCAAGGCCATGTTAATTAAAAAAAAAAAAAAAAACACAGAGCCACTATGAGGGTAATAAAAGATTGTAGTATAGCCCCGAATGGCATTAAATGAATCTCAGTAAGTATTGTTAACTTCAGCCCATGTTTCATTGGGGGCATGAATCACTGAGATTGGATTTTTACACTGGAACTTGACAAATTGAATTTGCAATAAAAAAGAAAGTAGGCATCCTGTAACGATTAGTATTTAGGGGGAAAATACAGCCCACCAAAATGTTCAGAATCACCAGCCAACGTACCTTCCCTTTCTACATCATTATAACCATGACCTCACTCATACCAGTGGCATCCTATTCATTCTGGTTCCACTGGTCCCTGCCCATTGAATTGCAAACATAACAAACACAGGAAACTTAGAATATAAAAGGTTTTGTAAGACCCATTCCATGATAATAAATAGAATGAATAAGACTAGCTCCAACACACCTTTGCTCAAAGGCCTCTGGGAAATGTGTTCAGAGCATGATGAGGGTGCTTGTTCTGATGCTGGCACTAGCCGGTGCTTCCCAATAGAGGGTTTGAGAAAATAAATAAATGTGTGCTAGCGTTTCTTCTAAAGAGATTGCAATGGCCTTCCTAAGCAAGCTCCTGTCTAGAAACTGACTTTCAGGTTCCCTTGACTACCTGGGGCAGGTCGTTTACAGAAGTGAACAACTTCTGACTCTCTTGACTTACACCAGTCCAGCTCTCCTGTCACCAAAGTGATGGTGTCTACTTAGCCTGTGAGAATCCTGCTTTTACCTTGCCTCTGTCTTCTATGCCCATTTCAATCTTCCACCCTCTTAATCTTTAAAGGGTGATTTAGGCAAGGTAGCCAGTGTTTCAGGCAGATTCCGCCTTGCATGGCTTCCTCAGGGAGCCGGGCAAATGGCGGCAGACTCTGTTCTGGAATAAGTTAGGTGGTGTCTTACATCACCAGGAATGACTTGCATTGCTCTCTTTCTTTCTTTGAGGTGTGCATTGCCGGGGAATTAACCCAATCCTTCCTCACGCATGCACACACTTTAACATTGAACCACATTCCCAGTCCCAAAGTGCACAGTACATGGTCACTGTACTCTCCTGCTTGAGTCCTTGATTTACCTGAGTTACAACTTTGGATTCATATATATTAGGCCTACTTAAAAGCCAACTAAATTGCCTCTGTGCTACACAATCAATAGCTGAGGGAAAGGAGAAATGTGGAGCATTGGAAAAGCATATTATCTTCAATGAAGCTTTGGGGTTTGGACTTGCCAGTGTTTGTAGCCGACTGTCTGGCACTGGTTCCTGTTAATAGTTTATTGACCAGCCAATAATAGATAAAATTCTAAAAGGAATATATGACATTGATCATGCAGGTCAATTCCCAAATAACTTTCAAAACAGAAGTGCTATCTATGTCATCTCATTTCAAGTGATAATAGCTGAATTACAGGTTGCTAATGAGTTCAATTTGCTTTTCACATATATCACCCCTTTAATAGTGAACAGTTAGAGAGCTTGAAAAAGTGTTTCATTATATTTGACATTTATCACTTGACTGACCAAACCTTTCGATAACAATTTGAGAAAATGGGGAGTCTGAATTTGAAAACAAAGACCAAGTGTGTTCAGTTTGAATTTTTCGGTTATGTTGAGCAAGGCAAACACAGTTTTATGCCAGATAGTAAGCATTTTATCAAGGGAAATATTAAATAGGGAGTGGTTGGAGAAATTCTGCATGTTGAAGAAGACAATTCTCTACTCAAGGGCTTGTGATACTCGCCAAGCTTTGGAATGACAAATAAAGCTTTAACAAAATGCAAAAAACAAAACAAAAAACAAAAAACAAAAACCCACAACCACAAAAAGCCTGGGTCTACTCTGCTGCAGTTGGGTAGTGTGCACCCCCCTGGTGCTTGTGTTTGGGTGGTGTGCGCCCCCTGGTGGTTCTTGCTTTCCAAGGCACTTTTCCATTCCAGGGCTGTGTTGATAACTGCAACAGCAGGTTAAAGAACTGGGAAAAACAAAAAGAAGCACAATGAAACAAAACAGACAGCAAAGAAACACTGGAACCTGGACTTTATTTTTGTAATTGAAACTACAGATCAGGCTATATGAATCTTCTATGACTGAAATCACTTTACATTAATTTTAAAGGGAAAAAAAAAACATTTACAAACGTTTCTACCATGTTCCAAGAATGGCAAAAACACTTTACATAACAACACTCCCCACCTGCAGGACTCTGGAGTAGCTGTGTCCAAATTGTATAGCATTGTACTGTCCTGCCAACATATTGTCATCCTCGTGATCATCAATGAACGGACAGCCACTGGAAACAAAGAGAAGAGCTAAAGCTGGGGGGTGGGGCAGAGTGGCATTAGTGGCTGTACTGTATCTTGTGACTTCACCAGACCTGCCTGCCACAGGGTAGAGATGGGTAATTCATCTGTCTCAGAGGCTCCAGTAGGTTATAATAGGGCAAGTGAAGAAAACCTGATTTGTCTTGGACAAGCACGTACAAAAGACTCAGCCCTGTCAGTGAGAATGAGCTATGGATACTAGTTCCATGCAGCCATGCCCCAGTGTGCTTCAAAAGGGGCAAAAGTCATGCCATGGTGTGAGGCTAGCAAAGTTAGCATACCATGTGTGCACCAAAACTTCCTCCTAGAATCTTTTCTCTCCACTTCAGATCTCTTGTTTCCTAATTAAACTCTTCTTCTTCTTCTTCTTCTTCTTCTTCTTCTTCTTCTTCTTCTTCTTCTTCTTCTTCTTCTTCTTCTTCTCTCCTCCTCCTCCTCCTCCTCCTCCTCCTCCTCCTCCTCCTCCTCTTCTGCTGTGGGAAAAATCCTATGCCCTCAGGCTACAGCTCACAGGCAGATAGGTCTTTGCCTGTTCCTACCAGGTAGCTGATCACACTGCTACACTGTGCTGTTAAGGCTAAGTAGAGGAACCTCACCAGACCCTAGAGGAACTCCATATCCAAATGATTGCTTCATTATTGGATATGTGTGAAGGTGGAGGGGGCTTCTTGTATTTTATTTTGTTCTGACTTTTGAGACAGGCTTCCTCTATATAAACCAAGATAATCCCAAACTCCTAATCCTCCTGCCTCAAGTGTGTGCTCCTGAGTGTTAAGGCCTTTTAAACTAAAAGCACTATGGGTATTTTTTAACCTATGTTGCTCTTTCTTTCTGTATCTGCCAGTGTTCTATGGAATTATGTAAGTGCATATCTACCTGCCTCCCACCAGGCCTGTCCATGCAGTGTCTGTGGCCTCTACCTCAGTCAAAGCCTTACCAGTGATGAGTAACTACCAAGTCCATCTATTGACCATTCACAAACTGGACAAAGTTCAACCAGTCTCCCTAGCTGTGGCTGGGGGAAAATGTCCTGGTTATTTCTATTACATATAGTACTGTTGTTGGAATCCAGAGGCAGTGCTGGATCCTCCACCTTGAAGGAATACCCTCCACAGCACACACATAACACATGGTGGCAAAAGCCAATCAGAGCTCAGCCTATTAAAATGCAGTTCTCATGAATCAAGTACATACAAGCCAAGAAAGCAGCATCCCTTTGGTTGATCCTTTCCAGAGTTCCACTTCTCTCAAACACTTGCCTTACCTTTGTTCCTTATGTGTCTTCTGACCCCCACCCCCACCATCCTGTCCTTATGATGCTCATAAGGCTATGGAGAAAGGCTCTACTTGCATATTCTCTCCTGCATCAGCCATCTTTCCATTGCTGTAACAAAATAATGGGAGCAACCAATTTAAAAAGAGGAAAAGTTCCCAGGTGTGGAGGCCTGAGCCCATGGGTGTTTGGTTCTGTTGCTTTTGGGCCTCTGGTAAGGCAGCAAATCACAACTGAGTAGTAGAAACACTTACTCTCCTCATGGTAGAGAAGGAATGGAGCTGGGTTTTAACCTAGAGAAGGGTGGCGGGAAGGAGAGGGGATGAGGTCTAATATTTACCTCTGTGGGGTGTTTAGGATGATCAAAGGTCTCTCATCAGGCCTTACCCCTGAGGATTTCCAGTACTTCCTACTAATACTCCACTAGACACCAGCCCTTGGACACCTGGGACCTTCAGGGAACATTGAAGAGCATAATTATACAATTATAATTGTGTCTTCCGATTCTCACCAATGCAAAGAATGGAAAAAGCCTTTGGGAGTTAGCCATCCAAGGGTTTGTTTGCGGCTCACCTCGAGAGGATGCCAGGAAAGGGACTCTGTGAGGGGGAGGCTGTGGTCATCACCAAACCCCCTGGTGGCTTAAGCTTAGAGTCCCAGCCTCCAAAGGTGCCATGAATAAACTGTTGTACATTTTTAAAGACTGCACCAAACGATGCGTTACAAGCATGTTTCCAAATTGCACGCAAAAATAACTTGACACGTAATATAAAGTTAATAGGCTGGCAGATAACTGGATGTCTTATTTAGCCTTCTTATTTATGATATATCAGAACTTTTCAAAGTTGATGAGCATGCCTCATATAATTTTGCACAACAAAAATCAACCTCTGTGTGCTGTAATAAGGGCATTTTGAAAAGTTGAGAAAAAAGAAGTCATGCTGGAACAATGGGTGTACCACCGCAGAGCTGTTCGCTTCAGTCTGGAGATGTTGCTATCTTTATCGACTGAATCAAAGTGTTTTCAAGTAGGTGACAAACCAAAACACACATGTGTTCCTGGGAGAGTGAGGCAGCAAGAACATGAGAGCAAACAAGGTGCATGTCACCCAATAACAAGAGCAGTGACATCAGAACGGGTGCCTACATGACCAAAGAACTAGGGGAGATGCTCACTGCACAAATGAGGAAAAAAAGGAGGATAAGAGGAGAGGGAGGAGAGAAGAAGGGGGAGATGTAAAGTCTCTTTAGCTCTATTATTTTTGTTTGCTTGGTTGTTTGGTTGGTTGTTTGCTTGCTTGCTTGCTTGGTTATTTGGTTGGTTGGTTAGTTGGCTGGCTGATTAGTTAGTTGGTTGGTTGGTTCTCTGGTTTTGGGGAAAGTTTGCCAGTTCAAGTTACCCTCTTTGGTGATTTATTAGTCTTACTTCAAAGGAAAAACTGAATACTTGGTTAAGGAAAATGGCATGAAATTAAAGATACTAAGACAGACAGGCTAAGCTTCTCTGGGGCAAGGGGGAATGTTCTGGAGGTTTCTGTGGGTTCTGCCACTTCATTTATTAAAAAGACAAAGTGTGTAAAAAGCCTGCTTCTTGGATTTTTAATTTTCCTTTTCTATTCATGAACGAAAATACTGTGAGTAGGCACTGTGAGAACCCTGGAGTATTTGTAGAGAGAAGTGGCTGGAAGCAGAGGAGGGCTTCCCTTCATTCCTCACTTGAGAGAGCCTTGTGGGGACAAGGTCTGCTGTGGGGAAGGCTGACTCTAGCCAGCATCTCTGGAGGGGTCATTCACTTCTGTGATTATGTTATTCATACAGCATCTCTAACCATCCCCTGCATACTTGGGCTGAGAGGATGAAGACAGAAGGTCCCAGCTACAGCTAATCCCCAGCCACGACCTGAGTTTCTGCATAGAAACTTGCAAATCTAACCAGTGGACTAGACTCCAGAATCTAAATTAGGGGCCGTTTTCAACAGCTAATCTTTGGGGAGGACGCTTCATTCTATATGTTGCATTAAAAACAAGGAATAGGGCCTATGTTTGTGCGGAATAATCTCTCTGGGCTTTCCAACCCTGAGGCTGAACAATAAGGAATGGCTTCCTTTCTTTGGTCTGAGAAATGGTGTTGTAGAATGGTGAGAGCCATGATGCTTTTCAGTCAAGGGCAGAGAGATAAGTCTGCAGAGGGGACTTCTGACTCCTTTAAAGTGCTTTCTTTTAAGGTAGCCTCTATGTTGGCTTTTATTATATCCACTACTATCTTGTATGCTGCCACTTGTAAATTGTTTTGCATGTTAGTATATGTTAGCATATACTTAGATGTGACAATGACTACCGTCTCTCCAGGTTCCTCCCACATCCAATTTCATCCAAGGAGAGTCTGATGTTTTTGTCTCTTTGCTCCCATATTGAGACACTCTTCCCTGCTTCCTAGGACTCTACCACAGGCATCTGCTTATTTCCTTGCTTGCTTTTGCAGTACTTAGGATCAAACCCAGGACCTTACATATACTAGGCCAGTACTGTTTGACTGAGCTAAGCCCAGTCATACTTCAGTATTTACAATGCAAAAACTGGAAAAATAGTAGAAAGAGAATTTAAGATGCTAGAGGGAAAAGGGGGAGGAGCTACATGGAGCATAGAAACTGAATTAAATAGCCCAGAACTGCTAGTGAAAGAAGAACAAATTTATAATGACAGGAGCAAGATATGCCTTCACTCAGGAATATTAAGGGAGGGCCATCCCTGCAGCTGCAGAGTAGGACAGAGGAGCAATGGTGAAGGAAATACACATGAGGTTTCAATGGATGATGTGTTTTAGTCCTTTTCGAGCTTCTGAAGAAAAACAAGTGAAGTTTGGGGCTATTTTTATGTTCCATTGACAGTCCCATGATTTGAAACCGGGCCACATGTGGTCTGGTGTATTGCAAAGTGCTAGAACACATGCCTAACATGCTTGAGGGGTTTATCCTCAGCACTGGCTGATTAAATAATTAATAACAATGAAAAGTGACTAACAAGGGTGAAAGTGACAACTACTGAGATAAGTAAAAGGCAGCTCAGAGAGTAACAACTGAGTTAATCTCACAAACTGTGAGCCCATTATTATAGAACGACAACCAAAGTATATAAATGCCCCTCCCCAAAGGAAAATGGAAGCAGCGAGCATTCATTAAATCTGGGTTCAGATGTCTCAGTGTTTAAGGCACATATTATATTGACAAGGTTGCACCTTCGAGTCTCCTAAATGTCTTTTTCCTAGCTCAAATATGCTCATGTTGGCTGTAGGAAGCTGCTCTCTTATTCCTGCATTGGCACAAATGCAAACCAGTCTTTACATCAATAAATAGCCCAAGGCCAATGACAATGAGACTAACTCACTCCTCACAGAGGCTCCCTGAGCACTGAAGCGCCAGTGTGCCAGTGTCTTCTGTAGTTTCAATATGCTAATGAGATGTCATCCTCAGATTCTCAAGAGTGTCTGATTGGGCTGGAAGCTTCAGTAAATATAGGAAGGCAGCAGGGCAAGGGGAAGGGTTCAGCTCCTCATTTTGAGCTGTTGTCAAATTAAGTGTGTAGACATATTGACAGTTCTTCATTCCTATAAGTTAATTACCTGCAAATGAATTTTGTGAGCATGCTTTGTATAGAAAAATAACCCTGCGATGTGTTAAAATATTTATTACTAAACTAGTAGCCTAAGAGTAAGACTCTTCAACCATCCTTCTCTTATTAAGAAACAAAAGTCAGGTTAAGGGCTGGGGAGATGGCTCAGTCTTCTGAAAAGAAGAGGACCTGAGTTCAAGTCAAATCCCCAGCATTCACATAAAAGGTTGGGCGCAGCTGCATGTGCCTCTAAACATGAATTGGGGGAGCAGACAGGTAGATCATGAAAGCTCCTTAGCCAGATAGCAGAGGCAAGAGTGTGAGCCTCCTGATCTCTAAGAGATATTGTCTCAAAACAGAAAAAAAGGTGGAGATAATAAAAAAAAAGGCATCAAAAGCCCTGTTTGGGACATCTGAATGCCGGCCTGCAGATTAATGTGTATGTACTACACACACCACATTCTATACAACACCCCTCCCCCACATACACACACACATTGAGGAGAAAATCTCAAGTTTTCAATAAAGCACGTGACATGGTGAATAAGAGTGGTGACTTCTGGAGTCAACAGAGGATTATGGGACTGGAAGAGTGAGTCCTCTTGGTAACTGGGAAAGTGCATGGGATTATGTAGCATGACTTATCTAAGAAGAGTGATTGGACATCCAATAATAAGAGAAACTCTTGAGCACATGGGTGAATCCTTGGAATTGTATTTAAGTTTATGGCAATCTGTGTTGTGTCTTACTATCACATGATTCTACTCAATACCATACTTAATTTATTCTAATAATTACCAAGAGTGCAATTACATATCACACACACACACACACACACACACACACACACACACACACACGTTAAAGTAAAACTTACCTTTATATTTATAAAGTTTCAATATTTTCTGTAGCAAATTCATGTATGTATGCATGCATGCATCTGTGTAGACAGCCATAACTCTGAGTTGTTAATACACACACACCTAGAATATAAACCATTTATTGAATCTGTTGCCTGGTTTCTGTGGTCAGATGACTAGGGACACTAACTAAATGAATATTGGGGAGCAGGGCCTTGTGAGATTTTTTTTCCCCATCCATGTTGGCATGACAGTTGGTTTATCATTTTCCAGGTCTTGTTTAAGCAGCTATATTGTTGAGATTTCATGACTGCAGCTTCTCTGTCACACTTAGAAGCCACTATCTCACAGGGGACATCCCAGTCCTCTGTCTCTTACAATATTTCCATCCCCTCTTCTCGGATGTTCCCTGACGCTTTGGTGTGGGAGCTGTATTGTAGCCATATCAAATAGGGCTGGGCACTCCATGGAAAGTTGTTCTCTGCATTTTGACCAGCTATGGATTCCTACAGAGCCACACTTATCTGTGAAGATAAGGATGCATATATAGAATACGGTGAGAAATTATATTGGTTTAGGAAAATGTTAGTTAGGGACAGTAACTAAACAAGCAATCTACCACCTTGGGAGCCTCTAGAGTTCAAGAGCTCTGATCCACAGGCATTATGCATGAATTCCCTCTATGGGCTGGCCTTCAGTCTGATTAAACAGCTGTTGGTTATCCCCAAGATGTGAGTGCCACTATTGCACCCTGAGGATATCTTGCTGTGCCTGTCATTGTTACAGTTCACAGTCTTTACAGCTGGATGCAGCTATTAATTGCTGTTCTCCTTTGGCAGCTTGCACAGCAATTTAAGATCCTATAAAAGCTAGTCCCTAGGGCGAAGGCTTTCAGATAAGTTCCAATTTGATTCTACCAAGTCCTGTGTCCAAATTTTGTGGTGTCTTCAGCAAGAAGATCTTACCTTCAAGTTTTTGGAGGCAGCCCAAGGCAGTGGCAATGGCCTATATTGTCTGGGCTTCTCCCAGACTCCTCTGACTGTGCTGGAATTCTGCCCCTGACACCACCACCCCGACTTGACACAAGCTATAGTCATCTGTGAAGGGGGCACTTAGCTGAGGAATTCCCTTCATCATATTGGACTGTGAGAACTTCTGTGGGATGTTTTCTAGACTGATGATTGATGATTGATGTGGGAGGTGCCCTTGCAAGGGGGTGGTCCTGGGTTCTATAAGAAAGCAGACTGAGCAAGCCATGGGGAGCAATCCAGTAAGGATCATTCCTCCATGGTGTCTGCTCAGGTTCCTGCCTCCGGATTTCTGCTTGAGTTCCTGCTCTGACTTCCCTCAGTGATGGACTCAGTGATGGGAGTTGTAAGATGGTAAACTCTTTTCTTGCCAAGTTGCTGTTGGTCAAATGTTTTACCACCACAACAGAAAGCAAAATAGGACACTGACCAACAGTTTAAAGAAAGTTTTCCCATGCCTCCTGGCCCTGGGAATTTTGTTAGACTATGGCTCTAGAGAATTATCACACTGGTGTGTGTGTGTGTGTGTGTGTGTGTGTGTGTGTGTGTGTGTGTGTGTGTGTAAACATAAAACAATGTTTCCCTGTGACTTTTTCAAATATCCCTAGTGTTATTTATACCTCTTTCCTCTCTCTCCCTTTGCATTGCCCTCCCTCCCGAGTGAGAAGTTCACACACACACACACACACACACACACACACACACACACACACACACACACACCCCATTTCCCCAATTTCTCAAATCATATCTAACCTGTGTCCTTCTATCCCCCTCACCACATCTCCTTTAAGTTACATTTACTTTGGTGTGGGGAGAGGTCAGAAAACAACTTGTAAGAACTTGTTCTCTCATTATACATATGGGTTTTAAGGAATCAAACTCTGGCCATTGGACTTGGCAGCAATGACCTTTACCTTTCATCTTACCAACCCCCTTTTCTCCTGTTTTATTCTTGAATTCAGTTTCTATGTACTCTGGGTGAATCAGCATGCTAAATACCCGAAAGTCAGCAATAATATATGCAGAGTAGATATGCATAGTTGGCTTTGTTTTTTTCTTAGCACATACACACAACATGCAAAGCTGTGAGTGCCAAAATGGATGTTTGTCTTTCAAACCCCTCCATAATGCTTTATTTAAAAGGGGTATTTTAAAGCAGAAGAGCCTATTCCATGGAGTAACACAAGAGGGCACCCTTTCCATCCCACTTCCAAAGGAAAATCCTGTCATTTGGTCAGACCATTCCTTGTGCTCTCCTAGGGCACCACTAACACAAACTTTCACCTTACAACTTCTCAGGCAATAATTAGAAGAAACACTCAAAGCAAATGTCACAAGGAGAAGATGAGACTGTCAGGAAACATGTAGGCACTGAAACTAGATGAAACAGGTTTGATTAAATTGCATGTATGATAATTATTTCAATGTATCTCGCCGCCAGTAGTTATATTTATACATGTATGCATAGACCATGTGTTCTGCTGGCATTCCATGTGCTTTGGTGTATATGTTATGATTGAAGGGAAACATACTAGCCTACGCATTCAGAAGATCTGAATTAATTCCAGCTACCCATTGAATGACTGAAGATAATTAACCAGTCTCTTTAAGTCTCAGTTTGTAGAAATACAGGTTGGAGTATATGTTTTCTAAGAACCTTTATGAACCTAATAGTCTGCTAGGTTTATGAACTATGTAGTCTATTAAATCTTTGATATGTAATTGGGATGTAGCTACCAATTACGTATAATTTACAGGTACCTAATAAAAGAATCAGGACGTTATTGGCCGTGTTGAAGACTTTCTTCAGCATGGGGGGTAGTCTGTAGATGCCTGCACTTTGTGGCCTAGATTTTTTTTTCTACAAATTTTCTACTCAATTTTATTGTGCATATGGTTCCAAGGTGATTCAGTGGTGGTAGTCAGCTCAGTTCTATAAATATGTCAGGACATTGCTTGGTCTTTTTGGTTAGTGGGAGGATTGTGTTTATTTATAGCCTTACTGTTACTGTTGTGTTTTCTTGTTTGGCAGAATGGTGGGGCCTCAGCCATGATGACTAGCTTTTATTTATTTCTTTAGTTAGTTCAGTAGTTGTGTTTTTGAAGAGCCAGTATTTTAGAAGAAGTAAATAAAACTTCCCTAAAGTAAAGATACTGTTTAAAGACTTTTCAGGTTACTGTGTTAATTATGGGGTAGCTTGTACTGCCTTGGTAGTGCTGAGCTGGACCGGGACCATCCATCCTTGAGTACGTATATATGGTGTTCACTCTGCCTCCTTCTGTGTGGATCCTCCTCTCCCCCCATATCAAGAGGTTCTTTGTTTTGGCTGGTCCCACCACCCTTGGGCCCCAAATAAATACATGGACACTATATTAGTTATAAAACTGTTGGACTGTGGATAGGGTTTTTTATTGGCTAGCTCTGTCTTAATTATTAACCCATTTCTATTAATCTATGTATTTCCATGTGGTCTTGGCTTGCCAGAAAACACCTTGCATGCCCTCTCTTCCTGGGCTCTACATGACTTGGTCTGCCTCTGTTTCCCAGAATTCTCCTCATCTCTTAGCCCTGCCTGTACCTCCTGCCTGGCCAATCAGCCAATCAGTGTTTTATTCATTGACCAATAAGAGAAACATATGTACAGAAGGACAACCCCCATCACCCACCACTCCCCCACCCTGTTCTCCATACCTCTGGAGAACTCATACCTCTCCCATGGCAAAGCTACCTTTGATAGGGAAGTGTTGAGCAATCTGGTGAGCAGCTACAAGCCTGTGGAGGAGGTGGCAAGATGAGGCTAAGGAGGTGACTGCCTGGGAGGAAGTATCAATTACGTGCAGGAGCAAGAAAGAGATATAAATGATGCAGAGGTGGCTTGAACCCAAGAACCATCTGTGTTGAGATGGGAGAGATGTATGTGGAAAGTATGGTAGAATAGCAAACTTTGTGTAAAGAATTGGCAGCAGATTCCAACGAATAGGAATGAATGCATCTTCTCCCCTAACCCATTTATTCATTCTCTCAGAGATTTCTGAGCCTCCTTTATGTGTAACACGATACCAGGCACTCGGTATGGAGGCTGGATAAGTTGTGTTTTATGCTTTCAAGGTTGTAGAGTCTAGACAGGAAAATAAACGGAAAGCACTGACCAGCATAGGAGAGGAGCATCGAGAAGCGATGACTACTTGTCTGGAACAGAGAGACTGGCCAAGGGTGATCTGCAGTGTCCCTAGAGACACTTACAACCCTGACAGGTAGGTTTTGGAACAGGGTGTGCTACAGGCAGAGGAAAAGGTTTGGCAAGTGCATAGGAGTGACAACGGCACAGTGTGTTCAAGGAACTGCTCACTATTGTTGATAATCAAAGTTCAAGGGAAGGAGGGAGGCGGGTGAGCCAGGTGTGGGCCCAAGTCTAAGAAGCTCTGCAAGTGTGCTGAAACATAACCCCAGCACTCAGGAGGCAGATCGATCGTGGCCTGGAATAATTGTGAGACTTTGTCTCAAAAACAACCACAGCCACCAACCACTGCCAGCTTAACAGCAAAGTTCTTGCCAGTTTGTGCTTTGTGGGGAAGAGGATGGTGAGATGGACGTTTCAGAGAGATCTCTGAGGAAGAGCTGAAAGTTGGATCAAGTGAGATGAGGATGGAGTCAGAAAGACCAGAGAGAAATGTTTAGTGGTTCTGAACCTGAGAATCATGCCGCCTTTGGGATCACCTATCAGATACTTACTATATGATGCATAACAGTAGCACAATTACAGTTATGAAGTAGCAACAAATTAACTTTATGGTTGGGGGTCACCATGACATGAGGAACTGTATTAAAGGGACACAGGGTTAGGAAGGTTGAGAACCACTGATTCAAGTAAGAGGTAAGGAGAAAAGATGAGCACGGGAGAGCAACTTCTTCCTTCCTTTTCTGACTCTTGGTTTTGTATAAATGTCCCACTCTTCACACTGGACGACACTGAGCATGCTGAATTTAAGTTAGCATTAAAAGCCTTTTCTGCCCTCATTTTATATTCCGATGTAGTCTTTGGAACCAAATAGCACCAGTAACATCTATTTGCCTGAAGGGAACCTAAGCAGGGGCTCAAGTGAGGTCAGAAATAGAACTTGCATTTTTGAATTTGATTCTCTCTCTCTCTCTTTCTCTCTCTCTCTCTCTATCTCTATCTCTTTCTCTCCCTCCCTCCTTTCCTCCCTCTTCCTCTCCCTCTCTGTCTCCTTTCCTTCCTCTTCTCTTTCTTTCCACTTACAGAAAGCCTATATTCTAAGTTAATAAAGTTATTGAGGTATAGCAACAACCTAAATGCAGTTACTATGGTTGCCCCCCTCCAAAATCAATAAAGTACATTTTATTTAATTTATCCTGCCAACAGAGAGGGACACACACACACACACACACACACACACACACACACACACACACACACACACACACACGTATGTGTGTGTGGGGGGGGGCCTGTACAGGCAGGAATGAATGCAATTGGGTATACTTTGTGTGGTTTCTGACATAGATCTGGCATGATTTCTTGAACATGCACAATAGTTTTGTTCTGGATTTTCTATGCACCTGGATTATAGAGTTTGTTGGAAACAACTTCTATATCCACTTACCTGTCATGGATGCATCATTGAAGGACAGCTGTCATGCCCCTGAAACGTTTGTGTTTCTCTGCCCTCAGCATACCAAGAATCCAACAGCAACTCTCTTCAGAGGAATACAGGTTCCTTTAAAGGCCAGGATTCTTTTGAGGGTTTTGTGGGGGGTTTTTGTTTTTTTGTTTTTTTTGTTTTTTTGTTTTTTGTTTTTGTCTAGCCAGAAATGCCTCTGCTGGTTCTAACCCCTGCTCTAACTATGAATTCTCTTTATTAACAGCTGTAAAGTGGAAGATTGTAAAATAAGGCAAATTTTCATATCTAAAAATATCCCAATTGCTGGCTGTTACTGGGTTTGGGGCACAAAACTAGGAGATTTTCTTCAGGGAGCACTTAGATGGTGAACCTCTCTTTACTTGTCTGCAGTCACAGCCCTTCCAGGGCTGTTCACCAAGAGAGTTCAGGCCACAGAATGTGAGTGAAATCTGTACTGAAGTATGTCAGGGAATAGAATTCTCTGAAAAAAGAAAGAACTTTAAGAGATTCCTAAAAATCTGAACAGTGCCTGTAGTAGCCGGTGAAGACTATTTTTGACTTCCTGCTGGACTAGGCTAGCATCTCTGTCTGGGGGATGGTCCAGGGGAGTCACCAGAGGTTTGTGCTGTGTTTATTTCCTCTTCCAGTTTCAGGTAGCTTGAGTCATTCCCTTGGTTATAATTAGGGCTGACTTAGAAATAAATGCTGTGCTGACCTTAGACTTGTGGATGCCAGGGTTTCTCTGTAGGTGACAATGGAGAAAGCCCAGCTGTGATGCAGAAGGAGAGAACTCAAGCAAGATTCTCCCCTTGAGTCCTGACCCCATGGCTGTCTGGGCTCGGAGTTTTAGGGCCCATTTACTACCAGGATAAGGATTTACCAATGGCCTGTGCTCAGCATGGTATGCCCACCTGAGAGACAAAGGAAGAGACTATAAACCTTATGATCAAACACCAAATTACATTTAATTTATTTACTTGGAGTTGAGAACCCTGAGCACTATAATCAAATGTGAAAGATTTATTATGAAAGAACATTTTTTAAGAGCAAGAGGAACAGCCTCTTTAGGTTTTCTATTCTGGAAGCACCGCTAAAACAGCAAGGTTGCAAAAAGCTAAGCCTCATTTTTAAAGTGGTGCTGAGCTTGCTTTTTCTGGCCACCGTGCATTACAGCAAAGACCCCAGAAGCAGGTGTCCCTTCCCTTCACTCTAGTATCACCTCCAAGTGCAAAATGCAAACAGGAAGACCTTTCCCCAACAGAATCTGGCCAGATCTTTCGTGACATTTGTGTTGTCTTGTGAATTCTCCTGCTACAGAGGTGTAGAAATTATCCCAGTGCAGTTTCTAGTGATGTCCCAGCAGCCCTTGAGGTAACATAGTATCAGGCATCACAGCATAGCTCTGGGAATCACTCTTACCCCTGGCTATGTTTTGTTATCTCCCAGCATAGCTGTCAAATCTGACAGCTGTACATTCCCCTGCTTCCTTAAAGGCAGAGTCTCAGAGATCAAGGAACACGATAGTCTAGAGCAGCATTTCTCAATGGGTGGATAGTGACTCCCTCTTGGGGGTCGAATGACTCTTTCACAGAAGTCACCTAAGACTATCAGGAAATACATATTTTTACATTACAATTCCTAACAGTGGTAAAATTACAGTTATGAAGTAGCAGTGAAATAATTTTAAGGTTGGAGGTCACCACAAGATGACTGTGTTAAAGGGTCACAGCATTAAGAAGGTTGAGAACCATTGCTCTAGAGGATTGATGATTGTGGAATATGAAGTATTCCACGTGCACTCCATTATAAACTTTGTTACATGCCACCCTGAATTTTAAAATCCAGACTGAATAAAATATGCATCAACAGGAAATGTACCCAGACCCCCCCCTTAGATTTTAGAGGCAGTTGATTAAACAAAGTAGTAAATTTCGTAGTCAAATGTCTTAGTTACAGACAGTGAAGCCTCAATTTACATAACATACAGATCAATTGGTTGCTATGCAAGTTGTATTTGTAAATAAAGCCAAAGTTACAAAAGTCAAATGAATGTTGAATCACGTTTCTGAGTCACCGAGGGGAACACTGGTGTTCCAGGACTGCAGAAGGAGGAGGCATTTGGAGGATGGGCAGAAATGGAACTGATATAGCTAACCAAGAGCCCAGGTCACTCAGATACACATGTCTCCAAAACACACATTTCTTTAAGTAGTGGTCCTCAGTGAGGCCCTCTCGAGATATCTTTGGTTGTCATAGCTGCAGTGGTTGAGGGGAAAAGGTGCTGTTAGCATGTGTGGGTGGTGAGAAGAATAGTGACAACCATGTACTCAAGACAGCTATGCACAGCAAGCAGTATTTGGCCAAAGTGTCAATAGTGCAGAGATTGACAAACATAATTTTTAAATAACTTCATGGAAGGCTTGCAGCTCCCACCTGTGGGCTATATCTCACCCATTGTCTATCTTCATTGGTAAAGTTTTGTTGGAACACCACCATCTTCACTCATGTGGGTATGAGCTCTTGTTGCTTTCATACTACAGTGTCACAGTTGAGAGTACCTGTGGTGCACAAAGGCTAAAATATTAATATTTACTTTTCTGGCGCTTTACAAAATATGAGAGGGAGATCTCTTTTACTTGCTTGCAGCTGATTTATTTGGCTTCCTACATGGAGCAATTGTAAAAACCAAAGATGGTCTAAGGGACCTCAGCTAAGGATGTAAATTCAGGAATGTGTGTTTGGGGAGGGGGCAAGATGTAATCAGTCAGGCAAAGCTGAGTAATGTTTTTGTAAGAATAGAAGTAGCCATTTTATTTCCTTTTCAAATAGGTGTGGGTTATGTGGTAATTATTAGACATTAGACACTTCAGTCTTGAATTGTCCTCTGGGGATCACTGCTGTACCTGAAATGTCCTCCCATAGAGTTTGTTCAACCAAAATCATAGTAATGATTGATCATTGAGGTCTTACCCAAAGAGTTCTGTGATTCCAGGTTGTATGAGACCTTATATATACCCATTTCTACATTGCTTCTTCAAGGAAAAAAATGTGATTATAAATTTTAGTGTAAAAAATCACTTATTTATTTATAATGAAGAAATAAATCTCCACAAACTTTAGGAGCCTTAAATCCTGGTCTTCTAGGGCCTGCTTACTCAGGTTTGCAGAATTGCTCCTATCAAATGCTTCCTGGAAATATTCTTCTCCCTCTTCTCCAACCTCTTCATCAGCAGTTCTCAACCTGGAGGTTGTGACCCCTTTGGCAAACCTCTATCTCCAAAAATATTTACATTATTATTCATAACAGTAGCAGAAAGTTATAGTTATGAAGCAGCAATGAAAGTAATTTATGGCTGAGGTCATCAAAATATGAAGAACAGTATTCAAGAGTCCCAGCATTAGGAAAGTTGAGAACCACTGATCTACATTCTGTGTTTTTCAACACCCATGATGTCTCAACACCCAACCGCCCAGCCAGGTGAATGAGCTCCTCATCTTCTCCCTAGATATTCCACTTTGAAGGGAGGTGTCATAGACCATGTATTTATTCCATGATCAATCATAATGAAAAAACCTGGTCTATGAGTCCAGCTTGGCCACTCACTAACCACGTCGTGACTTTGGGCTTATGGGACCATCTCATTAACCATCTGAATTCCTTAAAAGGTTAAAATATAGATTATTTCCTCTAAAGGCCTAGGCTATACAAGCTGTTGCTTTTCTTTGATTTGAAAATGTGAATGCTCTTGGATTTAGAAAGTATTTATTATCAGCTATATTGCCTTTTTCCTTGAGCTTAAAAAACATTGTTATCTTAAGACCAATATTCTTCCTTTGTTTCAGCTTTAGTCTTTCCTAGATGTTTTAAAAGTTGTGAAGTATATGTCTGAGTCACTACTGTTCCTCGTTGTTCCTCCCTAACAATTTGTTCAGCTAAGCCTGTGCCATCAAAGCATGTGTTTCCTACTTTTATATTTAGTTTACATACTTAGAAACAGACTCAAGTGTTTCTTGTAAGAGGCTTAAATAAGTCAACTGTAAAAATATAAGAGAAACTTTTTTGTCAATTTTAAAAAAAATTAGTCAAGAGGTTATAAATCTTGTCTATTTTTCCAAATTATCAGGATTTCAACACTATTTTTCATGTTTTAAAAATGAATAGTCCTCTCAAAAGGAATTCTCTACTCAAAATAGTTCTCTAGTGCCTAACATCACATAACTTCAGATCAAGTCTAATTTTAGTTTGGGTCTCAGCTGCAGAGCTGAAGAATTACCACTCAGAACTAAGCCAAGACCTCACTCTAACTCCTGCCTTTGACAATGGTACCAAGGCAAAAAAAAGATAATGGGGTGGGAAGAAAGAGGGCTGGGGCTTAAAAGAAGAAGAAAGGTGACATTGTTATCTCCGGACAGTGATCATAAAATTCCTGATGCTTAGTTTTTGTTAAATGAGATAAACTTATAAGTGTATATCTTGGGACTGTAACAAAGTTCTCATAATTGTTACTGTACCCTGGTGGAGACAGACAGGCACGCCTTAGGATGGCTAAACATGGTGAGGACAATTTCTGTAACAGCAAGAAATGTGTATGAATTATGAATGATATATTGGGGGAGAGGTTGATTTTAGCTGTTTTCCCCTGTTGTTCTCCACGTATGGGCATACAACTTTAAAAGGTAGAAAGAGGCCTATAATATAAAAAAAAATAACTAACAAAATAACTTCACCACACAACTCCATGGCCATTGCTCCTTAAATAGAGAACTTAATCAACTTTATCTGGGCTGCTTTCTCTGGGTATTTGCTTCTATAACTCTAAGTGAAACACTTAAGGAAAAATTAATTTCCTCCTTCCTATTCATGGATATACTCCATCTCACTGCCCATGCTAGCTAGTGGGAGGGGCAATGCAGGAAAAGGATAAAAACATAGAACAAAATCTTGGGACCATGGCTTCCCAGCTTTGTGAGATTAGGGTTCCTTGGATGTGTTATGGGCATAAGACTACTGTAGCAGTGGGAATTAAATGAGAGAGAATATGTAAAACATCTACAAGCTTCCCTGGCATACATGGATGACTTAATCAGTCATAATTGTTACCTCTCACTTTGCTTTTGACAGTTCAGTGACATGATCAATGAGTCTGAAATATTGAATAGAAAGTTCTAGAAAAAGATGTAAAATGCCCACACTTCTCATACAGTCTATCGCATCATTCCTGAACCATGATCCATGCCATGTCTTGGAGGATCCACACTGTATAAGCTATTTGCTCCATAGTCACTAGATAGCCTTCTTGGCTGGCAGATGGACTATCACAGGACCCCAGTGTTTATAAACAGAAATAGCACTTTTTTACCTAATAATGTTCTCAAAGCTTGAACTGTAATGACTATCATTTTACTATTGTATGTATTATTTACTGTTAATAAACCTAATTAATAAATTAACCTTAATTATAGGTAAGTATTATAGAAACACATAGGGCTCTCTACCAATGTTGTTTTACTCTACAGCTGTGTATAAATATTGAATTATGTGAATCTTCCATATTTTATTTATTTATTTATTTTTGGGTTTTTTTTCGAGACAGGGTTTCTCTGTGGCTTTGGAGGCTGTCCTGGTACTAGCTCTTGTAGACCAGGCTAGTCTCGAACTCATAGAGATCCGCCTGCCTCTGCCTCTGTCTCCCGAGTGCTCGGATTAAAGGTGTGCGCCACAACCGCCCGGCTGAAGCTTCGGTTTATTACACATTGTCTGCATTAATCAACTTTAGCACTTCGTAAAAGTGCTAAACCTAAAATTTCCCCATCAACACTGTCCACAGGGGGTCAATGGTGGTTCTAGCAGCCCTATACTGGAGACTTCTGTTCCTTGCACCTTCTGCCTTTTTCTTTCTTTGGAACACCTGGTCCTGTGGGGGCATACTTTCCAGGATGTTCAGCTTGGAAGTGTCTATGGAAAACATGTTTTGATACCTGTGTGAGATGACATTCTTCTCTCTTCATACCTGGCTAGAGTAAATGTTGTTGCACCCCTAATGTTTTGTGGCATTTGCTAGCTCTGGAGAAGTTGTCCAGAGCTTTTAACCTACCATCTTTCTGAGCTCTTAAAGGAGATGTGTCCTTAGTAACTCTCCATCACAGCATGGGAGAGCTTGTTGTGTTTTATTAATTCATTCTGCTTGACAGTTTATAGAGTAGTTAAATTTTAAAACAAATGTTCTTTGATTCTGGAAAATTGCCCTGAGTTACCCCTTTAATAATAAATATGTATACATACACACACAAATATTTATATATCATATAAATATATACTATATATAATTATATTATGGTTATACATAATATGGTTATATATTATATGGTTGAATATATAATATGGCTATATATAATATGTAATGAGAAGTCTGCATTCATTTTCTAGGTCTTAAAAATTAACTGCTACGCTGGGTGTTGGTTGTGCATGCCTTTAATCCCAGCACTCGGGAGGCAGAGGCAGTCAGATCTCTGTGAGTCAGAGGCCAGCCTGGTCTCCAGAGCAAGTTCCAGGATAGGCTCCAAAGCTACACAGAGAAACCCTGTCTCGAAAAAAAAAAAATAACGGCTACATAAAAACTATGCTTATTGGTATTGTTCTATAATTATGAATGCATGATTATAGATTATCATATTATTTATTATATATTATTTACTCCTAAGATGGGAGTAAATACATTTCATCTCCTTCAACATCATCTCTTCATGGTTAGAACTTCCAAACTCCTTTCTGGTAGCTATGTGGAATTTGCTATGGACCCCTGATCTTCACAGTCACTAGTGGTACAACAGTATGCCACCAGAGCTTGCTGATTCTGTGGGACTGTGACCCAGCTCCTCTTGTCCCACCTCTGCCTGCCTCTCCCCTAATGTTTCTCTGTGTTACCACTTGTTGTCAGTGCTTGGGCTGGTACCTGGGGCCTTGTGCAAAATAGGCAAGGATACCACCACTGAGCTTCAACCCCAGCCCTTTCTGTCCTGTTCTTATAAATAACTTTCCGGTCCATTTTCTAAGAAATGTTTTTGATGGCTGCTCTAGTTCAGTGTTTCTCAACCTGTGGATCGAAACCCCCTTGGAGGTAGAAACTCCCTTTCAGGGGAGTTGCCTAAGACCATCAGAAAGCATCATGATTTGTAACAGTAGCAAAAAAATATTTTTATGGTTGGGGGTCACCACAACATGAGGGACTGTATTAAAAGTTGCAGCATTAGAAAGGTTGAGAACCACTGTGATAGTTTTTACATTGTTTTTTGTTGTTGTTGTTGTTGCTTAAGACCTGCTACATGTTCTCAGACAGTTTACTTTTCTTGCCATCTGTTCTTATTTTGTGGTCTTGATATGGACATGAAGCTTCACTGAGGCATTGGTGGTGGTGGCTGTGGAAGCTCCAAGGTCCAGAGGATGGTTATTGCAGCCCCAAACTTGGTCCTTAGCTGTAAGGTCTCAGGGAAAACATTCTTTCAATGAACCAATACATAGAGACAGATGTGCTTAAATGACAAGAGGTATGTTAGCTGGGACAAGCTTTTGTAACATCAAGATTCTTCGAAATGCCATCTCTCTCAGTTTGATAAGCATGGAATGTTTGGGCAAATGAATTGTATAATAACAACATTACCCATGGAAATGTTCAAATGTATCCTTCCTTTTCTCTTTCTGTACTTGTCCCAGCCATACTCACATACCTGCCTACTCTACTCTCCTCCAACTTGAAAACAACACAACTGTTGGAGTAGGGACCTAACTGGGATTCAGGAAAGCCTAGAGTACTAGTTAAGACTCTGTGTGTGTGTGTGTGTGTGTGTGTGTGTGTGTACATGAAAGTATTTATGTGTCTGTGTGGGTGTGCCTGTCTGTGTATGCATGAAAATGTGTATGTGTCTGTGTGTCTGCATATATATGAAAGTGTGTGTCTCTGTATGCATGAAAGTGTGTGTGTGTGTGCACGTCTGTGTATGCATGTATCTGTGTGTGCATGAAAGTGTCTGTGTGTATTTGTATGTATGAAAGTGTGTGTGTGTGTGTGTGTGTGTGTGTGTGTGTGTGTGTGTAGTGTCTGTGTGTCTGTATGTGTGTGTCTGTGTGTGTGCATACACACATATCAGGCCACACCCTGACTGCTAACTGATTCTTTGGGCAAGGGGTCCAACATCTGTTTTATGCATACCCATGATTATCTTCACTTGCACTTGAAAATCCCTGATGTAAATACTTAGGCTTATCTCTCTCTACTTAATGTTTATACCAGGAAAACAGACTTACTCCAAAGTCACTGTCAAGTGAAGGTCATCCCCTGCACATTCTCCCTCTCCTGGGCAGTGAGCTACAGGTCAGACTGACATTGCTGTCAACCCAAGATGGATTTTTACCCGGTTCTTCCAAGATGTGATCTTGGCTGTGTTATCTAACCTCTGTAAATTCAAGTTTACTTAGATACAGGAAAGGAATAATAAGCAGCAATGGATCAGAACAAAGGGTTAATATGCAGGACAGAATCTCACAAAATTGCACTTCCTCCCTTTTTAGGGGCCTTCAGGTTTGGAACTTCCTGATGGGGTGGGTGGAAAGAAGCTCACTCACGAGGCAGCATGAAGCTTGGCTCTCTGGGCTAGCCTCTCGTGCATAGTGTGTATAGTGAGCCCCTCTTCTTCCCCTTCTACCTCCACCTACCCTCCACCTCCGGGGTGTGTGCCTTCCTTGGATCATCGCTGCTGACCCTGTGTGAAGTTTGACTCTCTACCTACGCAAGCTAGTTGTACATAGTGAGCCCCACCTCCACCTCCGGGGTGTGGGCCTTCCTTAGATTCAGTCCCAGACAGCAGCATTTCCTGATCTTGCTGCCCGTCCTTTTCCTGACTTGGTGACTTCCTGACCTACTGCATCTTTAGAGACCACACAGCAGGGCACATGGAGATTGTTACAGCCTTCACCCCTCACAGATTGTAGTAACATTGGCAGCTGAAGGGAAGCAGTGTGCTGGATCTTCTAATACAAAATGTGCTCCCCTGTTATGTCTTCCCCATGCCACCTGCCATCTTGACTTCCATACAGCTCTTACGATCACCTTCAGCTCAAATCTGGCCTGGTATCAGCTGCAGGTTCTACGCAGGCCTTTGGTCACCACTGAATCCTAGCAAATCTTACCTAATGCTGACTACCTTAAAATAGCCCAACACAAATGAATGACCAAATGGGTAATCAATGGATCTTACAAAGATTAAAAAAAAATCTCCTGCCCTATCTTCTTCGTTTGACAATTTTACATAGCAAATGAGATAAAAATATATGCAAATATGTTGGGAAGCACAGTAACTCACATTTAAAATACCTTGACTTCGTTAACCTGTCTCAGCAGTTTTTGTAACTGGTTAGGTAAGCAAAATTATAAGTTTAAAGATTAACTATAATATTTATCAGTCCTAGAAAGCCTTCTTAAGAGTGTAGATCAAAAAAAAAAAAAAAAAAACAGCAGTGACTGAAGCATTTGGGAAGATTTTTTGTGAAAAGCGTGTTTCTGTTTCTTGCCGAAGATATAACACACTGTGATTGCAGGACATAGAGGAACCAAGCAGGAACTGACCTGGAAATTTCTCCCTGCTAGTTGCCTTTCATAGTGACAGAAGATGCTATGCATCTGTTAGGGTGGGGGGAGTCATTAATGAACCTATGCAGACATGGACCCTGTATGTTTCAACACGAACCTTCTCAGCAAGATGTACCCGCTGGTGCAATGGAAGTAACCAAATCAAATCGGATTTGAGCTCTGCTCCACAGGAAGGAGCTTGTGACTGGTACTGTAAACCTGGTCAAAAGCTCATAGCTGGGAATGTCATCATTATTATTATTTTGCTAAATGGACGCAGCATCAAGTCAGCTGCTTTCTAAGTGTTTATGTTTATTACATAAATTAATGTTACTCCCAGCTTGGCCAGAGAAGCTTCGGCAGTGGGCAGATGCCAATGGAGAGACTCATAACTGGTTCAAGTATTGAGAATAAGTAATGCCTCCAATAGTGCGTAGGCATCATTGAAACATGTATATCATCCTCCCCAAGGCTCAGGGGACATTGTGAAGGAGTGGGTAGAAAAACGGAATTGCTGGAAGATGAAGAGAAGTGTTGTGAAACATTGTTTGTGGACATAACATGGTCACTGCATTCATTCCTGAACTCATAGCAGCTAGTTTCCCACATGGAATCTCTACAAAACCAAGCCTGTCAACATTCTAGTACAGATGAGGTAGGGTCTCACCAGGTCAAACACAAACCGAGGAGCTATTGGAAGCTGAACTGGGGGAGAGACAGTCATTTTCCTTAGTAATGTAGATGCTGGTGATTTGTCTACGTTTGGATAAATGGCCCCATTCCCATGAACATGTGGGTGACACTAATTGGACCCCAGAAGGTTATGAAAGAAATGAAGAAGATATAAAGTTTGGAGGAGGGTGTGTTAGAGGATGGAGTAGGGGAATGGGAGGGGAGAACTGTGGGTATATAGGATCAAGATACATTAGGAGCATATACGAAATTGTCAATAAGTAAACTGTTATCTTTTTAATGCATTCCTAGACCTATCCAACATCACTATATCAGACTCTTGGAGAACTAAGCCCCCAGCTCTGCATTGTCATAACCTGCCTAGGAACTAGGTCAGACATAGTGTTCTTCGGGACACATTTCCCCTCTTTCATTACTTTATAGTAGACTTTTAAAATTTAGCATTACAACATTTTCAAGCAGTTTGTTTTTTACTGACTTCATCATGTATCCTTGTGGCCTTCTTCTACCCTTCTACCCTCAGTTTCCCTTTTTAATGTAACATGTGTCAATTATCCTCATCATCTTTCTCAAAGCCATGTTTTTCTTTCATGTGGTCCCCTATTTGATTGCATGACATTGCGTCATACCATATCTAAACACATATGTGAATATTAAAATCTATGATCCACTTATGAAAGAGAACACTTGCCTTTGTGAGTCTCAGTTACCTTGCTTGTTGTAGTTTTCAGATGTAGCCACTCTCCTCCAAGTTTCCTAAGTTTATGCTTCTTTATGGCTACATGAAGCTCTGCTGTGCGATGCGTGCCATGTTCTCATTACTCAATCATCAACTGATGTCTGATTCAATTTCCTGGCAATTGTGAATGGAGCAGCAATGAACATGGATGAGCAAGTATCTCTGTGATAGGATAAAGAGTCCTTTGGGTTTGAGCCCAGGAGTGATACAGCTGGGTTACATGGTAGTTTTATTTATAGTTTTTGAGAAACTTCCATACTAGTCTATAATGGAAATGGAAGTGGAAATTCTACTTTACACCCTCAACAGCAGTAGATAAGTTTCCCTCTCCTCCACATCCCCGAATTTGTTTTCTTAATGGTAGTTATTTTAACTAGAGTGAATTGGGATTTGCATTTCCTGATGGCTAAGGCTAAAAAAGATTTTTTTTTTGCATTTCTCTGATGGCTAGGAATGTTGAAATCTTTTGAGAAATATTTATTGGTCATTTGTGTTTCTTCTTTTGAGAATTGTGTTTTGAGTCCCTCAGCCCAATTACTGACTGGTGGTTTTATTCTTCTGTGCTTAATTTTTGCAGTTTTTGAAACACAGAAACCCACAACGAAACACCATGCAGAGAGAGGGGGGAGGGGAAAGAGAGAGACCTTGGAACACTCAGTCCTAAATGGATGTCTCCATCTCCCCTTGGGGCTCAGGGAGCCCTATGGAAGAGGAAGCAGAAAGAACATAAAACCCAGAGGGATGGAGGACACCAAGAAAATAAATCAAGTTTATTCTAAATTAGTAGTGTCGATGCACACATGAGCTCACAGAGACTGATGCAGCATGCATAGGACCTTCATGGACCTGCACCAAATGGGGTCCTAGAGATGAAAGAAGTAGGCCAATGTCCCATCCCTAATCCAGAAGAAATCTCCAGTTGATAACCACTAGCAAATGAAAATTTAGTTTCCCCAAAGGAGTCTCAATGGGAAAAGAAACTACTCCAGGTTCCTGTCTTGTTTGAGTTCCTGACCTGACTTCCCTCAATGATGGACAGTTACATGCAAGTATAAGCTAAAATAAACCCTTTCCTCCTCAACTTGCTTTTGATCACTGTGTTTATCATAAGAAAAGAAACTTAAGGCACTTACCTAAGTAGTTTCTTTAAATCTCAGGCTGTGCTCATCTTAATTTTGAAAGGCTCAAGTCCTCATAAAAGCCTTCAGTAGATATTGTTGTCATAAAGAAACTTCAATTCCTTGTTTATCAATGTCATAGGCCATTAATTTGTGTGGGTTTTTATTTGGTGCACTAACTTGATTTTGTCTGTATCTCTTAAATAGATTGAGGTTTTCATAAGCAACAATTATCCATATTTACTAACACACTGGTGAATAGTAGAATAAACAGTACTTGTCTGTTAGGGGAATGTCCACAGCAGTGCTTTTCCAACAGCTCAGCTCTGTGGACTGACACAGCACAGCATTGGTACTGAGGGTAATGCTTTGCCTGATATGAAGATTCTCACCTGCTTCCTGAGAATCAATATAGGTTTGATGAATTCTTCAGTTTTTTTAGATTTTCATATTGCTTTTCCCTTTATACAAGAAATTGAGATGCTCATCTAGTGATGAGGACTGACTGCTACCCATACCCCTGGGCCAACATCATTCAATCATATTTCTGCTGTAACCTAGGCTTTCCCAGACAGTATTCCTATGTAGTTAACTCTTGGTTACCCATGAGTAATTTGTTTTTCCTAAATCTTGTTTGAGTCCTTCCTAGAATTGTATGGATTTAAGTTCTCCATCAGTCCTAGCAGAATTCTGCCTAGCAACGTCTCTTCCTTCAAAAAATAATCATGTCTCCTAGGAAGAAAGTGTGTGCATAATAAACATGGTGATTTCTTCAGAGTTAAAAATGAGTTTGCCTTTGTCTCCATTCATAGCTGCTGGATTGACAGGAGCCTGAGCATGGATCCCGGTCAGATGCCAAATTTCTGGATCCATCTATGTCTTTGTTTCTCCAGTGTACATTGACTATATCTAAGGAATGGAGCTGTAGGAGTAGCTGAGACTGCCCACTTTCCACATGAGTCCTTTAAGAAAGTGTTTGTTGCCGTATTGCACATAGCAAACTGCACTTTCAAAAGAGTCAAAGGAAGAGATTTCTATAAAATCACATTTTTAATGTTATCCCCCAAACAGTCACATATTTTAAAACCAGGTGTCACTTGATGGGGATCCATTGTGAGATGTACACCATCATTATGAGATTTCATCATCGTGTGAATGACATGCAATGAACTTACTCGCATGGCTGACTTCAGCTGTCAACTCCACACAAACCTAGAGGCATGTGGGAAGACGGACCCTCAACTGAAGAACTGCCTAGCACAGACAGGCCTTTGGCCATGCTTGGAAGGCATTTTCTTCATTGCAAAGTGATGTAGGAGGACCCAGACCATAGGGCTTGGGTTGTATAAGAAAGTAGGCTGAGCAAGCCATGGGCAACAAGCCAGTAAAACATGTTCCTCCATGGCCTCTGTTTCAGTTTCTGCCTCCAGGTTCTTGCTTTGAGTAAGTACCTGCTTGGCTTCTCTCAATGATGGACTGCAACCTGTGAGCCAAATAAACCCTTTCTTTACCAAGATTGGTTTGGGTCACTGTTTTGTCACAGCAACAAAAAGCAACCTAATTCATTACTTAACTCTGGAAAGTATAACCTTCCACACAGCTAAGCAACATGAGAATGGCACTGCGTCTCTGTGTTTTAAGCCTGCCCCCTGATGACTGAAATGTAAGAGATTTGTGGCTAGACCTAAGAATAATCCAGTTATAAGAGGAAAAAATACCCAAGAAATCTGATGACATCATCTTCTAAGGGAAAGAAGTGATCCAATCCCTTCCGTGACACCAGCAAGGGGCAGGGCAGGGACAACTATCTCCTGCTTAGGACCAATCTGACCAATGAATTTCTTCCATGCTACCTATAGATACCACTTTCTCATACTCAGCCTGCTTCCCTTCCCCTCTTTTTAAGTTAGAATCACATTTTGGGATATTTTTGGGCCTTTTTTCCCTTAGAATGAGGTATTAGTTACTCAGTATCTCTTAAGGCAAGCACTGGGTAGTTCCAGAGTGAACTTTGCTTTGAACCATTACTTTCTATAAGAAAAAAACAACAGAAAACATCTAAAGTAACAATTGTGGAGAAGACAGACAGTGATTTGGCAGTGTTGGATGCTGTCTTTCTCATGTTTTTGACTTCTTTCAGAACTTGAGATGGGATACATAGCCTTTTGCTCTCCTTGTGAATTGACTGCCAGCTCCTTATTTTTAAATTAGCAGCTGGAGCCACCCTTGGACTCCTGTTTCCCTCTCTTCCTAACATTGCAGTCCATCAAATATAACCATTACTTCCTTTATTTGATTTGATTTTTTTTCTTTCAAGCATTCAAGTCTCCCCGTCTAAGAAAGTTCCAGATGCAGGCAATGGAAGAAAGCTAACAGATCTACCCTAATAGATAAATCCCATTTATGATAACTTACAGACTTAATGACAGTCAACCTAATGAATCTCTGCCCCACGTAAAAGTCACACTTGTGCCAATCTTTAGATTGGGCAATAGTTATCTTACTGCATCTCTACCACACACAGATGTAACCTTTTTATTCTCATAGTATGTATATGCATGTTCATGTGTTGTGGAAGCCAGAGGACAACCTTGGGTCTCTTTGTTCAGGAGCCAGTCTTGTATTTTAAAAGAGTACCTTACCTGGGCTGGCTGGCTATGGAGTTCTGGGTTTCTGCTGCTTTAAGTGCTGGGAGTTCCCCCTGGGTTTCAGGATAAAACTCAGATCCTCATGAGTCGTTAGTTAATGCTGGAGCTGCCCTGTTTTCCCATTAGTTATATTGCATTGTCCATCTTGTTCCCATGGCATTATCTACTATGTACTGTCCATCTTGTTTCTATGCCTCAGGCATGCTGGAGGAAGAGGCTTGACAGACCATTCTAAATGATTTTTTTTGGTTTTGGTTTTTAAGATTTTTTCCCTGTTTTTAAAATTTTGTTTCCTACTCTATAAGGATCTCAATGGCCATATCACTGACTTGTTGACAGGAGGTCAGAGAGATGGTACTGATGAATATTAGCACAGTGCCCAGTGACACAAGAGGCTAGCATTGCTCAAGATCAGCATCCTTCTATGGAATTACCCTGCTGTAAGAGTGAAACTAGGCCTTTAATTGGAAATTAGATTCATAGCATCAAGAAATCATGGAAACGATGTCACCAAGAAAGGTAACCGACTAAGATGCAAAACTTCAAAGGTTGGGGGTTTTGTGACAATGATGATGGCTGGTTTAGGGTTTTGTTTTATGAAAAGCAGGTCCAGTGCTTTAGAGGACATGCCAGCCCTGGCCTAGGCCTGCCTTGATCTGATTCTTTCTCAGCAGGAAGTGAAGTGTCTCCCCACCTTTCTCCTGTTACCACAAAGGGCAGATGTCCCACTGCATGAAGCCTAGCAACCACCATAGACCAAAAGCTCTGAGCTGTGAGCAAAATCTCATCTTCTTTCTACTGTTCATATGAGGCATTCTATGATACATTACCCAACACAGACTTCAAAGAAATTGATCCATGAATTAAACAGATTAACCTAAGGTATACAGCTGTGTAGATGGAGTTCTCCTGTGCTGGCAGCCACTCTTGAATAACTACTCAGAGAATTAATATTAATTATAAATGCTCAGCTGATAGCTCAGGCTTGTTAGTAACTAGCTCTTACAAGTTAAATTAACCCATTTCTATTAATCTAGGTGCTGCCCCAAGGTTCGTGGCATATGCCTCTATGTCATGTCTTGCTTACTGTCTCTGTCTGTCTGGTGACCTCAGACTCTGCCCTTCTTCCTCCCAGAATTCTTAATTTGGCTCTCCGGCCTAACCTTATCCTGTTCAGCTATTGGCCAGTCAGCTTCTTTATTAAATCAATCAGAGTAATACATATTCACAGTGTACAGAAGGGTTATTCCACAGCACAGCAGAGAAGGTTAGGGGCCAGACTGACTGCTGTAGGAAAAAAAAGGGCAGAGTAAGCATGACTTTTGGGTGCGTCATGACCAATGAAAAAGAAGCCACACTGGCTCTCTGCTTATAGAAGGCAAGAAAATGCATAAAAACTCCAGTGAGCCATCCATGAAAGAGAAGATCCAGAACTTTCCATCAGGGTCTCCAAGAAGCAAGCTGACACAGTTTTAGCAGAGAAGTGCTGCTGTATCCTGTGAGGACCAGGATGGGACTGACCAGACAACAGCAACCGCACCTGTGAAGAAAACTGTAGCTACCCAAAGAAGGTGGAGAGCCTTAAAAGACCATTGAATCAAGCTGTAAATACCTCCAAGGCCAGCAGGCAGCAACCCACTTTACTGCAGCATCTACCAGAATTTTCCAGCATCCCTGGACTTTCCAGCCCATTGTAGTCCTCCAGCCGAGAGGGGTGGAACTGACTTCAAAGAAGATTGGAACTTTCAGGGTCACATAGTTTCGGAATTGTAAACACTGAATTAGGATTGCTTTGTGATAAAGAGACTTCAGGAATTTTGACTTCTTGGGACCTATTTAAATTTTTAATCTACGTGTATAGAGGCAGGGGAAAACCTATCACATTGAGCAGGCTTGAGGGGCAAATGAGAAGCAACATTCCGTTGCTTGACTGTTTATACCCCGAGTTCTGCTCTCTGAATGCACCATCTACTTTGCTATTATACACTCACTGTCTGCTCTGCACTAAGAAAAGAATTTCAGAAATGAATAAAGGCTCACACAATTGCAATTTGGTGAAATTCCGTATTGCTGAGGTTGCAGAGACTGGCTCTTATCTATTACTGAATGCACATAATTGTTACCATAAAGCCTTGTCTCCAAACCCTTGTAAACTATTGATGCAGATGGGAACTGCAGCCATACAATAATTAGAAGAGCTGAGCTCTAGTTAAAGTTTTGCTACTGAGAAGCAATGAGACACAGGCTCTCCATCTAACTTTTCTGATGCTTTGTTAGCGTATCTATTTCTTGAGAGGGACCAGGCTCCATAAACCAAATCGTCCCTTGTAGGTTTGAAATTCTATGATTTTATTATCATTAGGTAGCATTATTCATCCTGGCTAAAAGTTGGAAATAGGCCAAGTTTTTATTAAATAACGCCTAGATGGATGGAGTGTTGTATATCCACATTGGGCAACAAAATGAAAAGAAGATGGTAATATATGTTTCAACAAGCAAGAATCTTGAAAATATCATGTAAAGCAAAAGAACCCAGACACAAAAGACCACATGTTTGTGCGATTTCACACAGGTGAAGATTGGAATGAGGGATTCCACTGAAGCAGAAAAGAGATTCGGTCATTGTATAGCTGTTAGGAAGGGATGGCCCAAAGGGGACTGCTAAACATTGTGGAAATCATGTGACAGGTGACTGAGAGCCACTCCTGAATCAGTTGTGATGGTGGCTGTGGGATTCTGGATATACCACACTACAGATCTTATCAGTGAACTGTATGACTGTGCCTACCAGTGCCAATGATACCTTTATTACTTTAAGTCTAATAGTTTGATGGGAATTATAGGATAAAGTCCCAAGAGTACACTAATCAACAGATTTATCAGCTCAGAGAGGACCTACGGTAAGCTTATTTTATAGTAGTAATATACCCATTGAACAGGGGGTGTCTTCACTGGGGGGCCCTAGGCCCTATCCCAAAGGATATGACAGACACTGAAGACCCCCCTGGAAGGCCTCACCCTCCCTGGGGAGCAGAAAGGGTATTGGATAGGTAAGGTATTAGTGAGGGGCATGGGAAGAGGGGAGGGAGAGGGAACTGGGATTGACATGTAAAATAATCTTGTTTCTAATTTAAATAAAAAATGAAAAAGAGGGGTGTCTTTATTACTATAGATTTTTGATTAAAGGGTCACTTTACTCCTATTTGTCTATGTGTGTGCTTGTTATCTGTGTAAGTGTATGCCATGTGTATGTAGGTGTCTGAAATTGTCCAGAAGAGAGTGTGGGATTTCCAGGAGCTGGAGTTACAGTGAGCTATCTAAAGTGGGTGCTGGGAACTGAACCCAGGTCCTCTGAGAGAGCAAATACCTCTCTCAACTGCTGAGCCAAGTCTCCAGCCCAGTGTCTACTTTTCACATTTTCATAGCCAGGAATCAGGAATAGTTTACATCATAGGAATAATTAAATGAAAAAGGGGATTTGAATCAATTATCCTACTCTTTTCTCCCTTTAACTCTTAAGTGTGGTGATATTTTGTTTATGATCTAACAAATAAAGCTTGCCAGAAAATCAGAGTGCAAAGCTAGCCACACTAGTCAGCCATAGAGGCTGGGCAGTGGTGGTGCACACCTTTAATCCCAGCACTTGGGAGACAGAGGCAGATGGATCTCTGTGAGTTCAAGGCCACTCTGGCCTACATGAGAGTAAAGCAGTCTAAAGAGAAACAGAGTTCACTCCTTTGATCCCAGCATTTGGGATGACATGCCTTTAATCCCAGCATTAGGGAGGTGGAGACAGGAATGATACGGCTGGACAGAGAGAGGAATATAAGGTAGGAGGAGAGAGGAACACACTGTCTAGGCAGTCTGAGGAGCAATGCAGTTTGGAGATGCAATCAGAGGACATGATCGCCTCTTGGCTCTGAGCATTGGTAGAGGTGACGACTCTCTAGTGGCTGGCCATTTTGCTTCTCTGATCTTCAGTTTTAACCCCAATATCTGTCTCTGGGTTTTTATTATTCATGCTACACTTAAGTTTCAACACTAGAATTCTCAATGCTTATCCCTCTGGTGTTTCATCATTGATGTCTGAGTGTCTAGAATGTACTGGTACTCCTTAACTTTTGACAAATAACTGTACTTTAATCTATGAAGGGAAGGGGTGAGGAAGATGCCTTTATTAGACCTTATTGTGTTCCAGCCCCTGCGAGTGAACTTGAATTATTTGTGTCGCAAGCCAATGCTTGATAAAGGTTGAATTATCTCAACTACACAGAGGGGTGAACCAGCACCGAGAAAGACACTATTTGCACAGAGGTATACAACACTGCTCAGTAGATTTTAGATTTAACTCTAAGCCATTGGAAAACAGAAGATAAAAACTGGCATGCCAGTGGGTCTAAAGACAGTCCATCAAGTCTGGAGTGAACTCCCTGGCTAAGTGCTGAGGCCTCCACTGGCCTAGCCTTAGTTTTAAGTCTTTCTCATAATTTCAGTTACTAATTTTCTAATCCATAGTTTTCTTACTGGGTAATAATAATTTCCATTTCATGTTCTGGTCTTAGTAGAGAGTATTAGTCTAAACTTGGGTTGTCATTCTGTCTGAACTGTTTGCTAAATGATAGGAATGGTTCTGGAGATCAGTGTGCATGACAACAGGCACTGACAGAAATGAGAGGCTCTGCACATGGGGTACAGAGAGCTCTGTTTCTGTTCTGGCTCTGTGGCTCGGTATCCTCGGGCTTTATAAAGAGAGGCTGCAAATATTTCTTTCCTTCAGATACCACAGAATACCGATCTGAGGAAGTTGTTATAATCACAGATGAGAGGTTGTTAAACAGAATACGGCAATGGCAGGTTCCTATTGTGTTTATGCAGAATAGAACACACACATGCTTCCAAGACACACCTGGGAGGACTTAGCATGCCCACCTTACCCCGAACCTGGCTTGTGAAATAACAGAACATGTCCTGCATATCATGAACCAGGCCTTTCCCACAGCTAACACCAATATCAGCATTGATGATTACTTCCCCTAAGTGACTCCCCACCCAGGTTATCACCATCAGAGAGGCGTGAAAACCAATGGACCTCAGAGGGCAGCATGGAACTGATTCACCGTCACTAAGTAATAGGAATAACAGGATGAGATTTCACAGAGGACCAGGTTCCTCTAACGAGAGAGAACTCATGTCAGTGAACTTGAATCTGTGATTGTTAAAGTGATCCTTCAGTTTGCATGGGATACAGAAGACTGGCTAAAACAGTTATGATTCCATCTATACATGTGTCTATTGTCCCATACCACATTTATCTTTTTTCTATCTATACTTTTGTTTCCTTGTGCATTTACAAAATGGTAAATTCATCTAGACTGTTGCCATATATGTCTCCTCCCTTACATCAGGGAATGACCACAAAGCAATAAGTCTCGCTGAAAAAGAAAGGAAATTGACAGTGTTAAGCACTTACGTTGCTAAAATCTGTCATAAGTAATTTGCATGTTAGCCTTGCATAGTCTTTTTTCATTTTTAAGTGTGATTTAATTTGTAAAAAGTACCAAATTTCTTCAAAATGCTAAATACACATTTGTAATGCATTTTCATCATATTTCTGTGTCACCCTCCCTTGCCTTTGTCCCCCTAAGGTTGCATAGTCTTAGGGACAACTTGTGTGGTAACTGCATCCCTCTTTCTAGGCAATAAACAAAGACAAGTCACCTGCCCATTCAAGCAATTGTGCTATGGTGCTGCAGGATTGTGGAACTAGATGCACCTGGTTCAAACAGCCAGCTGAAGAAACCATACATTCATTACATTTGAAGCTGCCCTGAGTCTGAGTTGGAGAGGTTTACAGATACAATCAAGGAAACTCAAGTAAGAGATTCACCAAACATCTCATTATAGAGCAACCTTCTAAGAGCACTGCCCTAAGCTATCTAGATCTGGCCGGAGAATTAATTGTTAAAGGGATGAAACCAAAACATACAATGTGAAGAACTCTGACATTCCTTTCACATGTGTGCAGCTTCTGTGTTAACAAGGGAATAACTTTGATCCTCCAATCAGATAACCAGGAAGTGATCTGGAATCCTTTAAATATTCATTACCACGCTCCAGGCAGAACACAGGGGCAGACATTTTTCCTCTGATGAAAAGACCAGGTTGGGCCCCCGGCAGTGTTGAATTCTTCAGCTGCTACTTTGAAGAGGGCCGGAAGTGGCTGAAGATTAACAAAGTAAGCAAACTTGTTTGCTGCACAAACTGTCCATCAGTTTGAGGGTAACTCTGGGGATTCTGAACCCTTGGACTGGGCTATGAAGTCTCCATAACAACTAATGACAGGCAACCAGGCAAACAGACATGACTCATATGAAACGCTTCAGTTCAGTTCTCAGAGGCCAAATTTGGTCACTGGGAGACCTTTAAAGAATGGAATCATCCCTGTCTCACTAATCACATTCAAAGGGCAAAGCTTCCCCCAGGAAGACTAGCCCCCCACCCAACCCCCACCCACACAAACACATACCACTACAACCACCATCTTTCAGGAGACACCAAGAATCTCTGTAGGTCCCCATGGTGCTGGGTGCTAGCTAGTGTCCTGTTTCAGGGGTAGGGTTACCTCCAGTGACAAGGAATAACAGCAGGATGAGGAAAACAAGCTAGCTCTCCCAGATATACAAAGGAGTCCTGAGGATCATACATTATCTGCACACCTGCAAGCCACCTGCCCCAGCCCTATGGCAAGCCTGCCGAGGCTGCTCCTCTGGAGTGTACTCCGTTGACTCTTGATGCTGCATCCTCAAGACACAGGTGACCTCTAGGACATGTTTGTTTGTTTCCCAATCTGTACTTCTAGCCATTCCTTCCCCCAAAAGCTTACTCCTCCCATGACATCCCTTTGATGATTAGTGTCGCCCAAGTCCTCCTATTCTCTCCACTTGCACTTTCATCCCTTGTCCTGTCTACTTTCCACACAGCAACTACACTGAGTTTTTACAGTCCCTTTGCCTTGTTCTAAGGGCACAATACAAATGCCAGGTGCTGAACTCCCGGCACCAGCTTCCCCCTCTCATCCTCTAGAGCTGCCTTTCTGTCTTCACAGCCCTTTCCAAACCTTCTCTCACTCCTCACCCGGCAGATTTTCCTGCATTTTCTGCAACAATGTATTTATATTTGGGACTAGCTTTTGTTCCCAAATGTACAACTACAGGGTCCAAGCCTATTTTGTCAGTTGTTATTTGCAGCCACCACAATACCTAGCAGACAGTAGGATTCACACACACACACACACACACAGAGAGAGAAGAGAGAGAAGAGAGAGAGAGAGAGAGACAGAGAGAGAGAGAGGGAGGGAGGGAGGGAGGGAGGAGGGAGGGAGGGGGAGGGAGGGAGGAAGAGAGGGAGAGAGGGAGAGAGGGAGAGAGAGATTTAACTACATCTGATTCATCTAAGTACAGTGGATTTCACAGGGAGGCAGCTTTTAGATCCACCCACTTGGCAGGTAGAGATTGCCAGACAAAGGCTAGCCCTGATTTCACAATGTTCAGAGCCTGTGGAATAACTGAGTAGGCCTTTCAGGGAAGGCTGGTGGGGCAAGCCCCCTCCTGCCAGTGCAGAGGCAACAAGGCTGGTTCCTGAATCATTTCCTGTTAGCTCCCACAGCCCTCAAGAGTCAGTGAACTCAGGCTGAGCCCCTTGTTGAGGGACTGTCTTTCCCCAAGGGCATTTCTCAAGGAAAAGTCTGAAGATTCTGAGTTGATGCAGCTTGCAGCTGACGGAGACAGTTGTACCGAAGACACTGTTAAAAACGTTCTCCTTGGTGATAAACTGCAATGGTAAAATCCAAACCAGAATTTTACTCATAAGGTATCTAAGTCATAAAGACAGATGGCCCATGGCCCTCAAACATTGAGCTTTGTGTGTTTGTTTGTTTTCTGTCCCGATGTCTTTAAATTTAAATCAGAATGAAGGGGCTGGGGCAAGAGGAGCAGATTTATATAGGTACATCTGGGTTCATTTATTGAAGGCTGAGCCTCTGGAATGGACGGTATCTATTTCAGTGTTCCAGGAAGGGGAGTGAAGTTGACCGATCAGATGGCTGATCCACTGTGCCAAGAGTGGCAGGGCCAGGCTAGGCGCTCAGAGCCCTGCCCACTCACTGCCCACTCACTGCCCCCTCACTGCCCACTCACTGCCCACTCACTGCCCACTCACTGCCCCCTCACTGCCCACTCACTGCCCACTCACTGCCCACTCACTGCCCACTCACTGCCCACTCACTGCCCACTCACTGCTAGTTCTGTTCAGCTTCTCTGCTCTCAAGCGCAGAGGTTTCCACTGAACCAAGAGAAAGACACACTGGAATGGATGGTACAGTTAAAATGCTGGGACCCGAATGAGCATCTCTTCTTTTTTTTTAATTTTAGAATTTATTCCATTTTCATGATTACAGACTTAGGGAATGGGAACATCTTTTCTAAAACACTGGGTTGGAACTGTTGGTAAAAAAAAAAAAAGTGCTTCTTCTCTTTGCTAGAGAAGATATTTAGTATAAATCACATGGAATTGGCATTTTCTTACTTTGGAAACAACGGGACACTGGTAATTTCAAATAGCATTTGTTTTGAAATTGTTTCTTTCTCCTGATTCCACTATGTTTTGTCTATATTTAGCTACAAGAACATCAAATACATAGTAGAAATCCAGGAAATGTTTATGGACGAAACAAAGTAAAACTCTGTAATCAGAAATACAGACATGCTTGTGTAATATACTTTTTGCATACCGACATAAAATTTTAACACAACAATTGAAGCTTACTCTAGAATGAAGTACATGGGCTGTGAAGCCAGGAAGGAATCAGTTTCACCTTCAGTGTTAACGCTGTAGGACCTCAGGCGAAGCATCAGTCACCCCAGCTCCTTCCCTTGTCTGTCAAATGGAATGAAAACAGGAAGTGTACAATGTAGAATGACAACATAAGCCTACAAGGACTACCATGCAAATTAAATGATACAAAACTGCAGAGTGAATGTAATACACAGCCATATTCCCAACTCCTAACTATGTAAATTAAATGACACACGACAGCAGAGTGACGACAGTATACAGCTATATTCTCACTCCCTAAGTAGTACCAAGTTATCACTTAAAAATAATTTTAATTTGCCATTTAACTCTTTACAGGAAAACATGGGCATTGAAACCATCTGTTAACATTGACTTCAGCTAAGTCCCAACTATGATGCTTAGCAGGCAATAGAACGTTTTAAACTGTTTTAAAATCTGCAAACAAAAAAAAGTATCATGAAGCAATATTTCTGAACTATTAATTATGTGGCTGCCCTACCATATTAATATAGAGTATTAATGTCAATAGTGTGAAGAAGATGAAAAGTCCAGCCTCTTTTTTCCTTTGTGGGAGAGGTGTCTCTGTAGTGGAATTCTATTTTCAGACAGCCAAATGGTAAATTTCCTGTGTTCTGAATTCATTATCAGGGCCTAGCCTGTAAGGATGACAATGGTCAGCAAAACAGGGTTATTTTGGTACCAAGTAGAGCTGCAAATTCTTCCTCATCAGCATAATTGAAAAGAGACACGGAAAGGACTTTCATGTTGTGGGTGGGTCTCTTTTGATATTTAATAACAACAACACAAAGCATTGTTGATCTAAAACGATTTGGCATGTTAGGGAAAAGAAAAGATAATGCACAAGAGAGAGTGTCTTAGATTTCATTTTGTTGCTACTGATGAAAATGTCTTCCATTAAAGGGAAATGTAACGTGAATTTAATATGTGGGAGGGAATTCGGACCTCTCTGGCTTTCTCTTTAGTCAAGAAATGCCCAAAATACCATTTGTTTGGTTTACTCTTTATTCTGGCAGAACTAGGCTCTTACCACAACTTTAGCCATTTCCTTTTCCAGGGGATAAATTTTTGATTATTCAGAGAATAGAGGTTCAGTACCTTCTTCTATTTAGCATTTGAAAGATATTTATTGGTTCTTCTCTACACACAAGACACAGTTTAGGGTATGAAGGCCTAGTGTCAGCAAGCAAAAAAGAGAGAAAAAGTCTTCATCAAATGCATATTGTAGGTTATATCCTTGCCTTGATGACTGTGGTCTACATTTTATTATAACTCAAGGTGACTTGTGTTGTCTGTCCTGACTCATTGAACAGGACATCACATTCAGCTAGACATACTTACACAGGCGCATGTACACATTTCTTCCACATTCAATAGTATTTTAATGCAAATCCAACTGAGCAAATATTTATCAAAACCCAACCCTATAACAAACACATGCCTGCTATCTAATGATCTGAGTGAGTCAGACCAAGTTCTCCTTCAAGAAGTCTTTGATTCACTTAGGGAAAGACTTGAGAAGAAGTACCCACCATGGAGGGCAGAGGTCAAGCGCCCAGATGAAGCCTGGAACGGTAGAACACACCTGCAGTCCTACCTCTCAGGAGGCTGGATCATGCTAGATAACTGCGGGCCAGCCAGGGATATCCAACACAATGGATGCTAGCTCACTCTAGAGGAATACACATGGTCTCACTCTCAGCAAATGTAAAGGTTTGTTTCCAGGTAGTGGCAGAATTACCGCTACTCTTCGCTTTGCAGACCCACCAAGAGCATCACCCAGAAGCTTGTTAGAAAAGCAAAATGGTAGAAATCAACACAACCACCCCACTTCCAGCTCCAAAGATCAGAATCTGCATTGTAAAGGTTGAGCAGCACTGGGCTCCAACACAGGATAGAATTGTGGCCTACTGGAAGGTCCACAACCAGAGCCAATATTCCACCTGGGACAAGGGACAGACAGACTTCAAAAAAAAAAAAAAAAAAAAAAAAAACAGTCAAGGATGAGAAAGGCTTTCTTCAGTCAAGCTGGGGCGTGCATACCTTCTGGGCAATGAACACTTTCTCTAGCTAGCGCTGTTATTGCAGTACTTTGGTGTGTGGCACTTACTGCCTTGTGTTACAATGATTTGTAGAGGTGTCTACCCTCATTCTCCCCTCCCTAACTCCACTGTCAAAATTTAAAGCAGGCCTATTCATCTTTGCATCTCCTGAATCTTAAGAAACAATGGGACTGGCCGGTGCTCAGCTGTGCAATTGTTAGAAGTGAGAGTAGTGCCTTCCCTGGTTACTCAGGGTAATATTGTAGGCTTGACATGGCTGTTCATCACTTATTCACTTGCTCAGCAACTACAGCTTAATGCTAGATATCTTCAAGTTTGAAATCTTGCCTCCATCAGCAACCCAACCAAATTCTGACTCTACCCACAAAGACTCTTTCTTAGTTGCCAGGCTGAGAAAGTTGAAGTTGAGTCTGCTGGCAACAGATGAGTGATGAAAATTTGAGCAGGGGGGAAAGTGTTATGGTCTGAACATAACATACCCCTTCACCCCATACCAGGCCTAACTATGGAAGACTTTACCCCATCTGTTGATACTGCCTCCCAAATGATCTCTAAAATCTAACTACTTTGTCCATCTCCATTTCTACTATCTCCAATCTACTCAGCCACAATAGCTACTAGATAGACTCACAATGTATGCTGTTGCTATCCTCAGAAAGAAAGCCAGAATGACCTTTTAAAGGTACAAATTCAGCCAGGCATAATGACATACCCTTTAGCCCCAGCACATGTGAAAGAGAGGCAAGAGAATCTTTATGAGTTCAAGGCCAGCCTAGTCTACATAGTTACAAAGTGAATTCCTGGCCCACCAGGGCTACATCACACACACACACACACACACACACACACACACACACACACACACACACCAAACCATTCCTTTCTCCAGCTTGGAATTCCCCAGTGGCACTGCTCACATCACTGTACCATGCACACTTTGTAGATTCCCCTGGGCAGCTAATCTATCACCACTGGCTGGGCCCCTGCAGCAGTGCCTTGATCTAATTGTCTTGGGTCTGCTATGTGTCTCCAAATACAGAATTGTATTATTCACCATCATCTTTCTTGATCTTATGTCAAAATCATGTCCACACATCCTATTAACTCTGGTGCAGAGTACAGGGACTGGCTTACTTACAGTTCATGCTTATAGAGGGTAAAAGATTTTGAAAATCCCTGAAAGTAATTATGAAATTGGATGACCCTCATGCTTCAAGAAATATTCCTAAACATTGGTACCAAAATTCTACCTTAATTTTAACTTCAGTTTTATTCTAAAATATAGTTTATTTTTATGTTTTTTATTTATTTAGATTTTTTATTGATATTCTTTTAAAGATATGATTCTTTTGATCTGACTAGAGATCAAACTGACTCAGCCTCCACAATGCTGGGATCACAGTCAGCTGTATCCCCCCACAAGCTTCTTTCCTATAATGTAATTCTATTTACCATTTTAGGTATTTTAGGTATAGAGCTAAGTGACACAAAGCACATTCATATCAACCATCATCTAACTCCAAAACTCTTCCAAATTAGAACAACAAATGCATTAAAATATCCATTTCCCCTTTGCCAGCCCCAAACTGAATCGTCCCTTGCCTCCCTCCACCTCCCATAGGCCTCACTTAGGCCTATGAGAGCTGGCAGGGTTTGCCCTTTTGTGGTTGACTTATTTCCCTTAGCATGATGTCTTCGGGACTCACCCAGGTCTGCTGTGCGTCAGAATTCGAAGTCTGAATCACATCACATGTGTAACTCTTTGTTATCCATTCACTCACAGATGTGTGCATGCCCCTGCCTTTGGCTGATGGATATAACGATAATAAGTCACCCACAGATGTGTGCACATCCCTGCCTTTGGCTGATGGATATAACAATAATAAGAATGTGCGTACTGGTGACTGCTCCGCCTCTGCTCTCTGTTCTCAGGGTGCAGAACCAGAAGCAGGCTTGCTGAGTCCTAGGGCCATTCCACAGCAAAGCTTTTAAAGCTGCCATGCTGTTTTCCACACTGTTTAACTCAAGTGGGCAAGGATTCCACTTTCTCTGTGTCCTTGGTGACACTTAGTTCCTGGATCACTCCTGCTAGGGTTTGACTGTAGCTATCCTAATGGCTACAAAGTCCATACGACATTTATGACTCAGTTGTAATATAGGAACAAGGTAGCTGAAGTTCCACTTAATTCTTGTTCCTTATGTCACAGAAGATACTGGGCTCCGCCAAGTTAAGTAACTTACACAACGTTACATATATGGAGCTAGACCACTGGATCCAGGCCTCTCTATTCCTAAAGTTTCTAAGAGTCTTTTAACACTAAACAGAAATGGGGAATAAAAACTGTTAAATACCAGAGTTTGAGATTCATTGGGGATAACAATGAGATTTTGTGTGGGATTGAGATGGAACCCTTGGCTTGCATTTTTCTAAAGAAATCATATAGGCATCCAGAGAGCTTGTAAACCTCAATAAGCCTCAGTCTACTTGTCTCCAAAGTAGAGATGATAATACTTGCCTGCCAGGTATGCTGGAAAGATTAAATGGAATTATGAATCATCCTGATACTGTATACCCAGGCACTGAAAAAAATACCATGATACTTTACCTAGGACTTGCAAATTTGACTTGGTTTGAAGATAAGCGTCTAAGTTGGTTTGGCTTTAGCTTATTTCTGGCAGTTTCTTTCCAGTTTAGGGAGGGTTCTGACAAAAGGTCAGAGGAACAGCAGGAGCAGATGGACTTCCTGAAACGTGTGCCAGAAGGATCCTTGGCTGTCTTGAGACTGCAGCCTCCACCCACCGCCCAGTGTGGAAGCTCAAGGACAGACCCCGGCATTGTGACTGACTGCGCCTTCCTGAGCACTCCCTGGTGCAGACTCCAAGTCTGATGCGGAAAAATGTGCTGTGACCATCACTGGGGCGAGAGCAGCTGCTCAAGGTGGGGTCTATTGTCAAGGCTCTCTGGGTAACAAAAAGAGGAAAGCCCTATCAAAGCATTTCCTGCCTGCAGGAGCCATATGCTTCCATTAATTCTTCACCCTGAGTCAGACTGTCTCTCCCAGGCCAGCGTCGCAACATGTCCCCTGTGTCCGAGAACAGAACAGGCAGTAAACTTTAAAACCTTTCCAGAGGGAGGTTGCTAAGTGAACAAGTTCAGAGGTCCAGTGACATCACCTACATTTCTCATATGGAGCACGGCACAGAGACATTATCGTTGGTCAGAATTCTGCTGATCTTTGCTAACTGCTGTGGCACTGTCACAGACATCTGAGAATAGAAGTGAAGTCTGTGCTCTTCCTGCTCCACCATGGGGTTTACAGAAAAACAATAATGAGTGCTCTCTGAACATGACTTCAGCATATTCACATATTATGGAAGAATAGACTAGTGACAAGAGACAAGTAACAGTGTTTCCAAGAGAATGGCAGAGTTTGGGGGAACTACGTTAGTTAGCCATGAGGTGAGTTAAAACCCCTAAATGAGGTTGGCTCTCAGAGCTGAAGTGTAGTTATCCAGATAATCTCACAGAGAAGGTATGTGGTAAGCAGGGTACATAGCGATGAGGTAGACAAACAGGAAGCAATTGAGAAATGCGTAGACGGTGGTGCTGTGATTGAACACTAAATGCTAATCTGAGGCCAAAACTGGTAAAAATCAGAACATCATGGCCAAGAGCCTGCTAGTCACCATTCATTTGAGTGAAGTCACCATATATCATCCAGCTACCAGCTGACCACAGAGCACCAGAGAACCTGGCAGAAGACAGTGACATTGGCCCAGCTTGGAAGAATGCACACAGCCACTCACAGAGCTATGTGTTAAGCACAGTAGTGTTACCTCAAGTCACTAAGTGTTGGAGTGTTCTGTTACACGTGACACACACATGTCTCAGAGGTCAGGAGGTAAGCTCTGCTGTGGAAAGTCCTTTAAAGCTTGCCAAAGTGGGGTGAATGTCCTTAGGGCTCTCCATCTCCTTTAGCCTTCACTTGTATTTTGTCATATTAGCTAGAGGTTCAATTTCCATCCCCCATAAATGAATAAATCAGGAGTCACTCTGTATACTGCAGATGGTGCATTTTTGCTAGAATGACTGTCTTCTTGAGTCTCTGGACTGTGGTACCCAGCATGTTGAGTTTCTGGTCTTGCTTAGCTGCAGAGCTCTGAGCAGTGATGTAGCAGGTCTGTCCCAGCCTGGCCCAAGCAACCACTGTACCTCCTTTGTCCTGTGTTTTTACAGATACTTCTGAAAGCAACAATGAGCTTTTACAATTTAAAATCAAAACTCAATCCTTCTGTGTCTGTTTAAAATAACAAGAAATACTATAAAAGAATCAAAAGAGAAGAAGGTGTGAAATCCATTTAGTTAGTTGGACATGGGCCCACTGATAACTTTACGGAATGAAGAAAATTCACATGCTAGGTTTGATCTACAAATGGGAGGGGGAAGGAAGGCACTCAGTCTTGGCTACTTATTGTGACTGTGGAAAACAAAAATTAAGACAAAAAGCCAGATACTCCAATTGTCATTTTGCCTATATAATGTCCTGCACTTACTTAACTGATTTAATTTAACCAATTTATCTTATTAAATGATTATTTAGAATAACACAATATGATCTTTCTGTTTGGTAATTAAAATCGACATCCAATAAAGCTTGGTTGGTAAAGCATAAGCAAGACTTCCCTCCCCAGTTCCCACACTTCTCAAGCAGAGATTATGGAGCTGCCTAAGCCATCCCATTGACTCTGAAATTCTTTCCCTATAAGGTAAGATATATAGAGTTACTTTGTGGTCAGCACGGCCTTTTCCTTGTCATGCTCCTTCCCTCCCCTTGTTATGCTCACTGGAACGAAACACCCAGGCTGTGGCAATAACTGCTTGTGATAAGACTCAGACTGGAAGAGGCCAGGACACGGTGTCCAGCTGTCTTAGATCTGTACCAAGAAATACAGAGACTCTATCAAAAACAACAGACTAGAGTATCCGTGAAAACAGTTCCCAAATGATCAGAAAATGTATCTGCTTCTACTGAAGGACTTCAAGCTTTCATGCTTAAGGGAAAGAAGGCACAATGCTTAGTAGTAGCAACGTACCCTGGCAGAATACTGTCATTCACACAACTCTTTCAGCATGAACCATGGCTCTCAATGATGAGACAGAGTAGCCAGAACCCTCTTTGGATAGGCAGGGCGATAGGAGGATGCCAACGTACTTGGAGAGAGTACCCTCGATACCACAAACAAATACCTGTGTTGAAGTGATATCTGTTCATGTTAAAAACTAAACAAACACTTGTGAAGTGCCTTATTCCACGTTAAGCTCTATGCTGGAGGCGTTTGTAATGTTTAACCAAGAGCAGAGCTCACACACCCTTCCGGGCACTTAACCAAGAGCTTAACTGCCACATGGGTTATTGCATCAGATTTACAGCAATCAAGAGAGACAGGTACAGAGGTGTTATGGGTGGAATGGCACAGCCTTGGTGAAAATCTGTATATTGAAATATCTCAGAATATGACTGCATTTTTTTGGTAGACCCTGAGAGAGGAAATTCTGTTTAAGAAAGATGATTGGATTGAATTCTGGTTCAACATGACTGATGACTTTAGGAGAAAGGTGCTTAAACCACAGGCATATGACACACACAGAAGGAAGGACATGAGAAAGGCTTGGGAGCCCACTGTCCACATGGAAAGAAGCCACAGGTGACAGCAGCCCAGACCTCATATACAACCTCCAGAACTGGAAAGAAGTAAATTTCTCCATTAAAGCTAATCAGCCAATGGTTGTAGTAGTTATGATTTATGTCACTATGACCCAATCCCTGACAGAGAAGCTTAAGGAGGGAGGATTTACATTGACTCATGGTTTTAGACTATGCAGTCATTAAGGCAGGGGAGGAGTGGGGACACTCATGGCAGAGAGAGAGAATATGGCTATTGTGGTATATATGATAACACTGTGAATCCTGAGTTTGCATTTGTGTTAGTTAAATACAATCAACCTTGAGTCAGAAGGTGGAACTAACAACTAGTTGACAGAAAGTAATCAGAGAAAATCAGGAGTCCAGAAAACTGATAGAAAGATGCACAGTAAGTAGCAGAGAAGGACTTTGAGTGTAACAATCTTTTTTTTGTTTTGGCAAAGAGGAAGGATGCTCATTTTTTGGAGATACCAGCAAAGAGGGAAGGTCAGCTAATTGCTCCTCAACCTGTCTGAGCTAGCAGGTTTTCACCCCAGCCTCTGACTCCCACGTCTTATTGAGAAATAAAATGATACTTAGTTAAAAACTGAATTTGGTGGCAGCAATAGGAGGTATATCTGGTGGGTTGTAAAAGTCTTGCCTTTCCAGGAGATGGAAGCCTTACTACTGTGCAGAAGCAATTACTGGCTGAAAAAGCAGTAGATTCAGGTGCAGCCACTGTGTGGAGATAAAAACATATGGTGATTGCTGTCTGCATTATGGTAGACAGGGAATCAGAGAGCATATCTGAACCAGGGTCTGCTCTAACCTCTAAGTGCCCACTGCTAGTACCTGACTTCTACCAAGTCTGTCCTACCTCCTAAAAGTCCCACAGACTTTCAAAATCTTTCAACTCTCTGAGAATAAGCATTCAAAACACAAATCTGAGCTATTTCAGACCAGTGGTGGTCCTAGCAAGCTGAAATACTTTGTTGTCACTACTATATTTTTATAATTAAGTTGGTTTCATAAACCATAAATAACTTCCTCAAAATTCCATGCAACTAGGAAAAAGGCTACAAGGGATTAGAACTCAAATCTTCATAAACCCTATAGCCCTATTTGGCTTGTCTTTCTGCTGTCAACAGAACAATATGGATATGAAGTTATCAAGCTGTTCCCGGAGAGGGTCAAGGTGAGAAAACTCAGAAGGAAGATTTGTTCTTTGGCATATACTGCCGTGCCTGGTTGTTTTGCTGTTGCTGATTTCAGGCATCCCCTTTTCCTAACTGATTCTTCCAGGTTGTCTTCTGTGCTCCCTTTAGAGAGGACCATTAGGAGGAGAGTTCTCCTGTAACTGCTGATGCACTAACTCGCATAACTGACTGCTGGTGATGATCATTAAATTGCCCTTTTGAAAAGATGAAGTTGTCTGGACTAAAGAGGAAACTTCTAGAATAGCAGACACGTGAGGAATGTGTGAAGAGGGGTAAAGACATTCCCTTCTTTTGAAAAATACAGTGAGCTGGGCAGTGGTGGCACATGCCTTTAATCTTAGCACTCAGGAGGCAGAGGCAGGTGAATCTCCCATTTTGAGGCCATCCTGGGCTACAGAGTAAATTGCAGGACAGCCAGGGCTCAACAAAGAAACCTGGTCTCAAAAAAAAGAAAAGAAAGAAAAAGAAAAGAAAAACAGTGATTGCTAAGACTGTATACTTTGTGGCAGTGTTTCAATAATTATGTAATCAGTGGGGACTGGCACAATCAGGTTAGATTCCTCAGAACAGAAAGTCCAAGTAATGGTATTATTTGGATTAGATATGATAAGAATGAGACATTTCATGATAAACGACAGATCACACCTTGGGTCAATGGTATGCAAACTGTATCAAGGCCCGAAATGTACCTAGGGATGTGTGGATGGATGGGAATGAGCCATGTCTTTACAGTGGGCACAGCATGTTACTTTAATCTCGGTCAGTGCTTCTCAATCTGACTGAGCTGTAACACCACCCAAGGAGCAGTCACAGAGTGGGTCCAGCCCCAGAAACTGGTTCATTAAATCCAACCTGAATTTTAAAATGCTTCCCATGGGGTTCTGCTAAGAATAGGCTTACAAAGAAGTGCCTGGACCTGGGTATTCCACAGTGCCAGCAGGGAGGACTCCCTCAGAGCCAAGGGGTTCTCCCAAACCTTTCAGATGGTAAGAGCTAGGCATAAACTCTAAGGACAGACACATTTCAGGGAGATGAGAAAAAGAAATGATGGGAAGCAAAACCTCCTGATAAGCATGCATGCATGCCAAATGCTGGAATAAATACAAAGAAAACACGTGTGGGCAAAGTGATGGGGATAGTCTACACCTTTTGTAATCATTACAAACAGGACTGTGCTCCCATCAAAACAGGATCTTCCGAGCCATATGTTTTCAGTGAATGACAGAATTACTCTGCTAAGAAAAGTTACAGTGTGAGATAGACCCTTGCTTGTTCTTGGTCTTATACTATGAAGGGCCAGAAGATCCAGTGTCACCCAAGAAAGGGTTCTGTATCTCTGATGTTTTCTACCACCGGTCATGAAGCTTTGCTAATACCTAGTCTTGGACGGTATGGCCAGAGGGTTTGGAATTAGGAAAGTAAACAGATGATTGTAGCTCTACCCACAGTGGAGATGGGCTCAGTGACTCTGCCCTTGAGTAGAAGTCAAAGTGGGAGAAACATTAACAGCCAGTCTGAGCAGCAACACCAACCACCCAGAACAGACTTGTCTGTAAGCTCAGGAATCCACACAAGGCCACTTCCCTCACCTTGTGCCTCTGTCGACAATTGCTAACAATCAAAACTTTTCACTGGGTTTTTGTTGTATTTAAGAGAAATTCCTTCTTTTGGTGGAATGCCAGCTGATCATGGGAGGTTAGGCAGGTACAGGTCACTGTTGCCCTTGGGAAAGACTGTGAAGACAAAAATAGGGCAAATGTCATCTAGTCACAAACAATGGCAAAAAAGGAATTTGTCCAAAGAAGAGTTAGGAATCCTTTCTCCCTGGAATTCCCATCTCAATCTGGTGGTATTTTCCACACTGCCACTATCATCAGGTGAGAAAACAAGGCCCAGAGTGTGGAGGTGGGGTGAGGAGGCATTCTGGGCCCCAGCAGGTGTGTCTGTAGTATTTGGGGCAAGTTGCTACAGGAAAACAAAACAAAAAACTGCTTTCTCTACGTTCTGCAAAACCTTATGAGAACACAGTGTTTATTGCCAAAATTCTGTATGCTACCTTTGCTAGCAGGTTTCTGAACTGTATCTACCAACCACGTGTGTTCACACTGATAAGGGATCATTTTCATGGGCCTGTGGCAGACACTCCAAGTATCTAGAAACTGCAGAAAGAAGGCTTGTTCATGTGGGAACAGCCAGGCACTATTTACACTAGCAAAATAGTCAGACTCAAAGCATCATCTAAGCAGCCATTAATCCAAAGGTTCTAACTGGACAGTATGGAAGATTGCCATTTTCCCCATCTCACCCCACAACCTTTTCTTCTCCAGGTTTTCTGTGTCATCAATAGGTGCCATGCAGTGACTTGTTGTCACTAAATAAAGTGCCTTTTCCCTCTACCACACAGTGAAAGGCCATGGGGTTTGGAGGGATCTTTACAAGCTGACTATGAGTTCAGCCACTCTTTAGTACATCAGTTTTCAAGGCCAGATATGCACTGCCTGCTAGCAAGTGTAGCCTGTTGCTTTCAGGATGAATAAACCCTAACTTGTCCTTAAAGGCCTACTTGCTTTCTCATTGTCACTTTTTGTTGTTTAGGGCCCAAGTCATAATGGATGGGAGACTCAAGTATGACCCACTCTATGCTGTCTTTTGCCTTTGTGAACAGTATGCCAACAAAAAGGTTTTCCTTCTGGTCTGTTACTCCTCCATGGAATCTTGGAACATCTCCCAGGTTAAGACTATGTGCTGATCTACCCTGCACACACACAGATACAGACAGACTCACACAGCTGTAGAATATACACATGAATCTACAGTCTCACAGACCACACAATGCACACATGCACTCACCCAGACACGTGCACATGACACAGAAACACACATATACGACCTCACACAGACATACACACACAGAGGCACACAAGAATAATCATACAGATACATACACAAACATACACAGGAACACAGATACACACATGGAAATACCCATGGATACATAATTTCACAGATAAACATGGACTCATGCATACACAGACATACAACATATGTTTATGCTCATGCACAGGGACACACATAAGCATACACATAAACACAGATGATACACACATGAAATACATTCTCATACAGTCGTGTAGACACGTGCACACACATACACTCACCAGACACACGTGCACTCAATAGGTACAAACATAGATATAGACACTCATGCAAACATATCAATGTATTCACTCTATGAAATACAAATGAATACACATGAACAGAGATGATATACACACATAAACATACTTTCTCACACACATCATTGCATAAAGACACAAAAATATTCACTAGCCTGTACAGTCAAATGTGTATACAAATGAATACAGATACACACAGAGACACACATATATGAGTGTACATTCTCACATGGCTACATACACACACATGAACATAGATGCATGCTCAGGTAGATGCATACACATGAACAGATACATGTAGACACACAAAAATATACAAATAAGGCCTTCCAGTACCCTGCTTGGAGCCTCTTGAGGCCTGGGGACTGCACACAGGGGAACCCATCCCAGCGGACCAGCACATCCAGAGTCTGCCAATGTCCTAGTCCTGCCTCCACCCGTGGGAGGAAATAAGCACGGGCCCGTTTCCGGCCCACCTTCTGGCGCCTTGCTCAGAGCCTCCTGAGGCCTGGGGACTACACACAGGGGAACCCGTCCCAGCGGACCAGCCCAGCCAGAGTCTGCCAGCATCAAGGCGCTAGTCTTGCCTCCACCCATGGGAAGAGGTGAGCCATGGGAGTATTGGACCTGCTTGCACCCATCGGAAGAGAACCTTAGACCCATACCCACCAGGAGAGGGAGAGACCCAACCGGTACCATTGGAAGAAGAGATGGGAAGATGACAATATAAGAAGACAGTCAATAACAGAATGATCAATATGATGTCACCAGAATCTAGGGACTACACACCAGCAAGACCTGAAAATCCCAACACCGATGAAGCAGAAGAGAATGAGCCTGAAAACAACTTTATGAACATGACAGAGACCCTCAAAGAGGTAATGAGAAAATCCCTTAAAGAAATGGAAGAAAAACAAAAAAAATCAAGAAATGGGTAAAAAAAACAAACCAAAACTTGCAAGAAATAAACACATCACTAACACAAAACATCCAGGAAATATGGGACACTGTGAAAAGACCAAACCTAAGAATAATAGGTATAGAAGAATGTGAAGAAACCCACCTCAAAGGTGCAGAAAATATATTCAACAAAATCATAGAAGAAAACTTTCCGAACCTAAAGAAAGACATGCCAATGAAAGTTCAAGAAGCCTATAGAACACCAAATAGAATGTACCACAAAAAAGTCCCCTTGCCACATAATAATCAAAACCCCAAACACAGAATAAAGAAAGAATATTAACACAGCACACAAAACCACTGTCCTCTTCTCTCTTGTTCTCTTCTCTTCTCCTATTTACTCTCTCTGCCCACCAGCCCTGCCTATCCCTCCCCTGCCTAGCTATTGGCCATTAAGCTTTTAGGGAGCTGTGAGAGAAGCATGGGTGAGCGAGAGGCTGCTGTTCCAAGATAGGGAGGAGCAGTGGAAGAAGTCTGGGGTACTATGACTAGTGACATGTAGCTCATCTCTTCGAGGAGCTGGATCGAAGTGAAAGAAAGAAGTTCCGTGATTACAGTTTGGTTACCACGCCGATAGCAATAGTTTGAAGCACTGAAAATTGTCACTGCATCCTGGTCATGGCACCCTCCATCACCAGCTGGTAAGCTCTGGATATCAACGTGAGTCCATTGGCATGATTAAATGTCTCAGAAATATCTTGGCCAAAGGCATAACCAGCTCCTTGAGGAGGTATCCTCAGCCACCAGGGTCATATGGATCTAACCACAGCAAGTCAGACATTGGACACTCATGAGGAACCTCTTGTAGGCAATCAAGTGCTGGGATGTGATCCAATGTGTCTATGGATGGTGATAGACCCTCATGTAGTCAGGAGATCTGCCCATCCACCAAGGCAGTGAGAGGAAGATAGTCAAAAAGGTATGTGAAGTATCAACAAACATTTGCATTTCTGTATTAAGCACTCATAGAGAAACCATAAACAAACAAACAAACAAACAAACAAAAAGAAATAATATTAAGAGCAGCTAAGAAAAAAGGTCAAGTAACATATAAAGGCAAAACTATCAGGATTACAACTGACTTTTCCATGAAAATTCTGAAAGCCAGAAGGTCCTGGATAGATATTCTACCAACACTAAGAGAATATGGATGCCAGCCCAGACTACTATAGCCAGCAAAGCTCTCAATCACTTTAGATGGAGAAAACAAGATATTCTATGACAAAACCAGATTTAAACAATACATATCCACTAATTCAGCCCTATAGAAAGTTCTGGAAGGAAAACTCCAACCCAAGGAAGTTAACTACACTTGCAAAAACATAGGCAATAAATAATCCCATTTTACCAACAGCCAAAAGAAAAAATGGGAGGGGGATCCACATACAATACCACCACCAACAACAAATCAAAAACAAACAAGAATTAAAAATCAATGGACATTAATATTCCTCAATATTAATGGTCTTAATGTGCCTATAAAAAGACATAGGCTAACAGAATGGATGTGAAGACAGAATCCATCCTGCTGCATACAAGAAACACACCTCAACTTCAAAGACAGACAGCACCTCAGAGTTAAGGGTTGGGAAAAGATTTTTTAGTCAAATGGACCAAAGAAACAAGCTGGTGTAGCAAAGCTAATATCTAACAAATTAGACTTCAAACTAAAATCAATCAAAAGAGATGAAGAAGGTCATTTCATATTCATTACAGGAAAAATACATCAGGATGAAGTCTCAATTCTGAACATATATGCCTCAAATACAAAGGCACCCACATTTGTAAAAGAAACATTACTAAAACTTAAATCACACATAAAACCTCACACACTTATAGTGGGAGATTTCAACACCCCATTCTCACCAATAGACAGGATCACCAGACAGAAAGTTAACAAAGAAAGAAAGGAAATAACAGAAGTTATGACCCAATTGGGTTTAACAGACATCTATAGAACAGTTCATCCAAACACAAAAGAATATACCTTCTTCTCAGTGCCACTTGGAACCTTCACTAAAATTGACCAACATAACTTGGCAACAGTACAAACCTCAAAAGGTACAAAAAAAAAAAATGGGATAACTCCCTATGTCTTATCAGACCACCATGCTTAAAAGTTAGAATTTAACAACAACACAAGTTGCAGAAAACCTACAAACTCCTGGAAATTGAACAATGAGCAATTGCACCATTCCTTGGTCAAGGAAGAAATAAAAAAAAGAAAGAAATTAAAGATTTCCTAGAATTTAATGAGAATGTAGACACAACATACCCAAATTTATGAGACACCTTGAAAGCAGTGCTAAGAGGAAAGTTCATAGCACCAAGTGGCCACATGAAGAAACTTGAGAATAGTCACACTAGAGAATTAACAGCACAACTGAAAGCTCTAGAACAAAAAGAAGCAAACTCACCCGGGGAAGGAGTAGACGCTAGGAAATAATCAAATTGATGGCTAAAGACAATAAAGTAGAAACAAAGAAAACAATACAAAGAATCAATGAAACAAAGAGTTGATTCTTTGAGAAAACCAACAGGATAGACAAACCTTTTTCTAAACTAACCAAAAGGCAGAGAGAGAACATGCAAATTAACAAACTTAGGGGAATTAACAATGGAAACTGAGGATATCTAGAGAATCTTCAGGTCATACTTTGAAAACCTGCACTCTACAAAATTCAAAATATAAAGGAAATAGACAATTTTCTGGATAGATATCACTTACCAAAATTAAACCAAGAACAGATAAGCAATTTAAACAGACCTATAACCCGTAACAAAATAGAATCAGTCATCAAAAGTCTCCCAACAAAAAAAAAAAAAAAAAAAAAAAAAAAAAAAAAAACAGGGCCAGATGGTTTCAGTACAGAATTCTACCATAAAAAAATAACAGCTAATACCAATACTTCTCAAAGTGTTCCATACAATAGAAGCAGAAGGGTCATGCAAAAATACTCAATACAATGCTGGCAAATTGAATCCAAGAACACATCAGAAAATTCATCCACAATGATCAAGTAGGCTCATCCCAGGGATGCAAGGGTGGTTCAACATAGGTAAATGCATCAATGTAATCCACCATATAAACGAACTGAAAATGAAAAACCACATGATCATCTCACTAGATACTAAAAAAGCCTTTGACAAAATCCAACATCCCTTCATGTTAAAGGTCTTGGAGAACTCAGGGATAACAGGAACACACCTAAACATAATAAAATCAATATACAGAAAATCAACAGCCAACATCAAACTAAATGGAGAGAAACTCAACACAATTCCTCTAAAATCAGGAACAAGACAAGGCTGTCCACTCTCTTCAGTATTGAAATTCTAGCTAGGAGGTCAACAAAAGGAGATCAAGAGGATACAAATTGGAAAGGAAGAAGTCAAACTTTCACTATTTGCAGATGATATGATAGTTTACATAAGTGACCCAAAAAAACTCTACCAGGGAACTCCTACAGCTGATAAACACCTTCAGCATAGTGGCAGGATACAAGATTAACTCAAAAAAAATCTGTAGCCCTACTATATACAGATGATACATTCATGGAGAAAGGAGTCAGAGAAACATCACCCTTTACAATTGCCACAAACTACATAAAATACCTTGGGGAAACACTAACCAAAAAAGTGAAAGACCTGTACCATAAGAATTTTGAGTCTCTAAGGAAAGAAATTAAAGAAGATGCTAGAAAATGGAAGGATCTCACATGATCTTGGATAGGTAGGATCAACATAGTAAAAATGGCAATCTTGCCAAAAGCAATCTACAGATTCAATGTAATCCCCATCAAAATCCCAGCACAATTCTTCACAGACCGTGAAAGAACAATTCTCAACTTTATATGGAGAAACAAAAGACCCAGGATAGACAAAACAACCCTGTGCAATAAAGGATTTCTGGAGGCATCAGCATCGCTGACTTCAAGCTCTATTATAGAGCTATAGTCCTGAAAACAGGTGCTGGCATAACTTTGTAGGCTAGCATGTAGAAGACTTCAGATAGATCTGTATCTATGGCCATACACAAAACTTAAGTCCAGTGGCCGGGTGGTGGTGACCCACGTCTTTAATCCCAGCACTTGGGAGGCAGAGGCAGGCCAATCTCTGTGAGTTCGAGACCAGCCTGGTCTACAAGGGCTAGTTCCCGGACAGCCTCCAAAGCCACAGAGAAACCCTGTCTCGAAAAATCCAAAAATCAAAACAAAACAAAAAAACTTAAATCCAAGGACCTCAAATAAATCCAGCCACACTACACCTCTCAGAAGAGAAAATGGGCGGTATCCTGGAACAAATTGGTACAGGAGACTGCTTCCTGAACATAACACCAGTAGCACAGACACTGAGATCTACAATTAATAAATGGGACTTCCTGAAACTTCTGTAAGGCAAAGAATACAGTCAACAAGACAAAATAGCATCCCACAGAATGGGAAAAGATATTTACCAACCCCACATGTGACAGAGGGCTGATTTCCAAAAGAACTCAAGAATCTAGTCAGGAAAATACCAAAGAATCCAATTAAAAAGTGGGGTACAGAACTAAATAGATTAATTCTCAATAGAGGAATCTAAAATGGCTGAAAGACACTTAAGAAAGTGCTCAACATCCTTAGCCATCATGGAAATGCAAATCAAACTAACTATGAGATACCATCTTGCTCCTGTCAGAATGGCTAAAATCAAAAAACACCAACAAGTAGCTGATGGAAGCAGAAGCAGACACCAACAGCTAAACAAGGAGCCAAATTCCTGGAATCTAGTTGCAGAGGGGAGGCATGATGAGCAAAAGGGTCAAGACCAAGAGTGATGAGCAAAAGGGTCAGGACCAGGCTAGAGAAACCCACAGAAACAGCTGACCTGAACAAGGGGGAGCTCATGGGCCCCAGACTGATAGCTGGGAAACCAGCCTAGGACCTATCCAGACCCCTTGAATGTGGGTGTCAGTTAGGAGGCCTGGGCAATTGATGGGGCCCCTAGTAGTGGATCAGTATTTATCCTTAGTATACAAATGGACTTTGGCAGCCCACTCCACATAGAGGGATACTCTCTCAGCCTAGACACACAGGGGAGGTCCTAGGCCCTGTTGCAAATGATATGACAGACTTTGAAGACCTCCCCATGGAAGGCCTCACCCTATGTGGGGAGCAAAAAGGGGATGGGATAGGGGGTTGGTGGGGAGCACGGGAGGAGAGGAAGGAGAAGGAATAGGATTGACCTGTAAAACACGCTTGTTTCTAATTTAAATGAAAAAAAGAAAAAATATACAAATCCAAACACAGTAACATAGCTTCATGCATACAGTCCTAAAGTTACACATGAACATTCACACAAATGCAGATCACGTAGCAATATAGACACTTGCATACATACACATCCTACTCATGCACAAAGATATGAAGTCATGAAGACACACACAGATACACAGGATCACAGACCAAAACATATGGACATTCACAAATGCACAGCCACACATACATGCAAATGTAGTCACAGATATATATACACATATCCACAATGGAGCACACATATGCACAAATACACACACTTCATACATCTACACAGACAGTTTCTCTCTCTCTGTCTCCCTGTCTCTGTCTCTCTGTGTCTCCACCCCTCACACACACCAGACACAATTATTCTCATTTAGACATAGGCAGATGCATCATTGATATAGCCACAAGACACATAGCCACCACACATATCCTACACATTCAGACACATAAGTACACATACCTAGATGCACATATATAACATCATACACATACACTCACAGACACACAGATGAACATGCATGCACACATAAAACCACACACATATACTGAGAGACACAGACATGCAGTTATAAGCAGGTCCACACACAAATACAGGCTACCAAGGCATGCACACACACAGAGGAAAAGATATGCTTAGACACACACACACACACACACACACACACACACACACACACACACACACAGAGACCACATGCTCAGACACACATAAACATGCATGCAGTCACAAACACAGTTCTGCTATTTGCTTCAAAGCCCTTGTCAACCCTCTAACAGGAAGCAGTGTCTTTTCTGGTCTTTGCTCATACTGCTAGGGCTATCCAATAAGAGTGGTTAAGGTACAAATTCAGCCCCCACTGCTCAGCTGCCCATGCATAACAGTCATCTAAAACCTAGGCCATGCTGGGAACTTGTGTGCAAACAGAAAGGTGCCCGGTGTGTTCTGCAAGAACATAGAGGCCCCAGACAGTGTCCCTCTCATTTAAGTCAGCAGACCCAACTTTTCATGGAAATGTCGGTTACATGCAGATCACCCCAGGACAATGGAAGATAGTGTAGCTAGACACATAAACTAGACCTTTCTCAGTAAATCCCACCTGCTACAGAGGCTTCCGTGTATTGTGAGCAGGTAGGAAGCTGAGTCAATAAATCAGTGAGCTGTGCTGTCTGACATGCCTAAAGAGAAAACCAGACCCAAGCCTCTAGTTGCCTGGAGGAGACATGAGGAGTGGCCTTGGCTCCAAGCTGAGAACACAATACTATCTTAGCTGTATGATACCACCAAAATTATTGACTAGGATGTGTTCCCCATGGGAAAGAGACAACAAAACCAGATGAAAACAAAGTGACTGGCAGAAGCCATGCTTTCCTGTCTTTCCAGGTGACTAGTGAATGGGTAGCTATAGAGGAGGAGGGAGGCTTGTCTGTCCTGGTGACATGGTCAAAACTGCTGTCAGGGCATGGAAGCCATCCTTCCTGGAATTGTATGTCATTGGCAAGTTTCCCCAATTATTGAAGCCTTTTGTGCATGAGGAGACATACACACAGACACACTAACTCTTACCTCTTACATCACAAAAGTTTTTGGAGAATTACCTGTCCACCAGTACCACATCTCGGCAAAAGTTGGCTGTTACTATGATCCCTAGTATGCTACTAATCCCTTTTTTGCTTTTATTTCTTTTATTATAAGATCTTTCAAATGATTTGACTCTTCTATGTCAGAAATAGAAATCAAGACTGAACTAATTCTCCTTTACATTTTTTAAATTTATTTTTGATTATGTATAAATTCGTATGTCCATGTGTGGGTTTGTACGTTAGTGCAGATGCCCAGCAAGGCAGTTCCCTGGGGTTACAGGTAATTTTGAGTGTACTTGGAACCAAAACCTGTCCTCTGCAAGAACAGCATGTGCTCTTACTACTGTGTCACCTCTCTGGCCCCATAGTTCTCTTTTTCTAATAATACCTGTTTTCATCTGACACTACCTACTGAAAATGGTCCTGTGTGATGGCACTGATTCCACTCTGTGCTCTTCCCAAAGGAGAAGAGAATACTTGCAACAACCTATTGGAGGAATTTTTTCTCCCTCATATTGAAATCAGAAAATAATAATAGTATGTTGCCAAGAAAAAAAAGTTAATACAACTTAATGTTTGTGCATAAAGAAGACAGGACCACACTGCACTCTAGTGAAAACAACAGCGACAGAGGACAGAGTTCTGAGTGCATGTGCTGAATTAAACCCGTAGTCTAAGCTCAGCATCTGAGATGCACTTTCTTCACGGGGATTAATGGAGGAGTGGGTGGACTGATTGATTTTTAAGACATGATTCCATAAAGGGACTCTTGCTGGCCTCAAACTCATGATCTTCCTGAGTGGTAGGATTTCAAGCTTGGGTAGCCATGCCCAGCTCTGTCTTTGAATAAAGTGCAACTTAAAAGTTCTCCATGAGAGTTCTTGGAAGGAACAGAAAACTTATTCCAAGTGCACACAGACAGCAGTTTGCTAGCTCAGTGCACAGCGGGTTGAGGGACTGAAGAATGGAGCCAAGGGCTTCTCTACAACCCCTTCTTTCACAATCACATTCTGGCCAACTGACTGCTCCCTGTGAAGCCCTGCCTCTGTGGGTCTTAAATTCTTTTGGTGTTATGGTTGTCTTTGAAAATCTGATGATGATTATGAATAATCCTCCCAGGACAGTGCTCAAGGGCATCTCTCTCTCTCTCTCTCTCTCTCTCTCTCTCTCTCTCTCTCTCTCTCTCTCCCTCCCTATCTATCTATCTCTCTCTCTCTCTCTCTATCTCTCATACTTCTAGAATAACTTTCCTCCTTTCCCCTCACCTTTTCTTTATTTCCAGGGAATGATACCCAGGGTCTTGCACATGCTGACCAAGTGATCAAATACTGCACCCCTAGATAAGGGTCCCATGAATTAATTTGTAATGACCTTCAGCAACTTAATAATTGGTAGCTGAATATAGAATTTTACCTCCTTATTTTCCTTTTATACATTTTGTATTTTAAATTCTGGCTTTTAAGTCTCCTGAAGATTTCAGATGGGCCATGTATTTTGATATATTGTAGTCAACATTAAAAAAAAATCTTGGTAGGTTTGCTGAAACAATTTCTGGGGGACTGTTTTTGCATTTCTCTTAAGAAAGCACAGTGGGCATTTGTGTATGCCTCCTTAGATGTGCTTTATTATAAATAATGCAGAAATAAACAAAGAGATGGCAATGTTATAATAATCCACAGAAACTTCATCACAGGTCACTCTAACTTCAAATCATACTGTTCAGGAGGAAATAAGTGAGTACACACACATCTCTGCTGTAGTGACAGAGGAGAAATTTCACAAACATGAAGACATATGATGGATATATAAAAGCAATGTTGGCAAATTACTCTGTGGATAACCATATCCCTGCCAAGATGTTTAAAACTTGGGCAAGGAAATACTCTAGACACTTGGTGCAATCATTCACTTTGGGAAAGTTTGGCAGTTAGCATAAGGCTGTTCTGAGAGCCCCTTTAGCTTTAGACTCAGCCCCATATAAAAGTTTAGAATGATCCAAACTTACCATCCTATTTTTTTTCCCTTTGAGACCAATCATCACAGACCAAGAGAAGCTAAGTTGATAATAATTTATTGGGGCTGTGCATCACTTACAATGTATAATAAATTATAAAGACCACAGCATCCTTCTAAAATCTCCTATTCTCACTTCCTAATGCTTGCTGCAGTATCTTTAGGACATTTAATTGGATTCGATTTTTAACATTTGTTAGAGAGTTAAAAAATTACAAAATTGTTCACAGTACTTCAGATTTTTGAAGAGCCCCATTATTTCAACTTTGTGCAAACCTGTTTGAAATGTATACAAATCCTCTAGAAACATGCAGACAGTGGTGTGGGTTTTCTAGGACTGGGCAAAGCACCCAGCTCCCTGACTTTAACACCAGGCGATGCACTTTCTTAGGCATTGTAATAAATGCAAGCAGTCAATTACTGATCTCGAAAAATCTTGACCAATAAACAGCGTTGAGGTTTAGCCACATTTATAACATTCAAAATTTTAAAAACTCAGTAAAAACTATGTTTGACATTCCTCCTCCTTCCTCCCTCTCCCTACTAACTTTGAAACTATTTTTTTTTTTCAGAAAAGGAAACAAAATAACAAACCAAACAACAGCAACAACAAAAACCAAGTAGGTTTTCGTTTAGTCTTAGAGTCTGGGCGCCCTCAGTCTCGGTCTGCCATGTTCTGTGTTGTGCCTCCATCCTCATCTACCGTGTCAGCGTCAGTCCTTTCTGCCAGGAGAGTTCTCAAAGTCGGCTGAAGGCACTTTGCTCTCAGTGTGACAGCTCAGGGCTGCAATGAGTTGGAGTCTTTGTAGCTGGTGTGCTCTGTCCCTTTCCATCCTCGGGTCCTTGGAAGAAGCGCTCAAGCCTATGCGCTGGACGCTGCCCTTGCCGGGCTGGCAGGCTCACTGGGTCTGTCTTTAAAGGTCCATTGGTGAAAAAGCTCCTGGCCCATCCTGCTATGCTCAGTGCACCTTGATGGAGTATTTCCGCAGTCTGAGAAACTGAAGAAGCTTGTCTTTTGTCCTCTTCTTCAGGGCCATCAGAGCTCGTGTTTTCTCCTCCAAGTCTTGATCGATGGCAAGAATGATCTTGGCCCGCTCCTCTGCCTTCTTGTCTCCGGAGTTCCTGAAGAGCCTCTGCAGGGACTGCTGATCTATGTTTTCAAAGATGTTGCCCACAGCTTTCTTGCGAGAGGCCGTGTCAAAGTGGTAGCCGTGGATGGACGGGCTTACTCGAAGAGACGAGGACATGCTGGTGGCTTGGTGGCTTGGCTTTGCTTTCATCGATGTGGGTCTTCCCCAGCTCAGCTTGGGCACTTCCAGGAGTCTGTGGTTAAAACCTTCCCTAGGCTGCTATTTAAAGTGTGAACAAAGCTCCTGACTCAAATTACACTGGTGACGTCACATTGATCCCAGGGAGGAAAACCCACAGCAAAGTTAACAGTTGAGTTGCCAAATATCTGGCTCGGGATCCTGGAACGCCCTTCAAAGCCTTGTTCAATGAGAGCAAGTTACGGGCTTCCCTCTTGACATCCCAGACTACAGAAGCTGAAACCGGAAGAGACAGAAGAGCACCAAGGCTCCAAATCTCTACCAACAACTGAAACAAGGAGTCCTGCCAAGCTCAAGAGAGCTTCAGTTAGTACAGATTTTAAAAATGTGGGCCAAACCCTGGCAGCCTGGGGCTTTGTGACTTTTGGGCGACCCTGTAAGGGGGGTGCTGCATGCTAAGATGAGGGTGTGGAAGACAGGGAAAATACTTTGGAGGGCATCTGATTCTAGAGCCAAGATTTTCTGACAGAATACTGACACGGCTCAGCCAGAAACCATGAATCCCAAACTGTGGACAAGTGCAGTCTGCTGTCTCCCCCAGGAAACTGCAATTTAAACAGTAAATAGCAGCCCATAGTAGCTGTGTGGGTATTTGTGTGGGGATTGACAGCCGTAGCTAGCCAAAAGCAGGGAGCAAAGGTTAATGGGGCACTTTGAGTACATAATGCCCACAAGGAATGCACTGACCTTTTGTTTTGAGGTTTAGTTTGGAATCACTCAGCATAATTAGAGCAATGCTATCTTCATTAAAAGTTTCAATTTATTACTTTTGCTATGGACAAGACTCAGACATGTACAGCTATCGCATGCTAAGTGTTACCTCCACCTGGCCTGGAGGACAAAATCTATACTGTACTTTCTGGTCCTCCAAGAAATCAGAATGGGCCTTTATTCTAGTTCTAATACATAGTCAATAAAGTCACACACCTGTAATCCCATCTCTCCTAGAAGGCTGGGGCAGGGTGTCAAGCCTCAGGACAGACTGAGCTACACAGGAATACCCTGTCTCAAAATTAAATCAATAACATTGAAATAAAATCGCTATTTTACCTTAATAAAGTTTACATCTTATTAGGAGAAAGGAATGGGGAATTCTTGTGTATAAATAACCTTCATGTGGTCTGAAAGTAATATCCACTGTAGATAAAAATGCCCCATAGTTGCATGAGCCTAGAAGGGAAAGGAAGACCAGGGTTTGTGGAAGCTAAAGGAAGTGGTGTGTCTTAGTTAGGGTCACTATTTCTGTGATAAAACACCATGACCAAAGCAACTCACGGAGGAAAGGGTTTACTCAGTTTACACTGTTCATCATCAAAGGAAATCTGATTAGCAATTCAAATGGGGCAGGAACTTGGAGTCAGGAGCTGATGAAGAGGCTATGGAAGGGTGCTGCTTACTGACTTGCTTCCCATGGCTTGCTCAGCCTATTTTCTTATAGCAACCAGCACCACCAGCCCAGGAATGGCACCACAGTGGGCTGGGCCCTCCTTCATCAATCACTAATTAAGGCAATACTACGAAGCTGGATCTTATGGAGGCATTGACTCAGTTACCTTCCTCCCCTTCAGGTGACTCTTAGCTTAGGTCAAGTTGAATAAGACTAGCCAGCACAGGTATCTTCTCATGTGATCTGTGCAGCAGTCCTGAAGGATGTAGGGGAGTGAGGTAGATTGCCATTGGTGGCAGGAGTGCTATAGGGTGGAGAAGCAGTGAGGACATAGACCAGGCACAGCACAGGTGTGTGGATAGCTGCAGGCACTGTGATTAGAACAGTGAAGCGGTGGGGATGCAGGAAAGGGCAGGTCAGGAGGAGAAAGTGGTGGAAGACAGTAGACCAGACTATGATCTCAAACATTCCCACCCTGACTGACCTCATTCCGCATGAGGTGAGTGGCCTCTGGACATACTGAAGCAGAGGAGTGTGGGTTTTTGTTTTTTTGTTTTTTATGATTTAAAGAACTGTCACTTCTCAGCCAGGAGGGAGAAGCAAGAAGATCAGCTTGGAGATATTCAAGTCACCTAGACAAGACATGTTAGAGCACATCTGACTCTGGGCCTGCCATGAAGGAAAAGTCAAGGAAGAGGATTGAAGGGTCAGAGGTGAGGCAGGAGGACGGTGTGAGCCGTGTATGACTGCCTCTGCAGAAGCTCCTGGGGAGAGCATTTCTTCTTAGATCACAAGCCATCATTGTTATGGAAACAATGATTTATTGAGATTTTAAGTGCCAGCCATGGCAACATGAAATGTCTACAACTCAATTATTACCACTCTTCAAAGCTGTGGGAGCTGATTCTTACCCAGGCTCTGACTTTCCATTATGCCTTATTTATTGATGTCTCCCAAATAATAACCAGCCTAGACCCATAACACGAAGTATAATTCACCTTCTATGGCCATGTAGAAATATGGTGCATGAATCTATTGTTTAAAAAAAAATGAAACCCTGTCTAACTCCCAGCACCCACAGATTAGTACACATCCCAGCTCTCATTTGAGAAGCTTGATTTTGCAGTGAATGTCAATGAATACAGAATGACCCTGGTCAGAGTGCAGAGGATAAGTAACTACCAAGTGCTCCTCCCTATAGGACACGTTTATGTCACACCTCCTCCAACGGGTCTTAGGAAACTTTGCAGAAGAGGGAGCAGAAAGACTGAAAGAGCCAGAGGTTAGACAGAGTGTCTGTGAAACAGTATCCTAGGAACATCCTAGAAACATATCCTAGGAACAGTATCTAGGAACAGTATCCTAGAAACAGTATCCTAGGAACTCGGGAACTCACAGTGACTATTGATTGGTGCCTGCACAAGACCCAGACAAGAACAAGCAAGCTGAAATTCCAGCATACATGATGTCCAAAACAGAAATCCTTAGTTCAGCTGTCACCCTCATCACTGACCACTGCAGTGGTAGTCACCAGGAGATGTAGGTAGCTAGGAGGGAGGAGCAGGTTAATTGGGAGACCTTCAATATGAGATGCTAAATTCTACTAGCAATGAGGGGTCAAGTGTTCTTCAGAGCATCAGTGGTATTGGCTGAGATCTCCCTGTGTTAACCCTGTTTCCCACTCCTTTGCAGGCATGGATCCCGAGGGCTCTCTGTTATAAAGCCTAGCCTGTGATCACTTTCTATAGATTTGATTCCTTATCAGCTGAGCTTATGACACTCCATCCTCTCTTACCGGGGCTGAGACCAAGCCTTTTACCTGCATTCTTGATCCTACCAATGCTCTATATTCTTACCCAGTACCCAGAGAAGCGGTCTTCAAGAGGCCATCTGATGCAACTTCTTTTAGTATTACTCTTGGACTCACCCCCTAGCTTTTCTGCACTTTTAAAAATTCCTTAATAATTTTGTACTGAATATAATACATTTTGGTCATTTTCATCCTTCAGTCCCTTCTTTCATCCATTTTAGACTCTTGCTGAATCCTTTATTCTTCCCACTAAGTCCCTTTCTTACTTCCACATCTGGTATTTGATTTTGTTTGTTTTGCTAGTTTCTTGTGAGTCACTGAGTTTATTTAGGGTTGCATGCATGAGTATGAGTAGGGGGTTTTGTTTGTTTATGAAAGCACAGGCAATTTATCAGTTGCTATACCACTAAAGAAAATTACTCTTCCTCCCCCAGCAACCATTAACTGACAATTGCTCCTCAGGGAAGGGTGGGGGCTTCACGATCCCCTCCTATGCCCATGCTGAAAAGTTAACTCGGGTAATTTCATCCAGGTGACCACAGTTCTGGTGAGTTCATGAATACACTCTCCATGCCATGTCCAGAGGATGGCACTTCAGGGCTCTCATCTCCACCTCTGGCTTCTGTGCTTTTTCTTCCTCTTCATCAGTGATGCTCCCTGTACCTCGAAGAGATTGAAACACATGCCCCACTTAGGGATGAGCATGAAATGCTCACTTACTCTCAGTGCTTTGTCCAGTTATGAGTCTCTGAATTAACAATCACCCTCTGCAAACAGATGCCTCCCTGATCAGACCTTATTCTCTGACACTAGCAGCACTAACCTACGAGCATAAAAATAAATATTTAGAAGGTAGTTTGACACCATATCAACTTATGAAAACAGTAATAGGTTCCTACTTGGAACCTATGACATCTACAGCCATTGGCTTTTAACCAGGTTTACATAACAGGCATGAATCCCTCTTAGGGATATTGCCTCAAATCCAATAAGAAGGTGGTCCTTGCCCCATAGCATTCATGCATCGTAACCAGATTTTTCTGAATGTGAGCTGCTGCGATATCTGATGGCTTCGGCAGCCTCACAATATCCAATGAGACTCTGCAGACAAGAGTTGAGAGTCTTGAGGTGTTGCTATTCATCCTGTCATAGGAGCCTATCCACTGAATGACAGGAGTCATTTATAAGAGAGAGGCAGAAGGTCAGAAGTGAAAGAAGCTGAGCTGAGGCTCTCAGGATGGTAGGAGGAGCCACAAGCCAAGGAATAGGGGGTTTCCAGTCCTTTAATTCCCTCCCAGGGCTCCCAGAAGAACGGAATCCCTGAAGAATGAACTAGTTGAGACTGCAGGCTTCCTAACAACATGTGTGGTAACAACTTTGTGTTCTTTTTTTTTTTTAACTTTGTGTTCTTTTAAGCCACAGAAATTTGTGATGATTTGTTATTGCAGCAGACAGAGTTGGAAACACTATTCAAGCCCTTTGGCTATGAAAACTTGATCCAGAATTCCCTGATTCTGAAGCCTATGAACTTAAACCCTATGTCAGACTATTCTCAAATCCATTATAAGCTCTGTCTTCATGAATTCTGGCTCTTTAAACAGTGTGTGTGTGTGTGTGTGTGTGTGTGTGTGTGTGTGTAGAGGAGTGTACACCCCCCATATATATATATATATATATATATATATATATATATATACCTCTCTCTCTCTGCTCTCTCTCTCTCTCTCTCTCTCTCTCTCTCTCTCTCTCTCACACACACACACACACACACACACACACACACACACACACACACACACACACTGAGCAGCACTCTTGAAGGGCTGCCTAAAACTATTCACATGGATTTGAGACATGAAAGAATTTCAAAATCGTTTTGGTGACAAGCCCCTCCACAGGGAAAGGATGTCAGTTTCTTTCACCCAGCAATGTGACATGAGTCTGATTGGTGCACTTTGCCAAGGGAAACTCCACACTGCTGGGAAGCCCTTTGCACCTGCTCCCTCCCTTCCTTGTGTAACTATTTTCAGCCACTGATGTGGAAGACAGGATTGCAAAGCTGCTGGAGGGGACGCCCAGGGTGCACCTGGTTGCCTGACAGTTTTAATCCCTGCAATAAAGACTAGAGCTGAGGAAGGTATTTTAAAAGAACCACCTACGTGACCAGTGTAATTCCTTCCGGACATTAATTTCCCAGTATCTTCTTCTTATGCGAAGAGATGAAATGCTTCCCCAACAAACGTGTATGTTTAGTTTTGTGCTCCGTGGAGGGATGTAGAACACACAGGGAAAGAAGCATCTACTCGGGAAGGCATACCTGGTTTTTCCATGTAGGTCATCTCTCCAGTCAGCACTGGAGATAGGTATGTGTGCTGATCCTTATCTGATCCACAGGAACGCAATAGACTCAGACACACTGAACAGATGGTGAACCCCCAACTTGTTTCCAGAGATTATTTTTATCTACAAACTCTCCTCTGGGAACATGTTCTGACCCTTCGCCTAGTCTCCTTACCTCTCCCATAGGAAAACCGCAGGAAGCAAGAGACCTGGGTGGAGCCCAGTAGTAAACTGCTTGCCTAGAAGCAAACCACTGAACTCTGAACCATAAGCTCTGGCTGCATATCCACAAGTGCTCTGCCTTAACAATGAGGGTGTCATGTTGCTTTGATGCAGACTATTTTTCACATACTCTATCTCACCTGACTTTCACAACACCGGCATCCTCGTTTACACATGAAAGCTTGGAACATTACACAAGTTGAAGAACTTTCCCAACATCTTGGAGCCCATTAAATGACAGAACCAACTGCGGATGTGTCATTTCCTGTCAGTAAGTTCTGCATGTTGCCTGTGGTTTTACACCTCTCCACAGTGTTCCCACTCACTTATCTCCTGCTGTTTGAAACTTCCAAATGACTCCCTTGCCCTTATCCTTTCCTGCATTCATTCAGTGGTTTATAGATTCATTCACTGTTATTGCTGAACACCCACTCTGTGCCAGGTAACATACCATGTGCTTGAGGAGCAAATTACTGGAAATGGACAGTGCCCCTCTGTTTGCAGAACATGAAAACGGTTGAGCAAACAGGTGAGCGTATAATTACAAACAGCCGGTTCTAAGTGCCCGAGACTAAGAAGCACAATGGAAAGCTTTTCCCAAACTGCCAGGGCTGTCCAGGGATGATACCACACACCTGTAATCTCTGCACTTGGGAGGCAGAGGCAAATGGGTCCCTATGAGTTCCAAGTCAGGCTTGTCTACTTGGAGAGTTCCAGACCACCCGGGGCTGTGTAGGGAGACCCTGTCTTGAAGCAAACAACAACAAAAACTAGAGCCATGCATTGAATGTAAGCTGACTTGCTGCAGATGTAGATAGAATCTAGCTGGAAGGGGCTTTCCAAAGGCAGAGAGGAAAGCAAAAGTCAAAATAGCTTCAAGTCAAGGACACATGTACAGGGTAAGATGCCCTGAGAAGAGAAGGCAGAGACAAGAAAACTAAGGCTGGTGGGTATACTGTCAGGGCTCGGATGCTGCTGGGAGAGGGAGGTTGCAGTTAAGATTTATAGTCTTGTGGTGGGTGGAATAGACAGGCTTTTAAACACACGAGTGCAGGATGAGTGGCTCAAGCTTTTAAATTTTATCTTTAAAAAATTACTTTGGCTACTGGGCAATGAAAAACAACTAAAGAGAACAATAGTGTCTTCAGAGAGTGAACAGCTTATCCTAAGTGTGATTTGCAAATAAACTCAAGCATACTTGCTCATCAGTTAGGTGGCAGATGGAATCATGGCCAAGGGGAAGGCCCAGGTAAATCCTTAGGTTGGTAGAAGCATAAAACAAGAAGGCTGAAGGTTGGCAGAACATGGGAGGAAGCCAAGTTTAGTAGTAATGCATACAGTACACCAAAAGGTCCGTATACAGACGGGAAGTAAGCTGGGGTGCTGATGAGAAGCCCCTGTGATTTCCACTCTTTCTTTCTCTAGTAACAACTATCAATAATCCAGCCATGTTACAGCTTTTACCCCACCCACATACAAATACAGAACAAAGAATATTGCCTGGTTCAAAGACACTTGCATTTGAGATTTAGCCCGAGAGGGCTGGGTGGAGATCACACTAGGGCTTTTCATTCAGTGTTAATTAAATCTCCTCCCGTTTTCCATATATATGACTGTCTTCAATAATTGCTTTGTAAGTTTTACTATATTCCCCGAATTCCACGTGTCCTCATATGAAACCCACTCCAGATTTCCATTTTTTATTTTTTTATTTTTGAGTATAGTTAAATCCTTTTTATAGTTAGCCCAGATTTTTCCAGGAAACTTAGTTAAATAAATTCTCAGTCTTCAATTACTGTACCCTTACAACAACGGGTAGTAGTTTTATTAGAAATTTTTATTCTGACATTTAGTTTACATCAGAGGAAGGATTCCAAAGAAACACAAATTCAAAAACAAACAAGAAACACCCCCCCCAAAAAAAAACCTCTAAGACCCAAATGTATTCCCAAATCCTTTCATTCCAGCTGTGGGAAAAATTGCCAACTTTATTGGAAAGAATTACAGCACAAGCCATTTTTTTTCTTTTTTCAAAAAGAAGCAGCTTTTGCATGTGAAATGAAACAGCTGTCTTTGGTTAAACCATCAGTCTATATTTGAACCATTTCCTAAAATAGAAACCAGAGATAAGCTGTTTCTTTTTAACATTTTAATTAGCTGTCCAGATTCAAGTACTGAGCCCCAGTGTTTATAGCTCCTTCAAAAAGAAAACCCTTGTGAATGTCAACTCCATGTTTTTCCAAGGAAGTGAACATGAGATGTTTGTATTATGTATAGTAGCTTGTGTGTTTCTAAATTCTATGACCAGAGCTAAAAGAAGTCATTGTGAGCATTCTCCTCTCACCTGGAGCTCCCACCCACTCTACGCACACATCTGGCTGTGGGATGCTAGGGTATTTCCACCACTCTCAAAGTGGATCCTAGAAAAGTGAGGATTTCTGGTGTGTGCCTTGGGGTTTTATGAGTACCATGATACTGAAGATGGTACCCACAGCCGTGCATAAAACCTCCCTGATGTACTTTATTTTCCTAAGTGGAATACCACATCTGGCTTCACATCAGAGCAAATGGACTGTGTCTAACTTCCTAATACCTATACACAGCTCAGCCTTGAAGCTTTGAAATGCTTTGTGGGTAAAACTAGCCTGACAAGGGACAGTATTTCTCTCTTTAGGTACTTGGAGGACTATCCAGCAGAAAGAGTGAGCCTATCTATTGGGTGCCTGCAGATGAAAAGGGAATCATACAATCACATTTGTATTTGATTACTCTGTAGCTTAATTCTTAGTCTTCTTTGACATATATACATTGGAATTTGAGGTGACTTTTCTGAAAGTGCACTAAACTTACGTTCACCTGCAATTTGAAAATGCTGAGGAAAGAACACTTACAAACACAGGGCTATTTAAGAACACCTGCTGTTCTGTAGAAGCAAAGTGGCTCAAATAGGAACAAAGCCCAAACAACTAGAAAAGGAAAAAAAAAAAAAAACAAGAGTGGAAAGTGTTGATCCTATCAACCTGTCGCTTCCATCTTTTATGATCAGTTTTGTTAGGTTTTGAGATGGGGGCCACTGAATAACACAGGTTGGCCTGGAACTCACAGCATCCATGGTCCTCCTAGCATGCTCAGGCCTGCTCCATGCTAGGACAGTAACCTGCACTATCACACTGAGATTCTTCTGACATTCAAATATTGAAACTTTTGCCCCCAGAGCGTCTGAATTAAAACACTTCTGAAGGTAAATGAAGAGATGCTATGAATGGAGTTACTGTCATAGTGAGAGCCTAGGGTAGAGAGATATACAGCAAGTAGAGGGCACCATTGGTGATGGCCAGGCACATACTCCATTTAGATCAGACTATCCAGGTCGTCTGTGGTTGCTTGTTCCACTGTTTTCTAACTGGGACAAGGTGAAAGGTGACATTAGTCTAAGAAACTGTCTTACCCAAACATTGTAGTTTATCCTGAACATAAACTTGATTTCCACCTACAATTATTTTAGAGATATATAAGTCAGCTTAAAAGATAGGTGGAGCACGGGGCTAAGGATGGCCACAGCTCTGGGGCGTGGCACTGGCGAGTGAGCTGCCTAATGGTGGCAGCAGGACCAGCCAGCAATCACTAGTGCACCAGACTGAGGTCAGTCCTGCCATAATAGGGATGGCAGGAAACACATTTGAACTTACTGGGGGGGGGGGTGACAGTGCAGAGAGACAGGACCCAAAACCCAGTGGCAGGTGCATGTGAGGCAAGCTTGAGCTACCCTACAAGAACTTTGCCTCTATAAACTGGGAGAGACTAAGTGAAAGAATAGATGCTCAGTGTGTTCATGGATACTTAGGATGACCACTTAGTCAGCATATTATAAAGGCAGGTTATTAGTGGAAATAGTTACTGTTTGTTTTGTTTTATTATTTTCACACCACAGCCTATAGCACCAAATTATACATGGATTAAAGTATATCATTGTTCCATTATATGTAAGTACATGCACGTATAGTGTACAAATAGATGATGAACACTACAACTGGAACACAAATTCCAAAAAGGAACTTCCCAGCCTTGCTTGTGTTATGTTTCCTCTTCTTATTCTAAGTCCATCATTTTTCATAAAAGACTGGTTGTAAGTCATAAGACCGACGCTATGTCTAATGCGCCACAACTTGCTGTCTGAAAGCCCCCGGGACCATTGCAATGTCCTTCACAACATAGGCAGAGAAGATCCCTGGAACCACAGAAACTAACCTAACTAGTCTTGGGCCATCATTACAATGATGTGAGAATACTCTCGTCCCCTCAATAGACAAACTTGAGTTAAGACAGACTGAAGCACGGGAGAGGGTCCAGGAAGAGAAAGGGAAGTGTCTTTAGTGTGGGGGTGAGTTCAGTCACAGGAAGATGGGTGCACAGTTGGATGTGCCTGTGCCAGCGTCTCTTCTCGGGTGCAGGGGGAGTACCATGCTGTCTCTGACCTTTGTTTTTGTTTTGACAAATGAGCATGATTTAACAGTGTTGAGCCCTTTAGAGTGCATTGACCTTCAGCTCTTTTACTATTCTTTTCCTTTTTAAATCAGCTTTCCATCCACTCATATTGTGCTCACCTTCTTCTTTTCCCAAGTTATAATACACCACACATGTTCTCAAATCTTGTGAAATGTCATTTCTGGTTTATGACTTTAAATCATTTAGAAATTACTTACATGAGACAGTTCTTTCAGTCTTTAAGTGAATGGATTGGGGTAAATTGGCAGAGGCCTGTCCTTTGTTCTATCATGCAGATTTGTATGACAGATTTGCCAGATAATATTCAAGACGGCAAGACACTTTTCAGGGGACATAAACTGGTTAGAGAACCCTACCAACAAGTATTGTAATTTTAAGATGATGATGATGATGATGATGATGATGTGTGTGTGTGTGTGTGTGTGTGTGTGTGTGTGTGTTGCACACCCCACATGTTTGCAAGTGCTCACAGAGGCCAGGAAAGGGCCTTAGATCCCCTGGAAAAAGAGTTGCAGGTGTTTGTGAACCACCTAATATGGATGCTGGAGCTCCAACTCCAGTCTTCCAGAAGAACAATGAGTACTCTTAACCCCAGAACCATCTCTGCAGCCATCGCCGGTTAGATGTGAGAACTTCAGCTGTTCTGTTGCCAGTGTGACTGGCAAGGCTGGAGTTTTGCAACCCAGTCTCAACTTCTGGTAACTCCCAGGCAATAACTGTTTTTTCTTTGGTCCAGGCTTTCTCTGCATCTGGAAAGATAGTCAACACCTCTTACCTTTAGACAGAGGAGAATAACTTTGTGGGTTTTAAGGATAACAAAGGGGGCTTCTACAAGTTAGCCTCACTTCTCTCCTGCCAGCAGACTATACTCAGAGAGAACAGCCTCCAAGTCTGTTGTCATAGCTGCCATGGTTTCCACTCCATGCTCAGTCACTGATTTCCCCTCCAGATTCTGCCTGTGACCAAGGGTGCCTAACAGTAGATTACAAAGTGTGTATTGAGAACCTTCTTCTGGTTTGGCTTCCAAATGAGCTCTGTGCATTATCTTGGCGAATTATGTTTGCCTGAACTAGACTAGTTCTTCACCACCAGTTTGCGGCTCATTTCCAGCTGTCTGTTTGTCTAACCTTAAAGTTCCTTCAGAACGCCGAGTTCCTGGACTTTCCTCCTAACTAGTCAGTGTCCACACCATGTACTGCAATTTTTGGCAGCATAACCAAGGCCTAGCTCAATCCAAAGGGAAGTGTGTGTGTGTGTGTGTGTGTGTGTGTGTGTGTGTGTGTGTGTGTGTGTGTGTGTGTAGGGGATACCCAGGGTGCTGCACAGCAGCTGCAAGGTTGGGTCTCCCCAGCCCTGCCTGAATTTCTAAACCAGCTACACGAGAGACTTGGGCAAAAAAAAAAAAAAATGGAATTTTGACGGTTCCAGTAGCCCTGCATTCCTTCTCCTAACACTCCTGGAATCAAGTTACAGATAAGAGACACAGGCTGGGTGTAGATCAGTGATAGAAGGCAGAATGCGAGCAAAGGACCCTGGGATTTCCAGAACACTGGCCCCTGGAATTTGTTTGGTTGGGAGGTTTTTTTGTTTTTTGTTTTCTGGTTTTTTTTTTTTAAATTACTGTGAATATATTGCTTGTTACAGATCTGTTTAAATTATTGATCTCATCTTCTTTTATATTGGCAGATGTGGTAGTTTGAAAGAAAATGGCTCCCAAAGGGAGTGGTACTGTTAGGAAGTCTGGCCTTTTTGGAGGAAGTGTGGCACTGAAGGGGTGGGCTTTGAGGTCTCTTTTGCTCAAGGTGCCCTCACTGTGACAGTCAGTAGACTTCCTGCTGTCTGTAAGATGTAGCACTCTCAGCTCCAGCACCAAGTCTGCCTGCACACCACCATGCTCCCCACCATGATGGTAATGGACTGAACCTCTGAACTGTAAGTGAGCCATCCCAATTAAAGGTTTTCTTTATAAGAGTTTCTGGAGATTGACAAAGATGACACCAGCTAACTATCTCAGCAACGGAGGAGAGGCTACCTTAAATGCCCTCCCCTGATTATGAGATTGATGACTGACTTATATGTAATCCTATAGCCTTCATCCAGCAGCTGGTGGAAGTAGAAGCAGACACCCAAAACTAATCACCGATCTGAACTGGAACCCAGAGGCAGAGAAGGACCAGTGAAGAGCACAGAGGTCTAGACCAGACTGGTGAAACCCACAGAAACAGCTGACCTGAACATCTGGGAACTCTTGCTCCCTAGTCTGATAGCTACAACACCAGCATAGGACTGATCCAGACCCCAGGAACATGGGGTTCTGTGAGGAAACCTCAGAAATCTATGGAACCTCCTGTAGAAGCCCAGTATTTATCCCTAGCATAGGTGTGGACTTTGGGAGCCCATTCCATATAGAGGAATACTCCCTGAGCCAAGACACATGGGGGTGGGCCTAGACCCTATCCCAAAGGATACAATAGACACTGATGACACCCTATGGAAGGCCTCACAATCCAGGGGGAACAGAAAAGATATGTGACAGATAAGGTTTTAGTTGGGGGGAGGAATCGGAGGATGGGTGGGAGAAGGGAACTGGGATTGTCATGTAAAACAATCCTGTTTCTAATTCAAACTTAAAAAAGTTGGAAAAGAAAAACAAAAACAAAAACAATAAAAAGTGAAAGCAATAAAAACCCAAACTAAGACATTAGGTCATACACATCTAGAATTTACTCCTTTTGTTTTAGATTTCCCTTCATAGTGGAATCTAAGTTTTTAATTCATATTCTAATAATTTTCTGCATTTCACTTGTATCTGTTGGAATGTGTCTCCCAGTTCATCCTTATGCTGGCTGGTTTATGACAACTTGGTACAAGCTAAGTCATCTAAAAGGAAGGCACCTCAATAAAGAAAATGCTTCCATGATATCCAGCTATAAGGCATTTTCTTAATTAGTGATTGATGGGGGAGGGTGCAGCCCATTGTGGGTGGTGCTATCCTCTTGTTAATTCTGGGAAAGCAGACTGAGCCAGCCATTAGGAATAAACCAGCAAGCAGCACCACTCCATGGCCTCTGCATCAGCTTCTGCCTCCAGGTTCCAGCCCTGTTTGAGTTCTTGTCCTCATTTCCTTGATGATGAACGGTTAGTTATGTGGAAGTGTCAGCCAAAGAAACCCTTTCCTTCCCAGGTTGCTTTTGTCACAGCAACAGAAACCCTAACTAAGACAATCTCCATTTGTAGAGATGGACGCAAAGTGTCTCCAGTAGAGGAAACTTCAGAAATACTATTTCCCTTCTTCCATCTTCTCCAAACACCGTGACTCCAGACTTTCAGCTCCCAGGGCTGACAGTGAAGATGTCTGTTTTGTTTTATGTTATGTAGTTTGTGGTGATTTGTAAGAAAGTCCCAGGAAACTACTTCAGGGTTTAATCAATTCTCCCCAACTGGCCATCCCATAACTCTGTTTCACCCACAGAACATGCCACCCTATGAAACAATTTCAGGTACCAGTCCTATGCAGTAAGTACACAAATTGATGGTAATCACCCCTATATATTTATATCTGCAATGCTTGTATATACATCTACAATGGGTAGATATTTGAAAGTACACAGATTATTTGTGTCCCCAACATTTAGATGTCTGTCTGAATACTGGGTGGCCATGTAAATGTCTGTTGAGTGAATTCATGAACATGCTGGCTACAGAAATGGAACTAAACTCAGATCATCTCTGGATAAAATTCCTTATCATAAAGTTTGTGATGAGGCCTTGTATCAGTTGTGGGATGTTTGGTGCAGATTACAGTGTGGTTTATACACAAATGCTGGGATTTAAAGATCAGTAACCACACAGTCAATAAAGAATACAGTCCAACTAACCCAAATGCACTGTGTCCTATAAAAACATTCCATGTTTCACCCCAATTTCTTATTGAGATTCATGGTTACTTCATAACATACTAAAGAAACCTAATTTTCCAAGAATCAAATGACACTTTTTACATGACTTGTTTTCTGTTTCTTAAATTATCATACAATAATAAAGGCTTCTAACAGCTTATAAAACACACAGAAATATTATTCCAAATATACCAAATTGACCAGTCTTCCTAGCCTCAAATGAGAACTAATTATACATTATTATATTTTTTTCACTTGTCTTTGCATGGATATGCATAAAATATAAGCACAGAAAAAATGATACATTTACCAAGAAAATGTGCATATAAGTAACATAGAGTTACTGTATGCATCAGGACAATATAAAAATCTATGTCTTTCATGCACGGTATCTGTGAATTTTTCATGAGTGTGGTTTTAGGTAGCTGCCGTGTTTAAGTTGCATCAACACACTACACATTAAAAGGTACTGTATTGTTGAGAACCTGTGATCATGAAAATTAGTAAATAACACCACAAATACTGCTGTTCATAAAGCTTTTTCTTAAATCTTATTTCAGTGGAACCACAGGGACAATATGCATGGACACTTTTAAGGCTTTGGTGACAGCCCTGCATTCTTTGGGAAGTACCGTGTGCTCCATCTGCATGATTGCACAGCACAAATAACACACCTCATGGTTTGCACTTCCTTTGTGAACAGTAAGAAGGGCAGTTGTTTCCTGTGACTACCCTGCTTGTGTTCTTTATCTATTTGCCATGTGCATTCTTTGGAGGGACTAATGTTTTCCTTTCTTACTCAAAATATTTAACCTGTATTAACTATATTAACTCCTTGACATGTTGAAAATCTTCTTCTTTCTTTGTTTTATAATTTTACTCTTGACGTTTTCTCTTATGTAGATTTTTTAAGTCTACAGACAGTATGAAAATTCTTTTTATTGTGTTTTCTCCCATTTGCATGTTGCAAAGAATGTCCGTGGTATTAAAATGTCTAAACCCACACTCTGTTAAAAGCCTGCTACAGGGTAGATAATGTCTGGGTGAGAGAGCTGTAGAAACAGTGAAATTCTTGCCCTCACTGAGTTACAATCTAGTGCCTGCAGGTTCACAGCAGTCAATCTAAATAAACTGACAGACAAATAGGCAGACCGATGAACAGACTGTTCTCCGTCATTATAAGTTCATACTGGAGATAAAACTGAACAGTTGAAAGTTCATTTACAGGTGAGGGAGTCTATACATTGTCCAGGAACCATTTGAGGAGTGGAAAGAACAAAATAACCAGCTCTTAGGAGTGCCTGAGAGAAATTCCTCACTGCAGAGACAATAATAGCCAGTGCCAAGTCTGTGCAGTGAGAAGTTGCATGAAGATCCTCCACAGGGCCTGGGCAGGGAGATGGAAGCCTGGATGATGCAGATGGTGACATTAGCATGGACAGCAGAGGGTCCCTCCACCTTCATAGGCTTCAGAGCAGAGAGTTTTGAGTGCAACCTTAAACACTGGCAGAAGCATTTAGGTGAGGAAGTGACATGTCCACTAGGCATGCCCAGAAGAAAGTGATTTGGAGAGGGAGAGGGACACAGACAGAGACAGACAGACAGAGATAGGAGAGAGGAGAGAGAGAGACACAGAGACAGACAGACAGACAGACAGACAGACAGACAGACAGACAGAGCCTTGAGATAATATGGGATATTGGTCTAGGGTTTACTTTGTGGCTTCATTTATTAGTTATATTAATAGTTACCTGAGAATCAACTCCTTGATCTTTCTGTCTCTGTTTCATATCTTGGTTTCCTTCCTCCTGAGTATTCCTGTTTTAACTATTGTTCCTTTAAAATATTGCAGTTATAATTTTGCAGTTACAATAAGCTCCATTACCACTACTTTTTAAAACATCAATATTTTTATATTTTATAAGATAATTTTATAGCTTTTCATTAACTCTTGTGAATGAACTCATGCATACACACACACACACACACACACACACACACACACACACACACACACACACACACAAGACTATTTTAAATAATAGAGCATTAAAACTATTTTTGTGGCAGACCTGGCTCTATGCAGTAGTTTTCCTGTAATTTCTGGGATGGTGACCTGCAGGTGTTATTAGCTACACCCATCTAAAGCTCGGTTAGGCAGCACATCTAGATAGCTCATTCACATGACAGATCATGCTGGAAGTGTAACCAAGGCTTTGGAAGATGTTCTTTCCTTGAGTTCCTTTAAAATGAAGGAGCTGAATTCCGAAGAAGAGCTTCCCAGAGCACACCCTCTTTGCATGAAGAGAGTGCTATTGCAAGGGCATCTATGAGTTGGGGTAATTGGAAAGACCAGTGACTTTCCCCTATCACATGCCTGGCTGTGATGCACCCTGTCTGCTGACCGGCTGACATTTCAGAGATTCTTAGCTTTACCTCAGCATCGCATTCAGACGATGGAGATACTAGGTGTTTGTAAATGTCATTGGTCAGCAGCATTCCCTGCCTCAATGGATGCTTCCCGTTTATTATTTTTTAAATATTGGGTCATTGCTTTATTTAATTCTAAATACTGAATCGATAATCAATGCTAATTTTGTAGGCCATCTCAAACAACTTTTAGATGGAGGATGAGGTGTTAATGGTGGTAATTTTATGGCTGCTTTTCTTCCTCCTCTTCCGACTCTTCTTCCTTCTTCCCCTTTTACCTACCTCCCCTATCTATCTATCTATCTATCTATCTATCTATCTATCTATCTATCTAATCTATCCATCGATCTCTTCTTCAGAGATAATTTCCCCACTATCTCTATCTACCTGACCCTTTTCAATTTCTCTTTATTTCTTTATCATATCTTCATATTTTGTTTCATTTTGGATTTCCATTATGCATAAAACTGAATTCTTAGAACTGATAAATAGATGTTGGATTATATTCAGGAACTGTTTTAAAGGGAGATAAACTTTTTCCATTCCTCAGAGCATCACACACAACCCCTTTGGGAGTGGTCACATATCAGATTGTCCTGCATGTCAGATTTTTACATTACGATTAATAACAGTAGCAAAAATTACATTTATGAAGTAGGAATGAAATAATTCTGTGGTTGTGGGGGTCACCAAACCTGAGGAACTGTATTGAAGGGTCACAGCATTAGGAAGGTTGAGAACCACTACCCCAGAAGAAGATGGTTCCACAGTGAACACTGTAAACCACAGGCTCCCATTTCACACACCATCATTTAACTTTTCTTCTCTTCTATGGATGAAAATTAATCTCACTATGTGACACCAGAAAGAAATAATAAGATGAATTTTGGATTCTCATTAAAAATTAATAGTCTGATGCATCCCATAAATCCAGTGTCATCACTTGAGTTCCTAATAGAGCAGCACATGACAAGATAAATTGCTGGTGACTTTGGGTAAACATCAAGGTTTAAACAGTCTCAGAAACAAAAGTGGTTCTAGTGACACTCTCGTGATTTCAAGGCAATGTGAAACGACTCACAACCAAACCAGAAGGAAACAACAACCCAGCTCTCACAAGACCACATGGAAGATACTTCACAAGACATACAGACTGAAGGGTGAGATCAATGCCACTCCCACAACAATGATCACACCACAAATGGGCACACTGGAATCTTGCACAGGCACATGTATACACACTAACACAGGCACATCCAATCTCATGTCATTTTGCCAAGTGTTCTGCTTACCAGCATCTACTTTAACTAGGACAAGAAGCAGAGTACAAGGGCAAGAACAAACATATGTCCCTCTCTCCTTCCTTCCTCACTGCCTCCCTCCCTGCCTTCTCATCTCTTCATTACTGTCCTATTAGGTCCCATTTCTTGAGAATTTTCAGTATTTCTCAGTTATTTACATGGTTCATAGTGAGAAGTAGGCAATTGTTTATTATATAAATTAATGTTGAGTAATTTAAAATGATCAGATCCTTGTGTGAGTCTCTCTCTCTCTCTCTCTCTCTCTCTGTCTCTCTCTCTCTCTCTCTCTCTCTCTCTCTCTCTCTGTGTGTGTGTGTGTGTGTGTGGAGAGAGAGAGAGAGAGAGAGAGAGAGAGAGAGAGAGAGAGAGAGAGAAATACTAATGTTCTGACACCAGTAGCTGAGTCGTTGGCCACTACACTGCACCTACACAGATAGGAGAAAATGACTCATTTCTCTGGGGAACTCTATGTTGCTGGCTGGCACACTGACCACACAGTTATGTAGTCTTAATTCTCTCACCACTCAGAGAGCGTTATGAGGTCCCCTCTGCTTTTTCCTGGGTTCTTTCTCTGCAGTACAGAACAACTCCTTGAGCTTGGCCACTGTGTTGAGAAAGGGCTACTAACTGCCTGTAGGTTCTCATTTTGTGTGGCAATTTGATTCAATAAAGTCACAGGAGGCCCGAGGTCTGTGCATATGAGTGTGTAGTTTGGGGAGGCATAGGGTTTGGTCTAGCAAGATGATGCTCACATTTTTACCAGCCAGTGGATAGGTGAATGAGTATACACCTGATCTGGGGGGAGCTTCGGAAACCTTATTCAGTGAACATTGTTGAAAGAGGCATGTTTGATCTCACAGTCAACATAGCTGTGTAATCTCTGTTGGTGTGAAGCCCATCCACCTGCCTGATTTCTGCATGAGGACACAGAGGTCTCTAGTGTTTCAGGGCTCTACACAGTGTTCAGCACTACTTTGGGCCTTTTGTGCTTTTGACAGTCTGGGTTTTGAACCTTGGGTCTCTGGCATTCTAGGCAAACCTTCTGCCATGGATCTGCAGGGGACCCCTGTGGCACTAAGGAGACTGCACAGAAGACAAAGTTTCAAGAATGGGTCCAATGCATGAAAACACAGTGTCACTTGGGTAGGCCTCAGTAAGGGTCAGAATATGCATTGGGTGACATAAGTCATGTCTGTGAATGTGCTGCAGGTAAAGATTTGGGTGTCGCAAACAACACTTAAGGAACAGGCAGATTCTTCATGATGGAACTCCTGGACATTAAGAATTTACCTCCCCTCACCCCCACACATTCATAGGCAAATCAAAACTCTTTCAAAGGTATGCAGGTTTAACCACACCTGGCACATTTTATTATAGGATAAACAGGAAACAAAAGACATAAGCCTAAGGACTTTTGGGTAATTTATACCCCATTTAATTTGGAGTGGCTTCCCATTTGATGAGTCAGCAATGGAATTCTTTAAAAAACAATCTTGTTCCTGTACCATGTAAGACCTAATGGCATAATGAAGAGCATGAATGCAAATGGTCACTTGATATGTAAAACTGGAGAGCTGTCGGAGTAGTGTGTCAGCTGTCTCTCGAGATGTGTGAACCATTAGATGCCATTTCTAAAGGAGACATCATCAAACTGGGCAAAACTCCAGGAAATCTAGATCTTTCCTTATAATACCCAAAGAAATAGAATTGCCTATAAACAGATTAAGGGTCTTAGCAAAATTCCATGTGAAAATATTTCTTTGAAATAGCTCATTATAGTTAGGCCCAGCAATTTGTAACAAAATATTACCAACTCCTTAAATAATGAACACAAGGCAATATTCAGACACACACAATTGGCTATTTTATAACTATTTGATACTAAAAAGATTTTGTTGTTTTAAGGATTGTTAAAACTGTTCTATAAATGAATTGTTTCCAAACTTAAAACCAGAAGCTAGGAATACAGGCTGCTCAGCTGCAGGGCAGCTCTACATCAGACCCTTGGCAGTATCTGTGAGCTAAGCAGTTTTCTGGGCCCCATGTTGTCTATACTGGCCTTTGAGCAGGGAGGCACCAAGTGGACCTTCCTGAAGAGACACCCCCGAGTCCTCTATTTTCTCCTTTCATAACAAGGTTTGAGTGGCATCATGTTCTTCAAACCTCCCCAGCAATAACACATCACTATGTGGCTGAGTTCTGGGTGCAAAATAAATGGAACTCATAGAGAGTTCCTATAGAAATTTCTATAGAGACTAGCATGTGGGCACACTGTTTGCATTCCCATTTCCTCACCAAGGTGTCTGTCCAGGCATTCTGGGTCACACTCTGAGAACTGTGACCTCCTATTGTAATAGTGTAGGTCCAACACCAGCACCTGTCTCTGTGAATAGACAGTATAAGTCCTGGCTTGTTTGAAACCTTGAGTTTGGGGTTCCTGGTATTAGCAGCTAAACAAAGTCCCTAAACTAGCAGTGACATAAGTGTTGAGCTTGACCAGAGTCATGAACAGGTCCCTTCGTGGCACACAACCAAGACTTAAAACTTTTCCCAGGAATTTAGCATGGCTCATGATCATAGACTTTGGGACTTTTTACCCTGATTTGGGGTTTGCATGATCATTGTTCATGGTTGGTTTTGTGCATGATGGCATTGAGCCAGCAGAAATGTGAATTAAAATACATACTTCGGTTTTGCATCCTGGACATAAAGCAAATCATGCTGGGAACTGTAACATGCATTTATTTTAGAGATAGGAGTTTTCTATCTCTGAGTTCTGTGGTTGATTCTGGCTAACTCCATCTGAAATATCCTTTATAGCAGGGCCTCTGTAATCTAGGCCATCTTACTTGCCCTCTTCCTCCAACTTGCATGGATTCTGAGAGACTGGTCTGGGTTAAAACTTTCTGGTATTTCACTTCAGTTGACAGCAAACCTCACACAGTTACAAAAAAAAAAAAAAAAAAAAAAAAAAAAAAAAACTCTCAGATTCCCTGTGTGTCAAAGAGGCAGAATAGAAAGTGAGGTGACAGGAATCCCACTATGAAGGTCCACTGTGTACTTTGCTAAAAGGGGGCAAAGGCTGGAAGGCCTCTGAGTGGCTGTGTATCCCCATTGTGTGGGACAGACGGTGACTCACAGTGTTGACAAGTCAGAGGAAATCCTGCATTACTCCCTCCTTGTGGTCTTTGGTCACATCTGCCTATAGAGAGGCAAATGTTTATTGTTCTGATGGAGTTGGGTGACAGTCCTTCAAACACTCCTGCCATGTTGCAGGTAGCCTCTAATAAGTGATGTCATTGGCATCACTGTAGGTTTAGATGCTTGGTAGTGGGGCATGCATCTTTCTACTCGATGATCCCGGGCAGTGGCTGGATCTTCACAGTGAAGTACTACATGCATGTTAAGTGAGTGCTAACCACTCCATTATTTTCTCTGTTATTAAGTGATGTTAATCCCATTTCCTCATGTTCCATCCTAAATGTGTGCAAACTAGATTGCTATCTACTTCATTGTATTAAGAAGACACTATAGAAGTTGTCAATGATTTAGAATGTCGTGTACTCATCCATTTTCTCATTAGTTTGCATAAAGAAAGCAAAAAGTAGTTAAGACATGTTTCATGCCTTAAATGATGCCAAGAATAGTGGCCTATAGTTCCTCAGTCACATAAGCATAACTGAAGACCAGGAACACTCCAGAGTGTGTGCTTGCATGAATGAGTGTCAAGGAAAACTTCCAGAAGAAGCAATGGTAACTCAAGGCATGGAAGTTTGTGTACATTCTAAATCAGTGGTTCTCAGCCTTCCTAATGCTGTAACCCTTTAACACAGTTGCTCATGGTGTGGTGTTGCCCAACCATAAAATTATTTTCATTGTTATTTCATAAGTATGTGAAAGGGTTTTTAGACCCCAAATGGGTCATGGCCCACAAGTTGAGAACTACTGTTCTAAATTATTATGGAGGGTAAAAAGAAGAATTCTGGCAAGGAATGGAATGGTGTGCATTGAATCTTGGAATCAGGCTGAACATGTTGGCAGAACGCAATAAATTAAAAATCTGTCTGGACAAGATGCGTTCTCAGACAACTAGCAGCATTTTGGTATACCCGGCTCTAACTCCCAAAAAACCTGATGAGGACAGTGCAGAGTCCATATGCTCTAAATCACTACAATTCATGGCAGTTTCCTAAGATGACGGTGTAAATAACTTTCATGTAAATATAGAATGACTAAATCAGTAGAAGGGTGCTGTGGAAGGTCTTAGAGCTTGGCCTCCTGGGAAACAGAGGCCATTCAGACATTCTCAGAGACACACTGGGAGCAATGAACTAGAAGGGGAATGTGGCATGACCATTAATTATTAATATACTTACAAAGAAAATGAATGCTACAATTAAAGTTTAATATAGAGATGTTTAGATTCACTTAAGGGGATGAACTGCTTGCCAACTTTGATGAATCCATTTGTGGAGAGTTAAGAAGCTGTGTACAAATTACAGACTGGCAGAACAAGAGTTGATTCCTCAACTTTCCAACACTTTCCTTTAAAAATATATTTATTGGTGTATGCTTTTAATCCCCACAATCAGAAAGGTGGAGGTAGGAAGATCTAGGTGATTTCAAGGCCAGTCTGGTCTACAAAGTGAGTTCCAGGACAGCCAGACCTGTTACAAAAATAAACCCTGTGTGGAAAAACAAACAATACACATACATACATGCACAGACACATATGTATATACATATACATATACATATACATATACATATACATATACATATACATATACATATACATATACATATACATATACATAATCACTGCACTGTTGGTACCTGCAGAGGCTAGAAGAGGCCATCCAGTCCCTGGGAGTTGGAGTTACAAGTGGCAGCCGCTTGATATGTGAGCTGGGAACCAAACCCAGAACCTCAACAAGAGCAGTACATGTTCTTAACCCCTGAGCCATCTCAGGCTCCTTCCACCATCTTTGGGGAAGAACCTCCTCTAATTCTATGCTCAGCTGCTCTCTTTACTGTAGCTGGTCTATGCTGGTTGGCATGGACAGCCTAGACTGGTCACATCTTTTGGAAATAGTCTGTTATTTAGAGCTCCATAGGTTCTAGCGCTCATGAGTGAGTGAGGAGTGCAGAGCTCAGGCAGAGGGACTGCTTCCTGCTGAGGTGTGGTTGGTGGCTATGCTATGCCTGCCCAGCTGGCAGCAAGGCTTATGGTGGCAGACTGAGCTTCTCCACTGTATACACCAATGCTTCTACTCTCGTGCCTGTAACAGCCTGTGCCTGTGATTACTATATTTTTCCAAAAGTAATTACTTTAAATTCAGTTGATGTGAGCTACTTTCCCTCTCACTCTGGCCTTTTGCTTGTTTTAATTTTTCTTAGCACATTGCTACCTAGATTTTTGTTTTTAGGCTCAATGACTCACTCTCTATTTTATTTTATTTTTTACTCTGAAGGCTTTAATTTTACTTGACATCTTGGTAATATCCCAGGATGATCTCTGAACTGAACTCTGTCTCTCATCTGTCATTCTGACACATTCTAATATCAAAGGATCTTTCTGTATCCACCGGTTGAGCCTTTGGATATTACCCGGGAGAGCCTTTTCAATCCCAGGATGCAGTGTGAGAGTGGGTTGAGATAATCTTCATCTTATTGCCACATGAAATACCTTTATTCAAGGGCTTTAACTGAAAGCATGGTTATTGGAGACATAAGCAAGTCAAATCTCTAGATATAGCAACTTCCCATCTAGAAAAGAAGGGGCCATTCCATTCTTGGCTGACAGAATGTTTTGGCTGCAGAAACATTTGAGTTTTCACCTTCCTAAACTACAGTCTTCACATTATTTTCATATTACTTATGCATTGCGGACCCTGGCTCTCACATCAAAGTGAGCTTGAAGATGAAAGCTTCCATGTCATTAAGTGTTTGTCACTGCTGTGACTTGAATCAGAAGTGCTCAGATGGAATCTTCCTAATGCTGGGGAGAGGAATTGGAAATCATCTCTCTGTTGCTAAAGACCAATACAGCACCTTCCATCTCAACTTTTTCAACTTTTCTATATTTCTCTTTCAAACAGAGGATTGATTTCCTTCAATCAGAGGATTGATTTCCTGGGTGTGTCTCTGTGTGGTTTAATTTGCCACAAAACTTCAGCGGCCAGAAGTTTTACTGGGGTTTACATGATTGTTATTGACTGGATCACTGACCACACATGGGAAATCAGTATCCATCCCTCTTCACTCCTCCAGAGTTGGAAGATGGAGATGATCACTGATCTTAAAGATGTGGTCTGAGGAATCCACTGTGAAGAATGAAGATTATTCTATCACCTTGGAGACCCCAAAGGTACAGTCCCCTCTCAGGAGAAAGGGGCCAGGACCAATCATATAATCTGATTATGTAATTAGGTTCAATAATTTTAGCTGTATAATATATATATAATATATATATTTACTAATATGCTGAAGTGTATCCTAGTAACTTTGAGAGGCAGCTCGAGTTTTTGCAATGAATTTCTACATTTCATTATTTAGAAACAAGAGAAGAAAGTTCATCTACATGCATGCGGTCAGTTGGAGATAAAACTTCTGACTCTGAGAAATTAGAATATTTAGGAAAGTGAGGGCCGTCACCAGATAATTCATGCATTTCCGTTTTCTTATCTATAAGCAGAAAAGCAAAAGGGACACACATAGTATAACTCTGTAAACCATGTCAAAAGCATATGCTTGAATTGTGTGCTAATTAAGTAAAAGAGGATTAAAGAATAACTCCTGGAAATTAATTGAAGAACTCTTAGTTTTGGAGGAAAAAAAATACAGACAGAAGGCAACCTGGGAGTAGAATGACAAGATGCAGATGTTTGGCATCTGCTGTTTACAACTATTATCATTGCCTAGTGGCAGGCAAGGGGAGGGGGTTCTGTCTGCTGCTCTGGAGGTTGCTATATTGATATAGCTTTGATTTATCTTATAGCCCTCTCAGAGTAGCAATAACAGACTTATAAAGATTACATTAGCATTTTTACCCCTTTACAACAGTGGGTTAGGTGATGGCTTCGCATCTTAATAAACAAAAATGAAGGTATTTGAAAAACGTTCTTCTACACTTCTAAGAAGTAAGGGGCCCTGTGCTTTACTGGGCAATGTGGCTGGATCTTGAGTCAGAAAAAAAAATGTGACAAATCAGACTCACTTCTGTAGGTGGAGTTTTCTTGTGCCATGGCCACTTCTCAACTGACAAGAAGACTCAATATTAATTACAAATGCTCTGCTGATAACGCAATCTTGTTACTAACTCTTACACTTAAATTAACCCATGTTTCTTCTCTATGCCTTACCACCAGGCTTGGTACCTTTTCTCAGTCCTGTGTGCCCATCTTGCTCTCTCAGCATCTGCTGGAAACTCTCACTCAGCCCTTCTTCATCCCAGCATCCTCAGTTTGATTGTCCCACCTAACTTGGTCCTATCTTGCTATTGGCCAGTCAGCTTTTGTAGTAACCAATGAGAGTAATACATAGTCACAGTGGGCAGATGGATTATTCCACAGCACACTTTGACATAGAGGAGAAGTCAGGAGAAGAAAATTAATTTAATAGGAGTTTGAGAAGGGACCACAAGATGTTATTTCTCTTGTCCTTTCTTCAAATGGTTAGTTCAGTAGAATTTTATGTTTAAAACAGTGAAGCCCCAAATAAGGGCTTGCTTGTGTGAGATCTCAGATAGCTCTTAACAAGAATGCTAGAGAAATGGTTAAAACTCAGTTAGCTTTCGGCTTCTGTGGGTAAATACCTGAACTAGTCAACTTGTAATGAGAAAGGCTTTCTTGTGTTGACATTTTGAACATCTCAGGGAAGGCTCTGTGAGTACTGTTGTTTCTGTGTCTGCAGCCCCATTGCCATAAAAGACTTCACCTTACAGTAAGGAATGAAATCGGAAGAGGAATGCCCAGAGCACCCCAATGCATTTTAAGGTCACAGTCTCAAAAACCAGAAGACACTAGGGCACAACTCTTAATAGTTCTACTACCTCCTAATACCAGGAAGCTAGAGCCCAGGCTTTTAAATACAAAGGTATGTGTGTTTTAAACCAGCCCAACTATGGAAAACTACAAAGACAATGAGTTTGAAATCTTTCCCAGCAATGCACAAGCTTTACATGAATTAGAAGTGATAGACTGTTAAGAAACTGTGTACCGGGAACCGACTTCACCCAAGAAGAAATGGCTGTGTTAGACTTTCCAAATCACCTATGTTATGTCACTTTGAGTAGACACTTTGTTTGTCAGATTGCTTGTATATGACCAGCATGATTTATCTGGAGGATTACATTAACACTGTAAGAGGATCTGGCATTCTGTGGCCCTGGAAATTCCTTGTTAATATAATGTGTCAGAATCATAAACCATCTAGGAGTCTGTTTGGTCACTAGGCAACACAAGAAACGTTATTTTCTTCTGTTGTTTCTTGCTGACACAAACTCTAGAGAAGGGCTGGACCTCAGGACAGAGACGGCTGGAAACAAAAAGGCCCCAAACCGTCCACAAACTTTCTATGAAGAAAGAGTAGAGTCAATTCCAGCTGGAGCCTTGGGTACTCCTTGAGGTCTGGTTTCTGGACAGTTCTCTCCCCAACATCATTAGGTGCTTCAGCATGTACAGTTCACAAGGTCCAACTGTGACTCTCATCTTTCTCTGTGAAGCCCAGGGCTTTATCTGAGAGAAACAATGTTTTTCATGTATAAACAGCTTTTAAATAAAAAGACCAATATTTTTAACTACAATAGGTAAATGCAAATAGGCAATTTGTAAAAGTGAAAGTGCAACTAAAGGATAACCATCATGGAAGAGAATTTATCTTCCATAACAATAACAATAGAGGTGATAAACCACACAGCAATATTTATTGACCCAACTGAGAAGCTCGGGACAAAAGCAGCACTCTTATTTCCTGAGTTTTCAGCTGCTTCCAGTCACAGCTGGAAGGGACGTGACAATGAGTGTGAGTCTTCTTTAAGTCTATGTTTTTTGAATCAGCAGTAGAGTCATGGAGAAGTTGAGTTGTGTAAGAGATGCTCTAAGTACTGTGGACAATGTACACTCAGAGCTGTGAGAATTTGGAAGCTCACACTTCAATTATAGGGGCTTATTAAGTTATAGGACACTTCTTAGGATGGAATATTTATTACATAGTTTATCATGTACCAACACATTATAGTCTCAAAGCATAACCGGTTCATGGGAGAGTGGTCATGATGTATTAGGTGAAGAAAGCTTTCAGGAAACAAGAATAATTCCTAACTGATTACTAAAATGTTAATTGAAGCTGTGGAGATGAATTGGATTTTTTAAAATCTTTTCTAGATTTGCTACTTCATTTTTCTGGTATTAGGTAAACATTTTGAGTTCAATGGATTAATCTTCTCAAAAGAGAGAGAGAGAGAGAGAGAGAGAGAGAGAGAGAGAGGAGAATGGGTCATTGAACCTGGATCTAGGTGACCCCAGGATCCTCTTGTCTCTGCCCTCCACAATGCTGCCATTTGGGTGCAAACATGGCCACACCAGAGTTTTATTTGAGTCCTGGAAGTTCAAACTCAGATCCTCCTATTGGTGCAACAAGGATTTCTACCTCACTGAGTCATCTCTCCAGCCCTGTCATGTCCTCTTCCTCCTCCCCTCTCCCTCCCTCCCTTCTTCCTCCCTACATAACTTGCAAATGTATATGGAAAAGCAATCAGAGACTATCACTCAGTTCTGTCCTTGGCAGTGATCCATGATCATAATGTCTAGAAATAAGGATCTAAGAGGTATGTGGGAAGAGTGAAAAAGGGGAGACTTCCAGCCAGTATACCCACCTGGGCCAGCTTGTTCCCTGCCCCCAGGTCAGGCAAGCCCAGAAAAAGAGGGAGCCTTTTACTTAGCATGCTGGAAGATAGGATGCTATGACCTTTCAACCACCACCTTACCACTTTAGCACGAATTTAAGTTTTTATGTGTTTTTTTTCCTTAGAGGGCAGTGTGTGGATTTCTGAAAAGTGAACAACACCCCATTCCCCAGTGTTTCTGAAAACATCCTGCTTTGGAGTACAGAGATGAGCCATCAAATCTCAGCCCAACCACCCCCCCCCCTCAACGTTGATGAGAGTCAAGGTCCAGCAGGCCCTGTGGAGACAAAAAAGTCAGGGCTCTGTGTTAGCCAAGGTGACCCCATCTGTTCTTTATTGTGGTCAGCATGCATGGCAGAAACCCTTTGGCTCTCTTTTCCAGACAGTTAATCAATAAAAGAGAAACTGGAGTGTACTGTGGCCCCTCGAATGCCAGAGCAGAAGCACCTCTGCTAACTGGGTTGCAAGGTGACAGGAGGCATGCATGTTTCCACTAGCCACATTCCCCTCATAGGAACACAAACTGACTTGAGTCTTGAAGCTGGACTCAGTTAGGTCAGATGCACGTATGAAGGAGGTGATGCAGAGCTGGAGGCTCACAGGACCAGATTCTCTGGGAGTCCTTGGGGATTTCAAGAGAGATGGGGATAAAATTTAGAGACAAACATCACAGGGAGAACAAGGATATCCTGAAGCTCTTGTGATACCAGGGATCTAGAGAGGTCCCCAGCTCTCCTCCACTGGAGCCCCTGAAGCCAGGATGTCTTCCCTTTACTCCTCTTCATTCACTCTTCTCCCAGCTGTGTGGCTTAGTGCCCAGGACACTGACGTGTGGCCACAGGAAAGGGTTCCTGTCTCACTGGGAATCATTTGCCAACAGGGTGAGATGGGGCATGGGATGACAAGAGGGGAAGGAAGAGAAGTTGAGATCAGATTGCTCTGTACCAGGTGTCCAGGGTAGCTGTGTTACACGCTAAAGGTTACAAGTCATTAACAAGCACAGAACTGAGGGGATGGATCTGAAGACACTGGTGAGTTCAGTGTGTTAGTTCGAGAGCTAGCTCATACATGTGTGTTCTGCTATTGCTCCTTTCCCTTGTTTTTTGAGAGAGGACCACAGTATACCCTAGGCTGGTGTAGAACTCATGACACTCTTGCCCTGGCTTCCTGAATATCAAGATCTGTTTTTTCTTGTAGCTGTCTGTATAAATTTTATGTCCGGTGTATTTCACAATTTAGCGTACATTGTGACACTTCACTTTGCAAAGTATCCTTATTCATCATCTCAAATTAGTTCCTAAACTCCAGGGTTTTAAATAGCCAGTTGTTGTAACCAAGTCCCCAAATGAAAGAATAGCATTTTTACCAATGGTAAGAGGCATCGACCATTTTCCCTCCCTGATCGAGTTTTAAAACTAGCAAGCACATGGCGTTGTTTGGAAATGCACAGAAAAGCTGAATCAAATGCCTTTTATCAAGGTTTAGAAGTCACTTAATACATAGTAAGACAATAGCGCCCACCTGCCCAGCTGCGGGGCAGCAGATCTGTGTACAGTCACACTGGTGACAACTATTTCTACTGCCTTTCCTTTATGTGCTTGTTTTGTTTTAAAGGAAATTGGAGACAGCTTCATCTAGTTCAAACTAGTTGAGTCCAGTTCCTTCTCTTGGCTCTCCTTGTTGACCCCACAGGACCCAAACTCCATTTACAGATCACAATATTGCCACTGTTTTCTGATCATGAGTCCTGTGAAGAGCTATGAACTCTGATGAAAAAGAAATGTGTAGCCCACCAATTAGTTCGCCTTTCCTAGCCTCCCATCACTACACTTTCCTCACTTATGACCACCCTGTTTCTTTAACCCATGAACATTCCTAAGCCTTAACCCTAAGTGAGGCAGATACCAGTCTGGGCCACTCCCTCTTCATGTTGGCCACCTCATGAATGAACTCTGTTGTGTAAACTCATTGCTTGGGAGATAGTATATTGCATGATGGACAGAACATTACCAGTCCATAAAGAGTTTTCAAGTATTGCCAGAATATTTTGGAGCACAAGTAATATAAAATTAAACAAAAACAAAAACAAACTTGGGGAAAAACAAAATATGCAGCATTAAAATATATGCCACTTTTTTTCTTTGTTAAATCAGTCTTGCCTTCAGAAGCAAATGGGAAAAAAATCTCAATTTGTTCCACTTATCCCAGCAGTGTTGGGAGCTTATATAAAACCTAAGCAGGATGAAGTCTGCATTATCTGGTTTCTGAACAGAAAGTTCCCATGTACATAAAGCCCCCTTGAGATTGACCCAGCTACAGAGGACACCTTCAGCTTCACCCATTCCCTCCTGAGAATGCAAATGAGTAAGAAGTCCTTATTAGAACCCCTTTGAACTGAGCTGTTCCTCCAAAGGCCGAGGTTTACAACAGCAGGTTTCATTTTCAAGCTGATATAAATGCAGATGTGGAATTCCTGCATGATTTCTACACAGCAGCTCCAAGGCAGGAGGGGGCAAGATGAAAGCATTCCACTCTCTGCTTAGAATTCCTCCCTATGGTCCAGAAGAAAAACCCTTCTCCCTGGCTATTGAGTTGAAAAATACTTAAATCCCTGATTAAAAACAAAACAAAAACACCTGGACTCTGGCCAGCTTAAACAGGTAGGGAACAGTATTACAGAGTGTATGGTCTGGTTGAGTCCAGGGTGGGGTCATGAGTTAAAACGTTGCAGTGATAGCTGAAAGCAATAGGACAGGATGGGGTTTTGGAGAACACTGAGAAGTTAACACAGCATTTCCACTGGCCAACAGTAAATCACCATGGGCTTGAGAAGTGGGTGATCTGATGCGCGCACTATTTCAGGGGAATTAGGCTTACCAGCTGAACCGTGTGCAGAGAGGACAAACATAAGGAGAACTGCAACAATGAAGACCTATAATGGGGAGGAGCGGGCAGAGAGACACGTGTAGCCAGGGATTTCTAAGAAATAGGAAAACATGGACCTCTTAGAAGAAGTTAGAGGCATAAAACATGACAGTGATGCTATTAGCCTTCAAGACTGAGGATGGGAGCCAGGGCAGGTGCACTGGAGAAGGCTTCGGTTTGCATGCAGACTTGGATGTGGAAGGTCAGCATACTTTTTATGACGACTGGCACATACACCTTTAGATATGCAGCGAGTGTGAGTGGGGTGGAAGCCAACAAGTGGCTCTGGCAAGGTCAACAAAGCAACTAGATTTAGAAGGGAAAGCAGAGAAGACAAGAGCATCCCTCCATGGCTTACCAGTAGAGCCAGGCCAAGATGAGAGGAGGGATGGATGGTGGGATTTTACAGAAACAAGTACCATGAGAAATAGATGGACAAAGAGTATCCCCAATGTCAGGTATGTGGATTTTTTAGAATTCACCTTCTGGTTGGATTATTGCATTTAAGGGAAGGGCATGGTTAAAGTGAAAGTCCAGTCATGGAGAACTTATTTTGAATGTAGAGCAAGGATAAGAAGATAAAATAAAGGTCATCTGAAAGAAGGGAACCTCAATTGAGCCTCTATAAGATTGGGCTGTAGGGCCACAGAATGGAAAATGATATTCACCAATCCCACATCTGACAAAGGACTGATCTCCAAAATTTATAAAGAACTCAAGAAGCTAGTCTCGAAAACACCAAATAATCCAAATATAAAGTGGCATACAGAACTCAATAGAGAATTCTCAATAGAGGAGTCTAAAGACACTTAGCCATCAGGGAAATGCAAATCAAAACAACTCTGAGATGCCATCTTACTCCTGTCAGAATGGCTAAAATCAAAAACACCAAGGACAGTTTATGTTGGAGAGAATGAGGAGAAAGAGGAACACTCCTCCACTGCTGGTGGGAGTGCCAACTTGTACAGCCACTTTGGAAATCAGTATGGTGATTCCTCAGGAAAAAGGGAATCAGTCTATCACAAGATCCAGCAAATCCACTCTTAGGCATATACCCAAAAGATGCACATTCATGCAACAAGGCCATCTGTTCAACTATGTTCATCACAGCATTATTTTTAATAGCCAGAACTTGGAAGCAACCAACATGCCCCTCAACTGAAGAATGGATAAAGAAACTGTGGTACATTTACACAATGGAATACTACTCAGTGGAAAAAAACAAACAAGCAATGGAATCTTGAAATTCTCAGGCAAATGTATGGAACTAGAAGAAACCATCCTGAGGTAGGTAACCTAGTCACAAAAAGACAAACGTGGTATGTACTCACTCATATGTGGATATTAGACATAGAGCAAAGGATTACCAGCCTACAATCCACATCACCAGAGAAGCTAGGAAACAAGGAGTATCCTAAGAGAGACATACATGGTCCCTGAAGAAGGTGAAAGGGGAAAGATCTCCTAAGCAAATTTGGAGCATGGGGGTAGGGGAGAGGGAGTTAGGAGGAAGAGAAGGGGAGAAGAGGAGGGGAGAGGAGGACATGAGGGAGCAGGAAGACTGAGTCAGGGAAAGGATAGAGGAGAGCAAGAAAAGAGATACCATAATAGAGGGAGCCATTATAGGTTTAAATTAAATCAGGCACTAGGGAAATGTCTGGAGATCTGCAAGGATAACCCCAACTAACAATCTAAGCAATAGTGGAGAGGCTACCTTAAATACCCTTCCCCTATAATGAGATTGATGACTACCTTATATGCCATCCCAGAGCCTTCATCCAGTAGCTGATGGAAGCAGAAGCAGACACCCACAGCTAAACACTAAACTGAACTCCTGGAATCCAGTTGCACAGATGGAGGAGTGATGAAAAAGGGGTCAAGACCAGGCTGATGAAACCCACAGAAGCAACTAACCTGAACAAGGTCTGTAGACTGGGAAACCAGTATAGGACTGATCCAGATCCCTTGAATGTATGTGTCAGTTAGGAGGCCTCAGCAATCTATGGGGCCTCTGGTAGCAAATCAATACTTATCCCTAGCATACAAATGGACTTTGGTAGCCCATTCCACATAGAGGGATACTCTCTCAGCTTAGGGTCTAGGGATGGGGGAGGGTCTAGGCCCTGCTCCAAATGATAGGATCCCCCATGGAAGACTTCACTCTCCCTGGGGAGCAGAAAGGGGATGGGATAGGGAGTTAGTGGGGGACAAGAGAGGAGGGGATGGAGAGGGAACTGGGGTTGACATGTAAAACAAGCTTGTTTCCGGTTTAAATTAGAAAAAGTAGAAGAAAAAAAAAAAGATTGGGCTGTAGGCCAGCCTGTAGGAATTTTCTTAATTTGTGATTAAAAGGAGAAAGTCCAGCCCTTTGTGGGTGGTTCCATGCCTGGGCTGGTGGTCCTGGGTTCTATAAGAAAGCAGGCTGAGCAAGCCATGGATAGCAAGCCAATAAGCGGCACCTCTTTATGGCCTCTGCATCCGTTCCTGCCTCCAGGTTCCTGGCCTGCATGAGTTCCTGTCCAGACTTTCAATGATGATAAACAGTGATATAGAAGTATAAGCTAAATAAACTTTTTCCTCACCCAAGTTGCTTTTGGTCATGGTGTTTCATCACAGGAATGGTGACCATAACCAAGACAACTGACTTAAGAGCCATGTTTCCGAATAGTATTGCCATACTGTTGACATCAGGAGAAGACCAAAAGTAATGTTCAATTTAATGTTTGTAGCTTGAAATGATGGGTTCCAACATCTCACATTAATGAAAATGAGAAGCAAGAAATATTAGCCTTGTATATAATGGTTTCTTATTTTTGTTTTTATGCAATTTGTGTGAGAGAGGGGCAGATTTCTTGTGCTTTTTTCTTTGTTTTATTTTAGATTTTGGTTTGAGTTTTTGTTTTTTTGCCTAGTTATTTTCTAAAGAGAGAAAGGTCTTAGAGTTGCATGTGTGGGGGGTGTAGTGATGATATGGAAGGAGCTGGGGGCTAGGAAACCATGATCAGAATATATTGCATAAAAAATCTTTTCCATCATATATATAATTATTATATATATATAATTTTATATGTACTTTGTATGGTGTGTGTGTGTGTGTGTGTGTTTGTGTGTGTGTGTTGTGTGCAAGCTATCACTTCTATCCTTGACTGTATTTTTAAAAGGAAGCCCCGTCACTCCTCTCCTAATGGTGACAGCAGTGACTTCCAGCATCTTTTCTTCCTGCTCTGCTTGGGCTGAGAGGACAAACTGGAAGCAGATGTGTCCTGACCTTCTCACAGCCTACACACAGGCATGAGGCCCTGACACACAGCTTAAATGCAGCCCACATGTCACGAATGCAGGCTCTGCTTTCCATGATGGGCCCCACAGTTGGTGCAGCTGCTGGTCACAAAGCCCCAGGCTGGCATTTGACAAAGGACAAGCTTCCTGTGAGGGGACTGTATGTCAGCGGGTGGCCACCCTTCTCCATCAAGATCTTCCCTGTAAGCCTAAACCCCATAAGAAAAAAATCTGACATGTAATTTTGACCCTTTCCAGTTTTCTCAGAATAAAAGGAAGGGAGGTGGGCTCTGCCATGTCAACCCTGAGAACCTGGAAGGGTACAACGTGAAGTGTGTCACGACAGTGTATTTGCTGCTTACTAACCATGACCCATTGACAGGTGCCTGCTGTTCCTTCATGGTTTGACTCTACTGTAAGTGACCATCTCCTGGAAACCTCAGTCCTATTCACCTTTGTCACTCTTCTTAATTTGTTCCCCTTGCTCTTTTTAGATTATCCTGAGAATAGTTTTCTTTTACTCCTCATACCACCCTCCTCCTTTTCTACAGTCTCTCTTGGTGTGTTTCTGCATTTCTATTTCTTGGCGTCTACCAGTTTTGTTTTGTAGAAAAAACTAGTAATTGAACCCAAGGCCTTCCCATGCTAGACAGGCCCTCCACCATTGACTGTATGCATCCATTGTTAAATTTCACTTTTGAGACAAGGTCTTACTTAGCTGCCCACATTAGTCTTAAACTTACTCTGTAGCCCAGGATAGCCCAGAATTTGTGATCTCCAAGAGCTGGCATAGCCACCCTGTGTCACCACTTAAGGCTTCCCTGCCTGATCTTGAAGAGTTTAGTTAGGTACTGTACATCTTCAAGATTCCTTACTTCTAAAATGCATACTGAATAGCAACTAGGCAATAAGCACTTTTTTATGTCTTACTTTTTAATTTTTCATTTTTTTATCATTAGTTTTAATGTGTATTTATGATTTGTCTGCATGTATGTATGTGCCATAAGATTCCCTGGAACTAGAGTATGAGCTGTCATGTGGGTGCTGGGAATCAAACCCAAGACCTTAGGAAGAGCACCTACCCAGTGTTCTTAACTGCAGAGCCATCTCTCCAGCCCTCTTTTTGATGTATTTTGGAAATGATATATTGGTTTTGGAGAAAAGTATTGCAGCTAAAAAACTGACAAAAGAAAAATGTAAGTAAATGTTTCATATCCCACCACCCAAATACAACCAATATTGATCCCCAGACATCCATTATCTCTTCTTGCATATTTAGAAAAAAATGCATGTCTTACACATTATCTTTATTGCTGAGATAAAAATAAGAAACACCATGACCAACAGCAATTGGGGAAGAAAGTGTTTATTTCAGCTTGCAGTTATGCATCACAGTCCATCATCAAAGGAAGTTAGGACAGGAACTCAAGGCAGGAACCCAGAGGCAGGAACTGATGCAGAGGCCATGGAGCGGTGCTGTTTACTGGTTTGCTTCCCGTGGCTTTCTCAGCCTGCTTTTTCATAGGACCCAGGACCACCTTCCCAGGTGTGTCATGGGCTACACTGAGCTGGCCTCCCTCCTCCACACCAATCATTAATCTGGCCTTCATTTTCAGCATGGGTTGATTTGGGGTGTTCTACTGTTTATACACAAAACAGTAAAAGCCACAGCCACCTACTGGAGGCTCTTCACTATCTTCCCCGCTGCTCTTTAGCACCACTGAATGGGTCTGTTCAGGTGTGCAAGCCTTCTTTGTCTAGTGGGAGGTCATTTGGAGGGTCATCGGAGGGTAAGTGTGAAAGGACATGTGAGTGGTAGAGCAGGGATATGAGACGGGAGGCTGCTAGTACACAAATTTAGGTACGGGGTAAAAATAGGGGAGTGTCTTTATTCATGCCTCATTCACTTTAGAATGACTGCATGGGTGACCACTGACATAAACTCCTTGTATTTATTACCTCCTTTGTTCCTCAAAGCAACTCTAGGTCACAGGTGTCATTATAACCAAAAACTGGGCATCAGAAAGGCCATGACTCTCAAGGAAGTCAACTCAATATGCTCCTACTCCAGTATTTGAACAGAAAAAGCCCATGACCATAGGCTGTGCCCCAGTCTGCTAGACCATTGTGTTTCTCAAAGGAAATTAGGAAATTAAGATGAATTAAGAAGTAATTATTTTTTTACATGTAGTGAACTATGGGTAGTGCTACATGACTGTGCTTTCAGCTTTGGGGTAGCTGAGGCAGGGGGAATGCAGTTTAAGGCAGACCTGAATGCCTGGGTTTAAAAAACAAGACCACATCCCAAGAAAAAAAAGAGAAAGAAAATTCAAGACCCCCATTGTTGATGTCCTGGCATTATGCTGACCACACCCCCTGACAACTAGCAGGTTTGTACACGAGCATTCAGGCAGAAACTTAGACAGCTCAAAGGGCCCTGCATTGCATGGCTATGTCACACCTTAAGTGGCTGTGTAAGGAATCTGTAAGTATGTGCAAGCTTTCCCTTTTAAGTGAGCACCTCCTACCTGTTCGCCCCTTCTTTCCCCTTCCTCTTTCATCTCTGTTCCCAGTTGGCCAACACCTACCCCTCCCTTTGCTCCCTTTCCCCAATAAACTCCACATGGGTTTTGTTGAGTTTTGTGGTTCCTGTTTCATTGCCCTCAGCTGCAGCAAACAAGACTCATCCCATACCATTACTGGTCTACATTATTCATTGGCTTGTTTTGTTTTGATTTGGTTTGGTTTGGTTTTTTTCTCTGAAATAGAGTTTTGCTTTGTAGCCCAGGCTACTTTGACATTCACTACCTTCCTGCTTCCACATCCCACTGCTGGGACTTCTGGTGTGTGCCACTAAAACTGGCTACTAGTTTAAATGATTTCTGGGATCCATATACAACTTGGGCTAATTGGTTCAGAAGAGGTGCATTTACAGGAGTAACATGCAGTTGAAGTATTTACTTAAATCACAGCTGGAATACTTCTTGGTCACCTAGGCCAGCAGAATGAAAACTGTCTGAAGACAAAACAGGAGACCTCCGATGGGGTCATTCACAAGTGAGGCCATTGATGTCAAAACAGAAAATGAAAAATTCCTCCTGTGTAACTCAGACATCAGGCTCAAGGGATTTGGCCTATCCAAATCCACTCCTTTCACCCTAATGCCCACTCCAAAAGCCCTGTCTCCCAAACAGTACTGTTCTAAGGTACTAAAGGTTAGATGGTGGTATGAATTGAAGAGGTTGGCAGGGGGTAACACAATTCAGTCCCTAACAAATGCTATCCCAATGCATATCCTGTAAGCAAGGAAACGTGAGACATGAGATGATAGCCTGGGGAAAGGAACCCAGCAGGCTGAAGAGAGCTACTTGACAAATTTAGAGTGAATGGTGAACCATGAGAAATACAGTGTCAGACATAACAACTTGGTCCAAAGGGAACAATAAATAAAGAAACATGGACAGTATCAGATAATATTTTCGATAACTGTGTGCTTCCCCAAGTAACAGATGAAAGCTAAGTCATTGCTAGGATTCCAAACAGGGCTATTGTCTTAAACATGACTTACCTGTCACAGAGAGGCAGACAGCCAAGTGTCTTTTTCTAATGCACAGTTCACACACCGGGGGAAGAGAAATGATTCACAGGAACCGAATCTAACAACCTAACAATCTAGCTCTAAGAGATGCCATCAATATCCAGAGGTAGAGTTCACTCACAGACAGCAGGTAGAGGTGGCACAAGCACGTCACAGTCCATTTGCCCAGTGCATAATGGGCCACCATGTTCACATCCACTGGTGGGGAAAGGACAATGAGTGGGTGCCGGTTCTGTAAGCATGTCCCTTGAGCTCAATGGAGGCTAGCTGGTCACAGCCTTAGTTGTACTTAGCTAGGGTTTCTGGTATTCAAAGTTCATCAAAGTCAAAGCCATATCAGAGGCAGGAGGTCTTTGTAGAAAATGTGGTCACTAGAAGGGTCCCTTGCTGTTAGTATAGGTGGCTTGCATGTGTTGAGGTACAATGGAGACCAGGCTCTGCTGAGCTGCCTAGAGCCTTGGATTTTATGACCCTCCAGAGGCATGTCTTGTCCTTGAAGGCATTTTAGTCCCTGCTTTTGATTGGTGGGTGCCTTGAGCTCCTGGAGCTTTGTGGGTTGCACTCAGGTGCTTCCTTCTGCTGTTAGCAAGTTCTTGATTTATTTTACATTCTGTGTTCACTACAGCCCCGAAGGTGCCACCAAACTGCCTCCAAACTAAATGTGGTCTAGGATGAGTGAGTGGCACTGCCATTTTGAATCCCAAGCAAAGACTCTGGTGCCATTGGAGTTGGTGATGCTCCTGCCTGCAGGGCAATGTCTGTTTGTGATTATCATCCTCAGTTTGCTAGGACAAGTTGGACACTGCTTTCTCCAGCGAGGAGAAGATGTCTGCTCACCACTATAAAGGCAAGAGGAGTTGCTCTCTCTTCAGTTCACCTTCTTTCCATGGCAATACCTGTTGGCTGGGCCCATGCGGAATCACATTACTAATCTCTGTGACATTGCCCCTGGAATCTGTGCTGGGTCACAGCACTCATGGTACTGACGCTGTAACAGTAATGTGAGAGCGATATTGGTTTATTGTAGAGGAGGAAAACATTCTGCAGCTGTGCTCTTCCCCAGGAAACAACACAGCACTTCCCTGTTCAAGTTGGTGCTGTGAGTTGGCATCAGTCTCCGAAGATGGGAGCCGGAAGATGTGGGAAACTGTTCAAGGTATGAATAAGCCTCTAAACTTCACCTCCACATACTGTCAGAGAGGAAAGCTTGTCTTGCTCTGCCTGGGTCGCTCCACAGCGCTCCAGCACTCCAGCCCAGCCCTTCCATGGAGTCTGCCTCTCAGAACTCAGCTCACACCATGATGGCTGTTGTTGAGTACATTCTGCTATTGTCATTTATTCTTGTGTCTTCAGTGCTATTTTTACTTTACATACACTATGACCTTCTGGTTAATGTGGTCAGATTGAGAACTCTATTATGGCAGGGTCCCTATCTTTGTCACTCTATCCTTAATGCCAAGAACAAGACTGGACCATGCAACTGCGAGCATACCGCATTTGCTTAGTCAGTCATTTCCACAGTGATATCTGGCTTGCTGTTTTACTAACAGATAGTATAAGACAGGCTGAGGAATGAGACAAAGCTGGGATGAAAGTGCTGTCTGCAGATGGATGGAGTTTGCAGTTACTAATGTTCAGTACTCATCTTTGTAGAAGGTACAGCTTCATGCCCTGGTGTTGCTTGCCACTTTCCCTCCCTCTCTGCTTTCTGGGTCATTTCAGTACCCTTTGTCTACACCAATGGTCAAAGTGCAATCATGTGCTACAATTGCACTTTTTTGAAAAGTAAAAACCTAAGTTTGTTTCTGAAATGAAACAGTAGGAGGGAGCTGGCAGGATGGCACAGCAGCAACCAAATATGCTTGCATGCTGGCCCAAGGACCTGGGTTTGATCCCAAGCTTCAACAGGATAAAATGACTTCAGAGTTTGTTCCCAGAACTCCACAGGCATGGAAGGATACATGCGCAGCTGTACACCCTCCACACATACACAAATAAAATACATCTTAATGATATAGAAAGATAAAAAAACATACTTTTATACATGAACACTACTTTAAATGAAAATGCAACTGTCCCAAAGCTTAAGTACCAAACTTAGAAACATATCTAAGAAGCCAGGCATTGGTGGCACACTCAGGAGGCAGAGGCAGGTGGATGTCTGTGAGTTCCAGGTCAATCTAGTCTAAAGAGTGAGTTCCAGGACAATCTCCAAAGCAATACAGAGGAACCCTGTCTCAAAAAACAAACAAAAAAAAAAAGAAAAGAAAAGAAAAAAAGAAACACATCTAAGGACTGTTAAAGACTGGCCAAATGTGATTGAATCCCACAACTTGCATACAATGCCTTCAGGAATTTATTCAAGAACATTTACAGCTGTTTCATGCTATCTTAAATTAGTTTTCAAATGTATCCACTGAACCTTCAAATATAGAAAGAAGAATACTGAAATAGTCAGGCCTTGCTTCTGGCAATGATAGAAAGTTTTTGAACCAATTGGACAGAAGAAAAAAAAGGAGATAAATCAGTTATATCTCAAAAATTAATATTGGATGTTGAGGGAGGGGTAAAGACTTCCATAAGATACAACTAGCCTTAGGAAATGTCATATTATGAACAGGAAAGTAAATAAAATGCACATTAAGAGAAACCTTCTGTGAAGGAGGGTTCAGACTTTTATGTCTATTGAAAATGGACATGGTACAAGTTTGGGTGCTTCATTAGCCTTTGGCTGCTTGTGAACTTCATTGTTGCAGCGATTGCTTTCTGTACTCACTGACAAGCTCGTCCTCTGTTGTCTGGTATGGTGGTTTCGAGGATGGAGGTCTTCCTATATCACTCACCTCTGATTATCATCTAATCTAGGAGCTCTGATGAAGGTATAGAACAAAGGATGGAGAAAGAAGGAGATGGTCCTTCATGTTTTCAAGCCCCTCCATTTCTCAAGCAGCAACAGGGTGTTGGCTCTAGCCTATGAATTTATGTAGCATCCCCAGACCAGGCCTACACTGAGCCTTTCTACATTCCTGATTCCCAATATAGTGAGAGGGATTAATGACTGATATTTGTACAAGTAAGCTTTATGTATTCAGAAACCCTAACTAGAACTCTGAATAATTTGATATGTCCATCAAAATAATTAGTGCTTAAATACTGCTGATGGGGCAAATGAATAAATATCAGAGAGTCTAGATGGGAGACGGGGGTGACCAGATACCAAAGCATGTTAAATTCACTCTCAGATTGATCCTACAATGAAGGAATGACAAAGAAAGCATTCATTATATGAAGCAATTTCACTTTGTCCCATCTTTTATGAAAAGGATATTTTTAAAATTGCAATTGAGGAAATATGCTTGCTTAATGTTGACAAAACAGTAATTTCAGCTAGGTAGCAAGCTCCTATAATCCTAGCAGGAAGAAGGCTGAGCCCAGAGCTATATAGTACTACACTGTCTTAAACACACACACACACACACACACACACACACACACACACACACACACACACACACACACAGAGAGAGAGAGAGAGAGAGAGAGAGAGAGAGAGAGAGAGGGAGAGAGAGAGAGAGAGAGAGAGAGAGAGAGAGAGAGAGAGAGAGAGAGAGAGAGAAATCGAGAGATTTAAAAAGCATCACCACCAACAAAATAAGGCCTGACAGAGTGGCACATGCCTATAATCCCTGCATCTGTGATATGATGTAAGGAGAATTTGAAGTTCAAGGGGTAGTCTCAGCTTTGAAGTTAGCCTAGCACAGATTGAGAATAAATGGATGTATGGATGGATTCATGGATGATAGATGATAGACAGATAGATAGATAGATAGATAGATAGATAGATAGATAGATAGATAGATAGATAGACAGATAGACGAATCAACCAACAAGCAAATCAGTGGGGATTTATGTTTCTTATACTACCCCTGTGAACTCCCTATTCTCAACTCACTAACTCACTGCCAGAGACTGGGCTGGATTTCCCCCAGCTATTTCAAGAATCCCAGAACAGATGATCATTGTGTTGCATGAAATCCCAGAGCTGGCAGATTCTGGAGAGCAATTAATGAACAAATTTCCATTTTAATAAAGTAACTCAGAAGTTCCGGGTGACTGACACACAAATGCATCAAACCAGTGAATGGGTGGACACACCTACCACCCAAAACTCAGTCTTTAATGTCATTATTCTGAAGGAAGTAGCAATCCTCAAAGAAATGGTAGATTTGAGACTGAGGTAGAAAATATACAGGATGAACCTGGATTACTTTTAAAGTGGAAAATGTATCAAAAGAACTAAAAAGCCCATATTGGTGGAACAAGGGCTATACAAGTGGTTCTCAACCTCCTAATGCTGAGACTCTTTAATATACCCTAACCCTAACCCTATAGTTCCTCATGTCATGCTGACCCACCAACCATAAAATCATTTAATTGCTACTTCATAACTGTAATTTTTCTGCTGTTATGAATCACATTATAAATATGTGATATACCCAACAGTCTTAGGCAACACTTGTGATAGGGTTGTTCAACCACAAAGGGGTTGCAACCCACAGGTTGAGAACCACTGGGCTATAGCCATTTGAGAAAATAAATAAATAAGTAGATAAACAGTGGTATTGGATGATAGTCAAAAATAAAAACAATTTCACATGTATGTGATAAATACTTGAATAAATAAGTGATAATAAATGAATTCCATATGCAGAAAAACTCTCACTAAACCTGCAAGATATTCCACACTTAGCCAGGTGTCCCTGTTTCTTCACACTTTTATTGTTGGGGACACATAATGGCTCCGTCCAGGGGCTGCAGTGTAGTGGGTGGGAGGAGGCAGTTGGCTGGACTGTTACCACAGAGAAATACTCCATCTAGGTGGCCAAGGTGAAGGCACAAGTCACAGTAATGTGGCAGTGTCCTCCCTTCATAGGGTCTGATGAGGAAGGGACACTTCAGACTCTCCTACCTCTGTGATCTTTTGTCCTGAAATACATACTGTAGGTCAAGGTAAGTGGAAACAACAACTTCTGATTAAGCTATCTATAGTCTGAAAAAAAAGTCAAAGAAAGAAATTTCTAGAAATGACCACAACCAAAAAGAGCCTAAAGAAACACAAGTACCAAGTGTTTCATATATCCAGGAGTCTGAAGAGTAGAAGAGATTTAGTGGGAATTGAAAGAATTTCAATAAATGTTGACTTTCACCTAATGCTGATGCATGCATATCACAAGCAGTGTGGAGATTTTGCAATCCTCCAAAAGTAGAGTGCCACTTGATCTGCCAACTTTGCCTGGGTGTCCATTCAAATGGGAGGAAATCTTTCCACCGGGGTGTAGCTTACACCCTGTGATACTGAGCTGTAGCCCAAACACCAAGATGATCCAGGTGACCTTTGGTGACTGAATGGATAAAGAAAAGGCATCATTTCACTAGAAAGACTCCTCAGCCAATGGAACAATGAAACCCTGTCATAGACATCCTCGTGAATCAGACGTTGAGTGAAATTTGTGAGAGGCAGAAAGACAAACTGCTCATGTTTTAACTTATGCAGGCCGAGCACAAGTCAGACTGTAGAAGTAGCATAGAAATGCAGTCAGTTGTGATGGGAAGGGGAAGGGACCCAAGAGAAATGAGAGGGGACAGTTAGGGACAGGGAAAAGTGTTGTAGGATGAGTCCCTAAGTGCAGGATGGGTGGGTGGACATGATTAAACACAATGTCTGTGCGCGCGCACACACACACACACACACACACACACACACACACACACATATATATATATGTATATATATATATATATGTATGTATATAAAGCTACTCAGTGGGCCTTTTAATTTGTCCAATGCATATAAAGCTAGATAATCTAAATACATATGACATTCATAAATTGTGATAAACACACCACGCTGATACCAAAACCAATATAATGAGGGAGCTGGGTTGAACATGAGTGTCTGGATTACCTTAAAGTAGTCTGTAAGTTTGTCACTGTTCTGAAATAGCCTGTTTAAAACAAAACAACAACAAAATATGACCTCCTGTGCCTCTGGAGGCACTGGGAGTTCACTGTGTTCCCAGCTGCTGTGTGGACACTTCTCCTCCAAGGAGCAGCTAGACAAAGGCATTTCACCTATGCATGGGGCATTTTATACAGACTTCTTGCCAACTCTGATGATTAATAGTCAGGATTCTGCCACAGTAAGGCTGTTCCAAGGATTGAGAAAATGGTTCCAGTCATCTGCCCACTCTCTCCTCGCTCTCTGTTATGTTTAATTTATGGACTATGGATTCCGGCGTAATGAAAGTTCAAAAACAATAGCAGTTTGTTCCAAGGAAATGGGATGCCAAGAGCACTGGGGACCACACTTCTCAGAAACAAAGGAGAGATGTAAGAAGGGTAGGGGATGGTGCCTTTCCATTGTTGGGATGGTCTCAGATCAAATATTACATTTGGTGACCACATCCCTTCTCACTTATCGGGCTTGAGAGAGTTGCTGTGGAGATATAATATTTAGCATTCTGTGGGTACTAAAGGTTAATAGCACCTTAAACTTTGTGAAACTATGGAAAACACAATTTCAAAGCAAGTTAAAACACACCCCGAGCCTGGTGAATGAACCTGCAGGAATGTAGTTTTCACTTGAAATCTTTCAAACAAACTCCTAAAAAGTTTGGGATTGATGGGGCTAAAAAAGAAAGTCCCAGCAAGCCTTCCTGAGGGAACTTTGACAATGACCTGAGGCCACATGTTTATCCCAGAGGACAGAAAATGACAAATGATGACTTAGTGACTAGACACAGGAAGTATGGGACTGTTTTCTAACATGGAAAAGATGTTCAGTTAGCAACTCTGAGCCCATGTCTGCCTCTAGTCCAGACTGTGTAGTTTAATGAAAATACTTTATTGTAAGGACTAGCATGAAATAGGCTGTGGCCTATGGTGTCAGTCCCTGTATCATGTGAATTCTGAAAAGCCTGGGAAGTACAGTGGGCACACAGTCTAAAGCGCTGGCAGAGTTCATTCAAATCCACAAAAATAGACAGGAAAAAGCACGAAAGGGAAGGCTGTCCACACATAGAGAAAATGACAAGGGCAGGGATATGAGGATAGAGACACAAGCGCTGTGCCTGGGGGATGGCGGTCAGTGGTTAGATCGTTTGTTGCACAAGTGTGAGGGCCAGAATTCAAATCCCCACAAACCCATGTAGATGCCAGGAGGGCCCACCTGCAATTCCAGCCTTGGAGGTGTAGACAGGACTCCAGAGTCAGCTGGTTAGTGAAGCTAACCATACCGGCAAGCTCTGGGTTTGACTGACAGATCCTGCCTCAGTGAATAAGGTGGGAAGGCCACATGCACACACATGTGCATCCACATGTAAACATGGATGCATTGCCCCCACACACACACACACACAAACTGGGAAAAAAGAAATGTCAACTGAAATGGGCACAGAGAAAATACAATCTTGCCATATCTCAATCATTTGACATTTTTTTTTTTAATTTATTGGTGGGGATTGAATCCAGGTCCTCAATCATGAACCCTGGGAGATATTTTTAGATGATATAATATTTTCAAATATTTCCAATGCTAGAAAAGTAACCTAGGCAACTAATCTGCCTCTGTTTTGATTATATCATACTCTCGCTCTCTTTTATGAAGACAACCTTAACTGTTCTGGGCTTTGCCAAATACCTAAGAAATTAGCTGAGATATAAATTGTAAGTGACCTCGTACAGGATCTGAGGTCAGATTCATCCTTATTGGTTTACTGTGTGTGCTGAAGGAGCTCCCAGGTTGACTGTCAACAGTTCTGTCTATCTACAGAGAAGTAGTGGGAGGGGGGAGGCAGAAGAGAGTGCTATTCTTACTTCCAAAAAAATAATCAACTTCTGTACAACTTCTAAGTCTTGCTAGAAATGTTTCAGGAATACACCATGCTCACACAGCTATCAAATCATAGAGGAATTGGTAATGACAGCAAAGGGGAATATTATTGATCTAGGGTAGCATTGCATCTCATTTATATCATCTAATTTCCCAGATAATGATGTAAAACCTTGAATAACACCACACTGTCATCTCTACTGTCTGAGACCTGTTAGGAGGGAATAGAACATGGAGAAATGAGAGGCCAGTTCTTTCTGTCAATCTTTTGATAATTGTACACCAAAGTTTTGAATTTATTGTCAGCCTGCCCTCTCCTAGAGCAGTCTAACACATCCTTGGGTCACTGTCCCTGTCCTGTCCTCCTCACCTGGATCATGCCTTTTTGGTCTGATTCTCCAAACTTCACTCACTTGTCAAGGTTTAGGTGAATGGCCCTCCCCCAAGCTAGTCCCAACTACCTCCCTCTCTATCTCTTCCTTCATTTAAATAGTCTATTTAGGAAAGAAACCAATTTGAATGCTGTCACCTGTTTGGCTTTGTAGAACTAGGAAACCTAAAGAGTGATAAACAAACAGGGCATTGTCCCTCCTCTCCTGTTGTGTAAGAGTATAAGGAAGCCCAGCACACAATCTCTTTTCCTCTTCTCTTCAATGGCTCCCTAACAGTAGTGACCAGTTGTAGGTGCTCTGTAAATGCTTCCCTACTGTACGTAAATGAGGCATTAAATGGATGCCTGGACACAGAAAATGGATGATGACCTGAGGACAGTGAAAATGAGGTAGAAAGAGAGGTGCAACAGAACAATGTATTGGGTCAGGACAGTTTTATGGGGTCTGCTGCTGCTGGTTTCCACAGAGCCTGTGTCTTCTTCAGAGGGTGAACTCGGTTGTTTTGACAGAGTCAAGGCAAAGAAAGTGAAAGAGGACTTGGTAAAATTGGTGGCCTTCATAAACATGGAACCCCCATTAGCAGTCCTTTATGGACAATAAAAAGTCATAGGACACAAGCAGAAAATAATTTTCCTTTCCTAGAGCCCAAGGGACAAAACAATCTGTGAACATCTTTCTTCAATCATGTCCCCATTTCCAGTAATGAGAAAACTCAACCACTCCATTTCCTGTTTATGTAAAACTCTGTCAGTAGATGGAAAAAAAGAAAAAAAAATTATCCATCTTGCTGGCTTCCCCTAAGGGTAGCCCACCAACATTAGTGTTTGCTTCAAGCAGGACCCACTAATGTGACTTGTCCCCAAAGACTAGACTGCAAGCCATGCTTCCTTGGTGCCCTGAAACCCTGCAAAAAATGGGTTTCATTAGATTGACTTTGTTGCATCGCCAGGCTCAGGGAAAGCCTTGGTTAAATTTGGACATGGGGCTTGAATTGGTGACATGTGACCTTGATGGTACAGCTTTCTGAAGCAGGCTTTTCTGATGTGAGACCTTTCTTGAGATCTTTTTTGTTATGAACCAAGGCAGGATTACAAGGCATCTGTTTGCCTGTCTTCAGGGGGCAAATGCCAGAACTATGCCTTTGTTCAAACCATATCCTTGTTCTGCCAACACTTTGTGGTGATCTTATCACTGAAAGCTGGCCTTTGTTAAGCTACTCCATCCTTCATTGGTAGGGGACAGCGTGTAATTCCGCCTCTGGTCATCAGCTGTGACAGGAATTTTATCATCTGCATACTTTGGCTCACTGTGCCTAGACTGAGGACACTTGCCAATGATGCACATTTTAAGAGCCTGTCTTAACTGTTCATTTTGAAATAATCTTATACTCAAACCATGTTCACTTCTTCCCTTCACCTAGGGACTCCTCCCTTCACCTAGATATAAAAACAATGTGGACATTTTTTTCCTGTATCAAATTCAGGGCCTTGTACATATGAGCCAGAGGCAAGAGACTAACATTTAGCTACATCCCACCCATTTTGAGACAGCATCTCAAAGGTGGCCCAGGCTGTCCTTAAACTCATGACCTTTCTACCTCAGCCTCCTGTATGCCAGAATTGTAGGAGTATGCCACCACACAGGGCTTTCTGAACTTGGAGAGAAAGTTGCCAAGATGATATCCTTTTAGTTAGTGTACATTTCCTCAAATTAAAAATGTTTCTTAGCCAGATGTTGGTGGCACATTAATTCCAGCCCTTGTGTAGGCTGGCGGATCTCTGTGAGTTCAAGGCCAGCCTGGTCTACAAAGCGAGTTCCTGGACAACTAGGGTTACACAGTGAAACTGTGTCTTGAAAAACAAAACAAAACACACACACACACACACACACACACACACACACACACACACACACACAGTCTTTCACTCTTGACCTCTCCCCAGAATGAGGTGAACTACTTTGCTTCCCCACCTTGAAGATCTGAGAACAGAGTGGATATGCTTGCTCCTAATGATTGTATCAATGTCCCAAGAAGTTGTCAGGGGAGACCTCTGTGTACACAAATGTATACATATACACAAAGAATTTTGTATTTCTTTGTCTTTGTGCATATACCCTCACTTCTATTCCAAGACTTGAGCCCTCAAGACGAAGCTGTTTGTCAAGTATAGAAAATAATTAAAAGTAAACAATAAAAAATTACATCTCATGTGCATTTAGAAACATATCAAGTAGAAAAAGAAAATCAGTTAAATTTAACTAGAGAAAACACCCATCTATTGAGAGATTTAATTGGTTTAAAATTCTATAGCCAGACAAAGCCTCATTTTTTAAGGTTGGTAATCTGAGTATATTTTGGCAACCCTGATGAAGAAAGGTTTCTCACGAAGAGTCATTTATCACAAGCAAAAGAGGAAATAGTTCCATGGAATTGGATAAATTATTTAAATTTCAAGTAAAAGAAATGTTAAAAATAACCAGGACAACTTTGAAAAACCAGAAAATGCTCATCCTATTAAATGTCAAGACATGTTTTGAACTTTAAAATATGAAAGCAAGGGAAGAAAAGCAAAGGAATACCAACAGGGCCATAGAACAGAGCCTCGTTCAAAAGCAGGACACATATGCATAAGAGAGATTCTTATCTGCTTCCCACTTTACACTAAATGGCACTAGGAAAGCTGCCTACACATTTGCTAAGTTTATAAGTTTATAAGACAAAACACAGAATACAAAAATAAGACTTTAAGTCATAAAAAAGCGTATAATAATGAAACAAAAATTGTTTACCTATAACTCTATGCAAAGAGTGAACAGTGTTCAAACAATTCGCAGATAAACTGGCAATGCATATAAAGAATAAAATGAGAAGGGAGAAACGTAAGCCATCATTAAAATCACAGGGGGAGGGTTGTTTAGTGTCCATCGGTCAAGGAAAATGCAAGTCAAAATGAAAATGGATTCTCCTCGCTCAACAGACAGGTGCTGAGTTACATGTTTCATGGACAGCACTGACAAACATGGCTTTGGTTATCGTAGGCAGAAGGTAAATGGGCATAAAATTTTTCATTTGAAACTTACTGGAACTCATTAAAAGGAAAACCATGCACCTCAGCAACTGCGCTTGCAATCACTGCTCTGGAGAGTCACATGCACAATGTTGTAAATTGAAGACTTATTTGACCCAAAGAAATATTGTAAAACATGGGATTTACTACCAAATCTTATGAATAGTTATCTTGTTTTTACCTCTAGGATATATCATACAGGAGGAAACAATTCAGAATGAAAATATTACTTTAGAGAGAGAGAGATCAGTAGATACAAATTTGATTGTACAGATGAATGTATTTCAATGCAAATATTTCAAATTCTTTTTCCATAGCATTAGAATGCTGGGATGGATGGAGTTGCACTAAAATCAAGTTTTCTATAAAGGTGTGGCACCAAGTAAGGGCTTTAATGGAGTGGGAGAAGCCAAATGGAAAGGAGACTAAAATGTAGTGCTCTCCCCTCAAATGCTAGTGTAGCTGTAATGAAAGGGCAAGAAGGAATTGGGAGCGGAGGATTGTTCAAAGAAAGTTGAGATAGTGCAGCTATTGCCTTTAAAAGAAAAGTGCAGACTTTAGAATTGTTGGACTATTTCCTTTGCCATTTATTAAAGATCTGCACATTGCAGAAGTGAGGAATGAGGCCACTCAAAGGCAGGCCTACCATGGCTCAGCTCTACACTGCTGCCACTATTGGTCCAAGCATTTTCATTTCTGACAGTAACCCAGATTCTCTACCTTTAGCACCTACTCTCCAGGAATTATTCTAGAATTTCATAGTTGTCAAAAAAAAAAAAAAGCTAAAATAGATGTAATGGCATGCACCTGTGATCCAAGCACTTGGCAGGAGGACTGCTTCAAGTTGGAAGCCAGCCTGGGGAACACAGTGAGTTCCAGGCCAGCTAAAGCTACACAGTGAGACCCTTTCAAAAAGTATAAATCAGTTGAAAAGGTAATAGCTTGGACCAGTGAGATGGTTCAGCAGATAAAAGCACTTACTGTATAAACCATGCCCCTGAGCTCTATCCAGGGAACACAAAGTAAAGGAGAACCTACTCCCAAAAGTTGTCCTCTGGCTCCCACATGTGTTCCAAGCATACATGTGACTGCACTCACTCACACACACACACACACAGAGAGAGAGAGAGAGAGAGAGAGAGAGAGAGAGAGAGAGAGAGAGAGAGAGACTCAAACACAACTTATGCATCACAGAGAGGCAGACAGCCAGGTGTCTTTTGCTAATGCACAGTTTATTGTTCACACATCAGGGAAAGGGAAACAACTCACCGCAACTACATCTAACAACCTAACAATCTAGCTCTAAGAGACACCATCAATATCCAGAGGTAGAGGTCATACACAGACAGCAGGTAGAAGTGGCACAAACATGTCACAGTCCAATTACCCAGTGCACAGCAGGCCACCTGTTCACATCCACTCTTGGGGGAAGGACAATGAGTGGGTGCTGGTTCTGTAGCATATGTCCCTTGAGAGCAATGGAGGCTAGCTGGTCACAGCCTTAACTGTCCTTGGCCAGGGGTTAGAACAGTCAAATTCACCAAGGCCAGTGCCAGGCCAGAGGCAGGAGGTTCTTGTGGTCAATGTGGTCACTAGAAGGTCCCTTGTTGCTATTATAGATGGCTTATGTGCACTGAGGTAAGTTGAAGACTGTTATTTATATTGGGAAATTACCAATACGGAGTCAGGTAGAAATATAAGGGTATTTAATAGGGAAAAGCCTTACTTACAGAGCGGCGTGGCAGCAGTCTGTACGCAAGCCCAAAGAGAAACCGAAATCGAAAACGAAGTCCCCTTTATCCCCTGACCACGCCCTTGCAAGCTTGCGAGGGCGTGGTCAGGCACACCTGTAGCCAGCCCCTAAGTAGGCGTGGCTACAGCTTCCCCTACAATTCCCCTTTTAGTCTAAAAGAGGATTAAAACTTAACAGTTTAAAGTATCCAAAATTAACAATCATAAAGGTAAAATATAAGAAGATACAACAATCTGCTTATGTCACATCCTAACTATCTATTTTAACTAAACCCTAAAGTCATCTGAAAGAGGTGTCCAAGCCTGAACACCTCCTTCCAATCCCAACCATAAACAATAGGAAGCTATTCCTAACTAGGTATATACACTATCCTAAGTGACAACAATGGGGAAAGGGGGCGTAGCATCCTCCAAGTTACTTCCTGCTGAAATGGGACGATGATAGTCATGTGGGGTCCTATAGGAAGAAAATATCTTGAATGGATTGTATCCAGTCCATGTTAGATGGGATTTTCTTGATAGAAGATCTCGCTTGAAATCCTCAACTTGATTGAAGTCAGTATCCGGAGTGTCAGTTTAAATGGAGCAAGTTGAATCCAGTGCAGTCGAGGAGGTGTGGCCCATTTTCTTTCCAGGGTGTCCAGGGATTGCTGTCAGGCAGGTCTTCATTGGCTGTGTGGGACTCAAACATAAACAGTTAGCAGAGAAATGTTTGCTTGTGTATGTACACATGCTGGGGAATGCAACCATGAGAGCATAACAATTATGAGAGGGTGTACACCTTGAGAGAAAGATCCAAGAAAAGACAAAGACAGTCCCTAAATTCTTCTTTTATTCTGTATTACATCAATTGGCTTCTTGATACAACACAGAAACACTAAAGTTTAGTTAAATAACGTGCTTGGATTTTAGAGGAGGAAAGCCAAATCCACCTCTAAACCCAGCATTGGTTTAATTGAATAGGGACTAGGAAATAAAGAGAAATAGTTCTCTGAGAGACAGCTGTAAAGTTTACCGTATAGCACATTCCTTTTGTTTGATGGTTATAGCTACCTTTTTTTCCCAAGTGTCTACCCATGAAGTGTCCTTTGCCTTCTGGAGATGACTTTTCCTGTGAAGATAAAAGCAAAACACTTTCCTTCCCTTTGGGAGGTTTCTATTTAGTTTATAAGATATACCTTAGTAGAATACCTGTCATTTGTCCTCGTTGAGAGGTTTTTCCTTTTCCACTCGAATCTTGATCAACTTTGATGGTATCCAAAGTTTATCTCCTCCTGTAGAAACCAATGCAAAACCCCTACCCCAATGAAACACATGTCCTGGTTTCCATACAGAGGTTAGTACATCTTTGAAGTATACCGGCTGATTGAGTTCAGCAGTTTTTTACGTAGTCCAGTGTCTTCCTAAGCAGACGTGGCTACAGCTTCCCCTACAGTTATTGACTGAGTTGCCTAGAGCCTGGGGGGTTTTTTTTGGTAATTTTTTTATAAGTTCAAATTAGGAACAAGCTTGCTTCACATGTCAATCCCTTCTCCCTCTCCCTCCCCTCCCCCCAATCTTTCCTCCAACCCCCTCCTGCCCCCACCCCATCCATCCTCCACTCCCCAGAGCCTGGGTTTTTAGGGTCCTACAAAGGTTGTGTTGTCCTCAAAGACTTTTTGGTCCATGCTCCTGATTGGTGCAGGCCATGGGCTCCCAGAACTTTTCTGGGTTACAGTGAAGTCCTCCCTTCCGCTGTCAGCACTTTCTGATGTCAGGACCTTGAGCTGGAAGCCTCCCTCTTCATTTTTTATGTATTTGTTACACATACTGATGCATGATTTTGTTTAAAGTAACAGCTAAAACAAAGAGCACATTGCTTTATTGCTTGCTTCTCCAGTCAGTCCACATGTTCCATAATGGACTCAAGGACATTTTTACTCTCACTCTTTTATTCCCAAACTTGAGAACATGGATGAGCCACCTCTGAAGTCGGAGTTAGAAGAATATAGGTAGGAAAAATGTAGGCAGGCTCCCAAAAAGATAGTGCTTCTTGTTCGCAGAAAACTGCAAGCAAAATTGGTGTGAAGTCACAGGACCAATAGAGGGAAGAGGAGAAGGATCCAGCCTTAGGCTTCACCCATCCCCAAGTGTGGAAAGCTGTAACTTTCCCTTTTTCTCTGTCTTTCCTGGTCATTCAATTCTAAATTGGTGCCAGAAGATGAATGCAGCAATCCTCTAGACAACTACTGTCCCCCTTTCCATTTCTTGGTGGCTGTCCTCTGGTATTTGAGAAGCCATCTCCTCAGAGTCATCTACACAAATCACAAGACAAACTCAGAAGCAACTGTGTCCTACCTGGTACTCCAAGGGCCCTTTAGACTTCAGAGCATGGGGATCCTCAAACTATGACTAGCATTAACTACCGTCTCCACCAAGGGGTGTCTGGAAGCTTCCTGAGTGAAATGACCAGGCAAAAAGGATCCCAAGTCATGGACCCCAAAGAGCCAATAGTCTCCTCAGGGAGAAAGAGTGGGAGAGAGATTACCCACTTGATCCACCTGGGAAAGGTAGTCTAGGGAAAATGAGAGGTGTTTTGAAGCTACCTGTTTCCATTTAGTTCCGGTTCAAATTGCGAATTTCTAAGCAAAAAAGGCCTAGAATGAGGGCAGCCTGTGATGACCACTCAGGGCTTCTGGAGGTCTGACTCCATCCAAGGGCTTTGGAATGTCGGCAAGGCAAACACCATCGAGAGAAAAATGCAAGGAGCTTGAGAGCAGGGCTCATGGGATAAACAGTGAAAGCCCAAGGTCAGCCAAAGGCAGCCAGGAGAGGTATTAGCAGGGCAAGAGCAGATGCCTTTCAGAGCAAACAAAGCCCAGGGAAGCTTTTAAAGCTCAGTCAGCACAAGCATTGTCATCTATTTTACTGCCTACCCAAAAGGGAGAAAGGCCGAGAGACATCTTCTAATGCTGCACCCAAGAAATCAATTTTGTACTCAACCATCACCTGTTAGGCATTTTAAATGAGCATAGTTTAATTTGGTTTATAATGGTTTAATGCTACTTTATAAATGGCTCGGTCAACACCGTTTACTGAGACTTTCCATGCACAAGGCAATGGAAGCCTCAAATGACAGATGAACAGGGTCTGATGGCAGTGTCTGAGACTAGACCATTGAGGGTGGTTTTGTTAACTTCAGGGTTTATCAGGAAGGGGAAAATTAGAAAAATGGAAACCTGGTTTTCAAGCACCTGCTGTCTCGTGAAGTCATGCCTGAGGAGGCACGGGAGCGCCACACTCCTTTAGCTCCAACTCATTCTTTAATATGACATCTTCTGTATTTATTTTTGGAAAATGCAGACACTTATGAAATGTTAAAGATAGGGAAAAATGAATCACTCGTGTATTTGCCAATCAGATAGAAACAGGCACCATTTTGTCCACATTTGTCACAACAAAACAGCACAGACACCATAAAATCCCTCCCAGGCCCAGTCCTGTCTCCTCCCAAGAGGTAGCCGTGATTTCCCAGTTGCAATGTGATGTTCACATTCATATTGATATGTGGGAAGACTTCTGTTCTTCATCTAACATCATAGGTCCTGAGACCCTTGTTGTGGTTGTTAGGCTGTTGTTCTTTACTCTATCCTGTGGTTTTTCAGTGCCAGGGATCAAACCCAGGGCTTCTCTATCCTTAGCACAACCTCTAGAGTCTTGTGTTTGTTACAACAGTGGGACCTTGCATTTCATTCTCTTTGCCGAGATGCTACACTGAGCACTTCCCAGGGCAAGGGTATACCAGTTGTCCTGGCAACAAGCAAGCTCTGCCTTGCAATTACTGTGTGATAGAGCACATTCTGCATAGAGAGAGGACCTAAGGAGAGGTGAGCAGACATAGAGAACATCTCTAGACCAGTCCCTGCTTGAGGTGGGATAAGCACTCAATTGGTGCTAGTAACCATTTTTCTGATTACAGAGCAAAGCAGACATTTAAGTGTAAATGGAGAATTACTCTAAGCATGCTTGTGATACAGTCCTTTTTGTTTCATGTCTGATTTACAAAGCCATCTTAAAGGACAAGCTTCAGATTGTACCAGGGTCTTTTCTTTCTCCACTGTTCACTAGCTCTGTTGTCTGCCCCTGCTTCTCCACTGCAATGAAATAGTTAGTAGCCATATAGCATAGCTTCTGTACTGTCTGGCAGGGTTGCCCCAGTCTGTTCTTTACTTTTCTTTTTTCTTTCTTTTTTTAACAGTAGTTCTGGCTATTTTTGGCCCTCTACTTTCATTTTAATTTTAGTATCCATTAGTAAAATACCTTTAAAAATATCGATTCACAATGGATGGCAGTGGCCCATGACTTTAATCCCAGAATTCAAGAGGCAGAGTCAGGTGATCTCAGTTAGTCTGAAGCCAGCCTGGTCTACAGAATGAGTTCCAGGACAGCCAAGGCTGTTACACAGAGAAACCCCAACTTGAAAAACAAACAAGGTAGTGAATTGACTTTTATCATAAGTTTCTTTGGTTAGTTTTAGCATATCCTTCAATAAGTTTATTTTAAATAATTTTTCCATACCATTTGCTCCTTACCTCTGCAAAATTGCTATCTTGTGCATTCTTGCTATCATGGAAAATATTTTCTGACACATTTAAAATTTTTATAGTTTCACAAAACATTATTGTTTTGTTGAGGTATCTGTTAATTCCTATGTTTCATGCATTCTTTTCTGTGGAGAATAATGTTCATTTTGTTTTTCCAAATGACAAATGTTCTTCAGGCCTTGAAAGCAAAAGCAATACAAAGAATCAATGAAACAAAGAACTGATTATTTGAAAATATCAAAATACATAGACAAACTAACTACAAAAAAGAAGCAAGAAACCCCAAGGTAACACAGAGATTAAAAAGGAAACATCGAATAAACAACAGACCATAACAAAATCCAGGATCATCGGGACTTGACTTCAAAAGCTAGGCTCCAATAAATTGGAAAATCCAAAACAAATAGGTAAGAGTCTAGGCATAAATGGAGCAAAAGGACAAAACATCATCCAGTGGTCTAAGAATCAAGGAGACTGAGTGGGGCCGTGGTTTAATCCCAGCACTCAGGATGTAGAAGCAGGTAAATGTCTGTGAGTTGGAGACCAGTCTGGTCTAAAAGAGCTAGTTCCAGGACAGGCTCCAAAGCTACACAGAGAAACCTTGTCTAGAAAAAACAGCAACAACAAAAGGAATCAAGGAGACTGATATAGAAGGAGAATTCAGCTGAAAAGTCCAGACACACGTGTGCTACCTAGTAGATTCTTCCAGACCTTCAAGGAATAATTACACCAGTGTTCTTAAAACTATTTTACATGGAGAGTTGAGGCCTTGTGGGCTTCTCCCCATGCAGTTTGGCATGTTCATTAGTGTCCTCTTTCATCAGCTCATGTCTGGGCAGAGAGTGGGGAGAGGTGTATGGGAAGTTTTCAAGGAAGGAAAGGGAAAGGACGAATGTTGTAATTAAAACTATAATCTCAAAAATAAACAAAAGCCATTTAATATGCTATAAAGGGAATGCTAACAATTTTTTTATGAAGCCAGTATTATCCTGATGTGACTGGTTGCCACACATAACAAAAACAGAAATGTTAGGCCAACCTTCCTAATGAGCATAGACAAAAAATTCCAAAATGAAGACTTGCACACTCAGTTTATAAACAGGCTATCCACAATGCTCAAGTTGACTTCAATGTAGATATGAAAGTATAGTTCAACATAAGCATATCCATAAATGGAATCAAGTACAGAAATCATTATATCATCTAACAGATGTAGAAAAGCTTTTTGATAAACTCCAATATCTCTTACAATAAAAATCTCAGAAGAAACTGGGGATGAAAGGAATATACTTCAGTTCAATAAGGCATGTTGAAAAATCTATAATCAACTTCATAGCAAAGAGGGGAAAACTTTAAGGTATAAGATAAGGGTATCCATTTTCTCCACTTGCATTCAATATAGTGCTTGAAGCTTCAGCTATAGCAGTATGATAAGAAAAGGAAACACAAAAGATTCAAGTAAGAAAAGAAGAAGTAAAAACATCTTTATTTAAAAACACTGTGATCCTTTTTTCAAAGACTCTACCATAAAACTCTAAAAAGTTATTAACATTTTAAGCCAAGTAGCAAGATGTGAACCTAACATACACAACTCAGTAGCCTTCCTTTACACTATTAACAAGCACACTCAGAAAGAAACCAGGAAAAAAATTCCCATTCAAAACAGGTTCAAAAATATCTTGGAGTAAATCTAACTAGGGAAGTGAGTGACCTCTACCAATAAATGTTTTAAACACTGAAAAAATAAATTGAAAGCAGAGCATGGTGGCATATGCCTTTAATCCCAGCATTCAGGAGACAGAGACAGGCAGATCTCTGTGAGTTCAAGGCTAGCTTGGTCTACATGGCAAGCCCCAGGACAGCAAGGGCAAAATAATAGAGAAGATTTGTTTGAAAGAGAGAGGGGGAGAGGGAGATGGAGGGAAAAAAGAAATCAAAGAAGATACTAGAATATAGAAAGACCTTCAAAGTTCACTGAAGAGCAAATTTATATAATGCATATGACAACCCTCAAAAGCAAACTTCAAATCCATGCAATCCCCATCAAAATCTTAATGATATTCTTCACAGAAAATTTCTCTGAAAAACCTAAAATTAGCTTAGAAGCACAATAAACCCCAGACATCCAAAACAATACTGAGCAAAATAGAACAATGCTAGAGGTCAGTCACCATAATGGATCCCAACATATCCTACAGGGTCACAGTAACTGGCACCAAAACAGACGCCTACATCCATGGACTAGACAAGAGGACCTAGAAACTGACCTAAGCAATTACAACCACCTGATTTTTTGACAAAGTTGCCCCAAACATACACTGGAGAAAAAAAAATGGTGCTGGGGAAACTTGATAACTACATGCATAAAAAACTGTATTCCTTTCTGCCACCTTGTGAAAAAAACAAAGCCAAATGGAACAAAGATCTTTAACATGAGACCTGAAACTCTGAAACCATCTCAGGGAAAATGCTTAAATAGATATTTCAAAGGGCATGGACTTCCTCAGACAGAGTGTGTCTGTGTGTGTGAGAGTGTGTCTGTGTGTCTGGGTGTGTCTATCTCTATGTGTGTGTCTGTGTGTGTGAGTCTGTATGTCAGTGTGTCTGTTGTGTGTATATGTGTGTTTGTGTATGAGTGTATCTGTTGTATGTTTGAGTGTGTCTGTGGGTGAGTGTGTCTGTTGGTGAGTGTGTCTGTGTCAATGTCTCTCTGTGTGTGTCTGTGTGTATATGTCTGTGTGTCTGTTGTATGTGAGAGTGTGTGTTGTGTGTGTTTGTGTATGAGTGTGTCTGTGTGTGTGTCAGTGAGTGAGTGTGTCTGTGTCTATGTCTCTGTGTGTCTGTGTCACTTTTCAGTCCCATGTGCCTCACTCAGTCTTAACATTCCCCTCTGACCTAGCCATAATTACCATCTGACTTCATAATTGCATTTTCCTGTTTTATGTGATAGCCTTACCACTTATATTAATTATGAGACAATGTTTATCTTTTCCGTGATTTTTGAAACATAAGTGATTGAAATAATTACTGGTTGGAGCAATTGCTTATTTTCTATTTGGGACTTAAGGGCCAGCTGTCGTGTGCAGTTGGCTGAGGCTCAGTTGCCAGGTTACAAGAAAATACTCTTGAGTTATGATATGTGTCAAGCAAAGTTGCAGTTTACTACATGTAGAGGTAATTTGGGGCAAAATCTATCACCCAAATATAAGAAACATATTTAGGCCCAACTCATTAATTTATCATTGGTCATGCAAATATAGGTAATGGTGAACTTGTTTGGCTCAAGAGGCCATGGCTTGTTGACTCTTGAGAGAATGTCACCCAGATGGGTGACATTTCTAGTTACTCATTTCAGTGTTGATCTGCATTTGGATGTTTCTCAAATTTACTGCTAATATTATTGTGCTAGAATAATAGCACTGCACACAGCATTTTTATGTTTTGTGAAGTACATGTCAAAGGGTGAAAATATATTTCTTATAAATATACTTATATATTATGCACAATATATTATTACTGTATATTAATAATGTCAATTCTATTGTGTTAATATTACATATTAATAATTTATTTTAATCTAAATAATAGTATATTGACTATATATTATATTTGTATGCAATATATATATATATACACATATGTACTAGTATTGTATAAAACTTTTCAAAATATATTAGTCAAAAATATCACATACATACACACGCAGAAGCCCAGCATGGACCATGGCAGTAGCAGTAACAGGAATGGCTGCCTGTCTCTTGGGATCCTACACTTGGGCCCAGAAACCACCCTGATGGGACTGCTGGAGTCAGCTACTGGCTTGGTTCTCAGGGAAACACTCCCACATCTCAGCCCCTGTCCTCAGAGGTAAAGAAGAGAAAGAACTTTTCTTCAGATTCTACCAGGGCATCTCTCAACATCATAGGACACCACGTTGAGTTAAGGATAGCATTGGGTCTCAGGCTGTTCAAATATCCAGAAAGACCTAAAACTAGATCTAGGAGGATTTCTGGCATTCCTTAGGAACTTGTGAAGCTGGTTTCCATCTGCCTAAAGGAGTCGTTTCTCTTATGTGTGAAGAAGGACAATGGCTACCTGTGGCACCTGTCAGCATATCAAAGCCCATGCTGGTCTCCCAGGCTCCCTTAGGATCACAAGGACCTGTTACACACTTCAGAATCCATGCTGGCATCCTAACCCTTCTCACCTCCTCCTCTCTCCAGTTTATGGGTGTCCCTCCCCCGAAGTTATTTATCTTCTTTATAATCCAGCTATTCTCACTAATACATATAGCAGATTGACAGCCATTTTCTATGTCCCATGCCTCTTTTGTCTCTGCCAGCATGGTCCTTAATGATCCCCTGAGCTGTGCAAACTGGAGGTAGCTGTCATTCTTGCTATTCTCCTGCCATAGTTTATTCTTGAGACAATCCCTGGAAAAGACTACTGTTTCCTGATTCTGAGGCTCTGTCTCACACAGAATATGAAACACAGCAACACTGAAATGTTTCTTCAGGCCAAGATCTCTCTGTGTTGTGCTTTTGCCATTACTTCTACTTCCAATAATAATAATGTCTTATTATTAAGCCCTTTTAAATGTTGAACAATTTGTGTGTAATTCATTCATTAATTTGAACACTCCTTGTCTGAGAAAAGAGTGGAAGAGTCACAGCCCCTCCCTCCAATGACTGAGCTTTAGGTTAATAGATTACATGAAGAGTGCCCTTTGTTGTTCTCCTCCTTGCCTTGGTCTGTGTCTGAAGCTGTGACTCACAAGAAATCTCCTGCCTGCAGTTCCTTCCCCACCGTAGGGGTTACGGCACATTTTAGACTCCTGCTAGAGCAGCTTTGTCCACTTGGAACTAGTGGGGAAGACATCTGATATGTATCACCTCTTTCTACATGTGTCTCTGCTTGTGTCCAGAAGCCATGGTTATAGGGTTTTTCAGAATTCATATCACAGAAATCACCTCTCCTGAAGCAAAAAGTGCACTGGTGTGGAATCACGGGGCTGAGTCACTCATGAGCACTTCCCACATGATCTGGTAGACACAACATGTCAACATCTGTAGACCCACAGCAGAGACATGGGAGGCCTCTGCATTGACAGGAGAGGTCAGCCACTCCCTAACAGCCTGTCCACTCTCTAATAGTGCTGGCCAGCCAGACATAAAAGCTGTGACTTGGATTTTTTTCTAATCTTGAAATCTGAGTGACTAAGTAGCCAAATGTCTCTGCTTTTGTGAGGTGACTTTTGTGTGTGATTCAGTGTCCCCTCACCTGGATTCTTCCCTCAAAGATGGAGAGGAATTATATCAACCATGTGTGCAACTGCAGTGGCTTGGGGGTGCCACTCTTGTGAAATAATACAGTTTAGGTTTTGCCAGCCAAGTTGGATGGCAAGTACCAGCTTGTATTGGACCTCATTCTGCAGAAGACATGAGATAGCATGCACAGTTATATTTTACTTAGAATATGGAATGGAGATTGCAGGGAGACAGGGGGTGGTGGGGGGCAGGGATCCCTTGTTGAAGAAGCCTGAGCTGAACACAAACAGGGCAGCAACAAATGCCAGCATGGAGGATGGTCTCACAGTTCAGCAGTTCCCGTCTCTGCATCCTCAGAGGCTGAGGGAGCTGTTGAGGCAATTTCCTGAGCTGTGCAGCCCTGAGATGAGGCCATGACCCTCCAGTCAAAGGGGCAGCAGTTGCCTGTGGACACTGCAACTCTATTCCCTTGTAGGATCAAGTATTTCTAAAGAGCGTAGTGGCTGTCTAGAAAATTAATTATCACCATTTTTCATGGGGCTTAAATTTGAATGTATTTTGTTTTTTAATTGTTTTCATTTTGTTTGTTTTCTGGAGGTTTCACTTAACTATTGCTTTATGCAGGGTCTCGTTATGTAACCCAGGCAGGCTTTGACCTCACCATTCTTTTCGTCTTGCTTCCTCAGTCTCACAAATGCTAAGAGTATAGGTGTTCTCCACCACACCCAGAAATATAGTCGACATTTTAATTAACACATACTACTGTTCATATTTTTATGATGCAATGTGACATTCCCATGCATATACATAGTGTGCACTAAATCCAACCTCTCTTTAGCCATCTAGCCCAACTTTCTACTTCCCCAGCCTCTATTACTCACTATTCTACATTTAGGTTGAGTTTTTGTTTTTTTGTTTTGTTTTGTTTTTTTAGTTCCGTTCCCAATACAAGAGACAACACATGGTATTGGTCTGTCTGTAACTGGCTACTTTTTCTTAACAAAGTGTCCTCTGGTCCCATCCATTTTGCTTGCAAGTGACAAGATTTCATTCTTCGAAACTGAGTAAAACTCTGCTGTGTACATATATGTTCTTTTTGTCTGCCTGGGCATGTGAGTCTTAATGCCACAGCAATCCACACAGTGGATGCTTAAGATAACACAGTTCATCATGGGACCGACCTAGGCCCTCTCTCTGCATGTTGGTGACAGTTGTATAGTTTGGTTTTTGTGGGGCCCCTAGCAGTGGGACCAGAACCTGTCCCTGGAACATGAGCTGGCCCTTTGGAGCCTATTCCCTGTGGTGGGATGCCTTGCCCAGCCTTATGCAAGGGAAGTTTGGCCCTGCCTCAACTTGATATGCCAGGCTTTGTTGACTCCCATGGGAGGTCTGCCCCTTCTGAATGGAGATGGAGGAGGAATGGATGGGACAGGGAGTGGGGGGTAGAAGGGAGGCAAGAGGAGGGACATGAGAGGAGAGGAGGGAGGAGAAACTGTGGTTGGTATGAAAAAGAAAAAAAAGATAATCCAGCTCATGGCATTTGTTCCTACAGTTCTTTAAAATCCTTTAAGACTCCACTTCATCACTACCCCCTCCAGGTAGCTTTTCTTGTCCTGTGTCTGGATAACAGCCCCCCCGTTTGTGTGTCTTTACAGCCCCTCCTTTCCCTTCCTGTACAGCACTTGGTATACTTCATTAAACTGGCCAGCTTTGCTGTTGTTTGCTTCTATTTCCCTGAAGAGTCACTGCTCAGTAAGGAGATATGCCTGCTCTTCTGTGCAGCTTGGCACAGTGCCTGACTTACCTAAGGCATTTAATGCCATTGACTGGATAAATAAATCAGTTCTTAACAATACTTGGTCTTATGTAAATATCTATGTTTTTTTATTCAGCCTCCTAAAACCTCTGTGAGGGAGTCTAGGCAGCTCCTAAGGCTTTCACAGCTGTGAGAGTTCAAGCCTAAAAACATCAAGATGACCACACAGAGCCGCATGGATCTGAAGCAAAGTCACCTGTTGTCACCGGCTGTGTTCCTACTGCAGAATTGCCTGCCTTGGTTTCCTCTGCCTCACCCGTGTCCCTTCATTTGTCTCTCTCCAGATGCTAATTTTGTGTCTGTGGCCCAGTTTCCTTCTGCTGGCTGTCAACAGAGGTCCCCCAGACCCACATCGTGGCAGTCCTCCTCATGGACATGGCAGCTGACAGATGGCTGAAACTTCCCAACCCCAAATATCACCTTAACTTTGTCCCTTTTTGTAAGTTCTTCTTCAGGAACACAGATGTTTGTTCTCTACGTACTGATACAACCTAGAAGTGTGATTCATGTCTGTATACTTTCACTGTGAAATGCTGCCTATAACCTTATGGGCTTGGTTGCCACCTGGGAGCCATTGGTCCTTTAATGATTCTATTCATCTGAAGTCATCACTGGGAAGTGGTGAAAAGTTGGAGTGTGAGGCCTTCCGGCTCTAGGCAGCATTTGCTCAGGATCCTTCCTGCATCCCCACCTATTTTGTTTTATTTTATTTTATTTTATTTTTGCTTCCCAGTTGTCATAATGTGAATGGTGGCCCCTCTCCCCACCACAGTGGAATAAACCTCTGAAAGCTTGAGCTGAAATCCACCATTCTTCCTTTTACTTGTTTTCTGGGAGAATTGCATCAAAGCTGTGTAGAAACCTGACTGATACACTGCTCTGGGAAGCAACCCTCCCCACCCCACCCACAATGAGGATGGCTGTCACTGGGTAAACAGTACAGGCTCTGATGGGGTGTTTCAAGGGAGTGTTCCTGCCTGCCTGCCTGCCTGCTCAAGCAACAAACATACACACACCCTTTCATAGCTTTTATCCTAGAACACCGTGGCAACTCTTTTGTCTGTGCCTCCAAAGACTACATCACATAAAAATCATCTTCATCCATTCTTTTTCTCAAGGTCTTCTCTTCAAGGATAACCAATCAATCAAAGACTGGCAAACCCACAACAAGTTAGAAGGATGAAAACAAAGAACAGGACTATCTTTCTTCTATTAAATATTGTTGCAAAACACTGCATCATGCCACTTGTCCCTCCCCACAACCCCCGGATCTTTCCAGATAGGTCACAAATCTGTTTATTCATCAAACATCAAGCTTTGAAATAATTCCTCTTTGCCATGTAGCTTTCCTGTGGTTTCATTGGCTTGCTTGCTTACTGGGGGCCATAACCCATGACAGGTTAGCCACTGAAACTACACCTAGAGCAACTTCCAACCCCTATGCCAGTTCTATCGGCTCTTTGTTTATCAGAACTGGCTGAAATAACTGACCAGCATGCCTGAGAGAAGACAGAAGTTACAAACAAGCATGGTTGTCTACACTCCCTTAGCTGAGGCCAGCAGAGCCCACAGCACGATGGGACAGTAACTTCGAGACATACACATTTAGTTTGGATGTGGCAAGCATGGGAGAAAACACACCCATACAGCAAAATGCAGGTGAGAACTGGCCCCAAATAACCTTTGTTAACGATTGCCAAAGAGCTTTCTCAAACCTGTTTCTCCAGCCTTGTAGAAAAGTTTGTTTATACAAGAGGCAGTTCTCAAAATCCAAAGGTCATTGTCCTTGATTTATATGCCAGTGCCACCTCCTCCATGAAAGGTTCACTTCTGACTTGTGTTCTTCTTTGGCCACTCCCTGGTACTTCTACCTTGTTGTCACCACCTAGCCACTAACTTAGCTTCCCGCAGGCCACTGCTGTACCTTGAGGATGGCAACACCACATCACCAGTGTCCAGGAAGAATTGTGGGTACAGAGAGTCAAATTCATTAGTAGCAGATTAGCCAAGGCACCTGTGTGACTTTTGCCTTATATATATTCACATCCTATTCTTCAGCTCAGTGTCTGTCACTTATCAGATGTTAATTAAATATTTGTTTTGAGCCCTTAAATACAGAATGGATTAATGAATATATGCAAAATCTGTACAGTTTGGTGGGTTTTGGTTTGTACTGTGCACATGTCCTCAGACTCTGTGCATAGTGGGTGCTCACTAAATGTGAACATCTGAATCAATAGTGAGCCTGAAGGGTTTGCCAAGGATAAATCATGATGAAAGGCCTGCGGATGAGCCCTCTCTATGATAGAATTGTGTCTGTACTGCTGTGGTTATGATGTCAACACCACTGAGATTGGGCAGAAGTGAACTATGGCGTCAGCATTGCTGAGAGCCAGTAGATGTGAACTTTGACATCAGCAACGCTGAGATCAGGCAGAAGTGAAACAAACCCAAACCGTGACTTCTATTAATATTCAAGCATCTGTACTGGCCTGACCTTGGAGTTCTGACAGGATACACCCTCAGCTGCAGCCACTAAGAGCACCACCTGTGCACATTCACTATGTTCCCTTTTAAAAAGGGCCTTGCCCACCTCCCATCACTCTCTGTCTGTCTGTTCCTCTCTCTCTCTCTCTCTCTCTCTCTCTCTCTCTCTCTCTCTCTCTCTCTGCTTCTCTGCCTGTCTCCCCCCACCCCATGTGCCTCTCTTTTCTTTTCTGCTGCTCCTGTGCCCAGAGGCCAGTCTCTCCCCTTTCCCCTCCCCCATTCCCATTCACTTTCCCCTAATAAAAAAATGCCTCCTCTCAAAAATAAACAAGCACATTCATTTCATTAATATGCAACCTTGCTTTGGTCTTTAATAAGTGGTAAAATGACATACCAACTGTTTTAAATAAATGTATTTATTCTTTATTATAAGAAACATGCCTCCTCTCAAGCTCTGTCATATGGAGTCTTTCTCTTGTGCACTGCATTTTTAAATTACAACATTGGCTGTGAGCCTAGCCTTTAACAGCTGAGCCAGCCCTTGGGAGGCGGAGGCAGGCAGATTTCTGTGAGGTTTGAAGTCAGCCTGGTCTACAGGGAGAGTTCCAGGACAGCCAGGGATACACAGAGAAACAAACAAACAAAATACAACATTAGTTCCCTGACCAAGAATCAAACCCAGGCCTTGCAGAAAGAGCACTGAATCTTTACCACTAGACCACCAGGGATCCTATTTTTTAAATGACGAGAGAAAGATGCCATATAACAGAGCTTGAGTAGAGGTTTTTTTTTGTTTTTTTTTTTTAATTGGGGGAAGTGAATGGGAAAAGGGGGAGTGGAAAGGAGAGACAGGCCTCTGGGACAGGAGCAGCAGAAAAGAAAAGAGGCAGGGGGTAAGGCAGAGAGACAAGCAGAGAGGCAGAGAGAAGAAGGGATAGGAGGGAGGTGGGCAGGGCCCTTTTAAAAGAGAACATAGTGAATGTGCACAGGTGGTGCTCTTAGTAGCTACAGCTGACAGCATATCCTGTCAGAACCCCAAGGACAGGCCAGTACAGATGGCTGAATACTAACAGCATTAGCACTGCTGAGACTGGGCAGAAGTGAACTATGACATCAGCACTGCTATATCAGGAAAAGTGAACTTTGACATCAGCACTGCTGAGATCAGGCAGAAGTGAACTGTGACATCAGCACTGATAAGTTTGGCAGATATTACCACAGGTGTATTCTCCATGTCCTCACCACACCTTGTTTTCTATTAGTTTTGAGGCTTCTCTGAGGTGAGATAGTAAAAAACTAGGGCTGTAACTGATTTCAGGAATACAGTTATTTGAGTAAAGTCTTTCTGTGGTCTCAAGTTCAGGCAGCCAGTCCCTGTGGAAGGGTCAGCATGTTATTTACAGTGCACTGTGGTCATGAGGTTCATTCTATTTGGCCATGCATAATAAGGTAGTAGACATAATCATTCATTATCTTCACCCAGTAAAGTAGGTACAGAGGAGGCTGTCTAATACAAAGTCCTTCAGTTTATGATGATATTATAGAATAGAGACACTTCAGTGTTCTTATATTGCATGGAATATTTTAGGGATGATACATAAATAATATATCTTAGGAAAATATTTATTATATTTAATAATGGTGATAATTTTTATAGCAATTCATTATATTTAGGCATTCAGTACATGATGGACTATACTAAATTCCTTATCCATTAATACATAACAGATTAGTTTTTTTGGTTTTTCAAAACAGGGTTTCTCTGTGTAGCTTTGGAGCCTATCCTGGCACTGGCTCTGGAGACCAGGCTGGCCTCAAACTCACAGAGATCTGCCTGCCTCTGCCTCCTGAGTGCTGGGATTAAAGGCGTGCACCACCAATGCCTGGCCAGATTAAACTTTAAAGTACACATCACTAGCTTCAGTTTATATATGATGAAATAGATTAAAAAGAGAAATATTATAATCAATGCCTTTTGACCTATTGTACAAAGAACAGAGTTTCACATTTGAGTTTGTTTGATGCAAAATTTTCATTGTTCATTATGAACACTAATCAGAGTACTAAAATTAGGACAATTATTTTAAAAAGGGAATTAAAGTGGTAACAGTCATCATTAGGTGCTGGGTTATATATATTATACCAACTATCTCACTTAATAATAAGGCATGTTCTGCTTTCCCCTCATACAGATGTAAAAGTATGAGCTCTTTAGGACCATGCAACTTGCCGTAGATGATCTGCAAGCAGGTGGAAGTGTGGGGCTCACACTTTATCATTGCACACACAGTACTCTATCTAGAATCTAATGGGCTAGAAAAGACCAAACTATGGCAGACATTAATTCACTTCATACAGCCCTGCTTTCCCTTGTTGGAATAGCTTAGTAACATTTATGTTACACATCTCTTCTTGTGTTTATAGAGTTGTTAGAATCATGGGTCTACATTTCCATCTTTAGCTAAAGATAATAAAAGACCCCATTTCCAATTGATCAACTCATGTGAACAGGATGTGCACCTCAACCTAAACTTGACAGCTGACACACTGGTCAGCGGCTTGCATCATGGGAAACTGTTATGGGCATGGAAGATGTGCTTGGGATACAGCAGCCCCCTTCCTTTCCTACTGCACATCCTACCATGGGAGCCTTTTCTCAATTCCCACATCTTTACCCAGATTCTCCCAGGTAGAACTCAGAAGCACAGTGGTCAGCATCAGTCCCTCTGTGGACTGAACTGTGAAATGGATATCCCATTAACACTGTGTGGAGAAACACTATGAGATGAACTTATTCCTTAACCACAGAGTCCGTGACCTGGTCAAAGGATGAGGATACTAGAAGGCAGCTCAAAATTATGGGACTAATGACAAGGGGTTTTGAGTTGAAATGTTCCTGGGTCTTAAGAAATGGATCCCATCACACCTTACATGGGGACAACTTACTCCAAAGGAACTTCTACAAGAGAAGATGCAAGTAAGACACAAGGTTGATCTGCTCTGCTGTGTTCTTGAATATAAGTTACAGTTGGAACTAAAATAAACACGTGATAGAGTGCTGACCAGTTACACTCTCAAACATAAGAAAAAAATAGTCAAAAAAGGGAATTTCTGCAACTGTGGGGAGATGACAGCAAACCCCAACCTGACGGCACTATGTTACCGCCTGCTCTCTCCCAATTAGTGACACTTCCCCCTAGAGAGCTCAGACCTGCATAATTTTTACATAACTCCCCTGTGATGGCTAAAGGAATTTAATATGACAGCAGGCATCCCTTAAGCACTGCTGACCTTTATTCTGGAATGCCTGTGAGATCCTAGTGACCTGCAGGTGAGATAAGAATAAAATAATGGTATTCCTGCTTTCTGCTTTTGTAAACTTGGTTACTGCTGTTGGTCTGGGATGAAGTGGTATTTTCATTACTGTACAGTGGGAAAGAGAAACAACTGAGGGGAATAAGCAATTTTCTTGCCCAGCTATGTCACTGATGAAAGATATACAAAGATATATACATGAATAGAGATATATACTGCCTTCATGTGTTCAAAGACTTAATTCAGTAAAGCTGTCAACTCTTTTCAATGTAATACATAAATTTAGCAAAATAATTATCAAAAGTGGAGCAAAATTTCTTTGTATATACCAATAAGTTTATTCTAAAATTTTATGAGGAGGAAAGGGGTATAGAATAATTTTAAAACAATTTTCTAGAAAAGCATAGAGTGGAATCCAGGCATGAAGATGAATACTTATAAAGCCAATGTTTGGGAGGGTGAGATGGGAGAATCATGAGTTTAAAGCTTGCCTGGACAGCATAGTGAACACACAATCAGCCTAGGCTACACAGTAAGAATATTCTCTGTGTCTCTCTGTCTCTCTGTCTCTCTCTCCCTCTCTCTCTTCTCTCTGTGTTTGTGTCTCTCTCCCCTCTCTGTGTGTGTCTCTGTGTCTCCAAGCACACAAAGTGAGAGGAATAACTTGGCTTCATTTCCGGACTTATCACTTAGTTATCATGATCAAGACTGCCGGGTACAGGGTGGGAAGATAGCCCATGTAAAAAGACCAGATGTGCCATAATGCAATTGTAATACTAGCAAAGGGAAAGCAGAGTCATGAAGATCTCTAGGGCTCATTGCCAGCCAGGTTCATCTTGTCAGATGCAGGCCAATGAGAGATCTTGTTTCAAAGGAGGTGGAAGTTGTGTCCCTAAAGATGACTCTCACGGTTGTCCTCAGGCCCCAACACATTCACACACACACACACATTCAGACACACCAAAACAAGCATGTATACATGCATCACACACAAAATGAAATGTTTTCTTCCTTAACAGAGGTCATTTCATAGATCAACTCAATGGGAGAGAGTAATAGAGAACCTAGAAGTAGCCTCATACCAGGAGGACCAACTGACCTTCACAAAACTATGAAATGGAGGAAGGGTAGTCCTTCTGACATCTGATGCCAGATCGGTGAGGTGCTGCGAAGGAAGAGAGACAGGAAGTATCCTAGTTGTTGTTCTATTGCTGTGAAAAAATGCCATGACCACGGCAACTCTTATAAAACATAAAAAGAAAAATTATCCAGGCAGTGGTGGCACATGCCTTTAATCCTAGCACTCAGGACACAGAGGCAAGTGGATGTCTCTGAGTTTGGGGCCAGCTTGGTCTACAAAGCAAGTTCCAGGACAACCAGGGATACACAGAGAAACCCTGTCTCAAAAAACCAAACAAACCCCTAAGCATTCAAAAATATTAGCCTATAGGGGTCATTTTCATTCAAACCACCACATTCCATTTCTGGTCCCCATAGGCTTGTAGCCAATTCAGACTGCAAAAATGCATCAAGGCCAAGATCAAAAGTCCCCATAGTCTTTTGGGGATTCAACTTTGCTTAAGTCCAAAGTCCAGAGTCTCTTTTGAGATCCATGGCAATCTCTTAACTGTAAATCCACAAAAAAAGTAAATCTCATACTACCAACATGCAATGGCACAGAATATGGGACATATATGGGACATAGTGTGGGAATATGGGCCAAAGCAAGAATGTAATGCAGTGGGGCCAAACTTGAAACTCTGGGATTGTAACGATAAGTCTTTCTGCCCGAGCCCTGCTTCCACGTGGGTGCTTTCCGCCAGGCCGCCCAAGTTCTGCCCGCCACCATGTTAAGGTCCCAAGTAACACACAGAGACTTATATTAGGTACAAATTCTGCTTGGCCAATTGACTAGGAATTCTTATATGCTAGCTCAGTCTTAATTATCATAAATCTGTATATTTTATAAGACTTATCTTATCAAGGATGCCTTCTGCTGGTGCCCTTTCTTGCAGTGGATCACATGGCGACTCCAGAGCAGAGACCAGGAGGAAAAGCAAGAGAAAAGGGAATGACTTCCTTCTTGCCCTTGCTTATATATGAGTTTGCCTGCTACATCACTTCCTGCCTGGATCTCTACTACATTTCCCAGAATTCCCCTTGACTCCTAGGCCCACCTATCTTGCTTTCCTTTGGCCAACAGTACTTTATTTATCAACCAATAAGATAAATACACACAGAACGACATTCCCCATCATGGGATTCTATGTCAGATGTTAAGGAGTTTATTAGATGACTCTTCTCTTCCCACTTTGTTGACTGCAGCAAACTTCTGTCATTCATTTGAGCTGCTTGCATTTCTTTTAGTAGCTCTCTTTGGCAGGTATCCCATGGCTCTGACATCTCCAAAATTTTGGGGTCTCCAAAGCAATCCAGGTTTTAAATTCAGAGCTTCATGCAATGGCCTCTCTGGGTCTCCATACAGGGACTTCTCTGTCTCATGCCTGGACCCAGCAACTTTCTTTAACCATGGAGGAGGAGTCCATAACTCCTTTCCTGTATTCTTCTTGACACAAAATTCAGAACCATATAGCCAAAGGTGCCATGTTGTTTTGCCTGCTGGATCTGGAACCTGGACCCTCCTTTAATTACATTTGCATAAACTTTCCACTGGTGTTTAGGCCTAGGATATCTCTCAGGCTTTTTCCTTTCACAGGTTGCAGGATTAGTGGGTAGGATCTTGACCGAAGGTTACCACTCAATTTAGCATCAGATTTCTCTTTAAATTTCTCAACATTACATTTCCTGGGGCTCTTTATCTCCTCAAACTGTACATTTTGTATTTCTTCTCCTGCATGAGCATAATCACTAATAACCATATGACATAATCAATACTGGGTTGTCTTGAAGTCTCTTCTGCCAACACCATTCATTCAAAACTCTCCAATGTAGCCTCAGGCAGATTTTGAGAACAAGAGCAAAAAGCAGCCATTCCTTGCTAAAATATTCCAATAATGGCCTTTAAGCCATCTGATAATATTCTTTCCCTCAAAAATCTCCTGAGCTGGCCCCTACAGTACACATCACCCTCAGCACTACTGTTTTCCATACTAGGATGGTCCATTAAGCCCTGGATAAGAATTCAACTGTTCTTTTAGGCCAAAGTATCAAAGTCTTGAATATTCCTCAAAACGGCAGTCTAGTCAGGCTGTCACAGCAATATCTTAGTCCCTAGTACCAACTTGTGTCTTAGTTACTATTCTACTACTGTGAAGAGACACCATGAACAAATAAAGCATTTAATTGGGGGCTTGCTTACAGTTTTAACGGTTTAGTTCATGATCATAATGGCAGGAACCAGACAGGATGGTGCTGGGGAAGTAGTAAGAGATTTGCATCATGACCAACAGGCAGCAGGCAGAGAGAGAGAGAGAGAGAGAGAGAGAGAGAGAGAGAGACTGGGCCTGTCATGGGTTTTTGAAACCTCAAATCCCACCCCCAGGGACACACCTCCTCCAGCAAGACCACACTTCTTAACCTTTCCCAAAGGCTTCCACTCTCTAGTTTAAGCATTCAAATATATGAGCCTATGGGGGTCACTCATGCCACAGGAAGTAAGTGGGGGTATAGGGAGAGGAATTATAAAAACAAAAAAGAGAAATAGCTTCCATCAGAACCTCACACCTCATGCAAAATTCACTGAAAATAGATGGTCGATTTAAACGTGAAATCCAGAAATTATCATTTTTTGAAGGTTTTATGATTTTTATGTACAAAGAGCCATCCTAGTCTCCATGATTGGATAATCTAGTCAAGAAAGATCATTAGTCTAGCTTCATAAAGCCTATTGAGTTAATGGCACTCTGCATGCTAATGGGAGCATCTCCCTTGTGTGTTGGTCTGTGTTTCTGGATGAAATGGGTGGGGTCTGAGTAACTGAAGATGGCAGGACAAGAACCTGGAGGCTTTTCCCTACAACTCTTGGAGAGTTTCTGGTGGTCCACCTGACTCCCTGAGGTACACTGAGCATACATGTGATAAGCAACATTCTTTTTCAGAAACTATAATATATTAAAAATACATGTCAAGATTTTGAAACTAGGACTGGATATTGTTACATATGAAACCAAAACATAACCCGTAAGAGAAAAAAATCAATAAATTGATTGCCATCAAGATTAAAACAACTGCCAGGCATTGGTGGCCCACACCTTTAATCCCAGCACTTGGGAGGCAGAGGCAGGTGGATCTCTATGAGTTCAAGGCCAGCCTGCTCTCCAGAGCAAGTGCCAGGATAGGCTCCAAAGCTACACAGAGAAACCCTGTCTCAAAAAACCAAAAAAAAAAAAAAAATTTAAAAAAACTTCTGTTCTATGAAAAATCGTGACATGAAGAGTGAAGCTACCAAAAGGCTAAAAATAATTTGTATAGCGTACCAAGAATGCATTCATGTTGGACATACAACAAATTCTCTAAACTCAGCAGTAGAAGTGAAACAGTTTAATGAGACATGAAGAGAATTTTGCCAGAGAGGATATGTGGGTGGCAAATCACACCAAAGTGTGTTAAGTGTCACCAAATATTAGTAACTTCAAGCCACATTGGACTATCAGAGCAAGCCTATCACAATGGCTAAAATTAAATTCTTTTTCAATACCAAATACTGGCCAGAAGAGCTGCAAAACTAGCCTAAACATCTTATCCATCACTGATGCATAAGTGGTGCGGGAGAATCATTATGGAAGCTGGCTACAGGTTCTTCAAAGAGTAAACACACATTTGCCTTTCCTACCCACCGTGCTCCTGGGCATTATTCCAGAGAGCTGAAAATCATGTTCTCACAGAAATCCATACAGCAATTTTCTCTAGCAGTTCCATTTGTAACAGCCCTGAGGTGGGAATGATTGACATACCCACAGCAGGTGGATGATTAAAGCCAACTGCCTCCCCAGTCACACAGAACACCAGTCAGCAGTCCAAAAGAGTGAACTATTGATACGTCAGCAAGGCTGTGGCATCTCCAAGGCATTATACTGAGTGAAAATGCCAATCTCCTACAGTCACAGGCTGTGCGGTTTAACTGCGTTGATTTCTAGGAGCAGAGCGTCATTTAACTGGGTAAACCCCTGGGAACGTTTTATCTTTTTCAGACCAGTTTCATTTAGAAAATAAACTTCCTGTGGATCATCACACTTTTTTTAAACTTTAAAAGTTTACTTAAATGGCTTTGTCATCCTCTAGTGCCCTTGCTTCTGGGTGACCTCATAGCCTAAGAGAGTTGAGTCAGGCAGCATGAACCATGAAGTGAAGGCAACAGAGCTGTTTCCTTAGAAATCCTAGAAGAGCTGAAACTGAAGAAACTATAAATACAGCCTTACTTTGAGAACACCAAGAAGGCTTCAAGGGCCCTGAGCTGCCATACTGCATGAAACCCAGTCTTCATTCCTCTTCAGCCAGCACACCATTGGTTCTGTGTATAATAAAGGTCAAAGGCCCAAGTGGCCCAGCCTGCACTGAAGAATTTCAAGAGCCACCTATAAGTTGCCTGGGTGTCCAGTCTCTGCTGCACACCCCCAAAGAACTACCATGAGCTTTGAGACCAAGTGGGAGTGGAACAGAGAGCAAGTAAGGTGTTGGACTGGAACACCTCAATGACCAATCAGAATTAAGACTCTCAAGCTCATTAATCATGCAAAAAGAGAGCCAGGGGTGTGACTAGCATGAGAAATACACTTTGCCTCAGGAAACTGTGAGCATGGAAGACTTAATAACTCTGAGGTTGCATTGGTCAGTTAAGTGGGCACACAGTCTGGACAAATGCAGGATGCATGTAACAGTCCACTGTGTCTAGGCTTTCTTTATAAATAAAATGTGGCCTACTGGCTTGTGTAACTGGTGAGTCCAGAGACAGAGCTGGTTTTGAGGAATGATGATTTGGAAAGCGACCTCTAAACTGTCTTTGTCTCTCCCAATCCACTCTGACACTCTCTTGACTCAGTTTCCCTGTCTCTCAGCTTTGTTCTCAGACATGCTTCTTTTCTACATGAGTTCAAACCCTCGTCATCCTGAAGCTCTCGGGCACCAAATGCCCTGCTTGAGGAAGATCCCCCAACCTAACTCCATGATGCTCACTGTGGTATGGGTTCAAATGGAGTACTCTATTCAAATTGGACCAAGTAATGGGTCCACACAAACACTCAGGAGAACTGGACTGCTCCATTCCTGAAATACATGAAGCAGGCAAATCCATTCTTAGACTGACTCTCAAATGCTGATGTGGTGGGTAGGCACCCTGCAGCAAAGGTAGAACCAGACACATGGTGACCAGGAGCTGGGTACAACACAGTAGGATGCTCAAGAGGGGACTAAAGACAAGCCCACTTGCTACAGCATTTGTTAGAAAGGGAGTGTGGGTGGCTCTCAAACAAAGAAAGAACTGGACATCCAGAGAGGAAATTCACATAGCAGCACAGTAGGTCAAGAGTGAAATGGGAAGGCTGCATTCCTAGAGGACTACAATGGGCACTGTGAGGTCTCCACACTTCACACTTACCCTGAGAGTTTGCCTACTAGGAGTGAGAAGTTCTATTGCCCAGGAAGAGAAAGCCAGAATGGAGACCATCTGGACCACTTCCACACTCGACAACAGATACTGGTAAGGGTATTAGGGGTAGAGCAGCCATGTACATTGCTACTGGGAGTGTAAACTGATGAAGCCTCTATGGAAATTGGTGTGGAGGTTCTGCACATGCCTTTAATCCTAGCACTCAGGAGACACAGACAGGCAGATCTCTGAGTTCAAGGACAGCCAAGGCTACAGAAATAATCCAAGAAACCCTGTCTCAAAACACACACACACACACACACACACACACACACACACACACACACACACACACACACACAAACAACAGCAACAACAAAATAAATAAATAAAAATAAACAGAAACCCCTAAAACTAGAATTATTCTATGACCAAACTAAAGCACTCCTGGATAGATTCACCAAAGACTGAATCAACACACCATAGACACGTGGGCATCCTTTTTTCTAGCTGTTTTCTGTCATATGCAAAATCTTGATTTATATATGTAAAGTGTGTGTGTGTGTGTGATTACGCAATCACACCCACACATGCATGGTATAAAAGCATAAGGAGAAAATTGAAAGAGAAAGGGGACCAGTGAAGGAATATGGGAAAACCTATTTGTAATGGAATAATGGATGTGAGCAAAGTACATGGTATTCACATATAAAAAAAATGCCATAGTGGAACTTATCACTCTGTACAAGAAATGTGGCAAAAAAAAATAGACATTCAGATTGCTGCACTCTGGAGAAAGAACACAGATGCAGATACCGATACCTGAGCACAGTGCCATAATAAAAACAATTCAGTACTGGCTTAAAAATACACAGACCAAAGGCTTGGGATAGAGGAGCAGAGAGAACCCAACACAACTATGGTCAATGAAATTTTGGCAAAAGTGGCTCAAACATGCAGTGGGCCAAAGACGGCCTATTCAACAAATGGTACTGGCAAAACTGAGTGCCCACATGCAGAAGAACAAACTAGATGCATATCTTTCACAGTGGACAAAATCAGTTCAAAGTGGATCAAAGATCTTAATTTAAAACCTGAGATGCTGAAATGCTGGAGGGAAATATACTGCTCAAGACACCTGGGGCAGGCAAGAACTTTCTGAACAGAACCCCAGAGGCATAGCCCAACGGTCAGCAGATGTGATTAAGTGAAATGAGTTTCTACACAGCAAGAGAAACATTAACAAAACAAGCAGACTGTCCGTGGAAGGGGAGGAAATCTTTACCAGGTATGTCTCAAGCCAGGAGCTCACATCCAGAGTGTAACAAATATCTTACAATGCATGCATGTATAAGCTTATAATGTATGCATATATAATCTTATAATGTATGGATGTATAAGCTTATAATGTATGCATGTATAAGCTTACAATGTATGCATGTATAAGCTTATAATATATGCATGCATTCATGCGAAGGCACAAGTGCAGGTAAAGTCTAAAAAGTATAAGAGGAGGCAAGAGAAGTGACAGCTGATGAGGAGGTGAAAAGTAGGCTAAAGGACACAAGAAACAAGACACAAACCTATTTTTTTTCTTATTTCAACTTTGTGACAGTTTTAGTTGTTTTTATTTCTTATGATGATGCATGAATTCAACATTCTGCCATTGAAGTAGCAAGAATCATGTTTGCCAAATAATCCAGCGTGTGTTCTTTCTTTGGGGCAGTGATAATGAAAGTCGGGCTTTCTTTTCCAACCCATTGGCCACCAGTAAAATAGGAAGGAGATGTAACAGGCCACTGAGCATATTCGTCACATTGTCCTTCTTGGAAAAGTGGCTAAATTTGTTCTGGTGAATGGAGGGGTTCGTAGTCTGAGATTTTTCCTTCTGTTTAAAAATAGAACACGGATTGGAGAGATGGCTCAATGGTTAGGAGCACTGGATGCTCTTCCCAGCACTCACAGGGTGACTCACAACCATTTGTAACTCCAGTCTTAGGGGAGCTGATGCACCCTGAGGGCCAGGCCTGTACATGGCACAGAGACACACATGCAGAATAAACATCTCCATACACAAAATTAAATAAACAAAACCTTTAGAAAATAAATAAAGGCCTATTTAATACTATTGCAGTATTATTTAACATGTGAGTTGGGTTGGTGTACATAGAGTCAAGTGTGGACTCTCAGCTATGGAAGGGCTTGTGGCTACCCCTAAAACCAAGACTAATGTACCACAGGATCTGGCCAGGAACATGGCCTATAGATAGTGAATGGCATTTTGAAACTTTAAAATTTTATTTTTATTTATGCGAGATTTTTGAAACTTTTTAACTTGCAGAAAACTCAAGTGTGAATGTACTTCTAGTTTGGGAAGATGGCCTCTCTCTCACACACACACTTTTTAACTTGCAGAAAACTCAATTGTGAATGTAGTAATAGTTTGAGAAGATGGTCTCTCTCTCTCTCTCACACACGCACACATATTGTTGTGTAGCTATAAATACATGCACATGTGTGTAACTATGAACATACAGATATGTGTGCCACTTATCTGTGCCTGCTCCAAATATTACTTGAGGGTCTAGAGACCAATGTTGTAGGGGTTGCAAGTCTGTCTGTGGTCAGGAATGGCAGAATCCTACCTGTGTTGTCTTCACCTCTTTGTGAAAACCATTAAATTCTTACACTATGCGGGTGTGTAGAAAGGGTTATATGCTGACTGTGACTCAGCTACTGAGTCTAGTCAGCACCCATATTAGGCATCTCTCTCCAATCTTGTGAACAATTTCAGTTTAGGATCTATTCCTTGACATCTTGAGTAATCAGTAAGTCAAGTCCTTCCTTCCCCTTTGAACAGAGGGATAACCCAAGTGTGTAGTTCACACAAACCAAATTCCTATGTGCTTTCTCAACCACAGAGACCCTTCTGAAAGCTGAGGAGAAACCTTTAAACTCAACTCCTCTGGGGCTGAAGAGGTGGCACAGTGGTTAAGAGCACTTGCTGCTCTTCCAGAGGACCTCAGTTCTGTCCCCAACATCCACCTCATGAGCTCACAATCACCTGTAACTTCTGCTCCAGGGGATCCACCTCTACCTTCCAGCCTTCTCCACAGGCACCCACACACACTTGGCATCCTCTCACACAGACATATACTTATAAGTAAAGAATGAGTACATGCACCATTTTTTGGAGCCCGTTCCCTATGGTAGAATGTCTTGCTCAACCCTGATGCAGAGGAGGGGCTTGGCCCTGCCTCAATTCCATATGCCAGGCTTAGTTGACTTCCCAAGGGAGGCCTTACCCTCTCTGAGAAGTGGATGGGGAGGAGGGGGAAGAGAAAGGAGGGGAAGGGCAGGAACTGTGGTTGGTCTGTAAAATGAATAAAAAATTTTAAAAAATTTCCACTCCTGTGTCATCACAGCAGGAAGGCTCCCAGGGACCCCACTTCTGGGTCTATGAGCAGGACCCTTTACAAATGTCCTTTGCGATCCCTCTTTTTCCACCGTGGGGGAGTCCTGCTGGTGACCTCACAGGTGCTCCGTATTGGCAGGACGCTTGTGAGTTCCGTTAAGTGTGAGGAGGACACTGGCTTTCATTTCCCAGGCTCCTCTCCCGCTGTGAAGGAACTTCTGAAATGGCTGCTCCTACTGTCATGACTTTTAAATTAAAGACTTATGAAATAAAGGGAACTGTTTATGAGTGAGAACTGAATTAAAGTTAAGTAGCCTGACTCACTAGCCACCTGAGGGTGATTCATCCAAGGAAATCTCTAACCTAAGCCTTTATTGTCGTGGCCAATTAAGGCCTGCCTTGGCTTCCTGTGTCTTGCGTTTCTGCTGCCAGCATGGCACAGAGGCTCAGAAACAGAACAGTGGGCAGCAGTGAAAGTTCCAATAAGCTGGTTCTGCAGGACTGTAGACCTCCACTGAGAAACCAACTCAAGCTGGCTTGTGACAACCTTCCTCTCTCCTCATCCTATGGAATTTTCCTTCTTCTTTATAATTGTGTCCTGATGGACTAAGCAGGGTGCATCGCTTATAGAACAACAGAGAACATTGCATCAAACTTAACAATCCAGGATGATTTTTGTTCCTGCCTCTCTAAGCTGCTGAGCACAGGCAGGTCACCTATCTCCTCCGAGCTTTTACTGGGTTAAACAGAGATAAGAATGATGTTTGCCTAGCAGGTTTGTGGTGGCAACGGTGAATGTAACACATGTGGAAACATCTAATCAGTTCTACATACCTACAGGTCCTGCCTCGACCCTCTCTCGGCTGGGCAGGATCTCACTCAGCCTCAAGTTTCAGTGTAGGAAACTGGGTTGGAGCACAGACTCAGGAAGTCCTTTGTCCCTGGCAATTTGCTACAGATTTTGCAGGTTACTGTAAACAAGCAGGTTCTTGTTTTTATTTTTCTCTGTAAGTAGTTCTTGCCACCCTGTACTTATGTCAGAAAGTCTGAGTTGTACTTAGTCCTGACCAGACTTTTAGTCTGGTCACCCCAATCCCCAAGCACCTCTCAGCTTACTCACTCCAAAAACAGGAAACTGCCCCTGCAATCTGCAGTGACATCATGGGACTCACAGCTTGGGAGGAGGCACAAATAAATTGGTAACTGGGAGATGAGGACAGTAGGAGGGGAAGGTGCAGCTGGGAGACAATATAGGCAGAGGTAGAGTGGGGTGGGTTAAGTCCCAGTATCTGAGGAAGTTCATCAGAAAGAGATGGGAGGGATAGAATATAAATTTATAAGCATATGTTGCCTATGCTTAATACAAATGGGCAAATGCCAGTCTGCATGGTCAAGGACTAGCCAGGCTTACAATGACCCCATGTTGATGTTAACCTCTGAATGCCCCATGGCACACTCATTCATGAGCCAGAAAATACCTGGGGTTAAGGCTGGGCTTAGTTGGAATGGTCACCTCACAGATGAAGAAACCAAGGCTTGGTGAGTAATGGCAGAGTGCCTCCTGGATAGGCAAAGTGGCATCATGGAAATTACATTGTACAAATTCTACTTATTTGCAGGAGAATCCTGCTTTTTATGAAACATCTCCAAGTCTGTCTTTTCTCATTAACTTTTGATATTTGAAAGATATTGCTTGTTGGGTACAACAAACCAAATTATTTTACTTTGACCATGAGAAAGAGAGTCACATTGAATTTAGACCAGAGATCCTCAACCTTTCTAATGCTGTGACTCTTTTTTTTTTCTTTTTTTGGTTTTTTGAGACAGGGTTTCTCTGTGTAGCTTTGGAGCCTATCCTGGCACTCGTTCTAGAGACCAGGGTGGCCTTCAACTCACAGAGATCCGCCTGCTCTGCCTCCTGAGTGCTGGGATTAAAGGTGTGCACCACCAATGCCCGGCTCTAATGCTGTGACTCTTTAACACAGTTCCTCATGTTGTGGTGACCTCCGGACCACAAAATTATTTTCACTGCTACTTTACAACTGTAATTTAGCTACTATTATGAATCTGATATGCAGGATGGTCTTAGGTGGCCCCTGTGAAAGGGTTGTTTGAACCCCTCAAAGGGGTCATAACTCACAGGTTGAGAACCACTGCTTTAGCCATTCCCATTTTGAGAAAACCATCACTTCCTGTATCTTTTGGCTCTTTCTTCAATTTCTTGAATTGTTACAATTTTGTTCACTTACCAATAGCATTGCTTTTCATTTTAAAGTTCTGTCTTTCTTTCTTTCTTTTTCTTTCTTTCTTTCTTTCTTTCTTTCTTTCTTTCTTTCTTTCTTTCTCCTTTCTTCAGTGTTGGAGCTATATCCTGCAATATTTTTTATGCTTGATAAATTGTCATTGAGCAACATCCCCATCTCATGAGTTTTTCTATGTCTTAACTATAGTGTCAAAGTCAGGACTGGGGGACCAGCTGAGTGGCTAAAGTGCCTGTCATGCAGACACTAGGACCTGAGTTCTATACTAGAATCCATTTGCAAAGAGCCAGGAAGGCACTCACTTGTAAGTAGAGCCCAGCATGTTCCTAGCACTCCCTGACCAGCCAGTCTAGTCTAAATGGCAATTTCCAGGCCAACTGAGAGACCCTGTTTCTAAATGACAGTTTCCAGGCCAAGTGAGAGACCCTATTTCCAAACCAAAGTGGATGGTACTTGAGGACTGATGTTTAGGGTTGACCTCTGACCTTCTCCTTATTTGCATAAGTATATCTATGCATTTTCAGACAAAGAGGGATGTGAGTCATTAAACAACCAATGCTTGGGATTTCCATGTTAAAACATGACTGAAGTCTTCCCCTTCAGAAAGCAAAGCCTTCTCCTGCTGACTAAATGTGAAAGGAATCCTAGGAGTTGGTCCATGGTGTTCCAGCTAACAAGCGAAACAAAAGAGCCCCATCAGCCACAGTTTCCCAGATTACATGGTAACTAAGCAGAAAAGAGGTCTTCAAGCTAAATTCGAGGTCACTGCATCAGGAACCCTGAGTGGGGTCGCAGTACCCATGTCCCCTAAGTCTTCCAGTGAGGTCAAAGTCTGAGGACCAGCTGCACATGGGAATGTTTGCTTGTGGCAGATGAGTCTGAGCTGTCCTCACATGCTCAGGCTTTTCATGTACCCCATCTAGGATGCTGGTATGAAGCCTGTGGAACCTTTAGAAGGTAGGGCCTGGTTGGCAAAAGTATGTCACTAAGGGTAAGCTTTTGAGGGTCTAGCCTGACTCTGGTTCTGTGTTCTCTCATCTACCACTGTGTTCAACCCTCTGCCAATGCTACAAGTTGCCATGAAAGCTGCTGAGCCTTCCCTACCACCATAGGCTATGACCCTCCCAAGCTATGAGCTAAAATAGTCTTTCTGTGTCTCTGTCAGAATGTTGGCAGTGTGATGCAAAAGCTAACTAACAAAATCCCTTAAAGAACTCACTGACACTGTGAGGAATGGCAAGTATCTGTCCATTTTGACAGCAGCCATTCTGTAGGACAGGGTTCTACATTGGCACAGCTGCAGGTTGGAGGCTAGCTCACAACCCTGAGTGTGCACTGGCCAGCCAGAGAGAGGAAATGGACTTCACAAGCCCAAGTACAGCCTTGTAATTCCATTAGCAGAGTGTAACAACTACCCTTAGTTTTCAATCCATTCAAAATGCAAATCCAGTAGCTAATGTTAATGCCTTCATCCATTGCCAGTCTCTTATGTAACACAGTGTGCTTTAGACTCCCATTTGAGGAAAGGTGTTGAAGACTGTGAAGGGTACTGAGAAAACTGCACTACCCAGGAACTGTGTAGAGCAGGACATAGCAACGTACGCTTGTAATTCAAGCT